>NC_133331.1:275108455-275708455 GCF_042186555.1 Aquarana catesbeiana | reverse complement strand
TTCCACCCAACTACTCCCCTTAGGCTCTTCTGGGACCCTCTATTAAGATTGATACTTTAAACTTCACTCTAGGACACAGGTCTCCAAACAACAGCCCGCAGTTCCTTTATTTGTCTTTTTCCGGCCCCTAGGAAACTATTCCTCCCGCTAATATGAGGCACTACTCCTTCCACTAACATCAACACCAACAATAAGGCTCCATTCCTTCCACTAACACCAACATTGGGGCATAGTTCCTCCCATTTATATAAACTATAGAACATTATTACTCCCACTAACACTAATGATGGGGTATTTTTCCTCCTACTGATACCATCGATGGGGCACCATTCCTCCCACTGACACCAGTGTTGGGGCAAAATTGATGCCAATGTTGGGACACTTTTTTTTCACTGACACCAGTGTTGGGACACTATTCCTCCCACTGACTCCAATTTCAGGACACTATTCCTCCCACTGATATAAATGATGGGGCACTATTCCTCCCACTTATATCAATGATGGGGCACTATTCTTTCTACTGACCCCAATGATGGGGCACTATGTCTGTGGCATTTTCCACTCCCACTGGCCCTTTTTGTTTAGAAAGTTTGGAGACCCCTTATCTAGGATGTTAAACTGAGGCGATCATACCTCCGGTGCAGAGGGAGGACCTCAAACTTCCAATAGTTTAGTCCAGTCTTTAGTATTTATTAAAAATAAATTAAATAAAACACATGAAAGGACCTTAGCTTCTGAATATCACAATTCTAGGAGTATCAGCTTGGTATCCTAGAGTGAACAGCGACTAGGTCAGAGATAGGCATAGTTGGACACAAGCCATTAACTGGTTTCTAGATTTGAATTATTGCACGTACAGATATTTGTTCTTTGAAATTATTGTTGAGGTAAATCCCCATTAACCTCTTGCATACCTGGGACTCCAGTGGCCACAACAATCCTGGATATACCTTTAGCCCCAAAAGATATAATAGATCAATGGTCAACTCAACCTGCCCAAAACTGACGTTTATTGAGGGTAACTTTTTTTTTTTTTTCGAAATATCTGTAGCTCCCAACTATCTCTCTTTTGTACATTGTACCAAACTCTTTTTGATATTCTTCAGGCTCTGAGGCTCAGGAAGATACTACTCCTGGGGATGTCCTGGTATATACACTTGAGGATCTCACAAATCAAGATTTTAAACGATTTAAGAACAAGTTATCAGATTTCTCTTACCAGGGTGGAAAGCGTGTACCACGTGGACGTCTGGAACATGAAGACTGTGTTGCTGTAAAGGACATTCTCATAGATTTTTATGGAGATAGAACAGCTCTAGAGGTGACTGTACAAGTTCTCAAAGCCATTGGACTCAAGGGCATTGCAAACAGACTAGTGGAACACGTTCAAACTGGTAAGATTATAGAATCTACAACCACATTATAGACTAAAGCTGTCTACATATATTAGACCATAACCAGTCCTGCATGCACAGTCCAGCTGTTCAAAAAGTGTTCTTAGGAACAACCATTACTCAAACATTTTTCTGCAGAACTCAACAGGAAACACAACATCGAGGCCATAAAAGGAACATTTAAAAGGAAACCTATAATAAGATAAATATGGTGGCTCCTCTCCCTGACATTTTTATGAAAATGCTAGTACACAGGCTGTCATAATGATCTAGCAGGTTGACTACTTTATGAGTCTCTAACCTCGGTCATGGTTACAGATTAGGTTGTTTAGAGGGAAATTGAGGCTTGTAATCTCCATACTTGCTCCAGGCCATAGTCTCTAAAAATACTGAAGCTACTGAATCAACCAAAAATTTGTCATAGTGAGTGACTGGAGGTGAAAGACAAAAAGAAAGTCAGATGTGTTGTGAAGTTGACCATGAAAACAAGGGGCAACCTTCTCTTTATGCAGGTTTTGGCCTACCCTGGCAAATGCTTACACCCATAAGGAGATAAAGAAGGTTTAGAACTCCTGGATGTGCCTGGAAAGAGAGGGTAGGCTTATTGAGGAGATAACTACCACTGTGACGTCTTTAGATAACCTACAGTGCTCTGGGGATCCTTTGACATTAAATGCTTATTTGTAAAAGTGAAATATAAAACAGTTTAAAAAACATAAAAAAAAACACTGTAATGCCCCGTACACACGATCGGACTTTGTTCGGACATTCCGACAACAAAATCCTAGGATTTTTTCCGACGGATGTTGGCTCAAACTTGTCTTGCATACACACGGTCACACAAAGTTGTCGAAAAATCCGATCATTCTGAACGCGGTGACGTAAAACACGTATGTCGGGACTATAAACGGGGCAGTGGCCAATAGCTTTCATCTCTTTATTTATTCTGAGCATGCGTGGCACCCAATAGAACACCTTTGGGATTAATTTGATTGGAGACTACGAGCCAGGCCTTCTTGCCCAACATCAGTGCCTGACCTCACAAATGAGCTTCTGGAAGAATGGTTCAACATTCCCATAGACACACTCCTAAACCTTGTGGACAGCCTTCCCAGAAGAGTTAAAGCTGTTATAGCTGCAAAGGGTGGGACAACTCAATATTGAACCCTACGGACTAAGACTGGGATGGCATTAAAGCTCATGTGCGTGTAAAGGCAGGCGTCACAATACTTTTGGTAATATAGTGTATGAAGTAATAGCAGCTGCAGGTACATTACAGAAAGCGGCAGCTCTGATTGATCCGTTAGCATTATGTTTGAGCGTGCATTTGTTTATTCCTAATAGTGATAGATTGCTCAGTGCTGCAGCTCTGTGTGTGGCAGCTTTTACATATACACAGCCCAGCCAATGGATCATGCAACATGACCGGCTGTGTGAGCTTTCACTTTTATGAATGAATGATCAAGATTGGTGCAGTGTATAGCATAGTCCAACTACGCTAATCACTCATTTATAAGCCTGAACATTCACATAATGCTGCAGCTCTGCCATCGGTAAGCTGATAGACACATGGTGCCGCAGGCTGTGCGACTTTTTTTGTTGTTGACTGGCAGCACTGGTCTCCATAGCGACCTCTGCTGTCAGACACCAGAACTATCAATCACAAATCTCTCTCCTTTCTAGCAGCGTTGTTGGATGGGGGGCCCACGCTACTTAAATTCTGAATTGGACCAAGTGTTATCTACACTTGGTTTCTGGGCAACAGTAAAAATGTTTAATGGTATTTCTTCTTTAAAGTTTTTTTGGGAACTGGTAAAGGAAATGATTACTATTTATAAATTCTATTTAGAGTCTTTCTGTGGGTGATGCATATGATTCAGGAATATGTTTTTACCTTTTCAGACATGCAGCTTCTTCGAATATCATCAGACGAATGTTTAAAAGGTATGAGATTCATTTCATTTTTTTCTATGTGTACAGCCCTATTTTTTGTGTAACACTACCCCCGTAGGAGCCGCTGGTGAATATGGGTATCTCCTACCGTGCACGGGCAGGCACACAAATTTTCCACACACGGGAGTCAGGAATCAGTCCCTGTAGCTTTGTTTTTGTGTTTTATTAGTGGGATTGAAATGAATGGGGATAGGGTGTTTATGGGATGCCCACTTGATCAACATAGAATTCTTCAGGGACACAACTATATACATCCACAATATATACACTTCTCCTCTTCTACCACCAGTACCTCTAGCATTGTAAAGATGATCCAACACAGGCTCAGTCAGATCTGTAGCAGATGCCCTTTGCAGGCGGCAGGGACCGTGGGCCCCTTTGGCTGGGTAGCAGAAAAAGAGGTCTCAGTGCTTAGCTGTCCTATCTGTGGCTACTGCTCCCAATACCACCACTTCAGGCACTGCCAGCCCGCCTGGCTGCAGCTGCCCCTTTGACTAGCCCTCCTGGCTGCAGCTGCCCCTTTGACTAGCCCTCCTGGCTACTTCTCCACAGTCCTCACAGACTGACTCTGCATCCATCCCAAACTGCTTCCACCCAGTCCCTTCAGGCATGCCTCTCAGTCCTCGGACTGTAACACTCACCAGTCTTCCTGCCTGGCTGTCTTTCTCCCTGGAGATTTGCCCGGCAGTGTTCTCCTGCTGTCCTCTACTTGTTCCCATGCCTCCTGCTCAGGATCCCCCTGTGTGTCATGAAGGGTCCCTTCCACACCCGAGCCCAGACCTGAGTCCCCCCCGTCCCCCCCAGACTAGGGGGTTACTCTCAAAGGCCTCTGGCAGCCTAACACTCCAACTCCATCTTCCACTTGAACTCCACTGCACCAGCTGGGCTGACCCAGAGTATTTGAGGGGGCCTGCCTCCTGCCAACCCATCTGTTGGGGGTTGGTCAGGGCCCTCAGAATACTGTAGACAGCTCCTCCTCCCATCCACTCCCATCCATCTAGAAGCTTCTGCATGTTTCTAGAAGTATGGGGAGCTCTCAGAGATGCTGCCTGTAAGTCATACCAGCCTAACAATGTACCTACTCTGTACAAAAAACCCTAGTTCTAGCACTCTAGCAATGCTAGGGAGTGCTACATTAGTAAACGTGGTGGCCCAAAATTGCTGTTGTGTCTCTGAGATAGTAAGTGAATTCTTACCATTGTGTCACAGACAATATAATTACTCTTTGGTTTCCCCTTATAGGAAACATAAGGGGAATAGAAAGACACTGATTTTCAAAAGAGTCAACTTCCCTAAACTACGAACCTTGTTAGAAGATATTAATTGGGATAAAATCTTAGGAACAAAGAACACGGAGGAGAGATGGGTTTGCTTTAAGAGCATATTAAATAAGGGCATTAGCCAGTGGATCCCATTGGGAAATAAATTTAAAAGGGCGAATAAAAGTCCTGGGTGGATTAACTCCAATGTAAAAATGCATATAAAAGCAAAGGAGAAGGCCTTCAAAAAATACAAGGCTGAGGGATCATCATCCGCATTCAAATTTTACAAAGAATGCAACAAGAAATGTAAGGGTGCAATTAGGGCGGCTAAGATAGAACACGAAAGACACATAGCAGAGGAGAGCAAAAAAAATCCCAAGAAATTCTTTAAGTATATAAACGGTAAAAGAGGGAGGACAGACCATATTGGCCCCATAAAGAATGAAGAAGGGAATCTGGTTACAAAGGATGGTAAGATAGCGAAGGTATTGAATTTATTCTTTTTTTTTTTTCTTGCCACTTCAGCAAACTCTTTTGAGAGACTTAATTCACTTTTACAGTTCATTTTTGTCCCTTCTCATTTTCACATCATAGTAGCAAATAACTATTACGCTTATAAAATGTATGCAATATATCTTACAAAAAGAGTTATACATCATTGTGAAACAAAATTTTAAACTTAATATCCCCACTTCATCCCCTCCCCTCCCCACCTCTGCCTTTACACCTATGTTCTTCTTTAGATTTCCCGTTGCTATATTTGATCTTATTCCTATCCCCGCTATAGATTTATGCTCTTAATCCTTCCGCATAGCTCCATGTTTTTTTAAACTCTTTCCAACACTCCCACTTATCTATGGCCCATCCGCTATTCTCTTCTATACTGTATCTCAAACGTTCCATATTATATGTTTCTTCTACTGAGTCAATCCATTCCCATATTAGTGGGCTTTCTGTTTCTTGCCATTTTTTTTGCTGCGTTTAATAGGTGAGGTATTAATGACTCTTTATATTGTTTTACCCCTCCTTCCCCTCCATGCAGCAATACTGTCCATGGATCTTCAGCTATTTCTTTTTTGGTAATTTCTTTTATGAAAAATAAGATCTTTCGCCAGAATTCTTTAATTTTAGGGCAGTCCCACCATAGGTGGGCCATTGTTCCTACTGTCTTGCATCCTCGCCAACATTCTGCTGATTTACCCTTTTGGTATTTACTAGTTTTATCCTTGTTGTTTATACATCGTGTCCCAAATTTTTAAAACATTACATGTCAATATGTGGGTGTTTTCATCAAGTGATCTAAAATGTGGCGGGTTCCAGATTATTTTTCGCAATTGTGCTTTACAGAGTGATTTTTCTATGTTAACCCATCTTTTTTCATTTTTTTCCCTAACCCATTCAGTGACTCTCGACAGTATTACAGCTTTATAGTAAACTTGAATGTCGGGGACTGCCATCCCTCCTCTTTTTTTTCCTGCTTTAGTATTGCAAAGGAGACTCAAGGTTTCTTATTTTTCCATATAAAATTCATGATTATAGATTTTAACTTTCTAAGGTACGATTGAGGCAATGCCACTGGCAGCATCTGGAACTTGTAAGTTATCTTTGGCAGGAGAACCACTTTTACAGTATTGATACGTCCTATCCATGATAGAGGCCTGCTTATAAGTCTTTTACTTTCAGTTTTAATTTCATCCAATGGGGTATCAAATTTATTTTGTAAATCTTATTCATTGTATTGGCTAGTTTTATTCCCAGGTACTTTAGTTCTTTCCTCCAAGAGAATTTGAATTCCTTTTTCAACATCTGTTCTTCTAGCTTACTTACATTTATGTTTAAGATTTCGGATTTAGCTAAATTTATTTTAAATTTTGATAGTTCACCGTATTGTTTCAAAATCTTTAACACACTGGGCATTGTTATCCTAGGATTAGCTATATAGAATAAAACATCATCCGCAAAAGCTGCTAGTTTATGTCCATCCTCTCCCACCTTAAATCCACTTATGTCCGGGTTGTTTCATATCGTGGCAAGTAGTGGCTCTAGAGAAAGCACAAATAATAGGGGGGACAAGGGGCAGCCCTGTCTCGTCCTATTTTTCATCTCAAAGGGGAGGAACGGAGTCCCGTTTATTTTTATAGTTGCGGAAGGGTGATGGTATAGTGTTTTAATCCACCTGATCATTCTAGGCCCAATTCCCATAATTTCTAGTGTCTGTACCCCCAGTCTACCCTGTCGAAAGCCTTTTCCGTTGACAGGAGTAGACCTGGGGGCCCACTTTCTTTTATCCTCTGGAGAAGGAGCAACATTCTCACCCCTTTGTCCCTTCCCTCCCTTTTTGGAGTGAATCCAACCTGGTCAGGGTGAACCAGTGTGTTCATCAAACCCTTTATCCGTCCTGCCAATACTTTAGCATACAGTTTTGTGTCTGCATTTATCAGCGATATTGGCCTATAACTGGAACACAACATACCATCCTTCCCCTCCTTTGGGATTACTGTAATTGTTGCTGACAGGGCCTCCCTACTCATATTGAATTCAATTCCCAGGCCATTCATATATCGACATAACTTTGGAGTTAAGATTTCTTAAAATTTTTTATAATAAAACATTGTAAACCCATGTGGGCCAAGGCTATTCCCCGGGGCCGAATATGACTATGCTTTATTTATTTCTTCCTCGGTTATAGGGTTCTCTAGTGACTCCTTCATATTTTCAGTAATCTTTGGTAGTCTGGCCCTTTTTAAAAAATCGCTTATCTTCTCCCTTTTCTCCCCTAACTGCCCTCCCCACTGATCTACTGAATATAACTCCTTATAGCAGTCTTTAAATGTTTCCGCTATTTCTTTTGTTGTATGGACCATCTCCCCTCTCTTCGTTTGAATTTTTCTATATAATTTATGGATTTTTTCTTTTGCAGCATTCTGGCTAAGTATTTACTAGTTTTATTCCCCCACTGGTATCTTTCTTTAGCTATTCTATTAAATGTTTTTTTTTGTCTCTTGTCTCAAGAGATCCTTTAACTCATCCCTTTTGCTTAGTAATCTTTGATACAACGCTAAATGGTGACCCTGATGTTTTTTATGTTCTTGTTCGATTCTAGATATTTCTTCAATTAAATTTTTAATTTTCCCTAATCTTTTCTTTTTTTCCCTTGCTCCTAGATCTATCAGGATCCCCCTAATATAGGCTTTATGAGCCTCCCATAGGGTAGATCCCGATATCTCTTCTGTATCATTCCGTGCAAAGTAATTTTCTAATTCCTTTTCCACAATTCCTGATCCTACCTCATCTCGGAGTAGATCTTCATTTAAGCGCCAAGCGAAGGGTTGTCTAACATTTCCGGGTACTGTCATTTTAATTTTCACAGGGGCATGGTCCAATAACGTAGATATTTCTATGCTAGTGTCTATTACCTATTCTAGGGCTCTATGGTCAACCAGTATATAGTCTATCCTTGAGTAAGTCCCATGTACAGGGGAGTAAAACGTATAGTCTTGCACTTTGGGATGTTGAATCCTCCATATGTCAACCAACTGACACTTATACAATTTTTGTTTTATCATTTTAAGTTGTACGTTGTCCCCTGTACCCAGGACGTACTGTCTACCCCTGGTTCCATACAAAAATTCAGATCTCCCATTAAAATCACCTGACCTCTCTTGAAGTCCATCAATTTCTCCAGGATATTTCTAAGATATTTTATCGGGTTCCTATTGGGGCATAGATGTTTGCCAGTGTGCATTCCATTTCGCTTAATTTGCCTTTTAGGAAGAAGAATCTTCCTTCTGGATTGGTCATCCTCCCCTCCATTTTAAACCTAATTTCTTTCACGAACCCTATTGCCACCCCCCTTGCTCTCTTTGTAATTGAATCTCCATAGTACCATGTCAGAAAATTATTAGAGTGCAGTTTCACATTGATTCATATGATAGATGGGTCTCTTGGAGAAAAACCACCTCTGCCCCGTACCTCTTTAGTTCTTTTAAAATCTTATGTCTCTTAGTGGGAGTGTTTAATCCCCTTACGTTATAGGTCATAAAATTTATTGTTGTCATCTCTTTTTTCCTGTCTTCATGTGATTTTTCTATATTTTTGTGTATACTACATGAGGTGTCTCCCCTCGCCCCCTGCAACCTCCCTCCCTCCTCCCCTCCCTCCTCCCCTCCCTCCTCCCTACCTGACCCCCAATGGGCCACTAGATCGCTGAAGGTCCTGGATTCCATTACCTTCATCAAATTTCTTTTCTCGAGGTGAGGCTCTGAGTGGGTCGTCTCCCCCTCCCCCCCCACCAGATTTAAGTGTGGGGTGTTGGGGTGGGAAACCGGCCACTCAGTGAGCTCCAAACCTGGGTCGACCTATCTCGACCCCCCTCGACCACTCGCTCCCTCCCCCCACCCCCCACCCCCCCAAAACAACCCCCGAATATTTTCTACTGTTATTACCGTATTTATCTGCATATAACACGCACTTTTTTCCCCTGAAAATCAGGGGGAAATTGTGGGTGCGTGTTATAGGCCGATCCCCGCCAATTTTGTATGATCAGCGCGATCACGGCAATTGCCGCGATCGCTGCCGATATACACAGCCGTGTGTAAATTCAAATATGGCGCCGAGACTGCAGGGACTCGGCGGAGCCGAGATACACATACCCGAGAGTCCTCGGCTTTTCTCGGCGCCGCTTACAGTCCCACCCAGTCCCACCATTGGACCTGTGTGATGTCCAGCATAGGGCGGGACTGGGCGGGACTGTAAGTGGTGCAGAGAAAAGCCGAGGATACTCGGGTATGTGTATCTCGGCTCCGCTGAGTCCCTGCAGTCTCGGCGCCATATTTGAATTTACACACGGCTGTGTATGTCGGCAGGGATCGCGGCGATCCCACAAGGCTGCACTGGGGCAAAGCTGCACTGGGGCAAGGCTACACTGGGGCAAGGCTGCACTGGGGCAAAGCTGCACTGGGGCAAAGCTTCACTGACATGGTTGCACTGACAAGGCTGCACTGACATGGCTGCACTGACAAGGCTGCACTGACATGGCTGCACTGGGGCAAAGCTGCACTGACAAGGCTGCAATGGACACTGGGGCAAGGCTGCACTGACAATTCTGCACTGGGGCAAAGCTGCACTGACAAGGCTGCACTGACAATTCTGCACTGGGGCAAAGCTGCACTGACAAGGCTGCACTGACAATTCTGCACTGGGACAAAGCTGCACTTACAAGGCTACACTGACAATTCTGCACTGGGGCAAAGCTGCACTGACAAGGCTGCAATAGACACTGGAGCAAGGCTGCACTGACACTGACAAGGCTGCAGATGGACACCAATAACACTGCATTGATGGGCATTTTAATGTAAGTTTTTCTTCCTTAAACTTTACTCCTAAAAGTTTTTTTCCTTAAAATTCCCTCCTAAACTTGGGGTGCGTGTTATACGCCGGCGCGTGTTATACGCCGATAAATACGGTAATTTAGGCTATCATCCTATTCATTATCCTCTTTCTACTATAATTCTGGTACTTCATCAGTCCAGCCCGGTAGCTCTGGCACCTGTAAATCTAGCTTGTTGCAAAATTGCACCAATTCTTCAGGGAATCTTAGCCTGGCTGATCTTCCTTCTTTAAAGCCTATTAAGCATGCTGGAAACACCCAGCTATATTTTATATTCTGTGCTCTCATCTGCTCCAGCAAAGGTTTCAAGAGTCTCCTTCTTGTCAGTGTATCTGGCGCCAGTTCAGCAAAAATTTGTAATTCACGACCTTCGTATTGTAAAGGAGCTTTTCCTCTCATCTTCATCCAGATCTCAGCTTTTTCTTAAAAAAATCGAAATCTTACTATTATGTCCCGCGGTCTGTCTGCCTCTGTGTTGTTTGGTTTTCCAACTCGATGAATCCTCTCTATCCTTGGAAACTCGTCTACCCCTTTATCCAACAAAGGGCCAAGTATTGAACAAATAATTCTTCTCAAGTCTTCTCCTCTTTTCTCTGGGACCGAACGAATTCTTAGATTTTGCCTTCTGTTTCGGTTTTCTTGATCCTCTAGTCTATAGAGGATTTTCATCTGGTTTCCTTGTGTTATTTTAATTTGCTCCTTTAAATTACGAAGTTCCTGTGCTTGTTTGTCGGTTCTCTCTTCCGTCGTCTCCACCCTTGCCAATAGGTTTACCAGGTCAACTCTCAACAGATTTATATCAGCTTTTATTGAATTTTCTAGCTTCAAAAACATCCCCAACATTTCTTCTTTTGTGAGCAACTGGGCATCAATTCTATGTTCGTCTACTCTGCTTGTTTCCACTTCACCCTCTGTTGTAAGGTCATCTCTTGATTGATCTGATGTTTCTCCTGTTTTTCCCTCTGTTTTCCTTTTCTTATCCTCTTTGCCTGGCCCTCGCTTCTCCAGCTCAGTGTTCTTCGGGCTGGCTCCCTGAGACATATACTGTTTTATCGAACTACCTGTTGCTTTGTCTTTCGGGGTTCTAAGAACCCTCCCTTACAGATTTAGTTGTGGCTTTACTCATAGTACCTCTTTTCTTTCTCCCTCTTATCTGTTTCCCCAGTTTTACTACGTTCCAGTCTCCCCCCCTTCTCCTCGTAACCAGAAGAGGAAAGGAGATAGCCATGAGGGGAGGGAACAAGGGAAAAAAAAAAGGGGGGGGGGTTGGCAGGGCTTCTCTAACTTTCTGACGCTGTATTGAGTATGCCTTTATGCTCTGATTCTACTCTAACAGAGCAGATATAGCAACAAAGAGGTAATTGTTTGTATTTTGTATCCTTCCCTGAACCTATACAGGCTCTGAAGGGGTTAATGTTTGATAGGTTCACTTATAGTAACTTAAGAGAGATAAACTGCACTGGTGTTGTATGCTTATCTTGTGTATTTATCCACAGGATGAGGTAGTATATATACACACCACAACTCTTAACCAATCAATCAATGCTCCAATAATAGATCTCTCAAGTGTGTTAGTCACTAGTCACAAAGCCCTGCTTGATGTACTATACAGTCCTTAGTTTCTTAACTCTGCAGGGCTTATTAACTTTGATCCTCAAAAAGCAACTATGTGCTCAGGGCACTTCACAGCTCCTCTGAAGTTTACAACAGTCTGTTCTTACATTCCATGCGCTTTTGCAAGTGAATTTTCCTGTACACATATATACCCCGTCATTCTACCAAATGTTACTTCTTATGCAAAAGAAAAAAACAGACCGCCGCCAGCGGATACCTTCATGTACAGTAGCTGATTTAAGTTTAGCTTTATAGTCCCATATGGGGTACCTGCTTTTTCTGCCCTTCAATGTTTGGTAGCCCTATATATTGTGCAGACATATTAATCAAAAAAATCCATAAGTGTATACAGACAGTAAGTAGAACCTTATCACACCTTATATGACCAAAAATGTGAAATGCAGAGTAAAGTAACACTGTGTTAATCAGCGAAACAGTTAAGAAACCATCTCAGCGTGCAACCCCCATTGACTTTTGGTGGTGGTTTTTTTCTTTCACAATTTTTTCTACAAAATTATATTGTGGACTTTTTTCTTTGTGTAAATTAGGTGGCTGATTTGCCGAACCTTTACGTTTTTTCAAATTTAAGTTATTGCTTATAATTGCTAATTAAATGTACTATTTAATGTTTCACCTTAACTGTTTCGCTGATTAACACAGTGTTACTTTACTCTGCATTTCACATTTTTGGTCATATAAGGTGTGATAAGGTTCTACTTACTGTCTGTATACACTTATGGATTTTTTTGATTAATATGTCTGCACAATATATAGCGCTACACTTTTATTTTTGCTGTTATCCCCTAACTTGAGTCTATAGGTGTGTTAGCTGCTATTTTAGTGTTTTTTCTGATTTTAGCTCAGCGCTGTACTTATCTCCCTAATGTTTGGTAGCCCACCTCTCCTTTCGGTTCCGCGCTTACCAGCACCCTCCGGGGATTCAGCCTGCCTTTGTTGCGGAGCCTTTTCACTTCCATGCAGTGAAGATCTGCCTACTGTTCTCCGTAGGTCCAGGGAGAGCCACGTGTGTCGGGGAAGGGCAAGTGGGAGGACGGGGTTAGGGGGAGGGGAATATGATGGTCACAATCCCCACATGCCGCCGCTCAATACAGCCCAGCGGAATCACCTACTGTCCTGCGAGCGTGCGGCGTCCGAGTGTGCGGGTTCCGACACGGTCATTGGGGGTGTCATCCGCGGCCATAGAGCTTCTCCTCTCCCTCTCCTTCTCTACGTCCGCTAAAGCTCACCCCAGGACGGCGCTCGCTTGTGCACCAGCTGACGCACTCAGGCCCCTCCCTCCGTGTCAGACTTTACGTCCTCATGTCCATCTTTTTGCTCTTACAGACCAGCGTTGTCTGTGTTTCCCAGGCAGAGAGCCTGAATTTATTCTTCTCCTCAGTCTTCACGAGGGAATCGGGGGGCTTCAGTAACCAAAACTGCAGTGTGTATCCTCATGACAGGTCCTCGTGAATACATCCCTGGGAATTACAGACCAGTTATCCTAACATCAATAATATGCAAGCTCTTGGAGGGGATGATAAGGGACTATATACAAGATTCTAGTAACGAGAACTGTATCATTAGCAGTAATCAGCATGGATTCATGAAGAATCGTTCTTGCCAAACCAATCTATTAACCTTGTATGAGGAGGTGAGCTGCCCTCTAGATAAAGGGAGGCCCGTAGACGTGGTGTATCTGGATTTTGCAAAAGCATTTGATACGGTTCCCCATAAACGTTACCTGTACAAAGTAAGGTCCGTTGGCATGGACCATAGGGTGAGTACATGGATTGAAAACTGGCTACAAGGGTGAGTTCAAAGGGTGGTGATAAATGGGGAGTACTCAGAAGTGTCAGGGGTGGAAAGTGGGGTCCCCCAGGGTTCTGTGCTGGGACCAATCCTATTTAATTTATTCATAAATGACCTGGAGGTTGGGGTAAACAGTTCAATCTCTGTAATTGCGGATGATACTAAGGTAAGCAGGGCAATAACTTCTCCGCAAGGTGTGAAACCTTGCAAGTAGATCTGAACAAGTTAATGGGCTGGGCAACTACATGGCAAATGAAGTTTAATGTGGAAAAACGCAAAATAATGCATTTGGGTGGCAAAAATATGAATGCAATCTACTCACTGGGAGGAGAACCTGTAGGGCAGGGGTCTCAAACTGTCCAGCCCTCCAGCTGTTGTGAAACTACAAATCCCATCATGCCTCTGCCTGTGGGGAGTCATACTTGTAACTGTCAGCCTTCCAATGCCTCATAGCTTGTAGTTCCACAACAGCTGGAGGGCCGCCAGTTTGAGACCCCTGCTCTAGGGGAATCAAGGATGAAAAAAGACCTGGGGATCCTAGTAGATGATAGGCTCAGCAATGGCATGCAATGCCAAGCTGCTGCTAACAAAGCAAACAGAATATTGGCATGCATTAAAAAGGGGATCAACTCCAGAGATAAAACAATAATTCTCCCGCTCTACAAGACTCTGGTCTGGCTGCACCTAGAATATGCTCTCCAGTTCTGGGCACCAGTCCTCAGGAAGGATGTACTAGAAATGGAGCGAGTACAGAGAATGGCAACACAACTAATAAAGAGTCTGGAGGATATTAGTTATGAGGAAAGGTTGCAAGCACTGAACTTATTCTTTCTGGATAAGAGACGCTTGAGAAGGGACATGATTTCAATTTACAAATACCGTACTGGTGACCCCACAATAGGGATAAAACTTTTCCCCCCCGAAAGGGAGTTTAACAAGACTCGTGGCCACTCATTAAAATTAGAAGAAAAGAGGTTTAACCTTAAACTAAGTAGAGGGTTCTTTACTGTAAGAGCGGCAAGGATGTGGAATTCCCTTCCACAGGCGGTGGTCTCAGCGGGGGGCATCAATAGTTTAAAAAAACTATTAGATAAGCACCTGAACGACCACAACATACGTCGCCTATAAAGATTTTTAAGGGTAAAAGTTTGTCACCAATTTTGAAGCGTGACATGTTGGGTATCATTTTACTCAGCGTAACATTATCTTTCACAATATAAAAAAAATTGGGTTAACTTTACTGTTGTCCTTTTTTTTTTATTCAAAAAAAGTGTATTTTTTTCAAAAAAAGTGCGCTTGTAAGACCGCTGCGCAAATATGGTGTGACAGAAAGTATTGCAATGACCGCCATTTTATTCTCTAGGATGTTAGAAAAAAACACCACATCACCAACAATGCTCTCTCCCTTTACCTGAATTTTCTAACCTGTCTGTCACTTCCTGAAAAGGTTGTTGGTGGTTCTTAGACAGGCATACCTAGACCTGCCCAGCCCCACCCCCATCCCTACTATCCTTCAAAGAACATGATCTCCTCCTGTCTTCATAGACTTGTTTTGGCCAGCAGCTTCTCCTGAGAGAGAGAGAGAGAGAGAGAGAGAGAAGGGGGGGCAGGCTTTGGAAGTATGTTCTGTTTGTTAGAAACTGTAATGTAGAGTACAATGCAACATGCTGCAGATTTTTTACAGTGTAGAACCAGGTGGTTGTGTCTGCATTGCACTGATGGGCACTGTGTGCATGATGTGGCACTGTGATGGCACTGATGGGCACTGATGGGCACTATGTGCATGGTGTGGCACTGTGATGGCACTGTGTGCATGGTGTGGCACTGTGATGGCACTGATGGGCACTGTGTGCATGGTGTGGCACGGTGATGGCACTGATGGGTACTGTGTGCATAGTGAGGCAGTGTGATGGGCACTGTGTGCATGGTGTGGCACTGTGATGGCACTAATGGGCACTGTGTGCATGGTGTGGCACTGTGATGGCACTAATGGGCACTGTGTGCATGGTGTGGCACTGTGATGGAGCTGATGGGCACTGTGTGCATGGTGTGGCACTGTAATGGCACTGATGGGCACTGTGTGCATGGTGTGGCACTGTGATGGACACTGTGATGGCACTGTGTGCATGGTGTGGCACTGTGATGGACATTGTGATGGCACTGTGTGCATAGTGCGGCAGTGGGATGGACACTGTGATGGCACTGTGTGCATGGTGTGGCACTGGGATGGACACTGTGATGGCACTGTGTGCATGGTGTGGCACTGTGATGGACACTGTGATGGGCACTGTGTGCATGGTGTGGCACACACCAGCTGCTGTGAATGGCGGAGGGAGCTGGGGAAGAAATATGAAAGAAATGGGATACAAAGGATCATTTATGAAAGTTTGGAAGGATACAGATCCATTTCTATTGCTCATTACATGTGAGTAATGAGTTTACGGCTTCGTTTCCACTAGTGGGACTTGTCATGATACTTTGGACACATAAAGTCACATCACAAGTCACAGCCCATTGATTTCAATGGCAAATGTTCCTATCTATGCGACTTTGAAAATCAACAACTTTGAAAAGGTGCCTGCACTACTTTGATGCAACTTTTGATGCGACTTTGATCCAGAGTGTAAAGTTGGATCAAAGCTGCACTCAAAGTCGCACTATAAATTGCACAGCTTTGGAGTTGCACTAGTGGAAACTGTAGCCTAAGGCTAAAGTGCGACTTTGGAGTGTGACTTTGATGCGACTTAAAAGTTGCATCAAAGTAGTGCAGGTACCTTTTCAAAGTCACTGATTTTCAAAGACGCATAGATGGGAATGGGTACCATTAAAATCTATGGGCTGTGACTTGTCATGCGACTTTATGTGTCCAAAGTCGCATGACAAGTCATACTAGTCGAAACAGAGCCTTATTGTGGTTGCCTGTACTATGATCATTGTAGACCGTGAGCATGCTTCATGTAAAGCCCAGCACAGCTATACTGTATATGTGCACCTTCCAGCCCACTCCCCCCCCCCCACCCCCGGGCAGGATTCAGGGATTTGTGCACTAGCTTTCGTGGGCGCACGCTCTGCTGGAGGTGCGCGCACTACAATTGGCCAGCGGGGGAGCTGTCGATGTCCTCCGGCCACCCTCAATCATTACCCGCAGAGACAGAACGGGGATCTGCCCGTGTAAACAAGGCAGATCTCCATTCTGACAGGGGATGACACACAGATCCTGTCTTTCTGCTGTGCAGGAAGATGGATCTGTGTGTTGTCCCAGGCAGCCCTTCCCCCACACAGTTGGAAACACACAGAGGGAACACATTTATCCCCTTGATCGCCCCTGATGTTAACCCCTTCCCTGCCAGTGTCATTAGTACAATGTCAGTTGCATATTTTTAGCACTGATCACTGTAATAATGTTACTGTTTCCCAAAAAAATGTGTCAAAAATGTCAGTTAGGTGTCCAATCTGTCGGCCACAATGTCCCAGTCCCGCTAAAAATCACTGATTGCCACCATTACAAGTAAAATAAATAAATAAATAAAAATGCCATAAATCTATCCCCTATTTTGTAGACGCTATAACTTTTGCGCAAACCAATCAATATAAGCTTATTGGGGTTTTTTTTTACCAAAAATATGTAGCAGAATAAATATTGGCCTAAATTGATGAAGAAATTCGATTTTCGAATTTTATTTGGGTACAGCGTTGCGTGACTGCACAATTGTCAGCTAAAGTAACGTAGTGCTGTATCGCGAAAACTGGCCTGGTCATGAAGGGGGTAAAACCTTCCGGGGCTGAAGTAGTTAATGATTACAGGGGAGAATTTAAGTTTTAGGTTGGACTTTCACTTTAACTTTGTATGTGTGACATTTTAACATTCTTATCTTATGCAGAATGCAGAGAAGATTATATGCATCTCCTAAAGAATAATTATTCAACTTTCGAGGAAAGAAATGCTCGCTTAGGAGAGGTGGTTAGTTTACAGAGTAGATACACCAGACTGTTGATTATAAAGCAACATCGTAACGAAGTGGCGAGAGAACATGAAATCCGGTCTTCTGGAAGAAGACACCTACAAATAATGGACAACAGATCTTCTCATGAGTATTCCCCAACTGATATCAACCTTTTGTTTTCCCCTGATGAACATAGGGTTGTCCCCAAGATTGTTGTTCTGCAAGGTCCAGCAGGTATTGGTAAAACCATGACCTCCCATAAGATCATGCTTGACTGGGCCTCTGGAGATCTGTGGAAAGAAAAGTTTAACTTTATGTTTTATCTGAACTGTAGAGAACTTAACACCATCACCACAAACATAAGCCTAGCCAAGCTTCTTTGCCAAGTTTGTCATTTAGATTATGAACAAGGCCTTGTTATGTCAATATTCAGAAAGCCTGAAGAACTTCTGTTTGTGATTGATGGCTTTGATGAGTTGGCATGTTCCATAGAGAAGAAAACTTCGATCTGTGAAGATCCTTTCCAAGAGGTTCCAATAAAAATCCTTCTAAACAGTTTACTTAGAAAAAGAGTACTCAGAGACTGTTCAATAATCATCACCACAAGACCATTCTCACTGATGAATCTTCGGGAACTTATTAGACGCCCTCGTTATGTGGAAATTCTGGGGTTCACAGGGAATGACCGCCAAAAATTCTGCTACAATTTCTTTAAAGACAGCTATCAAGCAAACTTGGCTCTCAGTATTATTATGGACAATGACACCATCTTCACCATGTGTGCTGTCCCAATAACATGCTGGATCGTATGTACTATAATAAAACAGAAAATTGAAAAGGGGGTTGATGTGGTAAATAATTGCAATACAACTACATCTATTTACCTCCTCTACCTGAAAAGTTTAATAAAGTATCACACTACAGGATCCAATCAGGTAATTACCTGTGTCAAAAAGTTATGTGCATTGGCTAATGAAGGAGTTTGGGATCAGAAGATCTTGTTTGAAGAAGAAGATGTTCAAAGACATGGGCTTTCTTTATCAGACGAAGAGTCTGCATTTTTGATCCAGAACATTTTTGTCCAGGATGTTGATATTAAAACCTGCTACAGCTTCATCCATCTGAGCGTCCAGGAGTTCTTTGCTGCTCTGTACTATGTGCTGGTTGATGACTCTGAAAGACAACTTGTTTGTACTGCCGATAAATGTACCACTGTCAGCCAATTGCTGAAGACATCAGAAGCAAATCCTCACCTGGACCTAACAGTACAGTTCTTGTTCGGTCTCGCTGGTGATATTCACCTGACAAGAAAATGTCTAGGTTGTCCGATATCGTTCAATGAAAAGTCTGTTCTAGAAATGTGGCTTAGAAACATTGGCTTTTCTCATTCTTGTAAAATATTCAGACTCTTGTATGAAACACAAGATGGCAACTGGGTTGAAAGGGTTATGTCTCTTTTCCCCAACATTGACATTAAGTCACGTGACTATGAATACAGGCTCAGCGATATGGATTACAGAACGTTATCATACTGTTTAAAAAACAGCTTAATCAAGCATAAGATTAAACTTACTCGATGTGTGATAAGGCCAAAGGCGCAATCAATTCTAGCTGCACCTCTTCAGAAATACTCAAAGCTTTGGTGAGTACTTATCATGTCACTTAGAAATCTATAGAAAGGTCAATGAGTTTTTAACCTCTCAGAAGCCAAAGAAATGAGAAGCAAACTTACATCAGGTCTCAATTAGAATAAAATTGGCTTGGCTGGGCAAATAGAGCACCACACCCCTTAATCACCAATAGTAAAGAGGAAAGAAAAATAAAGTGTGGAATTTTAAACGGTGCTCAACACCCCATGAATGTAATATATATATATCATAAAAAAGTATTTATAACAAGGTTACAACTTTATTCCATACAAAACATCAGAAGAATGTTAAAATGCAAGAATCATTAAAAACAAGTATGGCAGCCTTCAGGCCACATCATATTATACAGTAAATATCATAAGTATCCCCATATGAGGACTAGAAGGCTGTGAAAATCTCTACGTGTTTCACTTGGAAAGCTTCATCAGGAGAACACTTTAGGCGTCGGTAGTAAGAAAATATATGTTAGAATACATGAATAGTCAAATCCAACCTAACAAACACACTATTATTTGATACATAGTTACTCACAGCTGGTATATGTAAAAAGGTGGATACTTGTGATCAGCAAAACAAGGAATGGGTCAGTATGGCCAAGTCCATCCCGCGAACCACCACAGATGGTAGGCACAGGTATAAAGAGGGGTGTTACCCCACTCAGGACATAAATCTAGAATAAAATCATTGAGCAGACTGGTAAAATCATTGAGCATACTCTTATACTACAATATACAGGAAGGTAGAAAGAGCCCACACACCATATGAAGCAACCAGCAAGAGACAATTGTGAAAAAAAAAACTTTTATATGTGTAGGAATATAGGGGAACCACTGTGTGACCCAAAAAGGATATAAAACAAAATGCTGGGGAACAGGGCAATCTTACTGCTGTCAGGGTGCTCAGAAGAAACCCAAATGTCTCCAAAATTGTATCAGCATGGTTATAAAGAGCCCAGGGACTGGAAAAAGAAGCAAAAGCATACATAAAATATACAAAAATATTTATGCCAGGATAAATAAAAGGCTAGACTGTGAAGTAAGGCAACAGCTGAAAACAAAATAAAGTTTGTGGGATGGACTTGGCCATACTGACCCCTTCCTCGTTTTGCTGACCACAAGTCTACACCTTTTGTATATACAGTATATATACCAGCTGTAAATAGCTATGTATCAAATATTAGTTTGTTTTTTCGGTTGGATTCGATTATTCATGTATTCTAACATAGGTTTTCTTACTGCCAACGTATTAGGTGCACTCCTAATGAAGCTTTCCAAGTGAAACATGTAGAGATTTTAACAGCCTTCGAGTCCTTATATGTGAATGCCCTCTCGTCAGAGTGCCAAAATATATAAGGTATCCCATTAAGTCAGGTGTCCCCATAAGAGTGGCCCCCTTACATCAGGTGTCCCCATCAGAGTACCCTTGTACCTTTTAGTGACAGGCAGGCAGAGCGGGAGCTGGGAAGCAGAGCAAGATGCAGATCTGGATGGAGGATGTTCCTCTTCCATTCTCCTGTGAGGTTGCACATCATATGGCATGCACATGATATCATTGCTTATTACAATACTATAATACTATTATTACAATACTGTCAGTCCTAACAACCATTTACTGCAGAGGAAGGGTATAACCTTTGCTCAGGATTGGTTGGCTGGTGGTCCAGATAAAACTTTCACTCGGTTCATCATTTAATGATGCCTGCTCTAGTGAATTCTCAAAAGAAATACAATAAAGGTCCAGAAGGTTGAGCGTGACACCACTGGCCATCATAAAACAAAACAATGCATTGAAATAAAGCATAGCCTGTGATTTCTTCGCTGTAAAATCAGTTTTAGCAAAATCACTCCACTCATCTCTAGCTGATGTTATTGTCTACTTTTAAAGCGGTAGTAAAATCCACTTTGTGATTTTTACCTACAGGTAAGCCAATGATAAGTCTTACCTGTAGGTAAAATTAATATCTCCTAAACGGTGTACGTTTAGGAGATATTCACCCTGGATGTAGCCGGTGACGTCACACTGTGCTGGACCTTTAGAGCACCATGCCGTAACCTAGGGCTCCCGCACGCATGCGTGGGAGTGATGTCACTATGGCTCCGGCCTCTCACACAGCCGGAGTCCACAAACCCGGAAGGATGACCAGGGGAAGATGGAAGCCTTCTCAGTGGATGGCTTCGTTTCAACGTAAGTATTTTATAATGTGCTAATATGCGATGAATATTATAATATGCATATTATTTTGCAGGGGAAAGTTTTTTATTATATAAGAATAGAGTGAGCGCTGAGCCCAACACAGTGTAAACCCCCAGCCCTGTTTTTCTCAGTGGGGAGCTAGTATACAAGTTGGTAAATAGTAAGGGATGGTAAAGTGTAAAAAATATAAGACATTGACTGTAATAATGTCCATATTGGTTCTGATAATGTCCATACAGTTCATGGGGAAATAGCAACTATAGAAGGCAGCCCCGTTGAAGAAAAAGAAGGAATCTTCTGGGCACTCTGGGGATAAAACAAAGGCGCCACTCTAAGTGCAGTAAGACTTAAAATGTTTAATAAAAAGCTGTAAAAGCGGTACTCACAAAGGTACAATGTAAACAAGCATATTGGCAGAAAACTGCCCGATAACCTGGGAGTGTGTCTGATCCGGGTGCTGGATGGCGGTGGTCTCCGGTGAACAGGCTGCGCCGATGGATGCCGACACTTCCTGTCGTTGGAACGCACGCTGACAACCAGGGGGATGAAGTCACTTCCGGAATCAGGAACGAGTAGGCGACGCGTTTGCGTAGCTATACTCCTTCCTCAGGCCTAACGTGGGCTGTGATAGGACAGGGCTTATACAGCCAGTGGACAGCGCTGATAGGTTAAAAAAGCGCTCAATGCATTAGGTAGTATTGCGATCGCTCATAGCATGGCACAACAATTAAAAACATGACATTAAAATATCAGATACCAAAGAAAGGATGAATTGCATAATACAATCTAAAAAAACAAACAACTAGGATCAAAGAAATGTATTGAAGTGAAAGCAATGAGAAACCGATTGGGGGGCATGTTAAAAACACTGCTGGTGCTGTGTAGACCAAAAACCTGGACATACAAGAGGTTCCATCCAGCACCAGATCAGACACACTCCCAGGATATCCGGCAGTTTTCTGCCAATATGCTTGTTTACATTGTACCCTTGTGAGTACCGCTTTTTATTAAACATTTTGAGTCTTACTGCACTTAGAGTGGTGCCTTTGTTTTACCCCCAGAAAGTTTTTTATTACAGTGGTTTACTACCGCTTTAAGCAAGTGCCAAGACTATTTGCTACTATTGGAACATTGGAGCCTAGGATATTTATTTCAGGTACTTATATAGCACTGTCAATTTACGCAGCGCTTTACATATACATTGTACATTCACATCAGTCCCTACCCTCAAGGAGCTTACAATCTAAGGTCCCTAACTCACATTCATACATACTAGGGACAAATTAGACAGAATCCAATTAACCTACCAGCATGTCTTTGGAGTGTGCGAGGAAACCAGAGTACCCGGAGGAAACCCACACAGGCACAGGGAGAACATGCAAACTCCAGGCAGGTAGTGTCGTGGTTGGGATTCGAACCAGCGACCCTTCTTACTGCTAGGCGAAAGTGCTATCCACTACACCACTGTGCCGCCCATATTGAAAATGCTATGACTGTCTCAATGATAGATGGCCATGAGCTGTACTGTTTGTTATGATGTGATGCTTGTTATGTTTCTTCCCAGAATTTTTTACAGATATGTTTTTTTTAAGGTTTATTTATTGCAGCTTTCCTGACCAAGAGGATAATGAACAAAAAAGCAGAGACAAATCCAGCATCTCCAATCTTTTTACATCCCATTGTGGAATAAAAACACTTGTGTAAGTATAATGGAGAACATGGGATAAAGGTGGATGTAGGTTCTTATGTAGAGTACTTAGAATACTTGGCTCAGGGCAACTCTATATATATTTATATATATTTATATTACACTGCCATCTAGTGGAGAGAGTGCTAATCTCTCCATTTAGATGCTTTAGTGCTTATTAAGATTATAACACAATAATACATTATACAACATGCTCTACAATACAATTTAAAAAATATATAATCACATACATGTGTGTGTGTGTGTGTGTGTGTGTGTGTATATATATATATATATATATATATATATATATATATATATATATATATATATATATATGCAGAACTATATGAATTTTCTAATTCAATCATACTTGATTTGATTGTAGCCGTATTAGTGCAATTCAATTCAATCATAATCATGAATAAATAGATTTTATAAAGAATGATAACTAATCAATATATAGAGATAAATATGAATATAAATAAATAGTGCAAATGCATAGAATAATAAATAGGAGTAAAAATAGATATAAAAATTTGGATAATAAATGTGAATATATATATAGTTGTGCTCATAAGTTTACATACCCTGGCAGAATTTCTTGGCCATTTTTCGGAGAATATGAATGATAACACAAAAACATTTTTTTTCACTCATGGTTAGTGTTTGGAAGCCAATTATTATCAATCAACTGTGTTTACTCTTTATAAATCATAATCACGACAGAAACTACCCAAATGACCCTGATCAAAAGTTTACATACCCTGGTGATTTTGGCCTGATAACATGCACACAAGTTGACACAAAGGGGTTTTAATGGCTATTAAAGGTACCCATCCTCACCTGTGATCTGTTTGCTTGTAATTAGTGTGTGTGTGTGTATAAAAGGTCAGTGAGTTTGTGGACTCCTGACAGACCCTTGCATCTTTCATCCAGTGCTGCACTGATGTTTCTGGATTCTGAGTCATGGGGAAAGCAAAAGAATTGTCAAAGGATCTGCGGGAAAAGGTAGTTGAACTGTATAAAACAGGAAAGGGATATAAAAAGATATCCAATGAATTGAGAATGCCAATCAGCAGTGTTCAAACTCTAATCAAGAAGTGGAAAATGAGGGGTTCTGTTGAAACCAAACCACGGTCAGGTAGACCAACTAAGGTTTTAGCTAGGAAAATTGTTCGGGATACAAAGAACCCACAAATAACTTCAGGTGAAATACAGGACTCTCTCTCTCTCTGAAAACATGTGGTGTGGCTGTTTCAAGATGCACAATAAGGAGGCACTTGAAGAAAGATGGGCTGCATGGTCGAGTCACCAGAAGAAAGCCATTACTGCGCAAATGCCACAAAGTATCCCGCTTACAATATGCCAAACAGCACAGAGACAAGCCTCAAACCTTCTGGCACAAAGTCATTTGGAGTGATAAGACCAAAATTGAGTTTTTTGGCCACAACCATAAATGCTACATTTGGAGAGGCGTCAACAAGGCCGATGATGAAAGGTACACCATTCCTACTGTGAAACACGGAGGTGGACAGCTGATGCTTTGAGTTACAAAGGCACAGGAAATTTGGTCAAAATTAATGATAAGATGAATGTAGTATATTATCAAAAAAATACCGGAGGAACATTTGCATTCATCAGCCAGGAAGCTGCGCATGGGACGTACTTGGACATTCCAACATGACAATGATCCAAAACACAAGGTCAAATCGACCTGTCATTGGCTACAGCAGAATAAAGTGAAGGTTCTGGAGTGGTCATCTCAGTCTCCTGACCTCAATATCATTGAGCCACTCTGGGGAGATCTCAAATGTGCAGTACATGCAAGATAGCCCAATAATTTACAGGAACTGGAGGCTTTTTGCCAAGAGGAATGGGCAGCTTTACCATCTGAGAAGATAAAGAGCCTCATCCACAAATACCACAAAAGACTTCAAGCTGTCATTGATAAATACACGGTTTTAAGAACTGGGGTATGTAAACTTTTGA
Source organism: Aquarana catesbeiana (assembly GCF_042186555.1). Lineage (NCBI taxonomy): Eukaryota > Metazoa > Chordata > Amphibia > Anura > Ranidae > Aquarana > Aquarana catesbeiana. Next base: position 275,683,569 of record NC_133331.1, on the reverse strand, counting down.
TCAGGGTAGTTTCTGTTGGGATTATGATTTTAAAAAAGTAAACACAGTTGATTGATAACAAATGGCTTCAGCCAAACACTAACCATAAGTGAAAGAAAAGTTTTTGTGTTATCATTCATATTCTCTGAAAAATGGCAGAGAAATCATAAATTCTGCCAGGGTATGTAAACTTATGAGCACTATATATATATATTTTTTCAAACTGTTATATATTATAAGATTGACTAAAATATTAAAAATATAAAATATAAAAATAAAAGATATATATATATATATATATATATATATATATATATATATATATATATATATATATATCTTTTATTTTTATATTTTATATTTTTAATATTTTAATTAATCTTATAATATATAACAGTTTGAAAAAACTCAGCTGTATAGCTAGGGATAGGGCTATGGATGGCACTAACGGGCGGACAAGTTAGAGCTGCTAGGATAGTGAAAGGATAGGAGCAGTCTGTCTGTACACCTATTTGCTCCTAAGTAGGTGGTATAGCTGTGCGGCTATAGGTTCAGATCTAGATAAATAGTACAGCATATTATAAAAAATGTATGGAAAAAGTGGATGAGGAATAAAACAAACTGTAGATGGCAATCATATGTGTTTTACAATGTATATGGTCCAATATGAATACTTATCAATGTGACTAGGTGGTTACTTACTCCTAGAGGGAACCGCCCACCACCCAAGCCATCATATATTTGTTCCATCATGAACAGACAGAAATGTGTATTACCACCTGAGGAAAAGAATAGAGAAGTATATAAAAGCCAAAAACCAAAGACTCATAAAATGGTAGACGCTTCTAATTCTTCGTTAATCCCCCCAGGCGAAAGGGTATCTAAAGAGTAGATCCAGAAAGTTTCACGTTTGCAGAGTCTATGAAATCTCTCAGCTTCTGAGAGATTTTTAAGCATCTGCTCTATAATCCATACCTCTAGGCCTGTGGTGGATTTGTTGTGGTGTTCAAAAAAGTGGCGGGGGGACACTGTGTTTGTCTTTACCTTCTTCCACCTTTCTCCAAAGCTCACCAAATCTTTGTCGGAGTGGACGGATGGTGCGTCCTACGTAAAGTAGGCTGCAAGGACAACTCAGACAATACACCACATGGTCAGAGTAACAATTATAGAAATCATCAAGCTTATATGATTTTCTCTTCGTGGAAAAAATGTTTTTTGCTATGTTGGATGAAAGCACAAGTCTGATGCCCCGTACACACGGTCGGATTTTCCGATGGAAAATGTCCGATCGCAGCGTGTTGTCGGAAATTCCGACCGTGTGTGGGCTCCATCTGACATTTTCCATCGGATTTTCCGACACACAAAGTTGGAGAGCAGGAGATAAAATTTTCCGACAACAAAATCCGTTGTCGGAAATTCCGATCGTGTGTACACAAATCCAACGGACAAAATGCCACGCATGCTCAGAATAAATAAAGAGATGAAAGCTATTGGCCACTGCCCCGTTTATAGTCCCGACGTACGTGTTTTACGTCACCGCGTTTAGAACGATCGGATTTTCCGACAACTTTGTGTGACCGTGTGTATGCAAGACAAGTTTGAGCCAACATCCGTCGGAAAAAATCCTAGGATTTTGTTGTCGGAATGTTCGAACAAAGTCCGACCGTGTGTACGGGGCATTACAAAGTAATTTTTTGCATTGGAACATGCCCTGTAGAGGTAGTCTCGTACAGTTGCGCCGGAGTCGGCAAAACTGTCCTTTTGAGATGTTGTTTGTCCATTTTCCATAGTGACAGCTTTTGTAATATAATAACGAATTTCCGGCTGTGGGTTTATAATAATTTCCGGTGTGAATGTCATCTTTGATGTGATATAATTCCAAGTCAAGGAACGCGAGTTTTTCAAAATCAAGGACATGGGTAAAAGATAAATCATGCGGGTTATCATTGCAATGTTTTAGAAAATCACAGATGATATCATTTGGGCCATCCCACCATTGGGTTTTTCATTTTTTGCTAAATCAATAAAAAAACAACAACTTTTTAGTAGTTTGTTATAAAATTTTGGAAACATGTCATTTTTCTCCTTCACTTATGTGCACTGATGAGTTTGCACTGATGGGCACTGATAGGCTGCACTGATGAGGCAGCACTGGTGGGCACTAATGAGGAGGCACTGATAGGTGGAACTGATGGGCACTGATAGGTGGCATTGATGGGCTGCACTAATGGGCACTGATTGGCAGTACTGGTGGGAACTGCTTGACAGCATTGGTGGGCACACATTAGCAGCACAGGTGGGCACCTATTGGCAGCACTGGTGAGCACTATTTGGACTGCACTGATAATCAGGACACAGATAATCAGTGCCCTGATTATCAGTGTACATGTCCCTTTTAGAGAAGCCATTTATTGGCTCTCTTTTGCTCGCCTCATGTTGTCAGCATGAGGAAAGGAGTGCTGATAACTGGCTTTTAGTTACATCAGTAATCAGCTGTGATTGGACACAGCTGACCACATAGTAAAGAGATGCTGATTGGCTCTTTACCTCAATCTGTGATCAGCAGTGTCCTCCAGACACTGTGATCACAGAGTGCGCCACCTGCGCCCAGTGTTCCTCCACCCCAAACTCACTCATCAATGTCTTTATGGACCTTGCTTTGTGCACTGGTCCAAATCATTTTGTGGAGGGGGAATTATGGTGTGGGGTTGTTTTTCAGGGGTTGGGCTTGACCCCTTAGTTCCAGTGAATGGCTCTCTTAAGGCGTCAGCATACCAAGACATTTTTCACAATTTCATGCTCCCAACTTCATGGGAACAGTTTGGGGGTGGCCCCTTCCTGTTCCAACATGACTGCACACCAGTGCAAAAAACAAGGTCCATAAAGACATGGATGAGCGAGTTTGGGTGGAGGAACTTGACTGGTCTGCACAAAGTCCTGACCTCAACTCAATAGAACACCTTTGGGATGAATTAGAGCGGAGACTTCGAGCCAGGCCTTCTTGTCCAATATCAGTGCCTGACCTCACAAATGTCCTCCTGGAAGAATGGTCAAACATTCCCATAGACACACTCCTAAACATTGTGGACAGCCTTCCCAGAAGAGTTGAAGTTGTTATAGCTGCAAAGGGTGGACCAACTCAATATTAAACCCTATGGACTAACACTGGGATGTCATTCAAGTTCATGTGTGTGTAAAAGCGGGTGTCCCAGTACTTTTGGTGATATAGTGTATGTATAAAAAGTTAATTAATAAAAATAAAGTGTAATTGTATTGCTGCATACCACTGTTTTTTGGGTTCATCTGCTCACCGATGGCTGTCTTCTTCTCTTTAGGATGAGGAAATGTGGTCTGACCTCATCATGTTGTGAAGAACTCCTCTCTGTTATCTCCACAAATCGATCGCTGATCAGAATTGACCTGTCAGGGAATAACCTACTTGACTCTGGAATAAATATTTTGTATGTGGCACTGAGACGTCGGAGCTGCACCATACAAGAGCTGAAGTGAGAATTATTTTGTTACTGAAACAAAACCTGTGCTGCAATTGTGACCATGGTAGTTGTGTTGCTGTCTCTGGGGTCAGTGCTTTCAAAACCACAGACCAAGTACAAGCATATGGACAGTTAAAGCAGAACTTTACCCATAACAACTTGATAAAACAAATGTTCTTTAGCAAGGAACATACATTCCACATTAATAATTATGAAATATTATCAAAATGAGTGTATGAAGTAAATGACGTTAATTTTAGTGGATGACTGCGACAACCTTTAACCAGATCCTACCGAAAAAATACCTATAACAGTGAATATTAATTTACATCCTATAGTATGAATTCAGTAATAATAAAATAATATAGTAAACTAGAAATTTAAGCCATGAAAAAACTGTGAACTATATATACAGAAAAAACAAAAAACAAAACAAAAGATTCAGTGTATCCAAAAAGTATATAGAGAAAATATATATACTGTATATATAGAGTAAAGAAAGTCCCCATGCTCTTCTTCAAAAATGGGTGATTAAACCCTCCTGAACAAATCACTATGCCGTGTTTAAACTTCCACCAAATCCGTGACGCACTACCACCTTCCAAAATGGGCACTCACCAGAGATCAATATTAAAAAAGCCTGGATCAGCCACTCCTCATCAGAATGTATTTTTTGCATCCGGTATCTCAGTAATCATTCCATGATATTTCCACTTAATGAGTATCTTAAAAACTCATAGGAAACAAACGACCTTCATTGCGCAACATTCTTGTACTTTATTTAGTTAAAAATATATATAAAATATTGCACTCACAAGTATGGTGCTTAAAGACCGGCATTGAGTACTTCCAGCGATCTATTTAGGGCCTGTGCTCGCCGGTCCGTGTATAGGAACCAGTGTGCGTTTCAAGCTTCATTCTCATGCGGGTCCAGGACAGGAGGTGACGTTGGTGGTACCCAGAAGCCTCTACGCGTTTCGCATCCAATCATGCGTCTTCAGGAAGCTTTATGGCCGTTTGTTTCCTATGAGTTTTTAAGATACCCATTAAGTGGAAACATCATGGAATGAATACTGAGATACCGGTTGGAAAACCCAGACATACTCTGATAAATTCTGATGAGGAGTGGCTGATCCAGGCTTTTTTAATAATGATCTCTGGTGAGTGCCCATTTTGGAAGGTGGTAGTGCGTCACGGATTTGGTGGAAGTTTAAACACGGCATCGTGATTTGTTCAGGAGGGTTTAATCACCCATTTTTGAAGAAGAGCATGGGGACTTTCTTTACTGTATATATATATATATATATATATATATATATATACTTTTTGGATCCACTGAATCTTCTGTTTTGTTCTTTGTTTTTTTCTGCATATATAGTTCACAGTTTTTTTCATGGCTTAAATTTCTATTTTATATTATTTTTATTTTTACCAAATTCATACTATAGGATGTACAGTGGGGACGGAAAGTATTCAGCACCCCTTAAATTTTTCACTCTCTGTTATATTGTAGCCATTTGCTAAAATCATTTAAGTTCATTTTTTTCCTCATTAATGTACACACAGCACCCCATATTGACAGAAAAACACAGAATTGTTGACATTTTTGCAGATTTATTAAAAAAGAAAAACTGAAATATCAGACCCTTTGCTGTGACACTCATATATTTAACTCAGGTGCTGTCCATTTCTTCTGATCATCAGCTGTGTTTGATTATACCGATTGGACTTGATTAGGAAAGCCACACACCTGTCTATATAAGACCTAACAGCTCACAGTGCATGAGAATCATGAGGTCAAAGGAACTGCCTGAAGAGCTCAGAGACAGAATTGTGGCAAGGCACAGATCTGGCCAAGGTTACAAAAAACGTCTGCTGCACTTAAGGTTCCTGAGAGCACAGTGGTCTCCATAATCCTTAAATGGAAGACGTTTGGGACGACCAGAACCCTTCCTAGAGCTGGCCGTCTGACCAAACTGAGCTATCAGGGGAGAAGAGCCTTGGTGGGAGAGGTAAAGAAGAACCCAAAGATCACTGTGGCTGAGCTCCAGAGATGCATTCGGGGGATGGGAGAAAGTTGTAGAAAGTCAACCATCACTGCAGCCCTCCACCAGTCGGGGCTTTATGGCAGAGTGGCCCGACGGAAGCCTCTCCTCAGTGCAAGACACATGAAAGCCCTCATGGAGTTTGCTAAAAAAACACCCGAAGGACTCCAAGATGGTGAGAAATAAGATTCTCTGGTCTGATGAGACCAAGATAGAACTTTTGGCCTTAAATCTAAGTGGTATGTATGGAGAAAAACAGGCACTGCTCATCACCTTCCAATACAGTCCCAACAGTGAAGCATGGTGGTGGCAGCATCATGCTGTGGGGGTGTTTTTCAGCTGCAGGGACAGGACGACTGGTTGCTATCAAAGGAAAGATGAATGCGGCCAAGTGCAGGGATATCCTGGACGAAAACCTTCTTCAGAGTGCTCAGGACCTCAGACTGGGCCGAAGGTTTACCTTCCAACAAGACAATGACCCTAAGCACACAGCTAAAATAATGAAAGAGTGGCTTCACAACAACTCCGTGACTGTTCTTGAATGGCCCAGCCAGAGCCCTGACTTAAACCCAATTGAGCATCTCTTGAGAGACCTAAAAATGGCCGTCCACCAATGTTTACCATCCAACCTGACAGAACTGGAGAGGATCTGCAAGGAGGAATGGCAGAGGATCCCCAAATCCAGGTGTGAAAAACTTGTTGCATCTTTCCCAAAAAGACTCATGGCTGTATTAAATCAAAAGGGTGCTTCTACTAAATACTGAGCAAAGGGTCTGAATACTTAGGACCATGTGATATTTCAGTTTTTCTTTTTTAATAAATCTGCAAAAATGTCAACAATTCTGTGTTTTTCTGTCAATATGGGGTGTTGTGTGTACATTAATGAGGGAAAAAAATGAACTTAAATGATTTTAGCAAATGGCTGCAATATAACAAAGAGTGAAAAATTTAAGGGGGTCTGAATACTTTCCGTCCCACTTTAAATTAATATTCACTGTTATTGGTATTTTTTGGGTGCCATTTGGTTAAAGGTTGGGGCAGTCATCCACTAAAATAACGTATTGCACATCCCATACCATTGGTAGGGAATTTATGATTGCGGCAGACCCAGCACACAAATTTAAACAAACACACTCATTTACTAGTTAATTTAATTTTGCGCCGGAGACACAAACTTACATATGAAGTAAATTGCCTGCAGCATAGCTCCTGTTTCTTTTTGCTGAAGGCTGCCATTTTGCTGAAGCCCAGAGTTCCTGAACATCAGTAAATCATAAAACGGAAGTAAACCCATCCATTTAACAGTTTCAAAAAACAGTTACATTCATGGAATGCCAGGACTGATAGCTGTCACATTTGCTTGTGGCCTCAACCAAACTGTCAAACCAGCAAATGGCTGATGTCATAACTGATCACATGTGCAGCACCATGACAGTTGCAGATCAAACAGAAGCAGCTTCCTTGGCTATAAAGGATAGGAGGGCTTCATTCTGCCTTAAGGCTGTCAGCAGATCGGCCTCAATAAACTCAGCAGTGACTAAAAATGCCTAAAATTGGGAGCAACTGAGCATGTGCAGAGCGGGGTGAGACAGTGTATTGCTGGATTTTAAACAGTATACACCGTTATTTGCAAAAAGGCAAAAAGTGGCCAGCCTGAAGTCACCTAGCAGGACCTAATTTTCTGACTAAAGTTCTACTTTAACCGCTTAAGGACCTCCCCACGTACATATACTGCAGCAGGGAGGCCCTTTAGTGCAAAATCACGTACCTGTACGTGATTCCTTGGATCAGCTCTGGGGCGCGCACGTGCCGTCGGAGCTGCACTCTCGCTGTGAATGGACTGCTGCCGTATGCTGGTTAGGGGAATGACAGAACGGCAGTCTGCCTATGTAAACAAGGCAGACCATCATTTTGTCAGCGAGGGAGAGAGAGATCTGTGATTCCTGCTAATCAGGAACACGGATGCATCTCTTCCTCCAGTCAGTCCATCCCCCACACAGTAAGAAAGCACACCCAGGGAACACAGATAACCCTTTGATTGCCCCTGATGTTAACCCCTTCCCTGCCAGTGTCATTTATACAGTGACAGTGCATTTTTATTAGCACTGATCACTGTATTGGTGTCACTGATCCCCAAAAAGTGTCAGTGTCAGATTTGTCCACCGCAGTCCCGCTAAAAATCCCCAGCAAAAACAAAACAAAAGAAATAAAAATCCATAAATCTATCCCATAGTTTGTAGACGCTATAACTTTTGCAAAAACCAATCAATATACGCTTCTTGGGATTTTTTTTTTTACCAAAAACATGTAACAGAAGACATATTGGCCTAAATTGATGAAAAAATTAGATTTTTTAAAAAAATTTTATTGGATATGTTATATATCAGAAAGTAAGAAATATTGTTTTTTTTTCCAAAATTGTCTCTTTTTGTTTATATCGCAAAAAATAAAAACCGCAGAGGTGATCAAATACCACCAAAAGAAAGCTCTATTTGTGGGAAAAAAAGGACACAAAGTTTATTTGGGTACAGTGTCGCACGACCGCGCAATTGTCCGTTACATTTGCGCAGTGCTGTATTGCAAAAAGTGGCCTGGTCATGGGGGGGGGTAAAACCTTTCCGCAGTGCTGTATTGCAAAAAATGGCCTGGTCATGAGGGGGGGGGGTAAAACCTTTCCGGAGCTGATGTGGTTAAGTCAAAGTAAATTCAGAATCCCCTGAACTGCAGACCTGTTCTGAGTTAATGGCAATTAATCTATTGAAGCCTTTGGATCAGCATGACAGTCGGGTAACCTGCATTTTTAGAAGGAGAGAACAGCAATGTAACCCTCCCTATATTTTACAGCAACACAGAGGGAAGACATAAAAGATAAGATTATTTTTGAGCACAAACCCTGAGAACACTACTTAAATGAGTTAAAACCAGACTACATCAGATCTATGACTACACCAGATTATGTAATTTATGTAAACTTAACATAAAGTGTATATAAAGACAAATCTTTATTTGTCACTTTTGGAAAGGCAAGATGGGTTACTGTAGAACCACTGTCATTTTATTCTCTCTGTGTTCCGGTGTGTGATTTCTTTTTTTCACCAAATTTTTATTGAAAGTATGCGTAACACAACAGGTAAGTGCAAAATCACGGACGCAGCTGCAGTGGCAAGTATATAGAAAAAAACAGAGTGAACAGATTACATAGTAGGTTTGTGCAGAGAAATGTACAAAACTTATATGAGATAACAAGGCCTGTTACGATTGACAATATGCATACGGTACATAGGGAATCATTAGGCATGTATTCTGTCAGTTATTGGTCATAGATAACACGGAAGGGTGGAGGGATGATAGATTCGGTGTCTAAGTTCGGGTGTGGGGACCCTCCATCTAGGTATAGCATGCTAAAAAAAAAAAGTGTGGATAAGCCGGGGGAGGGGCAAGAAAAGTGGGTGCCGGGAGATCCTGGAAGGGTGTCTCTGGCTGTGTCCCTGTACTGAAGTGTTATGCTAATGCTAAATCAGGGTAGGGAAGGAGGGGGGATGAGGTAGACTGAAAAGGGGAAATTTGGGGAGGGGTATCGCGGTGTTCTCGATTTCCTACCGCAGCTTTCGGGGACCATTCAAGATATGGCTCTTTTATATTCATCTGTCGTAGTAAAGTGTATCCAGCAGGACCGCGATTTACAATATTTAGAGGGTGTGTCCTTTGCTTGATGTATCAGTTCCTCCATTTCCACGTTTTTTTGTATTCGTCTGAACCATTCAGTCGTAGACAGTGGTTCTGGGGAGTGCCATTTGGCTGGGATGCACATTTCTGCCGCATTAATCATATGCATGGCTAGGGAGCAGAGGTAGGCCATTTTCGGGATTGTGGAGTGGTGTAGCAAAAACTGGGCTGGTGAGTAGTCTAGCTTGTAAGTGGTTATTTGGTTGGTGAGTTGGTGGACCTCCTTCCAGAAAGGTTGTAGTTTCTGACATGTCCACCAGATATGGAGAAGTGAGCCTATGTCTGTCTCACATCTCCAGCAATGTGGAGGAGGGAGGGGTAGATGTGTTGTAATCTAAGGGGGGGTCCTATACCATCTTGAAAATCTTTTGAAGGCGTTCTCTTGTGTGTGAACATTAACCGTTCCCTTGTGCATACATGTGTATATGTTTTCCCATTCTTGGTTCGTTAGGTCAATGGAGAGTTCCCGTTCCCATTTGTGGCTAGCCCAGTTAAGTTTGGGGTTCTGATCAGAAAATAGTAGCGTGTAGGTGTGGGAAATCAGGTGATTTAGGGGTTCAGTTCTCAGACAGAGTGATTTAAAGGGGGTGATTTGTCTGGACCATTCCATTCCACGCTATGGGTAAGTCAGGGTAGAGAAGGAGGGGGGATGAGGTAGACTGAAAAGGGGAAATTTGGGGAGGGGTATCTCGGTGTTTTAATAATACCTGTTAATTTTGCCATTGAAAGTCGTTGATCAGACAACCATGCTCTTGCCATTTCTCCTAGATTTGCTCCTATGTTGTCATTCTATCACATGGCTTGCAATTGATACCATAAGCTGTCTTTAAACAAATATTATACAGGCATTGTCACCATTAGGAAACCTGCACTGAGAAATGCCCTGCGGCCATCACTGGAGTGCAATGAATAATTAGGACAAAAATGAAAACAAGTATTTTATATAAAAAAAATAGCAATTGTTTATGAAACACAATACTTTAGAAAAGTACAGTGCATTCATAAAGTTTTCAGAGCCCTTTCACTTTTTTCAGTTTTGTTATGTTGCAGCCTGCTACTTGCAGCACCTTTGACAGCAATTACAGCCTTGAGTACTTTTGGCATAGGTATGCGCAGCCTATTGCATTAGGGTGTGCACCCCAAAGCTCAAACACATATGTGTACATGTGCATGTGTATATATACTAACGGTGTCAGTAGAGCAATAGACGGTGTCAGTAGAGCAATAGACGGTGTCCGTAGAGCAATAGATGGTGTCAGTAGGGCATAGTTTGGTGTCAGTAGTTTTTATAATTTTTTAAAATTCTTTTTACAATTTTTTAGGAACCCCATTAGGAGGCTTTGGTGAAATATCAGGGGTCTAAACAGGGGGAATCTGCACCACACGAGGTGATTAGGGTGTGCCCAGGCACACCTGGCACACCCTGTGCGCACGCCTATGACTTTTGGGTATGACGCGACAAGCTTTGCACACTTGGATTGGAGGATTTCTGGATTCTTCTTTGCAAGTCCTCTCAAGCTCAGTCAGGTTGGATGGGAACCATTGATGGACAGCCAATTTCAGGTCTCTCCAGAGATGTTTAATAGGGTTCAAGTCATGTTGTCTTTGCTGTGTGCTTAGGATCGTTGTCATGTTGGAAGGTAAACCTTCGGCCCAGTCTGAGGTCCTGAGCACTGTGGAACAGGTTTTCATTGAGAATATCTCTGTACATTGCTCCATTCAGCCATCCCTCAACTCTGATCAGTCTCCCAGTCCCTGCTGCTAAAAAACACCCCCACAGCATGAAGCTGCCACCACCATGCTTCACTGTTGAGATGGTATTGGGTAGGTGACGAGCGGTGCCTGATTTCCTCCAGATATAAAGTTTAGAAATTAGGGTAAACAGATCAATCTGGGTTTCATCAGACCAGAGAGTCTTGTTTCTCACAGTCTGAGTCCTTCAGGTGCTTTTTTGCAAACTCCAAGCAGACTTTCATGTGTTTTGCACTGAGAAGCTTCCATCTAGCCACTCTGCCATAAAGCCCAGATCAGTGGATGGATGCAGTGATGGTTGTCCGTCTGGAACTTTGCCCCATCTCCATACAGGATCGCTGTAGCTCAGTCAGTGACCACCGAGTTCTTGGTCATCTCTCTTACTAAGGCCCTTCTCCCCCGATTGTTGGTTTTGCCAAACTTCTTCAATTTGGGAATTTTGGAGGCCACTGTACTCTTGGGAACCTTCAGTGCAGCAGATTTTGCTTGTAGCCTTCCCCAGATCTGTGCATTGCAATAATCTAATAGTCTCTGACCTCGGCAGGCAGTTAAGTTGACCTCATTGCTTTTGCTCTGATACAGTATGCATTGTCAGCTGTGAGGCGTTTTATTGAGAGGTGTGTGCCTTTCCATATCATGTCAAATCAATCTATGTAATTTACCACAGGTGGATTCCAATCAAGGTGTAGAAACATCTCAGCAACGATCAAGAGAAATGGGAGGCACCTGAGCTACATTTTAAGTGTTTTTGGAAAGGGTCTGAATACTTACGCCAATGTGATATTTCAGTCTTTACTTTTTGATACATTTGCAAACATTTCTAAAATTCTGTTTTCACTTTGTCATTATGGGGTACTGAGTGTAGATTAATGAGAAAAATTAATTTAAACAACTGTAGCATCAGGCTGCATCATAACAAAATTGAAAAAGTGAAGGGGGTCTGAGGGCTTTATGAATGCACAGTAAATGTTATTCGTTTGGGTTCACATATACTTTACATTTTCTTAAGGTTGGAGAAATGTGGTCTCACATCCTCCTCCTGTGGCTACCTCTGCTCAGTTATCAGAAACCCATCTCTGATCACCCTGGATCTGTCACGTAATGACCTGCAGGACCCTGGAATAAAATGTCTATGCCGAGCACTTGGACATAATCGTTGCAGCTTGCAAAATCTAAGGTAAGATTTATGTTACGTTACATACAGGAAGATCCCAATGAACTGGGGTTTCTATGTATAACATTTATATTCCAAAATAAAGTTAGTTGGTCCAAGCATTACACTGTCACTGATGGAGGAATTACATTTTCCTTGTCATGGCTCACTAATACAACCACTAGTGTAAAAAAGCCCTTTGTCTCTGGCTAGCACCCAACTCACAGCTTCCTTGTCTCATTTGTCCTGCTTACTGGCTGTCTGCTACACTGATTGTATCCTGGATTCCAACCTCAGCTTGGACTCTGATCCTTCTGCCTGCACTGAACCCTGCTGCTCTGCTGTTATCCAGTCCATCTAAAGGTTCTGGCTACTGGTTTCCTTTCAGGTAACATTTGTAAGACCTTTCTTTTTGCTTCTCCTCAGCTCTTAAGGGAGCAAGAGAGCAAAAAGAAGCTACCCTGTGTAAGCTCTGAGTAGTTCCAATTGGATCTTGCATAGTGATGAGGACTCTCTGTCTGCCCCATGACAGTACTAAGCAATTCACATATATAGTTACATACAGTAGTTAGTCTGGTTGAAAAAAAGACACAAGTCCATCTAGTTCAACTAATAGAAGGGGGGGGGGGATTATACAACCCAATATACACAATCCTATACCCACAGTTGATCCAGAGGAAGGCAAAAAAACCCAGAAAAGCATCATCCAATTTGCAACAAATTCTTTCCGGATTACCCAAGACACAATTGAATAATCCGTGGATCAACTTTACCTATAAATGTTATTATCCAGTTATATTATGCACATTTAGGAAAGACTCCAGGCCTTTTTTTAAAGCAAGCTACTGAGTAGCTCTTGAGATAGTCAATTCCACATTTTCACAGCTTTACTGTGAAGAAACCTTTACGTATTTGGAGATTAAATCTCTTTTCCTTTAGATGTAAAGAGTGCCCCTTGTCCTCTGTGATGATCTTAAAGTGAATCACCAAGCACCAAGGTTGTCATTTGAAGGAAGTCATATGCTGCTCCATACCTGAAGGTACTAAGTAATTTCTTATGTAATAATGAGTGGGTTGAAAATGGCACCTAGTATAACATTTTAAAACATAGTTGCCCCTTTAAGAAAGTGTAAACACTAAACCGTATAAAAAATCAAATGTAAAGGTGTTGGCACTAAAAACATCAAGGTGAATAATACAAATTTGGTGTGAACAGTATTAAGAAAAAGCAAGTAGTGATTGAAAGCCAATAAATATATAAAGTCCAAGGTGACAATCCCAACACCATAAATAAATAAATGTGGATCTTCTGGTTTGACGTCCCTTAAAAAAACTTCACGACGAGTGTTCATGAGGTAGAAGGCATCTCACCAAAGGTGTCTGATCACTTTTTACAGTGGGTCAAAATGCGCTCTGATTGAATGGACCAGAGGAATCCTAGGTAGGTATCTCTCCGCTGTGTAACCCCCTCCAGATGGCAGCTGAGGATAAGGGAACAGACTCCACCAAGGACACACAAAAAGAACTCTTATGGTGTAGTAAGTTTTAATAAAAAATGTTTAAAAAGATAACAAAAGATTTTGCACTCACGTGTGACTGTGCTATGCCCATTACTAAGGTGTGTACAGCATGTGCAGGTGGATATATCGGAATCGTGGCAGCGTGCGATCCGCGCCTTGTTCTGGATATACCAAAAGGATGTCACATAGAGGACCCTGAAGCGACGAGTTGCTCTTCTACGTATGTTTCACTGTACTGGCGTCATCAGGAAGTGACAAACTGCTATTTTCTGTTTGCTTTTATAATGCACAAAAGGGTGCGATTGGCTAGGCTCCCCAAACATGGAGATTGAGGACAAAAAAAGGAATCTACCTCATTCCCGGAAATCATCTGCCTATGCCCCACACACCTAATAAACAATTGCAACTAACAATGATAGCTATAGATTCATAAAAACCGCTAGTTAAAAATAAAACTAATTTAAAATGACATAATTATCTAATATAAAATATCCCCCATCACAAACATGGTTTCCTAGATTGGGTATACCATGTGTGGACAAAACACTCTCTGGCTCCCTGTAGCGGGGGAATAAAATACTATAGATAGGCCCCGGGGATATAGAGGCTGGAGCCTCTATATCCACCGGGTCTCCATTTGGGAGACTCCCTTAGTCATATCTTGACCCCTCCAATAGTGATGGACTTTGTCTATCCCCCAAAATCTAAGTAGAGAGGGGTCTCGGTTATGCACTAGTCTGAAGTGGTTGGAGACCCTGTGCTTTTTAAACCCTTTTTTGATGTTATCTACGTGTTCTCCGACCCTTTTGGCCAAGGTCCTGGTAGTTCGACCTATCTATTGAAGATTGCAAGGGCACATGAGAAGATATAAGACATATCTACTGTCACAGGTAATGAGTTGTTTAAAGCAGAGCTCCACCTTAAAAAAAAATATTAAAAGCCAGCAACTACAAATACTGCAGCTGCTGACTTTTAATAAATGGACACTTACCTGTCCCAGGGTCCAGCGATGTCGGCAGCCGAAGCCGATCGATCTCTCGGCTGCCATCCTCGGTCAGGGAATCAGGAAGTGAAGCATTGCTGCTTCACTGCCCGGTTCCCTTCTGCGCATGCGCGAGTCAAGCTGCGCGTCTTCACTGGTCCCCATTGTGTTGTGGGAACTGTGTGTTTCCCAGAACACAACAGGAGGGGGGGCGGGCATTTGCGGCTAGGTATTCCCGGAAGTAGGTGCAGATACCTGTATTATACAGGTATCTGCAGCCCACTCCCCCCTGAAAGGTGCCAATTGTGGCACCGGAGGGGAGGAGGAATCTGATGAGTGCAAGTTCCACTTTAGGGTGGAACTCCGCTTTAATATCATACTCCCTATCTGTGACCAACGAAGAGAATGTATCTGTTTTCCTGGTTCTATCTCTCACTGTTTTACATGCTTTGCAACTTCTACATTTATAAAAACCTGTGCAGTCCAAAAAAGTAAGGATTTTTTGGGGGGGATGGGTGACGTTTTTTGGCCAACATCACCCTAAGTCCCGGTGCTCTTCTGTAAATGAATGTAGGTTTTGGTGGAAGAATTTTTAAAGTGTGACCTCTCAATAATATAGGCCACCATTTCTGGATGGCTTGTTCTACTTCCCAATACTGTGAATTAAATCCTGTAACAAATGCAAGATTAAACTGATCTCCTCCTTGATCCCTAGCTTTGGTGCCAATAGGGTGTTTCTATCCATCTGTCCCACCTGTTCCCTAGTGTTAAGCAGTTGTTCTTTGCTATAACCTTTTTACAGGGATCTACCTATCAACATGTCTGTTTGGGCTTGATAATCTGCTCTATTTCCGTTTTATTCTTAAAAACTGTCCTTTTGGTATTGCTCTTACTCAGTTGGGATGATGGCAACTTCGGGTCGAGATGTACCCATTGCGATCAGTTTCTTTAAAAAATATACCAGTCCCCAGGGAGTTCCCTGACTTAAAAATGTCTAAATCCAGAAACTGTATGAACGACTTATGCCAAGAGCTGGTGAATTTGATGCTATACTTGTTCGCATTCATATAGATCAGGAACTCTTCTAGTCCCTCCTGTGACCCCTCCCAGATGATAAATATATCATCTATGTACCTTGTGTACATTTTAAGTTGTGGCCACTGATTAGAAAAGATTTTTTCCTCCTCCCACTTGTTCAAAAAGTTATTGGCGATACTGGGGGCATATCTAGCCCCTACACCTTTAATTTGGTTAAGGATCTCCCCTGAATACCAAAAATAGTTATTCATCATAGCCATTTTTTAAATTTCCACCAGATAATTTATTTGTGTAGTTGTCAATTTTGAATATTTGTTAAGAGCCCATAGCGTGGAATCCAAAGCATGCTGTTGTTTGATATTGGTGTAGATGAATTCCACATCTACTGTAGCCAGCAATGTGTGTTCCCCTACCTCTACATCCTTTATTGCATTGATGAGTTGCCTACTATCTTTTCGAAAAGCTTTACCTTGTGTGGAAAAAGGCTGTAAAAAAGTATCTATGTATCTCCCTAATCTCGAATAGAGAGAACCTATCCCACTGACTATGGGCCTCACTGGTGGGGTGTTCTTATTTTTGTGAATCTTTGGGACTTGATAGATCACTGGGATTTTTGGGAGCTTTTGGAAGGAGATATTTGGCCTCTTTTTTTTCAATATTCCTATCTTGGACTCTTTGTCAATCAATTGGCTAAGTGCAGATTTTAACTTGATAGTGGGATCCCCCGATATTTATTTGTAAGTGGATGGGTCCTGGAGAATTCTCTGCATTTCTGCAGTATATGCCTCTTGAGTAAGGATCACCAATCCCCCCCCCCCCCCCCCCCTTTATCTGCAGGTTTAATCACTATCTCTTTATTTTGTTCTATTTGCCTGATAGCCTCTCTAATTTGTTTCATATTTCTTTTATTTTTGAATTTGATATCTTGACTTTCCTCCTTTACCATATGTTTAAAAACTTCAATAAACTGGTGGGAAGAACCTTTAGAGTTAAAAGCCGATTTATTTTGTAGTCCTGTATGAGAGTAAGTAGATTGAATAGCTGTATCAGTTCTACTTGAATGCTCCTCAAAGAACTTTTTTACATAAAGCTAGCTAGCAAATTTTTCCAAATCAATATACGTTTCAAACTTGTCCAGAAATTTAACAGGGGCAAATTTCAAACCTTCACTTAAGACTAAGAGCTCTTCCTGTGAGAAAGAGAAAGAGAATATGCCTTTCATTAGGTTATTCCCATACACCCATCTTATTAGAAGGGAGGATCCTCCCCTTTGGCTTTTTGGGGTGATACTTCACCAAGAACCCCCCGCTATAGTATACCAGTTCATATTTGTTATGCCCCACTTAGGGACCAGTCACCTATGACCCCGCACACACCAGGTCATTATGGGAACCAATTCCCATTTAGACCACCCAGAGGAAATTTTAGGGGAAACCCTAGAGGTAGAGGAAGGGGAAGAGGAAGACACTATAATAGACCTTATCACTCACAAGGGGGGGAATGGAGGGAATTGAAGGAACCATTCAAAATTGCCCCAATGGATTACCAACAAAGGGGAGGTTACCAACAACCCAACTGAAGGGGGAGCCATGCACACCCCGAACCTGCTACCCGCCCTCAAGGAGGACACGGAGGAGGGGATGCAGAAGGGCTAGACAAAAAAAGAAAAAGAGAGATCTAATAAAAGGCATATTCAACCTTACTGAGATCTCTTTCTCACAGGAAGAGCTCTTAGTCTTAAGTGAAGGTTTGAAATTTGCCCCTGTTAAATTTCTGGACAAGTTTGAAACGTATATTGATTTGGAAAAATTTGCTAGGAAGCTTAATGTAAAAAAGTTATGGTACAGGAGGACATTCAAGATATCAGATTCAAAAAGAAAAGAAATATGAAACAAATTAGAGAGGCTATCAAGCAAATAGAACAAAATAAGGGGATAGTGATTAGACCTGCATATAAGGGGGGGGGGGGGGGGTTGGTGATCCTTACTCAAGAGGCATATACTGCAAAAATGCAGAGAATTCTCCAGGACCCATCCACTTACAAAAAATTATCGGGAGATCCCACTATCAAGCTAAAATCTGCTAAAAAGTTCCCAAAATCCCAGTGATCTATCAGGTCCCAAAGATTTACAAAAATAAGAACACCCCACCAGGTAGGCCCATAGTCAGTGGGATAGGTTCTCTCTATTCCAGATTAGGGGAATACATAGATACTTTTTTACAGCCTTTTTCCACACAAGGTAAAGCTTATCTAAAAGATAGTAGGCAACTCATCAATGCAATAAAGGATGTAGAGGTAGGAGAACACACATTGCTGGCTACAGTAGCTGTGGAATCCCTCTACACAAATATCAAACAACAGCATGCTTTGGATGCCACCCTATGGGCTCTTAACAAATATTCAAAATTCACCACTACACAAATAAATTATCTGGTGGAAACTTTAAAAATGGCTATGATGAATAACTATTTTTGGTATTCAGGGAAGTTCCTTAACCAAATTAAAGATGTTACGATTGGGGCTAGATATGCCCCCAGTATCGCCAATATCTTTTTGAACAAGTGGGAAAAAATCTTTTCTAATCAGTGGCCACAACATAGGGAAGTAGAACAAGCCATCCGGAAATGGTGGCCTATATTATTGAAAAAAATTCTTCCACCAAAACCTAAATTTATTTACAGAAGAGCACCGGGACTTAGGGTGATGTTGGCCAAAAATATCACCCATCCCCCCCCCCAAAAAACTTCAGTTTTTTGGACCGTATAGGTTTTTATAAATGTAGAATGTGCAAGGCATGTAAAACAGTGAGAGATATAACCAGGAAAACAGATAAATTCTCTTCGGTGGTCACAGGTAGGGATGAGCTTCGTGTTCGAGTCGAACCCATGTTCGACTCGAACATCGTCTGTTCGCCGAATTGCGAACGATATGGGCCGTTCGCGCCAGATTCGTGTGGCGCGTCACGGCCAATAATTCACTGCGGCATCGCAGTGCATTGCTGGCTGATGATTGGCCAAGCATGCACTATGACCCGCATGCTTGGCCAATCACAGCGCCGTCTGAACAGAGAGCCGTAATTGGCCAAAGCCAAGGAGGCTTTGGCCAATTATGGCTCAGGGGATTTAGCACACGCCCCACACTATATAAGGCCGCCTGCACAGCGGCCCTGTGTAGTGTGTGTTCCGGCATTCATAGATAGAGAGAGAGAGAGACAGACAGTGTCATTTGATTTGAGTTGATAGATTAGGCAGAACAGTCAGTCAGTTAGCTGCACTTACAGTGTATTGTGTATATATATGCACCCCAGGTGTTGCATATATATATATATATATATATATATATATATATATATATATATATATATATACATACACACTGTATTCAGTTTAGCTAGATCCGTTCCTGTTATCTTCTTACTGACAGGCAGGCTTGTCTTGTTACAGTATTTACAGCTACCTGAAGAAAATTGCTGGTGTTCTTTTGATCCTATTAGTACCACAGTCAGGCAGCTAGACTATTTACAGTTAGTGCAGTGCATCCTGCTCACAGTGTTCAGCTAAAACTACAAGTTAGTGGGGTACGTCCACCTCACAGTGTTCAGCTAAACCTACAAGTTAGTGTGGTGCGTCCACCTCACAGTGTTCAGCTAAACCTACAAGTTAGTGCGGTGCGTCCTGCTCACAGTGTTCAGCTAAAACTACAAGTTAGTGTGGTGCGTCCACCTCACAGTGTTCAGCTAAACCTAGAAGTTAGTGCGGTGCATCCTGCTCACAGTGTTCAGCTAAAACTACAAGTTAGTGCTGTGCGTCCTGCTCACAGTGTTCAGCTAAACTTACAAGTTAGTGTAGTGAGACCTCTGCACAGTGTTCATCTAAAGCTACAAGTTAGTGCAGTGCGTCCTGCTCACAGTGTTCAGCTAGATCCGTTCCTGTTATCTTCTTACTGACAGGCAGGCTTGTCTTGTTACAGTATTTACAGCTACCTGAAGAAAATTGCTGGTGTTCTTTTGATCCTATTACTACCACAGTCAGGCAGCTAGACTATTTACAGTTAGTGCAGTGCGTCCTGCTCACAGTGTTCAGCTAAACCTACAAGTTAGTGTGGTGCGTCCACCTCACAGTGTTCAGCTAAACCTACAAGTTAGTGCAGTGCGTCCTGCTCACAGTGTACGGCTAAACCTACAAGTTAGTGCTGTGCATCCTGCTCACAGTGTTCAGCTAAAACTACAAGTTAGTGTGGTGCGTCCACCTCACAGTGTTCAGCTAAAACTACAAGTTAGTGCGGTGCGTCCACCTCACAGTGTTCAGCTAAACCTACAAGTTAGTGCGGTGCGTCCTCCTCACAGTGTCCAGCTAAACCTACAAGTTATTTTTTTGCGAGCTCTGCACAGTGTTCAGCTAAAGCTACCTGTAGAAGGTTGGTGGTGTTTTCCTGATCCTATCACTACCGCAGGCAGCTAAAAAAGCTACAAGTTATTTTTTTGCGAGCTCTGCACAGTGTTCAGCTAAAGCTACCTGTAGAAGGTTGGTGGTGTTCTCATACTACAGGCAGGCAGTTGATTTTGCTAGCTGCAGTATCAGTATATATATATATATATATATATATATTTCAGCTTAGTGGAGCTACAGGCCATTAGTATGTCTGGAAGGCCAAGAAGGAGAGGCAGACAGTCATAAGCCAATAAGAAAGGGCAAGCAGGCTCTTTGTCTAGTGCTGGTCGTGGAGACGGTGCATCCTCATCAGCACGTGGCCGTGGGACACGCTTGGCCTTTTTTTCGGCAGCTGGCCGTGTTGAGCCGCAACATGCGGAAGACTTGGTCGAGTGGATGACCAAGCCGTCCTCATCCTCCTTATCCTCTCTCACCCATGCCCAGGGTACTTTGTCTGGCAAAGCAGCGGCCTCTTCCCTTGGCTCAATGTCATCAGTGACTCCTTCCCTAGCCCCACCATGTCCTCCTGAGGAGTCCCTCGAACTGTTTGACCACAGTGTTGGGTACATGCTCCAGGAGGATGCCCAGCGTTTGGAAGGCTCTGATGATGATACTGAGCTCGATGAAGGCAGTAACGTGAGCACGTACACAGGGGGTGCCCAAGAAGGACAGCAATCTGGCAGTCATGCTCCCCCTGCTGCAGCATACTGCCAGGTTTGCTCCAGTGATGAGGAGGGAGGGGATGATGAGGTCACTGACTCAACGTGGGTGCCTGATAGGAGAGAGGAGGAGGAGGCGGCACATCACCAACGAGGCAGGATGCCCTCCAGGGGCCAGCCTAAGGGCACCACCTTGACTGCATCACACCCCAAAGCTCCACATGTGCAGGGCGCTGCAGTCTCTGCGCGTTAGTCAAAAAGTTCTTTGGTGTGGGCCTTTTTTGAGACGAGTGCATCAGATCGCACCGCTGCTATTTGCAACATATGTCTCAAGCGTATCCCGCGTGGCCAAAACATCTCCCGCTTGGGTACCACATGCTTGACCAGACATATGTTGACCTGCCATGCAGTTCGTTGGCAAGCGTATCTAAAAGACCCACACCAAAGAACAAAGAGGACCTCTCCTTGCTCCTCATCAGCTGAGATCTCCAACCCCACTATACCTTCAGTCCTCTCTGAGACCTGCACTGAGAGGAATGAAGGTGTAGAATTAGGTGTGTCACAGCCAAGTACTTGTGGGCAATCTGCTTTTGGTACACCGACGTCAGATTGTACCAGGCAAATTTCCCTGCCCCAGCTGCTGCACCGCCGAAAGAAGTTTGCTCCCAGCCATTCACGTGCCCAGCTTTTGAATGCTAGCTTGGCAAAATTGCTAGCACTTCAACTGCTGCCTTTTCAATTGGTAGACTCTGCCCCCTTCCGTGAGTTTGTGGAATGTGCGGTTCCTCAGTGGCAGGTACCCAAACGCCACTTTTTCTCACGGAAGGCGATTCCGGCTCTCTACCGGCATGTGGAAGGCAATGTCCATGCCTCGCTGGACAGGGCGGTCAGCGGTAAGGTGCATATTACTGCTGACTCATGGTCCAGCAGGCATGGACAGGGACGTTACCTAAGTTTCACGGTGCATTGGGTGACTCTGCTGGCAGCTGGGAAGGATGCAGGACAAGGTGCAGTAGTGTTGGAGGTTGTTCCGCCACCACGCCTCCAAAATGCTAATGATTGTGACACACCTCTCTCCTCCACCCCCTCCTCTTCTTCTTCCTCCATGGCCTCTTCCTGTGCTTTGTCCTCGGAACCAGCGGTGCTCCGTAGCCGTTCAAGGGGCTACGCGAGTACGCAGGCCAAAAGATGCCATGCGGTGCTTGAGCTGGTGTGCTTGGGGGACAGGAGCCACACTGGGGCAGAGGTTCTGTCAGCTCTGCAGGGGCAGGTTCAGAGGTGGTTGACGCCACGCCAACTTAAGGCAGGAATGGTGGTTTGTGACAATGGCACCAACCTCCTCTCTGCCCTCCGACAGGGACAAATGACCCATGTGCCCTGTTTGGCTCACGTCCTTAACTTGGTGGTGCAGCGGTTCTTGGGCAGGTACCCGGGCTTACAGGATGTCCTGAGGCAGGCCAGGAAAGTCTGTGTGCATTTCCGCCGGTCATATAATGCCAGTGCTCGGCTGACGGACCTCCAAAAGGAGTTTAACCTGCCCAAGACCCGCCTAATCTGTGACGTGCCCACCAGGTGGAACTTAACGTTGGCCATGCTGCAGCGGCTGCACACGCAGCAGAGGGCCATCAATTAGTACCTGTGTGACTATGGCACCAGGACAGGGTCAGGGGAGCTTGGTTTTTTTCCCCACGCCAGTGGGCCATGATCAGGGATACATGCACTGTCCTGTCACCATTTGAGGAGGCCACGAGGATGGTGAGCAGTGACAGTGCATGCATCAGTGACACTGTCCCCCTTGTCCACCTGTTGGAGCACACGCTGCGTGGAATAATGGACAGGGCACTTGAGGCAGAACAGAGGCAGGAAGAGGAGGACTTCCTTAGCTCTCAAGGCCCCCTTTATCCAGACAGTGTTCCTGCGTGCCCGCCGATCACACAGGAAGAGGAGGAGGAGGAGGAGGAGGAGGAAGATTGTGTCAGTATGGAGGTGGAGCCTGGCACTCAGCATCAGCAGCAGTCTTTAAGGGATCAGTCCCAAGAAACACATGGACTTGGCTGGGATGAGGTGGCTGCGGACCATGTCGTCCTTAATGACCCAGAGGACTCCGGACCGAATGCCTCAGCAAACCTACGCTGCATGGCCTCCCTGATCCTGCAAAGCCTGCGTAAGGATCCTCGTATTCGTGGTATCAAGGAGAAGGACCAATACTGGCTGGCAACCCTCCTTGATCCACATTACAAGGGTAAGGTTGCGGACCTTATCTTGCCATCGCAGAGGGAGCAGAGGATGAAACATCTTCAGGAGGCCTTGCAGAAAGGTCTGTGCAACGCGTTCCCAGAGACTGGGAGGTTACAAACTCCTGTTTCTGGACAACGTGTTGCTGAGGCTTCGGTCAGTCAAAGAAGGAGCGGTGGAGAAGGTGGCCGTCTGACCGATGCGTTCAGACAATTTTTTGGTCCGCAGCCCCAAGGTATGATCGGTTCCAGCAACCATCGCCAGCGTCTGTTTTACATGGTGCAGGAATACCTAGGGGCAAGATCTGACTTGGACACCTTTCCCACCGAAAATCCTCTGGGTTACTGGGTCTTGAGGATGGATCACTGGCCAGAGCTTGCACAGTATGCAATTGAGCTACTGGCCTGTCCTGCATCCAGCGTTCTTTCGGAACGCACATTCAGTGCTGCTGGATGCTTTGTAACAGATCACAGGGTGCGTCTGTCCACCGACTCGGTCGATTGACTGACCTTCATAAAAATGAATCAGTCTTGGATCACCACCAGCTACCAAGCACCTGATGCTGATGTAACCGAATCATTTTTTTTTAAATCTCAGATCCCTTCAAAGACTGCCTATGCTGATGCTGAGTGACTATCCCTGAGTAATTATCCTCTTCCTCCTCAATCATCACGCTGATAGCTTGTAAGAACATTTTTGGTTCTGGGCGCCACCACCAGTGCCTAAGGCCCAATTTTTCAGCCCCTGTTTAACAGGGGTGTGTAATTACAATTTTTGATGCAATACTTTGCAGCAGGGCTCGTTTCTGCGTTACAACTAGAGTATCTGTGAGGGGTTGTAGTGTTGTGGCACCAGCACCAGTGCCTAAGGCCCAATTTTTCAGCCCCTGTTTAACAGGGGCATGTAATTACAATTTTTGATGCAATACTTTGCAGCAAGGCTCATTTCTGCGTTCCAACTAGAGTATCTGTGAGAGGTTGCAGTGTTGTGGCACCAGTGCCTAAGGCCCAATTTGTCAGCCCCTGTTTAACAGGGGCATGTAATTACAATTCTTGATCTAATATTTCACAGCAGGGCCCATTTCTGCCCCCACCAAGAGCGAGTGAGGACTTACAGTGTTGTGGCACCACCAAAGGCCCAATTTTTCTGCCCTTGTTCAACAGGGGCATGTAATTACAATTCCTGATCTAATATTTCACAGCAGGGCCCTGTGAGGGCTTACAGTCTTGTGGCCACAACAACACCTAAGGCCCAAATTTCTGCTGAGTATATAGGGCAGGTGACTACTTTCAAACATCTAACTTACAAACGACTCCTACTTGCAAACGGAAGGAGACAACAGGAAGTGAGATAAAATCTACCCCTAGGAAGGGAAATTCTCTCCTGTAATGCCGCGTACACACGGTCGGACTTTTCATCTACAAAAGTCCGACAGCCTGTCCGACAGACTTTCGGCGGACTTTCGGCGGACTTGCGGCGGACTTGCGGCGGACTTGCGGCAGACTTTCTAACGAACAGACTTGCCTACACACGACCACACAAAAGTCCGACGGATTCGTACGTGATGACGTACACCGGACTAAAATAAGGAAGTTGATAGCCAGTAGCCAATAGCTGCCCTAGCGTGGGTTTTTGTCCGTAGGACTAGCATACAGACGAGCGGACTTCGGGGTCCGTCGTAGTTACGACGTAAAGATTTGAAGCATGTTTCAAATCTAAAGTACGTCGGATTTGAGGCTAAAAAAGTACGTTGAAAGTCCGGAGAAGCCCACACACGATCGGATTACCAGCCAGCTTTAGTCCGTCAGCGTCCGTTGGACTTTTGTAGCTGAAAAGTCCGACCGTGTGTACGCGGCATTAGAGTTAATATGGGAAAAACATTTCTCCTTTCCACTGATGTTTTCCAATCCTTGTTCCACAAAAAACCCCAAATTTTCAAAAAACATTTGTCATTGGGACAAAAAGTGAGGTGAAATCTTCTGAAGAGGAGGAAAGACAGCAAAACAAATGTCACAGGGGTGATAACCCTTCCCTATGTTTTCCAAAAAGCTTAAAAAAGATTTTTTGGCTGAAGCTAAACACGTTAAAAATGTACCCGTTAAAAATTACAAACAGATTCTACTTAACAACAAACCTACAGTCCCTGTCTTGTTTGCACCGCCTGTATACTGCTGTTCAGAGTATATAGGGCCTGGTGGCCCCACACCTTTCCTTATTTTAATTTGGGTGCGGGGTTCCCCTTAATATCCATACAAGACCCAAAGGGCCTGGTAATGGACTGGGGGGTACCCATGCCGTTTGTCTCACTGATTTTCATCCATATTGCCAGGACCTGACATTACATTAAACCCGCAAGCAGTTTTAAATGAGATTTTTTCCTTTAAAAATGACATTTTGTGCAGGGACTGTTCTAAACACGGGAAACACGCGCCACTTTACAGGCATACTATAGACACACCTCAGGTACGATATTTAAAGGAATATTTCACTTTTTTTTTAACTTTAAGCATCATTAAAATCACTGCTCTCGAAAAAACGGCCGTTTTTAAAAGTTTTTTTTGCATCGATACAAGTCCCCTGGGGTAGGACCCGGGTCCCCAAACCCTTTTTAGGACAATACCATGCAAATTAGCCTTTAAAATGAGCACTTTTGATTTCGAACGTTCGAGTCCCATAGACGTCAATGGGGTTCTAACGTTCGTGCGAATTTTCGGTCCGTTCGCAGGTTCTGGTGCGAACCGAACCAGGGGGGGGTGTTCGGCTCATCCCTAGTCACAGGTAGGAAGTATTATATTAAACAACTCATCACCTGCTACAGTAGATATGTTAGATATCTTCTCATGTGCCCTTGCAATCTTCAATACATGGGTCGAACTACCAGGTCCTTGGACAAAAGGGTCGGAGAACACGTAGATAACATCAAAAAAGGGTTTAAAAAGTACAGTGTCTCCAACCACTTCAGACTAGTGCATAATAGAGACCCATCTCTACTTAAATTTTGGGGGATAGACAAAGTCTATCCCTATTGGAAGTGTCAAGATATGACTAAGGGAGTCTCCCAAATGGAGACCCGGTGGATATATAGGCTCCAGTCTCTATATCCCCAGGGCTTAAACTTAGATATAGATTTTAATTGCTTTATCACAGATTATTAAACGAGTTGGGGCCTAATGGGAAATTAGGGTGGGAGGGGGGACCTCGTGGATATGCCATATGTTTGCCAATGTGCAGTATCTCTAATTTCCTCATTTTTGGTTTGCAGCATTACCCTATGTGGTTATATGGGTTTAGATCCCACCTTTATTCCCTTCCCTTTTTATAATACATTTTTCATTTAATTGAAAATTTTTTTTATATATAAACATTTTTGTTTTCTATTGTACCGTAATACCATCACCATTTCTACTTCCAAATCCAATCTATGGTATTTTATTCCCCCGCTTGAGGGAGCCAGAGAGTGTTTTGTCCACACATGGTATACCCAATCTAGGAAACCATGTTTGTGATGGGGATATGCTATATTAGATACCTATGTCATTTTAAACTAGTTTTATTTTTAACTAGCAGTTTTTATGAATCTATAGCAATCATTGTTAGTTGCAATTGTTTATTAGGTGCGTGCGGCATGGGCAGATGATATCTGAGAATGAGGTAGATTCCTTTTTTGTCCTCAATCTCTATGTTTGGGGAGCCTAGCCAATCGCACCCTTTTGTGCATAAATAAAAGCAAACAGGAAATGGCAGTTTGTCACTTCCTGATGACGCCAATAGGATGAAACGTACATAGAAGCGCGGACTCGTCACTTCTGGGTCCTCTATGTGACATCCTTTTGGTATATCCAGAACGAGGCGCGGATCGCAAGCCGCCGCATTTCTGATATATCCACCCGCACATGCTGTAGACATCTTAGTGCACTGCTGAGCATAGCACAGTCACATGTGACTGCAAAATCTTTTTAAACATTTTTTATTAAAACTTACTACACCATAAGAGTTCTTTTTGTGTGTCCTTGGTGGAGTCTGTTCCCTTATCCTAAGCCGCCATCTGGAGTTGGTTACACAGCGGAGAGATACCTACCTAGGATTCCTCTGGTCCATTCAATCAAAGTGCATTTTGACCTACTGTAAAAAGTGGTCAGACACCTTTGGTGAGTTGCCATCTAACTTAAGAGCACTCGTGGTGAAACTTTTTGAAGGAACGTCAAACCAGAAGATTCACATTTATTTATTTATGGCGTTGGGATTGTCACCTTGGACTTTATATATTTATTTGCTTTTTCAATCACTACTTGCTTTTTCTTAACACCCAATATGTATTAGTCACCTTGATGTTTTTAGCGCCAACACCTTTACATTTGATTTTTTTATAGGTAATTTCTTAACTTCCTATGGCAGAATGGAGAGGAGGAGGCATGAAGGAAGGGTGCCCATCAAATGCAGCCACTGTGCCCATAAAATGCTGCCACTGTACCATCAAATGCTGCCACTGTGCCCATCAAATACTGCCACTGTGCCATCAAATGCTGCCACTGTGCCATCAAATGCAGCCACTGTGCCCGTCAAATGCTGCCACTGTGCCCATTAAGTGCTGCCACTGTGCTATAAAATGCAGCCACTGTGCCCATCAAATGCTGCCACTGTGCCATCAAACACAGCCACTGTTCCCATCAAATGCTGCCACTTTGCCATCGAATGCCGCCACTGTGACCTCACCACCCGCTCGCCGTCATGCCGGGAATTACATTGTCTCAGTGGGGCAGCGGTTGACAGCGAGCAGTGTCATCCATGCATCTCCTCCCATCCTTTCCTCCCGTCAGGTGTCCAATCACAGTGCCTGTCGTTTCAGCCAATCAGGTGATGGGTAACATACCCAAGCACCTAACTGGCGGAGAGGCGGTTCAGTGTTAGAAAAGCGAATATTCATTCACTGTTCTAACACACCTGGCTCTAATCAGGTGTTTAAAAAAAAAAAACCCCGCCGCTGTAATTCAGGCGCCCGGCGCCCGAAAAGGGGCCAGGCACCTCAATAGTGGGTGGCAGCGGCGGCCATGGATAGATTTGTGCTATGCATGAATCTATCCATTGGTCATAGAGGGGGTGGCTGGAGAGAGGGGGCGGTGCACAGCACCCTCATGGACGCACCGCCACTGCTGGAATATGCAGTTCAGTTTTGGGCACCAGTTCTCAAAAAGGATATCAGGGAACTGGAGAAAGTGCAGGAAAACTGATAAGAGGCATGCAGGAGCTCAGCTATAAGGAAAGATTAGAACAGTGGTCTCCAAACTGTGGCTCTGGGGATGGATGCAACCCTTTTCTTGCCTTTGTCAGACCCTTGAGGAATTCTTTCTGCCACTGACACCAACAACAAGGCATAATTCCTGCCACTAACACCAATGCTGGGGCAATATTCCTCCCACTGACCCTAACTATTTCTCCCCCCCGGCCCCCCAAGTCTGAAGGACTGTAAACTGTGCCTTTCCTTAGAAAGTTTGTAGACCCCTGGATTAGAGGAACTGAATGTATTCTCTCTTGAGATGAGGAGATTAAGGGGGGGGGGATACAGTGAGGGAAAAAAATGATTTGATCCCCTGCAGATTTTGTACGTTTGCCCACTGACAAAGAAAAGATCAGTCTATAATTTTAATGGTAGATTTATTTTACAGTGAGAGACATAATAACAACAAAAATATCCAGAAAAACACATTTCAAAAAAGTTATAAATCGATTTGCATTTTAATGAGTGAAATAAGTATTTGACCCCTTCACAAAACATGACTTAGTATTTGGTGGCAAAACCCTTGTTGGCAATCACAGAGGTGAGACTTTTCTTGTAGTTGGCCACCAGGTTTGCACACATCTCTGGAGGGATTTTGTCCCAATCTTCTTTGCAGATCCTCTCCAAGTGATTATGGTTTCGAGGCTGACATTTAGTAACTTGAACCTTCAGCACCCTCCACATATTTTCTATGGGATTAAGGTCTGGAGACTGGCTAGGCCACTCTAGGACCTTAATATGCTTCTTCTTGAGCCACTTCTTTGTTGCCTTGGCCGTGTGTTTATGCTGGAATATCCATCCACAACCCACGATTTGACGGTACATGGCCCCGTCCATTTTTTCTTTGATGCAGTGAAGTTGTCTTGTCCCATTAGCAGAAAAACACCCCCATAACATTTCCACCTCCATGTTTGATGGTGGGGATGGTGTTCTTGGGGTCATAGGCAGCATGGCAAGTTGAGTTGATGTCAAAGAGCTCAATTTTGGTCTCATCTGATCACAACACTTTCACCCAGTTCTCCTCTGAATCATTCAGATGTTCATTATCAAACTTTAGACAGGCCTGTACATGTGCTTTCTTGAGCAGGGGGATCTTACGGGTGCTGCAAGATTTCAATTCTTCACAGCGTAGTGTGTTACCAATTGTTTTCTTGGTGACTATTAGGGATGAGCCGAACACCCCCCCGGTTCGGTTGGCACTAGAACACCTCGAACAGGCAAAAAGTTCTAGTGAACATGCAAACCCTTTTAAAGTCTATGAGACACAAACATGAAAAATCAAAAGTCCTAATTTTAAAGGCTTAAAGCAAGTAATTGCCATAAAAAGTGTATGGGGATCCGGGTACTGCCCTAGGGGACATATATCAAACTATAGTTTTTTCAGGAGCAGTGATTTTGATGATGCTTAAAGTGAAACAATAAAAATGAAATGTTGAGGACATGTGGCCTGGTATGGTTCAGGGGGGGGGAGCACTCCCTCGCCCCCCCCCCCCCCCCATCCTGACCTGCCAGGCTGCATTCTCGAATAATAAGGGTTTGGTATGGATTTTGGGGGGACCCCACACCAATTTTTTAATTGTGGCATGTAGTTTCCTCTTAAAAATGTTTTTATTGATTTTTCATCTATATTGCCAGGAGCCGGCAATACGTTACAGCCACGAGCAAGTTTACATTACATTTTTTTTCCTTTAGAAATGTCATTATTGCTGCGGGATGTTCTACATATCGCACAGATGCGCCACTTTACAGGCAGACTAAGGGGATCCCCCAGGCACGATATATAAAGGAATATTTTATTTTTATTGTTTCGCTTTAGGCATCATTAAAATCACTGCTCCTGAAATAATGATCTTTTAACAACATTTTTTTGCATTGATACATGTCCCCTAGGGCAGTACCCGAGTCCCCATACACTTTTTATGGTAATAACTTGCATATAAGTCTTTAAAATTAGGACTTTTCATGTTCGCGTCCCATAGACTTTAATAGGATTCGCATGTTCACTAGAACTTTTTGCCTGTTCGAGGTGTTTTGGTGCGAACCGAACCGGGGGGTGTTCGGCTCATCCCTACTGGGGTTTTGCCTTTCTCTGGATCAACTGTGGGTATAGGATTGTTTATATGGGATTGTATGTTTGTTTGTTTGTTTTTTGTTTTTTTGGTTTAACTACATGGATTTGTGTCCTTTTTTAACCTGACTAACTATGTAACCATACAATCTTGGTCATCTTTGCAAACCCTTTTCCAAAATCTCATTAGTTGGATACCTTTGTTATTTATATGTCAGAATAAAATGACGTTACAATTGTTGGCCTTTGTATGTCTGCAGACTGAATAAATGTGATCTGACCTCATTCTCTTGCGGTGACCTGTGCTCCATTATTACAAACCGATCTTTGATCAGCCTGGACTTAGCAAGTAATAATCTACAGGACATTGGGATAAGGCGTCTCTGTGAAGGACTCAAAAATCCAGACTGTACCCTACAGGAGCTCAGGTGATGTTCACGCTAACATAGTGGCATAGTTACAAAGCTGAAGTCCTAATTTTCATTCTCCACATAGGTCCGATATCCACTGACTTTCTATTAACTATCCTTGTGTTTACATGAGTTTCTCCTATAGCACAAGAACATATTGGTAGGTTAGTGGGTCTTCACCAACAATTATTAAATAGCGTTCATACGATCTGGTCTGGATAAAGGGGCAATTGCATATCAATAGCTTGCAATACATGATTCATTTTAGCTGGTAGCAGTGATCGCGAAAAAACAGACAAGCTGATGATTGTACACAAGTTGATTGATAGATGGATCGAAATTCGGCTGGATCAGCCCAATTTAAAACTATGTATATATCCAATTAAAAGTCAGATATATTGTCACTAATTGAAACCTGGTGCATTGCTCTCAGGAAAGAAGGGAAAGGAGTCACTGCTTTGAACTAAATGAGAAGTTCAGGAATACCAAAAAAAAAAACACTTATCCAGATGGCTGCAGAACCGGACCTAGCTGCAGCTGTCCCCCACCAGCCCTACCCTGAGAGCTGATCGTCAGTTCTCCCCCTCCGCTCTAAGCAAAGAGCGGTGATGGTCAATTACCGGCTTTCTGCTCTGCCCCCCCCAATGCTCACTGGAGTGCTGGGCTGTGGAGGGGGCAGAAGGGGCCGGCGCAGGATCTCAGCAGCATGCTGAGAGGCTGAGCCAGCTGCTGGTCCAGGCATCTGGGTGAATCCCAACTGTAAAGTCAGGATCTTTTCCAAGCCTGGACCAGCTCTGTGACATCATCTGACAGCAGGCTGTCACAGAAGTACAGAACAAACTAAACTCTTTTGATCCATAGGAGAAGTATATCAAAATGTAGAGGTGTCTCCGACCCCCAAAGGCCTAATGGTGACCTCCAGAATCAGGGAGAGCTGACATCCTTCCTCGAAGTGTGGGTTATTAGGCATGGTGGGTGTAATACAAGTTGGAAACATGGGCGTCAGTCACTTTTTGAATGCAAGAAAAAGAGATTTATTGTCTCTTAAACAGAACTGGTGGAGAGAGGGTTAGGGCCAGGACACCCTTAGGCAGATGCAATAGCAATTGGAGACTCAGAGTATTCTGACTCCAACTGTTGTAATAGTGACTTATCCCTTGCTGAGACCTCTATGCCTGGCCTGTATAAGCAGATATAATCACAGTGGACAGTCTTTATCAGATAGCTTGAACTCACCAGACACCGTTTCTTCCATAAGCGTGGATTTTATTGCAAGCAGCAGGTATAGCAGACAACAAAATGTGGCAGATAATTGAAAGATGGTATCTGCAGGTCAAAACATGGTAATGTGTTCCAGGATGCGAGCAGATTGCATGCGGCCTATACAGAAGTGGCCATCTCTGTTCTCCCAAGACAGTGAAGGAACAGGAAAAGGAAGTACATCATAATGTGGGAGGGGACACAGATAATAAGCAGAAAGGGATAGTGCTACAACCAAAATAACCACAAAATGGCAGTATAATAACCATTTATATAAACATTACCAAGACTATACATAGCATTATTTTACTAATCTACTGTAACAGCACACTTCCCGTCTGGTATTGTAAATACCACTATGCTACATTATAACGGTAGTTATGCAATGCAAATAAACAATGGTGCAATTTGCAGTTGTCTTGAAGACCTGAAAGACAAAAAGAACATGCAAATATATGCAACAATAATAACTACAATAAGGCATCAAGAAGTGTCACTTAAAGCTCAAGGCACATTTTTCTAGTGGTAGAGACTGGATCCAACAAACCCAGGTAAGCATGTTCAGTCTCCAAAAGGCAAGAGTAGAACAAGTTCTGTGATAGGTCTGAGGAAAGTCTTTACAGTTCCTTGTCTGGCAACCTTCACCTCTACCTTATGTACCATACTATCATCACTAGGAATGGTCTTTACAATGAGCCCCATGGGCCATGGGGTTTGCTGGTCTTTGAGCAGAACAAGCTCTCCAATTTAGAGGTTAGGGTTCAGATCAGTGGCAAAACTCTTGACAGTAAACCGAATCTCTGGATTGTTGTCAGGGTTATCTATAAGGATATACATGCCTCCTGCATGTATCTTTACCTGTCAAATGTCTCCCCTCTGTCTGTTATTAGACCCGAAAAACTGCAGATTCTGTGGGTGGGTCTGTTGTCTGGAGCTCGGTGGGTGGAGTCGTGATGTCTGTAGACTCCCCGCCCACCTCTACACTCCCCTTGTCAATATGCATTTTCTCCTGTGTATTTCTAACACTGAACTTCTGCTATGATCTCTAACATCCAGTGAAAAGACAGGAAAGTAACCACATTACTTCAGCATGCCAAATTATGCTGAGGTGTGGAACAGCCAAACCTTGCAGAGCTGCTGAAGAAAGGAGTGGGAGGGAATTAAAAAATACTGCATGTGTCTTAGGCTGAAGCACGAGATATGTAAATCACCTGTCACTCACAGCAAGGGGGAGTATTTGACAAAGTTTTTCTCAGTTTGTCGAGATTTATCTCACTGAACAATAAAAGAGGATTGCTCAGATATGGATTAACTCCTGTTTGGAAAGACTGGGCTCAAATGATAGGAAATCCTATACTCTACATTATGATATCAAAAACAAAAAAAAAAATGTTCGGGTTTACATCCACTTTAAATAAGTTCCACTGTAAGCCCAGACGTCCATTATCAGATTTAAATTTTTAAATCCTGTGGCATGATCGCCAGGCTGAAAGTCTTTCATCACGGTAGCACTGTTTGAGGCAATCTGAGGTTGGCCTCAGAAAGCATACCTTGAGTGCTTTGGAGCAGGTCTATGGCTTCTTCATCTGTGGGTAAGGATTTGAGTCCGTCATCCACGTAGAAGTCTCTTTCAACGAAGTGTGGAGCATCTGCACCATACTCCTTTTTGCCATCAAGAGCAGTCCTTTGTAAACCATATGTTGACACAGCAGGTGAGGGACTGTTTCCGAATACATGTACTTTCATGCGGTATTCAATCACTTCATTGTTTATGTCGTTGTCACTGTGCCACAGAAACCTTAGGAAGTTCCTATGGTCTTTCCTTACTATAAAGCAATGGAACATTTGTTCAATGTCAGCAGTTATGGCAATTGGCTCTCTTCTGAACCTCATAAGTACTCCTACAAGGTTGTTGGTTAGGTTAGGACCTGTAAGAAGAACATCATTCAGGGATACGCCTTGATGCTTGGCACTGGAGTCAAACACTACAGGCATTTGCTTTGGTTTACGTGGATGATACATTCCAAAGAAAGGCAGATACCAACACTCGTCATGTTCAAGAAGAGGTGGAGCTGGCTCGGCGTGATCATATATCTGGCAAAGTCAGACAGGTCTGATCTCTCACTCTTTGGTGCCAAAGTAACTTGTGGGACCGCTTGGGTGTGAGGCTCATCTGCATGCCTCACTGTGCCCATTTGCAGCCTCACTGTGCCCATTTGCAGCCCCACTGTGCCCATCTGCATGCCTCACTGTGCCCATCTGCATGCCTCACTGTGCCCATTTGCAGCCTCACTGTGCCCATTTGCAGCCTCACTGTGCCCATCTGCATGCCTCACTGTGCTCATCTGCATGCCTCACTGTGTCCATCCGCATGCCTCACTGTGCCCATCTCCCTGCCTCACTGTGCCCATTTGCAACCTCACTGTGCCCATCTGCATGCCTCACTGTGCCCATTTGCAGCCTCACTGTGCCCATCTGCATGCCTCACTGTGCCCATCTGCATGCCTCACTGTGCTCATCTGCATGCCTCACTGTGTCCATCTCCCTGCCTCACTGTGTCCATCTCCCTGCCTCACTGTGTCCATCTGCAGCCTCATGTACCTGATCTCCAGAACACTGGCGCTGTGACATGCAGTCTAGTCGGCGGCTGTCCAGTGTAACAAAGTCCCGCCTCCTCTTCGTCCGTGACGGAACACTGATTTAGATTTCCAGCAGTGAGTCAGTGTTCCGCCTATCACGGATGAGGATGAGGAGAAGGTGGGGCTTTGCTACACTGGACGGCCGCCGACTAGACTGCATGTCACAGCGCCGGGAGATCAGGTGCATGAGGCTGCAGATGGGCACAGTGAGGCAGGGAGACTCGAGTATAAGCCGAGGGGGGCTTTTTCAGCACAAAGAAATGTGCTGAAAAACTCGGCTTATACTTGAGTATATGCGGTAATCAGAGTGGACAGTCTTTATCAGATAGCTTGAACTCACCAGACACCGTTTCTTCCATAAGCATGGGTTTTATTGCAAGCAGCAGGTATAGCAGACAACAAAATGTGGCAGATGAGTGAAAGACGGTATCTGCAGGTCAAAACATGGTAATGTGTTCCAGGATGCGAGCAGATTTCATGCAGCCTATGCAGAAGTGGCCATCTCTGTTCTCCCATGACAGTGAAGGAACAGGAAAAGGAAGTGCATCATAATGTGGGAGGGGACACAGATAATAAACAGAATAGGATAGTGCTAGACTATACATAGCATTATTTTACTCAACTACTGTAACAGCACACTGAGGCAAAAATAATAGGCAGACAGCTATACAGGTGGAGGGCCTTTAAGCTGGATGCAGCAACTGTATTTGTAGAACTGCTGTCTCCTATGGCAACTGAACTTTCAACAGTCAATAGAGATCTATACACATAACTCACGGTAACCCATTACAGATCTTCTCTCACATCTCACAGTATCCCACTGTAGATCTTCACTCACTGAGCTCCCGGTCTCTCACTAGACTTCAAGATCCCAGTCAACACTGGATCCCCTGAGCTCTTACACAGCTAACCCGCTGTATACTCCTCAAGGTTCACCCCTGCTAACCCGCTGGGTCCCTGGCTTGACACTCTGCTGAAGCTTTCCCACTTCTTCACTGTCCCAGGCTGGTGAAAAGGCTGCTCTGGTACTTCTTCAGACTTCCATACACTGGCCTCTGATAACGGGAGTGGTTGTCCCTTGGTGGCGACTGCTTCCCCTTTACCTCTCGCCTTGAACCTCACTTGCCCCTGACGACAGGAGTGGTCGTCCCTTATGGCAACTGTTTCTCCCTCACGGCTGACAACAATTCGGTTCCAGGTCCGGCGGAACCTCTGCAATTTGTTTGGTCTTCTGGCCTGAAGCCCCAACCCCGCGCTGCTTTTCTCAAACCTGGATAGGCCTCAGACAGCCTAGCAGCCAGGTGCTCTTGTTTCTGGCCTAGTAATCTGGAGCCTTGTAACACACGTCCACCCAAACAGCTGTCCGGGTGGCACAGAACCCCGATCACCTGACTCCTCCCAAATTAGTAGGCTCTCTCAGCAGGCCAAGGGGCCAAAGAAACTCCTGCCAATTGGCTGAGACACTCCTAGTGAGACCAGTCCTAGTCTGAATTCACTATACCCTTGTCAGTCTAATGCCACCGGCAATGATGCTACCTAGTGACAGAAGAGAGAGGTGTATCAAATCCAGAGTTAGAGAAAAGTCAGTGGATCCCCCTAACAATTAGCCAGGCTAGTTACCACCTAGCAAAATAAATTTGTTAGCAACCCTGCCTACAACCAGGGTGCTAAACAAAATACCTTTGATTGTACTTCTTCTTTAATCACTGTAAATTTCAGCCTGAACTATTGTGCTTTGTAGACAATAGACTTCATACAAAGAGGGGTACAGGACAGTCTCAAATGTGAAAAGAAGTCCAGAGCTTCACCTACTGCCTGATCATTTTGGTGCAGCCCGTAAGCTGCTGTAGCTTAGAGCAGTGCCATATAAATGTGAATATTAAATATACTATACATTTTACCATCTTCAGATTGAAAAAATGTAATCTGACCTATTCCTGTTGTTATGAGATTCGCTCTGCTATTGCTGCCAATCACTCTCTGATCACGCTGGACCTGTCATTCAATAATTTGATGGACACTGGAATAAAACTGCTATGTGAAGAACTGAGATCTCCAAGCTGCACCCTGCGTGAACTATGGTAAGGGATCTGCTACAAACTCCATAATGAGCTGCAGGACACTGCAGGAATAGGACTTTCAGGCTGGGGATTTTTGCAGAAAGCATAAAAAGTCTATGCATAAACAAAATTCTGTGTGAAGATTTTACATAAAGTCTATAGCAGCTATTCTCAACCATGGTTCCATGGAACACTAGGGTTCTTACAGAGTTTGCCAAGGGTTCCTTGAGCTGTGACTGACTGACCTCCTATCTGATGGTTCCTGCATAGTTTCAGGGTCCAACTGCATGACACCAATGATCTTTTTAGTTGTCTGTAAGAATGGCAAGCTGACCACCACTGTAAAGGGGGCATTCTTCTAACTGACCACCAATGTAAGCGGCATTTTCTCATTGACCACCAATGAACCAGTTTTAGCCGAGGTCTCCAAGACCTGAAAATTATTTTAAGGATTGCTTTGGGGTAAACAGGTTGAGAAAGACTGGTCTGTAGCATGCAAAAGCCTAAAGCCCAACTCCAGGCAAGTAAAAGAAAAGTATCCCTTGCAGTGGGACTACACCTGCACTGCAAGGGTTATTTGCTCATTTAAATTTAGAGGAATAATAAAAGAAGATTTACTTACCTGCTTCTCCACACAGCTAGACTTGTCCCCAAAGCATCTTCTCCCCATGTCCCCATGGTCTAAGATCCTGATATCCCTGCATTTAACGTGTTGACACTGAGGCACAGTCCACCACCAGAGCACAGGGGAGCACCATATGCCAAGAGAGCAGAAGATCAGGAAAGTAAAGGTGTTTCTCCTCTACCCTAAACAAAACAAGTAATTAACCCCTGCAGTGGGGCTGCAATTTTTCCAGAGTTGAGCTTTAAGCTGGCCACTCCTAATGAACCAGCCAAAACTTTGATCAGCGGGCAGCCCTGTCAGCACCTCTCCGTCCAGCTTCCTTCAAAAGCATCCAATTAGATACAAGAATTCGGGTATTCTAACAGCTGAAGTGGAAAATCCATCCATCTGAGCTATTTAGTGTTGATGGAACAACGTGTTAGATTTCTTTCATTCAGCCAGCCAGCTGAACAAAATAAATCTATAAGTGTATGGCCAGCTTAAAGGAGAATTATACTAAACAATCCTGTAGCACAGCCTTTCCCAACTTGTTCAACACAGAGGAACCCTTGAAATAACTTTCCAAGCTCAGGGAACCCCTGCTTAAAATGACAATATCTACAACTCATAATACATTAGTGTGATGGTCATTAGGAAGAATGCTCCTTATACTTGTGGTCATTGGGAAGAAATCCCCCCTTATAGATAACTAAAAACATCAATGGAGTTAGTGGGAACTAATCTGAGAGGCAGAAATTGCTCATTGCTCAAGGAACACCTAGCAACCTTTGGAGGAACCCTAGGGATCCATGGAACCCTGGTTGAGAAATCCTGCTAAAGCACAAAAGAAAACATAAAAATAACCAATGTTTCAGAGACACTATGATCCCTTTTCTCAGGGTGACAGATGAAAGGGGACCATAGTGTCTCCAAAACATTGGCGGTGTTTATGTTCAAGCTATGTTGTCATTACAGTTAAGACCTCGGTAAAGATTTAAGGTTCTAAATTTCTTGCGTGCTGACTATTACTGCTATTTGAATTCTCATGGTGTCACTGTTGTCTGTGCACCCTCCTCAATGTGTTAAAGGTGATGGTGCGGATGGAATTTTGTCAATTTTTTTTTATTGCAGTCTGTGACCTTGTTGGGAGTTTTACCCTAAAAAAACTGTTTTTAGTAGAGTAGGGAAGGGTTAGAACTCGACAAAAGTTTTTGTGATCCCGTCACAGTAACAACCACTTTCTCAACAGAACCAAAAGTGAGGGAACATCTTCCCAATGGGGTCACAGACAAATAAAACAGATATAGAAATGTTAACTCTTTCCCAGATTTGACAAAAATAAAAATGAGGCTTTAAGTCATTTTGATAGCAATGGGCCAAAAGGGATCAGCCACTGAGTAAAACATGCTACAAAAACCCAAATTAAATATTAGGGAAACTGTTCTGAATTTCTTAGGAAAATTTCTTTACAATGCAGATGACCTTTATCCTCTTTGCA
Organism: Aquarana catesbeiana; assembly: GCF_042186555.1. Lineage (NCBI taxonomy): Eukaryota > Metazoa > Chordata > Amphibia > Anura > Ranidae > Aquarana > Aquarana catesbeiana. The sequence goes on along the minus strand of NC_133331.1, from coordinate 275,644,741 downwards.
GGTTGGAGCAATGTGGCCTGACCTCACACTGCTATGAGGATCTGAAATCTGTCATTACAACGAACCTACATCTGACCACGCTGCACCTGAGCACTGATAATCTAAGGAACATGAAAAGGCAATTTCAGGGTCTCAAGCGCCCCACTGCTTCTACACTGGAACTGAGGTGAGAATGGCACTGTGAATTATATACAAAGGACTTTGGAATAAGATTTCTTAGTAAGGAACTTAGGGTTCATTTACTTTTTCAATTTAAAGTGTTACTAAACACACAACAGTAAAATCAGTCTGTATATGCAGTAAACCCAGGGCCATCTTTATGGCAGGGCAAAAGGGGCAGCTGCCCTGGGCCCTGTCATTGTTGTGGGGCACAAAGCAGCTGCCGCATACTTGCAAACTATCCTGGTTTAAATTCCCCCGTCCCACTGGCGGCACTATAGGGGTCGCTGTAGTCGCACTTGCGACTGGGCCCTGCCGTGCTGCCGCTGTGGAGGGGTCCCAAGACCCGGCATCTCCCCCTGCACCTCTGGCTGTCCATTTAGAATGCAGTGAGGGGGAGGTGGGAGGCGAAGATCGGCAGCTCTGGCGGCGGGATCTCCCTGAGGCTTGTACTTCTCTTCCTGAGTCTACACAGTGGAGAGGGGAGGGGCCTCTGACCCGAGCATCTAGCAGTTTCACTCAGCAGTGTACAAGTGCGTTGGCTCTGCGTGTACACTGTTACTAAAACATGCTCGGGTCAGAGGCTTCCCCCCCCTCTCCACTGTATACACTGGGGAAGAGAACTACTAGCCTCACGGAGATCCCACTGCCCGTGGACACTATAGAGCTGCCGATCTTCGCCTCCCACCTCCCCAGCCCAGGTACCAGCCAGGTACACTGGGAACCCCTGGAAGTGGGCAGGGCTGTCTGGGGACCCTGATGTAAGAGGGGGCCCTCTGGGGACACTAATGTAAGGGGGGCTCTCTGGGGACACTAATGTAAGGGGGGGTCCTCTGGGGGCACTAATGTAAGGGGGGGTCCTCTGGGGGCACTAATGTAAGGGGGTGCCCTCTGGGGACACTAATGTAAGGGGGGCTCTCTGGGGACACTAATGTAAGGGGGGGCTCTCTGGGGACACTAATGTAAGGGGGGGCTCTCTGGGGACACTAATTTAAGGGGGGCTCTCTGGGGACACTAATGTAAGGGGGGCTTCTCTGGGGACACTAATGTAAGGGGGGCCTCTCTGGGGACACTAATGTAAGGGGGGCTCTCTGGGGACACTAATTTAAGGGGGGCCTCTCTGGGGACACTAATGTAAGGGGGGGCTCTCTGGGGACCCTGATGTAAGTAGGGGTTCTCTGGGGACCTTGATGTCAGGAGGGGCTCTCTGGGGACCCTGATGTAATGAGGGGGGCTCTGGGGACCCTAATGTAATTAGGGAGGCTCTCTGGAGACCGCGATGAAAGGGAAGGCTCTCTGGGGACCCTGATGTAAGTAGGGAGGCTCTCTGGGGACCCTGATGTAAGGGGAGGCTCTCTGGGGACCCTGATGTAAGGGGAGGCTCTCTGGGGACACTAATGTAAGGGGGGCTCTCTGGGGACACTAATGTAAGGGGGGCCTCTCTGGGGACATTAATGTAAGGGGGGGCCTCTCTGGGGACACTAATGTAAGGGGGGCTCTCTGGGGACCTTGATGTAAGGAGGGGCTCTCTGGGGACCCTAATGTAAGTAGGGAGGTTTTCTGGGGACACTAATGTAAGGGGGCTCTCTGGGGACACTAATGTAGGGGGGCACTCTCTGGGGATACTAATGTAAGGGGGGCTCTCTGGGGACCCTGATGTAAGGATGGGCTCTCTGCGGACCTTAATGTAAGGCGGGGCTCTCTGGGGACCCGGATGTAAGGAGGGGCTCTCTGGTGACCCTAATGTAAGGAGGGGCACTCTGGGGACCCCGATGTAAGGGGAGGCTCTCTTGGGACCCTGATGTAAGTAGGAAGGCTTTCTGGTGACCCTGATGTAAGGAGGGGCTCTCTGGGGACCTTGATGTAAGGAGGGGCTCTCTGGGGACCCTGATGTAAGGTGGGGCTCTCTGGGGACCCTAATGTAAGGAGGGTCTCTCTGGGGACCCTGATGTAATGAGGAGGGCTCTAAGGACCCTAATGTAAGTAGTGAGGCTCTCTGGGGACCCTGGTGTAAGGGGGGGCTCTTTGGGGACCCTGATGTAAGGGGAGGCTCTCTGGGGACCTTGATGTAAGAAGGGAGGCTCTCTGGGGACCCTGATGTAAGGGGAGGCTCTCTGGGGATCCTGATGTAAGGGAAGGCTCTCTGGGGACCCTAATGTAGGGGGAGGCTCTCTGGGGACCCTTATGTAAGTAGAGGCTTCCTGGGGACCCTGATGTAATGAGGGGGCTCTGGGGACCCTGATGTAAGTGGGGGATCCACACCCAGATATGTAACAATTATATATATATATATATATATATATATATATATATATATATATATATATATATACACACACACACACACATGTATATTATATACATGTGTATGACTTTCTTTACTTCGCTGCTATGGCCTCTAGCCCGAGATCTTTTGTAGACCCAGCAACGCCCCTGGTGGGGGCCCTTCATGGTTTCTTGCATCGGGGCCCTGAAGATTCTAGTTACGCCTCTGCCCCGTCCCTTAAAGTTTTAGTCCTGTGCTGTGTCCCGATATCTCAGTGTGAAGTGCTACTACTAATTCTGCCCAGCTCTGCCCTATTGTTTATATATAAATAACCATCATTGATATGTAAATAGCAGTGGCATTCATATGTAAATAGCCACAGCCGGCGGGATTGATATGTAAATAAAGGCAGCATTCATACGCATATCATACCGCCCTGAGGTCATATCCACCATCACCTATACTGAATGCTGCCCACTCGGGAGATAAACGGGCATGCTTGAAAGTCCTGCCTGCAACTGTGGTCATTAAACCTAACATCAGCCTGTTCTGCAAAGGTAAGCATATTGGTGGGGGAGGGTAGTTTGGGGTGTGCAGAGAAGGAATTACAGTTTGGGGTGCACAGTTGAGCAGGGAGAGGATGTATAGAGGTAAGGAAGATGGGTGCAAATATGAGCAGAGGAGGCAGGTAGAGTTAAAGGGGTGGAGGGTTGGAGTGGAGAGAATGGGGGAGGTTTGGGGTGCAGAGGTTAGCAGAGGTTTTAGGTGTACTGACAGGGTGGATAAAGATGTGGGTAAAGTGTAGGGCAGCCCATTCATTTCAATGGGCTGCTCTATGCGCTAGAAATGCAGAAGAAAGTCCCTAACGCTTTTTCAAAATCACATGGTTGCACAGCACATGTCAGCAGATGTGTGAGGGTGTCATAAACAATTGATGGCACTGCTGTGTATCTGCTAAAGGTCAGCACGTTTCTGTGGTGTCAGGAAAGCAATTTTGCATGTATTCCCGACACACACAAATGTGAACGCAGGCTAAATGTCTCAGTTACATTGGTGGTCAGTGTAAGTCTTTTTATTACATTGGGGCTTGGTGTAGAATCCTTTCATTCACACTAGTGGCCAGTGTGAATGTCCCCTTACATTGGTGGTCAGTGTAAATCCTTCCTTACATTGGTGGTTACTATGAATGCTTCTATTACATTAGTGGTCAGTGTAAACCCCTATTTTATTGGTGGCCAGGGTTGAAACTTCTCTTTATATTGGCAGTCGGTAAAAAAAATTAGCATTGCCATTGGTCACACCCTCCCCTCCCCCCAGCACTGCCAATGATCCCAGGAATTCTAGGATCCCTAGGAGTTTTCTGTCTATTAATGGGTCCCCTCACCTCCCCAGTCCATGGTGTGCAGGCAGTGGGGAGATAATGTCCTGTAACCTCTAGCGACCAATCAGTGAGCAGTAATGAAGTGCAGTAATCTCTAGCGCCCAATCAACAAGCAGAAATAATGTGCTGTAACCTCTAGCAACTAATCAGTGAGCCGTAATGTGTGCTGTAACCTCTAGCAACCAGTCAGTAAGCGGTAATGATATACTGTAACCTCTGCCAACCAATCACAATCGCTGTCTGACCTGATTCAGTAAACTGATTTTGAGTCTATCTGCTATTTATTGTGTATATATATCAGAGCAGGTGGGAAGCAAAATTGCATGGGGGGGGGGGGGCAAGAAAATGTTTGCCCGGGGTCCAATCAATAATAAAGATGACCCTGAGTAAACCATGCTTGTTATACTCACTGTGGAACATAAGGGGTTAATCCTCTGCATTGTGTAAAAAGGCTGTTTGATCCTGTCTTCTCTGACCCTCCCCTTCTTCCACAGTCCCCACTCAATCTCCTGATAAGACAGAGGCTAGGGGACAAGTTGCACATACCCAGTTTGGTGTGTATTGCTAGAGAGTTTTTTTTTTTTTGGGGGGGGGGTGCATGTGATCAGCACAGGGCCAATCAGCACTGTCCAGACAGAGGGTCATGGGTCCTGCAGCCTCATAGGACAGTCAGAGGAGAATGAAAACTGCTCCTACAAGCTGTAACCAGACACTTGCATTTCCATGTGTTGTGTACTGTGGGAGACCAGATATAGTGAATGCAGGGTCCTGGGTTTAGTAACACTTTAACACACATTAAAGCGCCTACCGCTTCAACATACTTTTTTCATGCGCTGTTGATGCTTTTTTTTGGAGCTTTAATTATTATTATTCTACAGGATTTATATAGCGCCAACAGTTTGCGCAGGGCTTTACAATATGAGGGCAGAGAGTACTGTTACAATGCAATTCAAAACAGGACGAATTAGAGGGCCCTGCTCATTAAAGCTTACAATCTAGGATAAATCTTGGTAAATGCCCTGTGTGTGTGCTGATTTTCTATTTATTTTAAAGGGGTCCAGAAGAACTCACTCAGTAGTACTCGCACTTAACAGATCCGTAGCTCATTAATACACCTGATAAGCAGATCTCTAGCTTATTAGTACCCAGGGCCGGTGCTACCACTAGGCAAACTAGGCAGTTACTGCTCAGTAGTAACCCCCAGCTCTGCTGATCTTTTGGTTTGCTGATCCTCCTTTCTCGGTCCCTCACGGTACCCGCTTACTTCCCGCTATATTGTTCCCACACTGCTCACCATGTGTGACATCTGCTAGTTTCTCCTGCTCCAGCCCCCCAGCTCTGCTATTCTTCTGCCACTCAGTCTTCTCTCTCCGATCCCCGCTCACTTTCTTCTATAGTGTTCCCATGTTACACAGCACGTGAACCGTCTGCAATTTGCTCCGTTCCAGTCCAGGCCCCGCTCACCTTCCTGCTGCTCCACACTGCACATTAGATGTGACGTCTGCACCAGACGTTCCCAGAATATATATACATGTAGCAGTCTCCCCGACCTCCAAGGGCCTGATGGTGAGCCAGGGAGAGCTGACATTCCTCCTCAGGGTGCAGGTTGCTAGCCATATTGGGTTTAGTGCAAGATGAAAAATTGATCGCCAGTCACTTTTAAAAATTACCAAAGAGGTTTTTTTCTCTTAACAGGAATGGTGGGAGAGAGGGTTGGGGCACAGGACACCCTTAGGCAAATGCAATAGCAAATTGGCACACTCTGCAGACAAAAATAGAACTAGGCAGACAACAATACAGAAAAAGGGCCTTTAATCTGATTGCAGTGATCGGTATTTGTAGTGGCTGTCTCCTATAGCAACAACTTCACTCACAGTATCCCACTGTAGTATCCCACTTAAAAATGGTCCTGTTTGAAGCACCATTAAAGGGACCTTGGGTATGATTTTTGAAGCAAAGCAAATGCAAGGTGTAAACAGGAACATGTAAGCTAACCATTTTATTAAGTGACAGGAGCTTTGATTGGTATCCAGAGAGCTTTAAAAAAGTGTGTCCGATGCCATGTTTTGAAGAAAGTGTAAACAAGCCCTTCGATAAACATTTTATTTAGTGACAGGAGCTTTGATTGGCATTCATAGTGCTTTAAAAAAGTGTGTCCAATGCTACATTTTAAAGCAAGTGTAAACAAGCCCTTAAAGTTTTATAGGCATTAGAAGCCCAGCAGGTACCACTAGATGTGCCATCATGTGGAAATTTCTGGGGTGGGTATTGAGGAGCACCTAGTGCAATAGTTAATGACACGTAAAACAAATAACGTTTGCCATCTACGGAGTGTTCTCCGAGAGATCATCAGAGAGGTAGCAGCCCGAGACAGAACAAGGTCCACCCAAAAGCATACCTCCCAACCGTCCTGGATTCGCTGGGAATGTTCCAGGATTTGATGCAAGTTCCAGCATCCCGAGGCTGAGTCCCGGACTGGAGCCCAGTGCCGGAACAAGTTATGGCACTTGGTTCCAGGGACTGGTCCGGTGGGAGCACACTAGCATAGGCACTGGTTGCCTTCTGCCTAGCAGCATGTGTAGGGTGTAAGGGGTAATACACACCGTGATCCAGTCTCTGTATTGCAGCCGACATCTCATCGCTTGTTGCCTGTCACATTAAGTTACTGTGACAGGCAGGCGGTGGGGAGATGTTGGCTGCAAAATAGATACTGCATTGCGGTGTGTGGTATCACCAGGGCTGGGACTAGGTGGGGTGGGAGTGCTGGTGATCGCTAGCACCCAGAATTTGCCTACATCTCCTGCGGGGTGTCCCTGGGTCTCCAGCACAGTGATCGCCGACACTGTAGCAGCCAGTAGCTCTCCCAGCCAGCTGCTTGTTTACAGGGAAGTTTCCTCCTCAGCTATGACATGTGTTCTGACCGGACAGGAGGAGGAGCCTGGGAAGGAGATCTCCCAGCGCTGAGGTCCCGGGAACTGTCTGGGAGGCTGTGCAACTGAAGTCTGTGCTTGGGGCAGGGAACAGAGGCTCCAAAAATTTGTAGATGAGTGCATTTGTATTTGGGGGGGTATTGTGCTTTTAGGGGGATTTGACGGGAAGGGGTTAATAGGAGATTTGTGCTAAGGGGGGCTTGGGGGGGTATGAGAATTTATGTATGGAGAGGTTTGGAGGCAATTTATACTGGAAGGGGTATATGGGGGAGTGAGGATTTCTGCTCAGAGGGGAGATTGGGTGGGTAAGATAATTTGTGCAAGAAGGAGAGATTTGGGGAGGATTTATGCTGAGAGGAGGGATATAGGGGGATTTTTGCTAGGAGGGTGATCTGTGCTGGGAGGGGGGAGATATGGGGGATGATTAGGGGGGGAAGAGAATTTGTATAAGATGAAGGGGTTTGAGGGATTTATGCTGCAAGAGGGATATGGGAGGCATTTTGTGCTGAGGGGGGGGGATTTCTGTTGGAAGAGGGGTATAAGATGGTGACCATTTGTGCTAAAAGGGGGATTTTTGCTGGGGGGGGATTAGGGGTAATTTTTGTGGTGAGAGGGGGGGGATTTGTGCTGGAAGTGGTTATATGGGGCTAAGGATTTTTTCTGAAAGGGGGAATTTGAGGGAAGGGAGATTTATACTGGAAGGGGAGATTGGGGGGAGGGATTTGTGCTAGGGGGGAATTTAGGTGGGGGGGGGTAAAGAAATTGTGCTACAAGGAGAGATTAGGGGAGTATTTGTGCTGTGGGGATGATTTTGGGGGAAGAATGGAATTCATACCAGAAGCTGTATCAGTGTGTGTGTGTGTGGGGGGGGGGGGGGGCGGGGTGTTGAGCCGGAAGAGTAAGAGGATTTATGCTGGGGGGGATTGGGATGGAGAGGATTTGTGCTCTGAGGGGGGATTGGGGGAAGAGGATTTGTTCTGGGAAGGATGAGTGTGTAAGTTAGTGCTGTAGTGCTGTTAGTCCTCCTCTCCCCGTATATATCTGTCCCCCACATTCTAACACAAGTCCTCTACCTCCCAAAGTGACCCCCCAGCACATACACAAAGCCTGGGTTTTGTTTAACCATGGTCTTAAGCCCATCCCACTGAACAATATGGCCACACCCATTTTTATAGCATAAACAAAATTTACCGGATTCTCCAATTTACAAAATTTGTCTGAATTTCCGAAATTGTCTGAATTTCCGAAATTCAAATTGAAATTTGAATTGAATTTTACATTGAATTCCAGTCGAATTCTAACTGTGAGCATATTTCTGAAATCAAATACTGTGTGTGTTATTGGAGTACCATTTTGAAATAATGCTGTTTTTTGTTAAGCCAAAAGTGGTTTAAAGTAGACATGTCGTTTCATTACAAATTCATTTTTTAACGAATTTCGGCAAATTCGTTCATTCGGAAATGTCCAAATTAATAATATCTGATAATATCCGAAAAAAAAAGTTTAACAAATTTTTCCGAATATTCAGAAATTTGGAAACCTGAAAACCCGAAAATTTGAAAAATCTTAAATAATAACTAACTAATAATATTTGTTTCGTATTCGTTAGTGAACGAAATAACGAATGTCGCATCTAAACAAATGGAACGGAACGAATTAATAATAATAAATAACAATGATAATAATAAAAACGTATTTTTATTATTCCAAATTTGAATTGAAATTCCAATACCTATAATTTAATCGTTAGTTAATATTAGTTAGTTATTCTTTCGAATTTTCGGATCTTCTTTCCTATTTTCGAATTTACGAGTTTACGAATTGTGATCATAACGAATGACCCAAAAAACGAAAAAAAAAACCCCCCAAAAAAACAAATGAAATGAAAACGAACACATTTTTCGGCAGTGCACTTGTCTAATTTAAAGAGTCATTGTAATAATTTGAAGATTTTTCTTTTGTTTGTTCACTTTGTCCCTTTGGATTAGAAAAAAAAAAAATCTAAAGTTTTTGATTCGACCGATTCAAAATGTATTGATTCCAACGATTTGAATCGAAAAAAACCCTGTAAATTCGAAAAAGACATGAAATTAATCCTGACTACGAATTGAACGATTAAACCGAATTTAACGAAACAAAATAACTACAGTGTTTTGTTAAATCTTTCCTGTACTTGCATGGTCTCTAAAAGGGATATATATGCTTATATTTGCTTTGTTTTACTTTTCTTTGCAGTACGCTTTAACCTAACCTTTAAGTTTATCCTAATGCTTTCACTCTACCTTTACCACTTGCCGACCAGCTGCCGCACTTGTACTGTGGCAACATGGCTTGGCTGTGTGAATCGCCGTTATCTTACGTTGCTTCCTTTTTGGCCACTAGGGGCGCTCGTTTTTACACACATAGATCCCGGTTCTCGCCGTGTCACGATCGATCGCCCGAGCCCGGCGGTCGCGATGACCATCGGGCTCCCGCGAACGCTTGTGACACGGCGAGAACCGGGATCTCTGTGTGTAAACACAGAGATCCCGGTTCTCTGAGGGGAGAAGAGACTGATCGTGTGTTCATACAAAGTATGAACAGCGATCTATCTCTTCCCCTAGCAAGTACCATCCCCCCTTCAGTTAGAACACACACTAGGGAACACAGTTAACTCCTTGATCGTCCCCTAGTGTTAACCCCTTCACTGCCAGTGACATTTTTACAGTAATCAATGCATTTTTATAGCACCGATCGCTGTATAAATGCCAATGGTCCCAAAAATGTGACAAAATTGTCCGATGTGTCCGCCATAATGTTGCAGTCACGATAAAGATCGCAGATCGCCGCCATTACTAGTTAAAAAAAAAAAATAATAAAAATGCTATAAATCTATGCCTTATTTTGTAGACGCTATAACTTTTACGCAAACCAATCAATATACGCTTATGCCGCGTACACACGATCAGACTTTACGGCATACTTGGTCCGGCGTACCGGATTTCGTTGGACAATTCGATCGTGTGTGGGCTCCAGCGGACTTTGTTTTATCAAAAGTTTGACGGACTTAGATTTGAAACATGTTTCAAATCTATCCGACGGACTCGAGTCCAGTCGAAAAGTCCGCTCGTCTGTATGCTAGTCCGACGGACAAAAACCGAGGCTAGGGCAGCTATTGGCTACTGGCTATAAACTTCCTTGTTTTAGTCCAGTCGTACGTCATCAAGTACGAATCCCTCGGACTTTGGTTGATCGTGTGTAGGCAAGTCCGTTCATTCGGAAAGTCCGTCGGAAGTTCGTCGAAAAGTCCGCCGGACAAAGTATGTCGTAAAGTCCGCTCGTGTGTGCGCCGCATTATTGTGATTTTTTATTACCAAAAATATGTAGAAGAATACATATCGCCCTTAACTGAGGAAAAATTTGCCTTTTTAAAAAAAAATGGGGATATTTATTATAGCAAAAAGTACAAAATATTGTGTTTTTTTTTTCAAAATTGTCGCTCTTTTTTTGTTTATAGCGCAAAAAATAAAAACTGCAGGGATGATCAAATACCACCAAAAGAAAGCTCTATTTGTGGGAAAAAAGGACGTCAATTTTGTTTGGGTACAACGTCGCACGATGTTATTCAAAGCGACGCAGTGCCGAATCACAAAAAATGGCCCGGTCATTCAGCAGCCAAATATTCCGGGGCTGAAGCAGTTAAAGTAGAACTATAGGCAAAACGTTATTTTTTTCATTTTGGATAGAGTAAGGAAGGGTTATAACCCCTGTTGGGTTTTTTTTTTGCCATATATGTCCCATTGGGGAGGATTCCCTTCACTTCCTGTCCCATAGCCAAAACAGGAAGTGAGATGAAATCCCTGAAAATTAAGGGAATCCCCAGGCCACCAGAACTAGTGTCCCCATTGAAAGATTTCCCCTCTATTACTTTCCTGGGGACAACCCAAAAATCGGTAATTTCTTTTACTTTCACTTTCAATGATAATGGTAAACAGGACAAATTGAGAGGGTGAATCTCCTTAATGGGGACAGCAATAAAAACTAGGGCTGTTACTGATTAAAATTTTCATGTTCGATTAATCGTTTTTTTGTTTTTTTAATCGATTAATCGACTAATTTCGATTAATTATAACGCACATACAGACCTAACTACTATTAGCTGATCTCCTTGCATTGCAACTCTGCATTAGTCAGTGGTAAATATGGTATACACTATATACAATCACCTGACACTAGTTAGTTTCATTGGGTAGTTGTGTTTTATTGAACTTCAATCAACTTCAATACAGTTCTGCTACTGTAACTGGAAGCTAAGTGTTTACTGCCGCTGCACCGCCCCACAAGTGTTGTACCCAGTTTTTATGTTAGTGATGCCATGGTATTTTTTCCATCCATCACATATAAGCCTAAAAAAGATTCTGTCTCCTTTTTAAAAGTATTTAGCCATCTCCTCCTTTTTCTTTGTTGATTTCCCCACCAAGAGGATCCAACTATTTGGGCTTTAGATACACTTTAAGATGACCATGGGATTATTGAAGGGTCAAATGTTGCTGCATTAAGATAACTGTACATGGATAAGATCCCTGAATCATTTTTAGCACCGTACAACGTTAGACCTTGCTCACCTCTCCTCCACCTCCTGGACTTGGACCTTCATCTCCTTGTCCACACTCCACCCGGAGCTCTAGATCGCTCTCGCTGCAGAATGTAGAGCCACGGCTCGTGACTTCAACTGTTTCTCCAGGTAGGACACCTGCCTCAGGTCCTGACAAACCAGCTCTGGTTTGTCAGGCCTTCGTTAGCAGATGGAGGAACTTGGGGAAGGGGGGAGGAGTCCGGTGACGTCGATGTCCGTGACGTCACCGGATCTCCGACGGAACTCCCTGAAGACCCGGAAGCCGGTGGAGAGGTGAGTACCGATCAAAAGAATTTTGATCAATCAAAAAAATGAACGATTAATTCCTCGATTCCACAGCCCTAATAAAAACCTGACAGGTGTTCTAATCCATCTAATCCATCTCCACTCTATCCAAAATGTAAAAAAAAAATGTTTTTTCCTTAACTTGTACCTTAAAGTGAATGTGAACCCTCTCCTATACCCAGTGAAGTGAACAGCCTCAGATGATACACAGAGATGAAACAAATCTCCCTACATAGGTTTTACATCCATATCTGCTGTCTTCAGCTTTCTACACTCTTTAGAAAGTGCACATCCAGTTAGAAATGTTTCGTCCTGTTTCAGCAGTGCGAGGGGAGTCTGGGCTTACACAGTGTGAGAGCTGATTGGAGGAAAGGCACACCCCCCTCTGCACATAGGCAGAGGAACAAAGAAACTTGCAGAGCTGTGCTGTGAATAGACAAGCTCTCTGCTTATCTGTCTCTAAGCTCCCTTCCCGACACAAATTTCATGCTGCTTTTATCTCCTGTGTCTGAAAGCTTGTCAGAAGTTATCATGCTGACAGAAGAAAGGAGCAGCAGAAAGACACGGGCTTTGGAGAGAGATAAGTAAACACTACAGATATATGTGCATCCGGAAAGTATTTACAGCGCTTCACTTTTTCCACATTTTGTTATGTTACAGCCTTATTCCAAAATGGATTAAATTCATTATTTTCCTCAAAATTATACAAACAATACCCCATAAAGACAACCTGAAAGAAGTTTGTTTGAAATATTTGCAAATTTATTAAAAATAAAACAAATCACATGTACGTAAGTATTTACAGCCTTTGCCATGACACTCAAAACTGGGCTCAGGTGCATCCTGTTTCCACTGATCATCCTTGATATGTTTCCACAACTTGATTGGAGTCCACCTGTGGTAAATTCAGTTGATTGGACATGATTTGGAAAGACACACACCTGTCTATATAAGGTCCCACAGTTAACAGTGCATGTCAGAGCATGAACCAAGCCATGAAGTCCAAGGAATTATCTGTAGACCTCCGAGACAGGATTGTATTGAGGCACAGATCTGGGGAAGGGAACAGAAAAATGTCTGCAGCATTGAAGGTCCCAATGAGCACAGTGGCCTCCATCATCCGTAAATGGAAGAAGTTTGGAACCACCAGGACTCTTCCTAGAGCAAGAAGAAGAACAACCATCTCTGCAGCACTCCACCAATCAGGCCTGTATGGTAGAGTGGCCAGACGGAAGCCACTCCTCAGTAAAAGGCACATGACAGCCCGCCTGGAGTTTGCCAAAAGGCACCTGAATGACTCTCAGACCATGAGATACAAAATTCTCTGGTCTGATGAAATAAAGATTGAACTCTTTTGCCTGAATGGCAAGTGTCATGTCTTGAGAAAACCAGGCACCGTTCATCACCTGGCCAATACCATCCCTACAGTGAAGCATGGTGGTGGCAGAAACTGGGAGACAAGTCAGGATCGAGAGAAAGATGAATGCAGCAATGTTCAGAGACATGCATCATGAAAACCTGCTCCAGAGCACTCTGGACCTCAGACTGGGGCAAAGGTTCATCTTCCAACAGGACAACAACCCTAAACACACAGCCAAGATAACAAAGGAGTGGCTAAGGGACAACTCTGTGAATGTCCTCGAATGGCCCAGCCAGATCCCAGACCTAAACCCGATAGAACATCTCAGGGGAGATCTGAAAATGGCTGTGCACCGACGCTCCCCATCCAACCTGATGGAGCTTGTGAGGTCCTGCAAAGAAGAATGGGAGAAACTGCCCAAAAATAGGTGTGCCAAGCTTGTAGCATCATACTCAAAAAAACTTGAGGCTGTAATTGGTGCCAAAGTATTGAGCAAAGGCTGTGAATACTTATGTACATGGGATATTTTTCCTTTTTAATTTTTAATAAATTTGCAAAGATTTCAAACAAACTTCTTTCATTTTGTCATTATGAGGTATTGTTTGTAGAATTTTGAGGAAAATAATGAATTTAATTTATTTTGGAATAAGGCTGTAAGATAACAAAATGTGGAAAAAGTGAAGCGCTGTGAACACTTTCCGGATGCACTGTATATGTGCCTAGGTGAGATTTCATGAATGTCTTTTACATCCACTTTAAGGTTAGCTTCACATTTTATTGGTTTCCTTGAATGGGCTGCTGTACCTACAGAAAACGCAAGGAAAAGGTCCTCCACAGCATTATTCAGACTGTAAAGCCGCGTACACACGAGCGGAATGTCCGACAGAAAAAGTCAGACGGAAGCTTTTCATCGTCTATTCCGATCGTGTGTATGCCTCCATCAGACTTTTCTCTTCGAACATTCTGACGGACCTAGAAATGGAACATGTTCTAAATATTTCCGACTGAACCAATTCCTATGGGGAAAACCACTTGTCTGTATGCTGTTCCAAAGGACCAAAAACAACGCATACTCTGAAGCAAGTAAGAGATGGAAGCTATTGGCTACTGGCTTTTGAACTTCCTTTTTCTAGCCCCGTCGTACGTGTTGTACATCACCTCGTTCTGGACGGTCGGACTTGACCGTGTGTATGCAAGACCGCTTGAGCGGAATTCCGTCGGAGTCCCGTCGGAGAAACCTTCGGAGTTTATTCCGACGGCAAAGCCGGTCGTGTGTACGCGGCATTAGAGGTAAAGTAGGCCAGTGAGGCTCTGGTGCTTAGCACGATGTAGTCAGATTTACTCTGGAATTGAGCTCACAGGAGGAGTGGGAAAATCAATGACCAGATCATTTTGGCGATGATGTTTCTTTAATGTCCAGTCAACAGGCTGGGGTCAGAGATTAAGCTGTATTGTGTAACTGTAGTGGAGGTCACCTGGCTGTGATGTTCAGCAGGGGTGTGTGAATTGCAAGCCTGGCTGTACAGAACTACATATCCTTTGTCTTGTTAAACAATTTCCACATACAGTGTATATTTATATCAAATTGGGTATTTAGCTCTTTGTAACATAGATGCTAAAGCTGAAGTCTAGAGAAGGTACTATTTTTTAGTGCATTTATGTTCAAACGTTATCTTCTGTTTTTTTTTCAGAGTTAATTTTGGACCGGAAACCATAATTTTTTCACAGTGAAGATGCAAAGTCCATTGATATGGTAAATAAATTACCTATTAGACCATTTTATTATTATGAGGTATTTTTTAAGGCCAAGACAGCCCCCCCAACCTTCCCTAAACAATACCCCCAGTAGCGTATCATTTCATTCAATAAAAAAAAAATTATGTTAAAGTAGAAGTTTAGGCTCTACAACGCCTACTTGATGCCCTCCATCATGTTGCATACTATTAAGCACAAATCGCTTTTTCCTTTTTTCCTTTTTTTTTTTTGCCTGGTTTTCAAAGCAATTACGTTACTGCAAAGCCCCAGCCCCTCTATGTGATGTGCAGGACCGACAACGTGGCAAAAACGCTTTGGGTGAGTAGTTTTGATGGAGTGAGCTGAGGTTGCTTTTATCTGCTAACCATACAGCCCGGGTGAGGTGTGCGGCGTCTGGGACACTTCTCATCTCCTCTGAATGAAGGGTGGTGGTCATATTCTGTCTCATTACTCCTTAAAGCGGAGTTCCACCCAAAAGTGAAAGTTCCGCTTATCTGCCCCCCCCCTCCGGTGCCACATTTGGCACCTTTCGGGGTCAAAAACAGGTACTCACTCCCACTTCCGTGTTAGGGTGCTGCGGCGACCTACGTGATTTACGGACCCTTCTCCTTCCCCCCCGCTGCCTTCTGAGAGACACACACACAGATCCCAGAACACAGCGGGACCATTCAGAAAGCGCAGCGTGACTCGCACATGCGCAGTAGGAAACCAACTGCGAAGCCACAAGGCTTCACTTCCTAGTAAGGATGCTGGTGCCTGCACCCGAAGCTCATGGATGGGTTGGTTTCGGGTGCCAACATCGTGGGCTCCCTGGACAGGTACGTGTCCTTATATTCAGAGTCAGCAGCTACAGTATTTGTAGCTGCTGACTTCTAATTTTGTATTAATACAGGCTGGAACCCAGCTTTAAATTAAAGACAGCCCATCAGAATTTGACATAAAAATCAAAATTTCCACTCAAGTAAACTTGAATGATGTGGGAAAGTCTTTTTTTTGGGGGGGGGGGGGTTGTCCATGTGAGGAACGAATGGGGAAGTCTTTTTATTGATGTCTTCGTCCCGCTGAGTAGATTTGCACAAAACCAGAGATGAACTTTAAAAGACATACACACAAAACAAAAATTGCTTATAAATTTTTAAATTAAAAATTGACTTTCTTGTGTTTGATTTACATTTTTAGATACACTGCCTGGAAGAAAATGTATCACTGCTTGACTGTGTGGACTTGTATCAAGAAATGAAGCCTTTCTCAGGCAGATTATTTTGTACATAAAGTTGATATATTGCATTGAAGTTGGTGTCAGAGTTTCAGCTCTGTTCGGTCTCACAAAGAAAAGCCTTTGTGCTTAATATAGGCTCAGAATATGGACACAGGATTCTCCCAGAGTTATGAATTTCTTTTTTGTGGTTATAAGTTGTCAAAGCAATGCCTAAAAAAGTGGAGGAGAGGGTCAAGGACTAGTCAGTAGTTTCGTTGGTAGGCTCCTTGCAGTTGACCTTTCCCCAGGACCATGCCTCGCTCCATGCTTTTTCTCTTTGGGGTGGCGGACATCTTTGCAAAAGCAGAACTTTGCTTTCTCATGTGAGCTGCCTCCCCCCCATGACTGGTGATCTGATGACGGGTGGGGTAATATGCAAGAAGCAGCACAAGAGGTGAAGGAAGCTCATATCCACAGAATGGATGAAGCAGGGAGATCTTTGCACTGCAGATCTTCAGGGACAGCTTCCTCTCCATCAAGGAAAAAAAAATACCAAAATCCAATTTGATTTCAGATTGTTTAAAATGTTGTTTTAATATGCACTTTATAAAATTGACAAGCTAAGTGGGTAGAGATCAGTATTTCCAAACATCCAAACTCCATAGTTTCTAACAAAAGTATCACATCGTTATGTAGAAAGCTACGTCACGTTTCTATTGGTGCTACTGAAGAGACACCCTAAGGTGATGGGCCACAAAGGGTAATCACTTCCTGGTGCCGGCGTCCATGTTTAGCATGAGCTCCCAGACTGCTGGGGGATACTAACGATGTGATACTTTTTCAAGAAACTATGGAGTAGCCCTGTCCTCTCTTGTACAGGTGCTCTTTTATAATTGATATTGTCCCATCAGTCCTCATGAGCTCCCAATACAAATACTCCTCTACTCCTCGGGGGGTTGATACTGTAATCACTCTTTTTGCCTGTGATGGTCTTCATCCATAAGAACATAAATCCCTCCCTACGGGTGATCAGGCATCCATCTGGACCACAGGGGGGAGTCAACTCTGGGGGTACCCCTCCTCCCCCCTTCTCTCAGTTGACGCTTCGGATCCT
Organism: Aquarana catesbeiana; assembly: GCF_042186555.1. Classification (NCBI taxonomy): domain Eukaryota; kingdom Metazoa; phylum Chordata; class Amphibia; order Anura; family Ranidae; genus Aquarana; species Aquarana catesbeiana. The sequence goes on along the minus strand of NC_133331.1, from coordinate 275,627,678 downwards.
GTGACTTCCCCAGAACTCTATAGAGAGGTTGTTTTTATCGTGAATATTGTTGTTGAATAATTGAAAAGCCTTATCCATTTTCCTGATGAAGCCTTCCTGGCGAAACATGTTGAAATTTTGTGGACGTGGTTATGATTTGAACCCTTTGTGACCACAGTTCCTTCATTGTCAATATTAGGTTGAGGATGTATACCTTTGACTATGAATGTAAAACTGTTCTCACATTTTACCGCTCTTTTTTGTAAAACTGTATTAATAAATATTTGGTATATTTTTAGTTGATAGTGCTCTTTCTTATATTAGGGGTACCTTTAAAATCCCACTTCTCACACATTTTTTGGTTTATAAAATTGACATTGACTAACACAGACTCACCTTTGACACTCGCTCCCTTTGAAATTGTCTGTTGTATTGACCCACTAGCCAAAGGTACACTTTGTCTTTAATATCCATATCAGTACTTGGGAGTAACACTACCGATTCCCTATTTTATATATTGTAATGGAAGAAAGATAAAGGGCAGGGGTAGGCAACCTTTAGGCTGGGTTCACACCATTGCGAACTGGATGTGGGATCTCCGCATCCAATTCGCAATAGCAGGAGATTTTGACTGGCTCTCTATGGAGCCGGTTCACATATCTCTGCAGCAGGTCCAGTGCGTTTTGCAGAAAAACGCTGTGCGTCTTTTGGTCCATTTCAGGTGCGAATTCAGCCCAAAAATTTGGCCTGAAATCGGACCTGAAACGATGAACCAGCACCCACCGGACTCCTGCTGTGAGACAGATCTGTCTTAGTTGTGAACCAAGCCTTAAAGTCGGTATGATTTTCAAAAACATACAAAAATTCCCAGCTGCAACAAAACCAAATTTACCCTGTCTAACAGTTCATGTTAAAAACAAGGGGTTTTGTTGCACACATTTGCAAACATATGTGTAAGCTGTAGTGGCCACGTCAAGGCCCCCCCGTGTACTGCAGTCCTAACTCTATACTTTTAAGAGTCTCCCAAGTTGGAGCACATAACAATAGATAGATTAGGGTCAGGGTTTCCTGGAGGAAGCCCACCCACTCCCTAAAGGTACAGGGACGCACGGGAAACACAGAGAGGGCACAATGGCAGCTAATGGTATCCAGTGTGCCCCAGCACCATCTCACCAACTGTACAAACAAATGGCAACCACCTCAACCTTTAACTAGCCTTTGCAGCAAGGAGCAATTTTTGCACGGGTTGCAGGAAAGAAAATCGCTTCATTCCCCAATCCATAGAGTCAGTGTTGATGAGGGAATCCCTCCCATTGAGCCATTGTGTTCTACTGGTGGGGGGACCCATCCCTGCCGGGAGAACACACAGTGATTATCACATGAAAAAGCTGACAGGCTAGTTGCACCCAAGTTGTTTGACCGATCAACTTGGGTACAGGCAACCTGCCCATACATGGTTCAAATCTGGGTCGATCCCTGCTGAACTGGCTGAGATTAGAACCGTCTATGGTCAGCTTAAGAAGTGGAGATTTAACTGAACATGAGGGAGATCAAAGAGCACCAGAGTTCAATGCCTTTTTTAAAAGTAATTAACTAGCAAGGCCTAACTAAAGCCTCGTACACATGATCGGATTTTCCGCAGACAAAGCGCTACCCCCCCCCCCTAGCAAACATAGACTCCTCCCCAGCAACAATACTCCTCAGTGACAATAGACCCCCTGCAGCGACAATAGACCCTTCCAGTGACAAAGATCCCACAGCAGCAATAGATCTACCCCAGGAACAATAGACCCCTAGCAACAATTGATCTCCTAACACCCAGCAACAATAGATCCTTCATTCAACAGTAAATCCCTCCCAGTAACAATTGGCCCCCCAGCAACAGAAGACCCCCCTTAGCAACAATAGACCCCTCTCTGAACAACAGATACCCCCAGCAACAATAAACCCCTTTAGCAGTCATCATCAATAGACTTTCCAGTACACCCTGCACCCCTTGTCATTACATACATTCAGTGCTGGAGGAATGCCCACAGTTTCCGCTCAAATTCGTCCCAAAGTTGTTCTATCAGGTTGGGGTCAGTCAAATTCCTCCACCCCAAACTCGCTCATCCACACTATATTGCCAAAAGTATTGAGCCACCCCTCCAAATAATTTGGTGGAGGGGGGGGTTATTGTGTGGGGTTGTTTTCAGGGGTTTGGCTTGGCCCCTTTGTTCCAGTGAAGGGAACTCTTAAGGCGTCAGCATACCAAGACATTTTGGACAATTTCATGCTCCCAACTTTGTGAGAACAGTTTGGGGATGGCCCCTTCCTGTTCCAACATGACTGCGCACCACTGCACAAAGCAAGGTCCATAAAGACATGAATGAGCGAGTTTGGGGTGAAGGAACTTGACTGGCCTGCACAGAGTCCTGGCCTCAACCCAATAGAACACCTTTGGGATGAATTAGAGAGGAGACTGCGAGCCAGGCCTTCTCGTCCACATCAGTGCCTGACCTCACAAATGTACTTCTGGAAGAATGGTCAAACATTCCCATAGACACACTCCCAAACCTTGTGGACAGCCTTCCCAGGAGAGATGAAGCTGGTATAGCTACAAAGGGTGGGCCAACTCAATATTGAACCCTACAGACTAAGACTGGGATGCCATTAAAGTTCAGGTGCGTGCAAAGGCAGGCGTCCCAATACTTTTGGCAATATAATGTAGTTTTGTTCCCCTGCTTAACAGGAGAACTGCTAGGGAAATTTACTTAACTCTTTGCTTAACAGAGAAGCTGCAATTGATTAGTGTAGGCTGCTCAGCTGATATTTGGTTTTACCTCTGACTAACCAGAGGAATTTATGGGGGAATAGATGGACGCTTTGCAGAACACAGCATGAATATCAATGCCACTCCAGCCAATCCCAGGGTGGGTGGCCCTGATGGATGCTGGGAGAGGGTATTTATTCTTTGATAACACTGAGCACGGGGTCTCTCCTGGAGAGGAGAGTTCCAGTCTGGGAGGGGGGCACGTTGCCTTTCCCAGGCACCTGCTGCCATGCGGTTTCAGGTGGGCGACCTGAGGGCCTGAAGTCAGAGAGAGTGACCCTGGTTCTACAAAGAGCTGGCTGAAGGGGCTGTCAATCCAAGATCTGGCATAGCGTTGCTTAGAAGTTGGAAGGAGGCAACCAGCTGTCCCTGGACATTTAGTGAGTACAGATAACCTGCTGCTGTCTCTAATTGGAAAGTGTGGATATGCATGCATATAAAAGTAAACACTCTGAGACAAGCTCAGCACCGTTACTTTTTACACTTCTGATTTATTCAAGGCGGTGCTAATGTTTTATACACACAAATACGTCATTGCTATGTTAGTCTAATAGGTACATCTCATTGGTTAAGATAGAAAAGAAGATGGAGAATCTTCATAACAAGGTTTGGCTGTCCTTGGTTTTATCTTCAGTTCCGCATTCTTCTGATGTGTGGGATGTAGGGGGTACCCGCCATTTTGAGAAAATATAGGAACAGAGCAAATCTGTATACTTATATAATGAGTAAGGAGAAAAATATGTATGCACATAAGAAAATAGACATTTTCAGATTATTATTATTATTATCTACATCACATTCCTTCACAATCCCCCCTAAAATGACTATTTTCTCTTTTCTGTCCCTAATACTAAAGGTCCCACTTTGGCCTGGCCCTTCTCCTCAACAACTCTTTTAGGCTGTATATAGAATTGGGCAGCAACTGTTAACTTCCCTCCTCAATACAGCTGGAGAGGTGCAGTCAGGTGCTATCTATCCCTATAACCCTATAGGATTGTGAGATTTTGGACAGGGAGTGAAGGGTTTATCATCTTCCATCATAAGGGGGTCCTCTTCTTCTTGGTGGAGAAATGTAGGTGTGCTATTGTCTACAGCCTTGCTCATTAACTTTTTACGAAAGGTAGAATACAGCATACAATCAGGGCTAAAAGAACCAGGATTATTAATACCGTTACCTGTATCTGGGCGAGCACCTTCTGCCACCCACTCATCCAGCTAAAGTATTGATCCCATGGGTCTGTGATACCTGAGTTCTTCTTCAACTCCAATGACAGATCTTCTAATTTCTTTATAGCTAAAGTAACCTTACCATTTGGGCCAGTATTATCAGGAATGTATGTACAACAGGTTCCCGTTTTTTCCTATGATTTTACAAAACATCTCCTTTCCCAGCTAGCACCATGTTTAAGGCCATCCGGTCCCGGAATGTCATGTAGGAAGTGGGGGCTAACTGGTCAGCAATTCCCTGGAGGGCATCTTTAGTGTAATTTACAAATCTCTGTTGGTTATAATATGTGTAGTGTCAGGTCACCTAGAGGCTGGGTGACAGATGCACACCGTTGGGATCAGGAGTGCACCGCAAGGTAGTGGACACTACGGCTGACTGCTGCGGATTGAACCCTGGGAGGTTCAGGAAGCAGGTCTACTGGATCACTGACACAGATCCCACTGGGAGCTAGAGCATAGATTCCCCAGGGCACGGAGTCTAAGAGCCAGCTGGTGTTCACCAGAGCCTTTAATGGTAAGGATGGACTGCGCTGCAGTCTGGCTCCAGGTCGCGGCCCCCAGGGTCTCACAGCTCACGCTCACGGTAGACTACAGGAGAAGAGGAAGGAGGCAGCAGGCTGGAACAACAAAGAAAGTAAGGGACAAGCCAAGGTCGGGGCCACAAGCAGATGAGGACAACAGAGTACATGCCAAGGTTCAGGGTCACAGGCAAACAGGGATGGTCGGGAACACGCCAAAGTCGGTAACAGGAATCAGATGTAGGAAATACAGCAAGAACACATAGAGGCTAACACACAATGGTTGATCAGCACTGCTGGCTTGCAGTGCCCAGGTTAATATAGGGTTCCCTGATAGGGCCTGGGGTGGGGTCATGCTTAGAGGAGAGGTTACAAAAGCAGTCAGGTGAGGGTCAGCTGGTATCTAGAGATGAACACATGGAGACAGGTATGCTGATCGACAAACTCTATTGCATAACCATGACATGTATTTAATCCAATCTACATTCTTGTTGACAGTTGTTATGGGGATCAAAGACTCAGAACCAGCTTTTACCTGGTCCCTGGCTTTAAATTCATCAGGGACCCCCCCTTGTAACCCCTATGACATCTATGTATACATGAGGGTCAAAGCTTCCGGAGAGAACTGCTCGCTTCCTCCTCTGACTGTGTGCTGGGTTAGTGTATGTATCAGGGGTATCTTTGGTTAGGATATGGGGGGGGGGCATAATGACCTTTGCAAGGGCACATTCACTGGTCCAGATTCCCTCTAGATCAAACAGAAAAAGGATATGCAGCACCCGAAAACACGCTCTCCTGCAGTGATAAGCGTGCATTCAGGTGTTCTTCCTGGCCAACTTGACTGAGGCGGCTGTGGTCAGCAAAACTTGGAATGGACCATCATAACTTGGCTCAAGTATCTCCAGACAGTAGTTGGTGTGTTCTTGTATCTAATTCAGGATCTGGAATGGAAGAAAACACCTGGACATGCATTCAGGTTAATTCTCGTGATAATGTGGTTACATAATTAGTCAACACATCAGACTGCAACTGTAACTGTTATGGAAAGTAACAACCAAGTCTGGGAGCTGAACCAAACAAAATTTCATTAGGGGATAGGGCATGTTTCCCCCGGGGGTGTGTCTGACACTGAACAGGGCAATGGGCTAACTGTCTGCCAACTCATGTTAGTCTCTTGGGCCATCTTTAACATCCTGTTTTTAGTGTCCCATTCATCCTTTCTACCTTCCCGCTACTTTGAGGGTGGTATGGGATGTGTAGTGCCAACTGAACCCCCAGTGCTGCCCAAATCTCTTTAGTAAGGGTTGCTGATAAGGCTGGGCCCTGATCTCTCAATATCACCTCTGGGACCCCAAATCTACATACTATCTCACTTAGTAGTTTCTTAGCTGTGGTCCTGGCTGTCGTGACCACTTCCACTAGGGCGTTTTCGAATCTGCCACTTCTTGGCACTTGAGAATGATCAATTTGCATCCTCTGGAATTGGGTATAGGGCTTTCGCCAGGTGCTTCTGTGTTTTTTCTGTGCGTCCTGGGTTACATTTGTTGCAGATAATGCATTATCTGCAGAAGTTGTCCGTCAGTGGAGTAACTCTTGGTGCAACACTTGTTGATAAGAGAGTTCATAAAAGTCTTTGTCAAGTGGGCAGCTCCATGTGCCCATTGCACCACGGCTGGGTACATACTCCTGGGTAGACAAGGCTTCTTGTTGCACTCGAATAGTCCATTTCTGAGAGTTGCGCCTCTCCGTTTCCAGCTTTCCTTCTTATCCGGACTTGCTGTTTCCTGTAGTTCTTTTAGATAAACTCTGTCCACTGGGAGAGTCTGTAAGGTAAGCACAGGGTGGTCTTCTTCTACCACCCTGCTGTCCACTTCCCGTGGACCACCAGCTGTCTGTTTGGCAGCTGAATTGGCTAGATGATTGCTTCGAGCTTCCTTTGAGTTCAGTTTGTCGTGTGCTTTTAATCATAATAGTCACTTGGGTTGGGAGAAGCAAGGCATCAATTTTTCACAGGTGTTCCTGCAGCCGTCAGGAATCCTCTGTCCTAGATAACACCATAATCATGGGCAATGCTGAAAGCATATCTTGAGTCCATATGAATGTTGGCTCTTTTTCCCTCAGCCCATTTACATGCTGTAGTAAGTGCTTACAGCTCTGCCTCCTGTGCAGACATCACCGGTGGTAAGGCTTCAGCTTGTAGAACAGTGTTTTCAGTGGTGACCGCGTGTCCTGTGTGGTATTTGCCACGTTCTTCAGCAAACATAAATTGTTAGGTCTGAATTCTGAATCCTGCAGGGGTATTTCACTCACGGGGAAGATGCGTGGTTTCCAACCGTAATAGCTACTCCTCCTCCTCCTTTCCCCCCTCGAGAAGTGGAAGAAGGGTGGTAGGGTTCAGTGTTTGACAACTAGGGATGAGCCGAACACCCCCCTGTTCGGTTCGCACCAGAACATGCGAATAGGAAAAAAGTTCGTTCGAACATGCGAACACCGTTAAAGTCTATGGGACACGAACATGAATAATCAAAAGTGCTAATTTTAAAGGCTTATATGCAAGTTATTGTCATAAAAAGTGTTTGGGGACCTGGGTCCTGCCCCAGGGGACATGGATCAATGCAAAAAAAAGTTTTAAAAACGGCCGTTTTTTCAGGAGCAGTGATTTTAATAATGCTTAAAGTCAAACAATAAAAGTGTAATATCCCTTTAAATTTCGTACCTGGGGGGTGTCTATAGTATGCCTGTAAAGGGGCGCATGTTTCCTGTGTTTAGAACAGTCTGACAGCAAAATGACATTTTGAAGGAAAAAACTCATTTAAAACTACCCGCGGCTATTGCATTGCCGACAATACACATAGAAGTTCATTGATAAAAACGGCATGGGAATTCCCCAAAGAGGAACCCCGAACCAAAATTAAAAAAAAAAAAATGACGTGGGAGTCCTCCTAAATTCCATACCAGGCCCTTCAGGTCTGGTATGGTTATTAAGGGGAACCCCGGCCAAAATTAAAAAAAAAAAATGACGTGGGGTTCCCCCTAAATTCCATACCAGAGGTCTGGTATGGAATTTAAGGGGAACCCCGCGCCAAAAAAAATAAAAAAAACGGCGTGGGGTCCCCCCAAAAATCCATACCAGACCCTTATCCGAGCACGCAACCTGGCAGGCCGCAGGAAAAGAGGGGGGGACGAGAGTGCGGCCCCCCCTCCCTCCTGAACCGTACCAGGCCACATGCCCTCAACATTGGGAGGGTGCTTTGGGGTAGCCCCCCAAAACACCTTGTCCCCATGTTGATGAGGACAAGGGCCTCATCCCCACAACCCTGGCCGGTGGTTGTGGGGGTCTGCGGGCAGGGGGCTTATCGGAATCTGGAAGCCCCCTTTAACAAGGTGACCCCCAGATCCCGGCCCCCCCCCCTGTGTGAAATGGTAAGGGGGTACATAAGTACCCCTACCATTTCACGAAAAAAGTGTCAAAAATGTTAAAAATGACAAGAGACAGTTTTTGACAATTCCTTTATTTAAATGCTTCTTCTTTCTTCTATCTTCCTTCATCTTCTGGTTCTTCTGGCTCTTCTGGTTCTTCCTCCGGCGTTCTCGTCCAGCATCTCCTCCGCGGCGTCTTCTGTCTTCTTCTCCTCGGGCCGCTCCGCACCCATGGCATGGGGGGGAGGCTCCCGCTCTTCTCTTCTTCTCTTCTTCTTTTCTTCTTTTCTTCTCTTCTTCTCTTCTTCATTTTCTTCTCCGGGCCGCTCCGCAATCCATGCTGGCATGGAGGGAGGCTCCCACTGTGTGACGGCGCTCCTCGTCTGACAGTTCTTAAATAAGGGGGGGGCGGGGCCACCCGGTGACCCCGCCCCCCTCTGACGCAGGGTGACTTGACGGGACTTCCCTGTGGCATTCCCCGTGACGTCACAGGGAAGTCCCGTCAAGTCACCGTGCGTCAGAGGGGGGCGGGGTCACCGGGTGGCCCCGCCCCCCCCGTTATTTAAGAACTGTCAGACGAGGAGCGCCGTCACACAGCGGGAGCCTCCCTCCATGCCAGCATGGATTGCGGAGCGGCCCGGAGAAGAAAATGAAGAAGAGAAGAAAAGAAGAAGAGAAGAAGAGAAGAGCGGGAGCCTCCCCCCCATGCCATGGGTGCGGAGCGGCCCGAGGAGAAGAAGATAGAAGACGCCGCGGAGGAGATGCTGGACGAGAACGCCGGAGGAAGAACCAGAAGAGCCAGAAGAGCCAGAAGAGCCAGAAGAACCAGAAGATGAAGGAAGATAGAAGAAGCATTTAAATAAAGGAATTGTCAAAAACTGTCTCTTGTCATTTTTAACATTTTTGACACTTTTTTCGTGAAATGGTAGGGGTACTTATGTACCCCCTTACCATTTCACACAGGGGGGGGCTGGGATCTGGGGGTCACCTTGTTAAAGGGGGCTTCCAGATTCCGATAAGCCCCCGCCCGCAGACCCCCACAACCACCGGCCAGGGTTGTGGGGATGAGGCCCTTGTCCTCATCAACATGGGGACAAGGTGTTTTGGGGGGCTACCCCAAAGCACCCTCCCAATGTTGAGGGCATGTGGCCTGGTACGGTTCAGGAGGGAGGGGGGGCCGCACTCTCGTCCCCCCCTCTTTTCCTGCGGCCTGCCAGGTTGCGTGCTCGGATAAGGGTCTGGTATGGATTTTTGGGGGGACCCCACGCCGTTTTTTTTTTTTTTTTTGGCGCGGGGTTCCCCTTAAAATCCATACCAGACCTGAAGGGTCTGGTATGGAATTTAGGGGGAACCCCACGTCATTTTTTTTTTAGAATTTTGGCCGGGGTTCCCCTTAATATCCATACCAGACCTGAAGGGCCTGGTATGGAATTTAGGGGGACCCCCACGTCATTTTTTTTTTAAATTTTGGTTCGGGGTTCCCCTTTGGGGAATTCCCATGCCGTTTTTATCAATGAACTTCTATGTGTATTGTCGGCAATGCAATAGCCGCGGGTAGTTTTAAATGAGTTTTTTCCTTCAAAATGTCATTTTGCTGTCAGACTGTTCTAAACACAGGAAACATGCGCCCCTTTACAGGCACACTATAGACACCCCCCAGGTACGAAATTTAAAGGGATATTACACTTTTATTGATTGACTTTAAGCATTATTAAAATCACTGCTCCTGAAAAAACGGCCGTTTTTAAAACTTTTTTTTGCATTGATCCATGTCCCCTGGGGCAGGACCCAGGTCCCCAAACACTTTTTATGACAATAACTTGCATATTAGCCTTTAAAATTAGCACTTTTGATTTCTCCCATAGACTTTTAAAGGGTGTTCCGCGGCATTCGAATTTGCCGCGAACACCCCAAATTGTTCGCTGTTCGGTGAACTTGCGAACAGCCAATGTTCGAGTCGAACATGAGTTCGACTCGAACTCGAAGCTCATCCCTATTGACAACTTAATACAGTAATGCTGTCCAGTAGGAGGGAACACAGGAGTCTCAAGTGTCTGGTAGTGGACAAGTGTTTTGGCTGGATCTTGGTTGAATATGGCAACAACGTCATGGGGAGCAAGCAGAACGAGGCAGTGTCCGAGGACCAAGTTCAAAGTTTTGTCAAGCAAGGTTTGTGCAGCAAAGCCAGCTCGCAGACACAATAGGCCTCCTCTTGCTACCGCATCCAGCCAACAGGAATAATATCCTATGGGGCGTAGGCTGATGCCGTGTGATTGGGCGAGTACACCTGCAGCATGTCCCAGACGTTCGGATACAAAGAGCTTGAGCGTTTTGTCGTAGTCTGGAAGCCCTAGTGCTGGGGATGGCGCACACTTGAGGGCCTCAAACTTAGATATTTCTTCAGGAGACATCTGGAAGGGTCTGATTGCAGAGCATCAGTAGGAAGGCTTCTGGAATCCATGCTCCACACTAGGAAATTAGTCCAAGGAAGGCATGAAGGGATTTCTGACCTTGTGGCAGTGGGATATCAGATTACTTGCACCCTGTCTTCCGTGGGATGTCTTGTCCCATGGGACAAACAGTGTCCAAGGAAAATGACAGGTGTTGAGCACCACTGCAATTTGGGCTTTGAGGCTTTGCACCCCTGGTTGGCAAGATAGCACAACAGGCTTTCTGAGGTGACTTCAACAGGGGGTAAGTCAGCTGCACAAAGGAGAAGGTCATCAACATGTTGGAAGAGAATCACTTCCGGGTGTTCCTCTTGTCATGTGTCAAGGATGATAGCCATAGCTTTTGCAAACTGGCTTGGAAAGTTCTGTGCCCCTTGCAGCACAACTGTTTAGGTGTTTAGGTATGTTGCCATTTCTTTCCGTGGATGAATGCAAAAAGGTACCAGCAGGAGGGGTGAGGGTGGACACTGAAGAAAGCGTTTGTAAGGTCCACCTCTGTGAGGTATTTTGCAGTCAAAGGCATCCACAGCAGGTACCTGGTTCTCCTTTAGGGGTTCTCTTCTTGGGGTTATTGTGGTTTCCGGGGCAATGATGCGCCCTCTTTTAGCTTGACTGAAACTGGTGGCACCTTTAAGTGACCGTTGTCTTCCGGTCCTGTGGACCATAGGCACGCAGGGATTCTGTCAAGTACTTCCTGCAGTATTGAGCTTGAAGTTTTTTTGCTTCATGAAGTGTCGTCAGGAGAGGCAGAGAACACAAAGCAGATGAGTCTTCTAAAGATAGGGGAGTATGTAACTTCATCCCCCCTTCAGGCGTGTCCTGATTGAGGCCTGTAGTCCGGACAACACATCAGTAAGTGGACTGGAGCGGGGCACCCCATCCATTCCCATGCAGGAAACGTGTGTGTCTCTTTTCATGGTGGGAGAAACTCAGATCATCAAAGGCCTGTACGGGTCTAGCACGATACTTCTTCAGACTCCCCTTTATCTTGGATAATATCTTGGATTGTGGTGGTCTGATCCGTCAACTTCTCCTTTGCCCAGTCGTGGAGTTGTGCACAGAACTCCACGCCTGAGGTGTAGGAAGTGGCACTTGTTAGGCAGGCATCATTGAAGGCCGTCTGCATGACTGGCCAAAAGACATGTCCTGCTTTGATTTGGCATAGGCTGATCAAGTCTCTCCAGGTAGCTGAGTAAGTTTCTTGTATCTGCACTATCCTGTGGTAGAAGGGAATTGGCTGCTTCTCTGGGTCAGGCAGACTTGTCACTAAGGCCTCTGCTTGTGATGGAGTAAAAGCGACATACATCACTGGTAACCGAGACTGTTGTTGGGGCGGGGGCTGGCAAGAAGCACTGTTCCTTACGGTTGCCAGCATGTGTTTGAGATCCTCTCGGAACTGAGAGTCTGGAGCCGGATTGGGGGTTAAATCAGTGGGTGGCCTTGCTGCCTGCTGTTGGGCTTCCCACTCAGATGCTTCTTCATCATTAACATATCCGGCCTGGGAATGTGATGCTATTGGGAAGACAGGTGTGTGGTATGAACCATCCTGGTTTAAAACAGGGAGGGCTGGGTACAGGCTGTTTAAGCTTACTGGGTGTACCAAGATGGCCGCCGGCAGGAAGTGCACTGGGCTGGGTAAAAAGTGGAGGCATGGGTGCACTAAGATGGCCGCCGGGCTGAGTGGTCACAGTGGGTTGTGCTTGGGTGGTGAGAAAGGAGTGGTTGTTAGACGGAGGGCAGTGCTGTCCCTCCCCTCCTTTTGGTTCAAGTTCCAACATAGCGTGGTAATTTCACATACTGTATCATCAACTCTGTGATACACATACATAATACAATCGCCATCTTTCTTAACTTCCTTTATCCAATTTTCTTTATCACACAGGATTTTTCTCCCTGTTTCATTAGCAACATAACTTTCGCCACTTCTTTCAACTTTGTTAACTATTTCAACATCTTCTCTCCTCTTCACTATCACATTCTTCACAATATCACATTCTTTTCTCTCTATGTTTCTCGGCTAACGGCTTGAGAGGAGAATACGTACAACTAATGGGTTAATATTCTTCTCAGTGCTCCTTATCAACAAATTCCTTGGGTGGGGGCACATAAGGCTGCGCTCCTAGCTGCTACTGTCTGCTATAACCCTGTAATGTACGGTTAATCTCAGAACAAGAACAAACACGTCAGGGGTAGTGGGGAGCAACGGCCCGCGACCCAACAGATCCCCCGGGCAGCCCCCCCTCCGACCTTAACCAGTCCCCAACCCCTCTCGTGTATAGCAAACAGTAAACCACAAATACACTCACGACAGGACATTACACCTGCCACTCTTCGAACTGCAAAATTTCAGCAGGCTAAGGTAACCTCAGGGGCAGACAACTCCCCTTAAACCCAGTTAAAGGTCGTCATTACAGACAGCTCGTCTGGGGGTGAGACTTCTGTAACGCTTTCAGACTGCGGGGGGCTCCAGCAGCTGAGACATCCCTCAAAGGTCCGACAAACCCTTGAGTAACCCATCCTATAACCGTCTGCTACAAGGACCCATCTCACTCCAGAGGCCGACAGCTCGTCTGGAGATGAGAACACACATGTAGCACTTTTAGACTGCTGAGTTTCGCAGCCCAAAGAATGGCAGACAGTGAACAAAAAATACAGACAGCAGAAACCCATTGGCAGGTTCGTTAAAACAACCTCAGGCGAGGAAATACCTGCCTCTAAGACAGTCTCAGCATACCGACAGAATCCAGCCGTCAACCAAAAGATAAGAAAGTCGTACAGTGGTAAGAATATAAAGAAGACTTACCGTACTGTTAGGGCTGCGCAAACCCCCTCTCATCTTTCAATTAACGCCGAATCCTTATCGCGGTATGGCTTCGAATGTAGCCTGAGGTCCCGGGTTTCGGCACCATCTGTTATGGAAATGATTAGGAGCTCCAATCGAGCCCAAGGTTATCTGCTGCTGTCTCTAATTGGAAAGTGTGGATATGCATGCATATAAAAGTAAACACTCTGAGACACGCTCAGCACCGTTACTTTTTACACTTCTGATTTATTCAAGGCGGTGCTAATGTTTTATACACACAAATACGTCATTGCTATGTTAGTCTAATAGGTACATCTCATTGGTTAAGATAGAAAAGAAGATGGAGAATCTTCATAACGAGGTTTGGCTGTCCTTGGTTTTATCTTCAGTTCCGCGTTCTTCTGATGTGTGGGATGTAGGGGGTACCCGCCCATTTTGAGAAAATATAGGAACAGAGCAAATCTGTATACTTATATAATGAGTAAGGAGAAAAATATGTATGCACATAAGAAAATAGACATTTTCAAATTATTATTATTATTATCTACATCACATTCCTTCACACTTTAACCCCTTCATGATGCTATAGTAAGCTAAGGAAACACTGGCTAGTGTTCTGAAAAGCCTTTTCCAGTTACTTCTGCTATTAAGGAACTTGGCTCCATTCTGAAGCTACTTTGTTGCTACTGCCAAGAAGAAGTCTTCACCAGAGCTTAACCAAAAGATCAGTTAGATGTCCTCAGTTGCAAAAAGTTCTATTTCTGGAGTATCCCACTAAATCCCCTTCCCTATCCAAGTTCTCCAAAAATAAAACACCCCCCCAGACCCATCATTGAAGACAACGAGGGAATATGGGTGTGCACCTGGTTGTGAAGTTACCTTGTGTCTGGCTGTGGGCCAAAAAGTGGGGAAGACCTGGGCAAAATACCAGCGGCTCCTATGGAGGGTAGCGCTATACTGATGACGTCTATGTGACAAAACACTCTGGAAGGAGTCTGGTTACGTGACGTCACCACGCTTGGTAGTCAGCCATCTTATCGGTTGGAAACATTCCCAGTGATGTGAGGATACTAATGTGATTTTAACTACTATGTTTGTGAGTACTTTGGCTTCTTTTAAATAAATACTTTTACCAGTAATACTGCGCAATTACGTTTCTTCTTGCCTATTTCCATATGCTTATGTCTTGAGATCCTGTTCGTGTCGGATTGTGTCAGTGCTTAAGGGACCCATTATCCTATATGTGTGGAGAGCTGAAGTTGAAATATCTTCAAGTGCTTTTGACTGCTTTTGGATAAGTAGTCCATCATTTAGGGTAAGGGTCAGTGTGTACTTCTGCTTTTCGTGATGCATTCTTCTCAGCACCCTTGGTGTGGATTTGTACCCACTGGACTCTCACATGAGATCCCTTTATCTTCCATTTATAAGTGCTGCATTTGTATTTTTATTATTGTGCTAGCAGCTTTAATATACAACTTTTGATACTTTGTGAACTTATGAGTGCGGGTGAATTGTTGGTTTTTATTAGCGCTATATTAGCTTCAGTTTTTAGCCAGTGTCCTTGAGTAATGGATGTGTCTACGGAAGTCTCTCTGATCTCTTTTGTGGGCTTTTGTTCCCCTAATTCCTGGCCTATTACTAACACCCTGATGGGGTAAAGGGGGGCTTCACCTAAATCAGCCTCTACGGTCAGTAGGCCAAAAGGGAGTGTAACTGATCTAAGCATGCAAGAGAAGGGACAGCCCTAGGTGATGATGTGCCAACTGATGTCTCTCTGATAATTTCTTTTGTGGGCTTTAGTTTCCCCCTATTTCTTGGCCTATTCCTGACACCCTGATGGGGTAGAGGGGAGGCTTCATATAGATTGGCCTCTATGGTCAGTAGGCCAAGAGGAACTATAGCTTAACCTTGCATGCAAGAGAGGGGGCAGCCTTAGGTGATGGATGTGCCTACAAATTTCTAAAGATCTGTTTCATGGGCTTTAGTTCCCCTATTTCCTGCTCTGTTCCTAACACCCGTGATGGGGTAGAGTAGGGCTTCATGCAGATCATCCACTACGATCAGTAGGCCATGAGGCCAAGATGGCCTATAGGCTGTACCCGAAATATTGCATGCAAAAGAGGGGACGACCTCCAATGCTGCCGGTCAGCGCTGGATCCTTCTATTTTCAGGGTACAGTGTACCAGGTGATCTTGATGGGAGGCTGCTGTACAGGTCCAGTACAATGACCCTCCGGAAGGGGAGTCAAGTCCCTAAAAGCCCTGTGTGGCGCACCTGCTCAGGAGTGAATTGAGCCTGCTGGCCCTGCTAAATGGTTTGGTGAGCTCCTCTGGTCTAGATGGATTTGTCACTCCCTCGGTATTTCTAGTGCGTGTGGGCAGAGCACTACACTGCAGTTTCGTTGATCAAAGGTGCGCGTGCATGAAGACGTTCATCTTGTGTTTCTGTGACATTTTACCAGCTCCCTTGGCAGCCCCTCCCATCAGCCATGATCTGTGTTGTATAGAGAAGCATGGGACGCAGTCCCTGGGTTCAAAAAAAGATGCAATGACAATGGAAAGGTTTTATTTAAAAATGTCATTAGCATGTTGCTGAAGGTAGAGGGAGGAACCAGGCAAGACAAAATATGAGCAGATTAAATATCAGCTTTAACGTGTATCTGACCCTCTGGTGTGTGGAAGGGTTGGAACCCTTCTCTGGTTTTTAACTGCAGCCTGTGTTCCTTTGGCATACCACTATAGGTTTCTAAGATGAGAAAGAAAGACACCTTTCAACACAAAAAAGAGTCAGGAAGAATTAATACACTCTAAAAGCAATTGGTTAAACCCACAAGTGTTTTTTTTTCACTACATTTTCTTTATGTTGGCTTTTCAAAATAACAAATACATTTTAGAGGTTGGAGTTAGAAGTTTGGTGGAGCATATAGTCCCGTCTCGTTTAGCACACCTCTACCCGTCTTCTCCTGGCACCTGTTTCCGAGGCTGCTCTGTCCCAGGGGATGTTCTCCATATATTGTGGTCATGCTCTATGCTCTCTAGGTTTTGGACAAAAGTTCTTAAGCTTTTACAATCATTGCTAACTGGTCCTATCCATAGAGATCCATGGATCCGTACAAGTACGACGCCCGAGTTTGAGTGGTTATACCAGGATGATGCCAATCCAGTATTTTTTTTTTTACAGCCGGCCGAGCACTTTCTTGTAAAAATAGCCTCTGGACTGCCTGCTTTTACAAGCGTCAGGAGGGGGTCGTCCCACCTCTCGCCGCCTTTCCCGGCTTTCCCGTCCCACCGGAGGAACCTGGGACTGGAGCCGGCTAACCATAGAGCTGATCGGGGACTGGAACTGCCCCAATCATCTCTACGGTCTAAGAAACTGGAAGTGATGTCACTTCCTGGCTTGCTAGTTGTTAAAAAAACATTAGTGGTTTGTAAAAAGCATCAGATCACATCGATCTTGGTATGATCCAAAGCTTTTAAAAGGTCAGAGGAGACATCTTGGGTCTAATAAACCCTAGATGTTTCAGTAAAGAAGACCTATCACTGCCTATTGTTATCACAAAGGATGTTTACATTCCTTGTGATAACAATAAGTGATCAAAAAAATTTAATGGTAAAATGTCAAAAAAAAAAAATGAAAAAACATTTTTTTGTAAATGCCCCCATACTCACACACAAAGGTGAACGCACATGCCAGTTCCATGTTGTACGTAAACAAACGACCACACATGTGAGGTATCACCACGAACGTCAGATCGAGAGCAATAATTCTTGTGCCAGACCTTCTGTGTAAATCTAAAGTGGCAACCTGTAAAAGGCTTTTAAAGCGCCACCTTTGGTTTATATTACATACGTAGTTTGTCGCCATTGCACGGATGTGCGCAGTTTCGAAACATGACATGTTGGGTATCTTTTTACTCAGCGTAAAATCATCTTTTGTGTTTTACCAAACAATTTTGCATTAAAATGCATTAAAAAGTGTCGCTTTTCCGCTGCACAAAAACCTTGTGACATAAATAATTGCAACACTCGCCATTTTATGTTTGTGGATACTAAGTAATTTTCTATAACAAAAAATACTGATTTTTACATGTATGTCAGAAAAAAGGCCTGGTCTTCAAAAGGTTAAAAACTTCCATAAAAATTATTGAAAGACAAAAGTTTGGTGGAGCATAAAACTTTTGATAGGTACATAGTACAATTATAGAGGTCCATACATGAGACCAAAAAAAGGGACAACCGATGAGCAAAGAGGGACAGAGAGACTTGGTTCCAATCGAGGGACAGTTGGGAGCTATGCGTTAGGAGATTTAGCCTCAGTATTGGTTCTGGTGACCACTGTCATCAAGACAGAAAGATAAGAAATCCAACATTTTACAGATGCCACCAGAACAGGAATCGAGAAAAAATTATCCAACGGAGACAGTTGTTCTCATGACAAATATCTTAGACAGTCACTTTGGAGAGATTTCCTCTCTTCCTGTTGTGTCTCCTGGACAGGGAGAGGAAGGAAACCTCTCCAAGGGGCACAGACAGCCGAAAAAAACCTGATAAGGGTTTTAGCGTTTTTTGATTCCCACCAATAAAAAAAAAGTCCAGCAGAAGTTGAGTGGTAAAGGTGGTAGGACTTCTGCTGGGCTTCCGTCCAAAGGCACGTCAAGTCACTTGTGAAGCTTCTGATGTTTGATGAGCGTGTATTTTTTTGAAAACCGCTTCCCACATTCGGAGCAGGAATAGGGCTGATACCCCGTGTGGATTCTCCGGTGTCCGGCCAAGTTCGATTTATTGGTGAAGCTTTTCCCGCACTGAGGGCACGAGTACGGCCTGTCACTGGAGTGAGTACTTTGATGAGTCACCAGTCCCTGCTTATCGATGAATCCTTTCCCACACACGGAACACGAGTAAGGCCGTTCGCCCGTGTGAATTCGTTCATGCCTAACGAGAAGTGATTTGTAAGAGAACCATTTGCCGCACTCAGAACAGGAGAACGGTTTTTGGCCCTTGTGAGTATTCTGATGAGCCAGAAGAGTTTCTTTGTCGGCGAAGCGCTCGGCGCACTTAGAACAAGAAAACGGCTTCTCGGGGGCGTGAGTCCGTTGATGGACGGCGAGATAGGTTTTCTGACTGTAGCGCTTGCCGCAATCGCTGCATGCATATGGCTTCTTTTCTACGTGCGTTATTTCATGGCGGGCAAGGCCTCCTTTTTGGGTGAAACATTTCCCGCACTGGGGGCAAGAGAACGGCTTCTCGCCCGTGTGAATGGTTTGATGCCTCAAGAGACGGGATCTGCGGAGGAAACATTTGCTGCACTCGGAACACGAATACAGCTTCTTCGCCTGCGAGGTATTGGAGGACGGGCCCGAGCTGTGATGTACTTGGAGAGCTGGAGAAACAGGGTTTTCCCCTGAAGAGTCAGATGTGATGTCATCATCTATTTCGCCAACTGGAGAAACAACGGGACGCTGCCTGATGTATTGTCCGTCTGGGAAAAAAAATGAAGGAAGGAGCGGTTAAAGACTTGAATAATGGCAGAGATGTGCAAATCATATTGCCCGACGCCCGGGCCATGCAGTTCTGGGCTTTGGACAGCTGTTTTTTTTTTTTTTTTTACATTTAGCCTGGGCTAGCAGCAAGATTAAACCTGGGTTCACATATATGCGGTGCGATTTTCATGTCAGTTTTCAGTGCGATTGTCAAAGGTAGTTGTTCAGGTGCGATTCTGATACGATTCAGGGATGCGATTGTGAATGCGAATTTAGTGCTGCTGCGATTTTTGCCTTCATATGCTAGAAATGCCGTCCATCCTCTTCTCTACAAAATCGCCCTCTATCCACTTCTATGCAAATCTCTCTTCTAGCCACTTCTATGCAAAACCGGCTATGAATCGCATCCTATGTGAACAGGTATCTCAGAATGCCATATACACTACGCTGTGCAAACTCGCACAGGACCCTTTTTTTTTTTTTAACCGGATCAAAATCACACCGCACAGATGTAAACCTCCTTCATAGAAAACAATGTATTTCCAGATGACATGCAAATCTATGCCTTTTGGATTGCATCTCATCTGCATCAGTGCAAACAGAGACTTATTGTTTTTTGCCCCCTAGGTTCACTGGGCGTTTTGGGGTCGCACGATCCTAAAAACACACTACAATCGCAAAACACAGATTCAGGTGCCATTATTAATTTACATTGCGTGAAGCTTGTAGCCCAAACAGGAGCAGGCGCTTCTTTTGGTCAACAAATTGATGCGATTTGCCTGCACGATAAATGATGCTTTGAAGGGCAGAGGAGGGATCTGGGGTCTAATAGACCCCAGATCTCTCAGTAAATAGCACCTGTCAATATTGCTCAGCCTGTAAAGGCTTTTAAAATGTCACCGATGGATAGTTTAATGTACTGTAGTTTGTACGGGCGTGCACAATTTTAAAGCATGGCATGTTTGGTAACTATTTACATGGCGTCAACATCATCATCTGGGATATGTATTGTGTTTGTGTGCACTAAAATTCATTAAAGGGTAATTTTTTCCCCAAAAAATTGCATTTGAAAACCTGCTGTGCAACTACTATGTGGCACAAAAAATTGCAACACCCATCATTTTATTCTCTGGGGCCTCTGCTTAAAAAAAATTATAATGTTTGGGGGTTCTAAGTAATTTTCTAGCAAAAAAATACAGATTTTTATATGTATTTGAGAAGTGTCAGAATAGACCTCGGTCTTAAATGGTTACCTAAAGGGTCAACCCACTCAAATCTGTAATTTCAGCATTTGGTAGATTTCTGGACTCGATTTGCGCCGAGTTCCTGTGTCTGAACAACTGCTGTTCCTGTTATGAGGGGTTCCGACCATCCTTGCTGGATTTTTATTCATTTTATATAATGCAAAACGCAGAAAGCTGGATAGCAACAGAGTAAGGAATTCTGGCAGGGAGATCTCACTGTGCCAGGTGTGCCTGGGCACACACTAATCACCCTGTGCTGCACAGATTCCCCCTGCCGCTTGGCGGCAGAGAAACGGGCTGGGGAATCTCTGTCCTTATGTCCCTGAGACATCTGGGGTCTGTTATGATATTTCACCAAAGCCCCCCCCCCCCAAAAAAAAAAAGTAAAAAAAATAAATAAAGCATTATTGTAAATAAAAAAAAAAATTAATTGTAAAGCAATAATAAAAAAATATTAAAAATAAACTACTGACGCCGACCACTGCTCTACTGACACTGTCCTCTGCTCTACTGCTATATATATATATATATATATATATATATATATATATATATATACACACACACAGTATCTCACAAAAGTGAGTACACCCCTCACATTTTTGTAAATATTTTATTATATCTTTTCATGTGACAACACTGAAGAAATGACACTTTACTACAATGTAAAGTAATGAGAGTACAGCTTGTATAACAGTGTAAATTTGCTGTCCCCTCAAAATAACTCAACACACAGCCATTAATGTCGAAACCGCTGCCAACAAAAGTGAGTACACCCCTAAGTGAAAATGTCCAAATTGGGCCCAAAGTGTCAATATTTTGTGTGGCCACCATTATTTTCCAGCACTGCCTTAACACTCTTGGGCATGGAGTTCACCAGAGCTTCACAGGTTGTCACTGGAGTCCTCTTCCACTCCTCCATGATGATATCACGGAGCTGGTGGATGTTAGAGACCTTGCGCTCCTCCACCTTCCGTTTGAGGATGTCCCACAGATGCTCAATAGGGTTTAGGTCTGGAGACATGCTTGGCCAGTCCATCACCTTTACCCTCAGCTTCTTTAGCAAGGCAGTGGTCATCTTGGGGTGTGTTTGGGGTCGTTATCATGTTGGAATACTGCCCTGCGGCCCAGTCTCCGAAGGGATGGGATCATGCTCTGCTTCAGTATGTCACAGTACATGTTGGCATTCATGGTTCCCTCAATGAACTGTAGCTCCCCAGTGTCGGCAGCACTCATGCAGCCCCAGACCATGACACTCCCACCACCATGCTTAACTGTAGGCAAGACACACTTGTCTTTGTACTCCTCACCTGGTTGCCGCCACACACGCTTGACACCATCTGAACCAAATATGTTTATCTTGGTCTCATCAGACCACAGGACATGGTTCAAGTAATCCATGTCCTTAGTCTGTTTGTCTTCAGCAAACTGTTTGCGGACTTTCTTGTGCATCATCTTTAGAAGAGTCTTCCTTCTGGGATGACAGCCATGCAGACCAATTTGATGCAGTGTGCGGCGTATGGTCTGAGCACTGACAGGCTGACCCCCCACCCCTTCAACCTCTGCACCAATGCTGGCAGCACTCATACGTCCATTTCCCAAAGACAACCTCTGGATATGATGCTGAGCATGTGCACTCAACTTCTTTGGTCGACCATGGCGAGGCCTGTTATGAGTGGAGCCTGTCCTGTTAAATCGTTGTATGGTCTTGGCCACCGTGCTAAAGATCAGTTTCAGGGTCTTGGCAATGTTCGTATAGCCTAGACCATCTTTATGTAGAGCAACAATTCTTTTTTTCAGATCCTCAGAGAGTTCTTTGCCATGAGGTGCCATGTTGAACTTCCAGTGACCAGTATGAGAGAGTGAGAGCGATAACACCAAATTTAACACACCTGCTCCCCATTCACACCTGAGACCTTGTAACGCTAATGAGTCACATGACACCGGGGAGGGAAAATGGCTAATTGGGCCCAATTTGGAAGTTCTCACTTAGGGGTGTACTCACTTTTGTTGCCAGTGGTTTAGACTTTAATGGCTGTGTGTTGAGTTATTTTGAGGGGACAGCAAATTTACACTGTTATACAAGCTGTACACTCACTACTTTACATTGTAGTAAAGTTTCATTTCTTCAGTGTTGTCACATAAAAAGATATAATACAATATTAAAAATTTTAGGGGTGTACTCACTTTTGTGAGATACTGTGTGTGTATATATGTGTATATATATATATATATATATATATACTTTGGGATACACACCCCAATGCAAAAGATTGCGCACACCTATGGTTGGGAGTATACAAGACAAAAAATAAACCAGGGGCTAACCTAGCCCAACAGCCTCCACCCTTAAAAAAATACATAAAAAATTTGGGTGGAATAACTCTTTAACAAGAAGAATCCATGAACGGTTTGTAAACTCGGCTTTTATTACTCACCTCGGCTGATCTCTGGAAATTCTTCGTCTTTGCATTGCTCGTCGTCGCTCGCATGGGACTCGTAAGCTTCTTCTTTAACTTCAACTTTTACAATAGTAACTAGATTAGTATCCTGAAATAGAGGACAATACAAAAGGTGTGTCAAGGCTAAACAAAATGTCGGAATGTATAAACATAGGTAGCAGAAAAAAAGACAAATTCTTCCCTTTTTTTTGGAGTATACACTGATCAGCCATATCATTATGACCATTGACAGGTAAAGTGAATAATTTTAATTATTTTGTTACAATGACACCTGAAAGTGGGTGGGATATATTAGGTAAACACACCACAATGAAAAACCAAGAATGGTGCAAAACGACTATGGTAGGTAGAATAAGTCCATAAGAAGTCCCTGTAAGAAGACCAGTACTTGATGGTGCTCACAGAGATGTAATACTGAAAGGAGAGACCTTCACCCTCAAACCAAACAGACTTGCCAAAGGCCTCTTGCCAAAAAAAGAGTTGACCACCCTGAAAAGGAAGGTCAAAAAGCGAAGTTATAAACCCACTCCAGAAATGGACCATCTACCAGCTTCTCTCACTTCCCACTCTCAAACTTGGAAGGTTGATCAATTCCGATGAACAATAAAGCTCCCAACAGATAGTAATCAAAAAGAGAACAAAGCCATCTCATAGGGTAGGAAGACTGGACATAACCATTTTTTTTTTCAAAAGTAATGTGATGCACTCACATTCATCTGTAAAAAAACAAAACAAAACAGCATTTCAGTATAAAGTTTCAAACCAACAAAATGGCCACTGTTTCCCGATGATGTCACACACAGTGACTCCACCCTACGTGTTTCATCATCAATGACGTAGTTATGGGCTTATGGACTTATTTCACCTACTATAGTTGTTTTGCACCATTCTTTGTTTTTTTTGTTGTGGTGTATGTAATTGAAATATAACATTAGTGCAGTGCTTAAAGTGACTATAAGTACAACAAATGTAAAATGCCAACAATAAAATAAAAATATGCATTTGTGACAAAACGTATCTGGCGGAGTCTGTGCGCCTGACATCATCGCCTTTTTCAATCAATTTTCTGTTACCCTGGGACGATTGTTATTTAAAAACGCTTTGTCTCCTATAACATGTGAGTGTTATACCTTGTTTTTAATAAATGTAGCCCAACAATTTTATACTATTTGGGATTGTTTTTTCTAACATGGATGCAGTTGGTGATGCCGATTATACTTCTTTGTGTGTGACCAGCTTGGAGTGCTGCTTGATGATATGCTATTTGACTGTTCTCAGAGGAGAGGTATCCTTTTAACTGATTTGGATATCACAGGCATACATAGCGTAACCCACTCTGTACCTACTTTATTGGAGTCCTCGCTATTTGGTAAGCACGATTGCCCCCTTTCCACTGTGGTGGTTTGTGAGAGAAGTGGGTGATTTATGGACTGATATGTGGTCATTTTCATATTGAAGAAGACTTTTGAATAATCACTGTGATGTCATCACTGTAGACTATACATTATACATTCTCATTTCATTGTTTGCATTATTTGATTAATCACTGTGGATACATTATGTCAGACTACACCTTACATATTCTTATTTTATTGTTTGTATTTTACATTTGTTGTACTTATATTCACTTGAAGCGCTGCACTAATGTTATGTTTCAGTTATGTCAATTCATGTCTATTGATGTGCTAGCTGCTACATATAAACGTTTGATTATATACTTTGTGTTTGCACTTTGTTTGAATATGCTTGTCCACTTATAATTTGCTATTTGTAATTATCAATGCTGAACTGTATTTTATACTAACCACTTGCCTACCGGGCATGTTTACCCCCTTCCTGCCCAGGCCAATTTTCAGCATTCAGTGCTGTCACACTTTGAATGACAATTGCTCGGTCATGCAACGCTGTACCCAAATTAAATTTTTATAATTTTTTTACACAAATAGAGCTTTTTTGGTGGTATTTAATCACCACAGGGTTTTTTTAATTTTTGCTAAGTAAAACTAAAAATTTTGGAAAAAAAACAAAAAATATTTTCATAGTTTGTTACAAAATTTAGCAAACAGGTAATTTTTCTCCTTCACTGATGGGCACTGATAGACTGCACTGATAGGCGGCACTGATGAGGTGGCACTGATGGGCATTTATGGGCACTGATAGACTGCACTGATAGGGGGCACTGGCGGGCACTGATGAGGCTGCACTGATAGGGGGCAATGATCAGGAGGCACTGATTGACAGCACTGGTGGACACAGATTGGGACTGCACTAATGATTAGGACACTGATAATCAGTGCACTGATTATCAGTGTACATAATTCTTTTAGAGAAGCCAGTTATCGGCTCTCTTCTCCTCTCCTCACACTGTCAGCATGAGGAAAGGAGTGCTGATAACCAGATTCTGTTTACATCCGTGATCAGCTGTGATTGGACACAGCTGTTCACGTGGTAAAGAGCTGCTTATTGGCTCTTTACCTCAATCTGTGATCAGCAGTGTCCTCCAGACACTGCTGATCACAGAGCACACCATCTATGTGCCGCAGCGGGTTCGATCATGGGAGGCTGTCATATGACGGCATCCCAGAACTAGCTGACCGCCCTGTAGCCGTCATTTGGCTATAGCGCGAATGGCAAGTAGTTAATGGAAGAAGGTGGCCTGGTCTGAAGAATTCAATGATTTGATGAACACAGCAACCAGTCTGAAGTGTTGACTTGGCCTCCAAATTCTCCATATCTCAATCAAACTGAGTATCTGTGGGATGTGCTGGAAAAACAAGTCCGATCCATGGAGGCCTCACTTTGCAACTTACTGGACTTAAAGGATCTGCTGCTGGCGGCTTGATGATAGATACCACAGCATACCTTCAGAGGTCTAGTGGAGTCCATGCCTTGACAGGTTATGTTGGGCGGTCATAATGTTATGGGTGATTGGTATATTATATTATACTATATACATAGCTCCCAACTGTCCCTGATTTTGAGGGACTGTCCCTGATTTGGAGTGAAGTCCCTCTGTCCCTTTTTCCTCCTCATTTGTCCCTCATTTTGCTCTGATCTATATAGATGTATATAAAATGAACTTTTTATCTTTCAAAAAGTGTTTTCCAGTGCTAATCCTTTTACCCAAATTCTAAATTGCTGCATCAATTTTAAAAGCCAATATAAAGGAAAAGTAGTGGTAAAAAAAAACACTTAACCTTTTTTTGGGGGCGGGGTTATTTCCCCTTTAAGGGGCGTGGCAGGGGGCGTGTCCTATGCCTACATACATTTGCTAGTAGGTGTCCCTCATTCCCGTCTCAAAATGTTGGGAGGTATGCTATATATATATATTTGTTCCAAGCACATGTAAATAAACTCACTGTGTACTGACTCAGTTCATCTGCTAAAGGTCTGTTCCAGGCATCAACTACTCTTTCAGTAAATTAATACTTCCTAAGGTGATTTTTTTGAACATGCCTCCTGCTAATTTGAGGTCCCCGTGTTTTTTATTTTAGCTTTACACTAAAACTCCTGAACCTGCCCTCCTAAACCTTACTCACACCCTTCATGTTTTTAAAGGTTTTGAACTGGCTTGTTCTAGGGTCAGTATCTGGAGCTAGAAACAGCCAGGCAACTAGCATTCCCAAGAGGAGCGTTCAGCAATAAGCAGCCTCACTAGCTTCTCCACTATAGATTTCCTTTCAACACTTCAAGACCCCCTAACATACATTTACCTTATAAGTTTGAAGTGGTTTACCGGGGTTATGGCTGAAGCTGTTAGCCATAACCGCAGAATTTTTGTCAGTAATTCTCTTTCATATAAAAGCGATCTAAGCGGCTGATTAGCCACTGGATCACTTTTTGAAGCAGCACCAGTGTTTCTCAGGCATACCATTCTCACCGGTGAGCCTGGGAAACGATACGCTGATTTGTGCAGCTGGACACAGAGGTGAGGAGAGACTAGATCGTCTCTCCTCCACTCTATGATCTAGGGGGACCGAAGCAACGTCATGACATCTCTTCTGGTCTAGGGCGGATGCAATTTTTTTTTTTTAAAGCATTAGATCAATGTTTTTTTGTTTTGTTTTTTTATCTCATGCTTTCAAGGGTGTCTCTATAAAGAGGACCTGTCATCCCCATTTCTATCATAAGGGATGTTTACATTTCTAGGAATACAAAAAAAAAATTTAAATGAAAATTAAAAATTGATTAAAAAATAATAATTAAAAGGCACAGTGTAAAAAAAAAAAAAAAAAGTTTTTCTTAGTTTCTGTCAGAAAATTTTGTAAATTAGTAATTTTTCTCTTTTACTCATGGGCACTGATAGGCTGCACTGATGGGCACTGATAAGCATTGATGAGGAGGCACTAATTTGCAGTACTGATGAGCATTGATAGGCGGCACTTATGGGCAATGATGGGTGGCACTAATGAGCAGGCACTGAAAGCAGCACTGACTGGCATCACTGATGGGCACAGATTGGCATCACTGATAGGCACAGATTGGCATCACTGGTGGACTCAGATTGGCATCACTGATGGCCACAGATTGGCATCACTGATAGGTACAGACTGGCATCACTGGTGGGCATTGTTGGAGCTGCACTAATAATCAGGGCACTGATTATGACGTCGTCCCAGAACAAGAGAGCCACCCTGCTGCTGTCATTAGTCTATAAAGCGGGCGGAAGGTGGTTAAAGTGTCGTTTTTCCAAAACAATTGCGTTTGAAAAACCACTGTGCAAATGACGTATAACATAAAAAATGTCAAGGTCAGCCATTTTATTCTCTATGGTCTCTGCTAAAAAAATATATATAATGTTTGGGGGTTCAATGTAATTTTTTAGCAAAAAATACTTTTACCTTGGCCTGGTCTTAAAGTGGTTAATACTTTCCTCCCATTTGCACTGGATTAAAGCCTGATTTAATCTTCTTGTGTCTTTGCCAATCTTCTGTTCACACTGTGTAAGTGATAGGATCCCCAGCTCTGCATACCTGATATTCCTGTTCATCATCTTCCTCCATAGAATCCTGGGACTCCGATGGACTAGGACATCTCTCCGGTGTATTACTGTTACTAGGTCTACCTGGAACACACACAGTCATACATACTGGTGGGTCAATCGGAATCCGCCCAAGCTGCTCCTAGCATGTGTGTGGGGTCTCTGGATTGTAAGCTTCTGTGGGGACAAAGATGAATGGGAATGGTTCTAGGTATGCTGTACAGCAATACATGATATGTTAGCGCTATAAAAATCCAAGAAACAAATAGTAATAGAGTAAGGGTAAAATGTGGTGGGGGTATATAAGACAGCATTTTGAACTGAACTAGCAAATTCCTGCCCGTTCTAGAACAGGCAATGTTGGGTATATTTTAAATAATATTAAAGATCTGCTTTGATAGGTAAGATGTGCAGGAGAGCAGTGCGGAAAGAATGAAAAGGGTGGAGGTGGGTGGTATGGAGAAGTGTGTGGAGAAGTGTGTGTAGGGTATGGTGGCAGGAGTTTGTACAGAAGAAGAGTGTGGATGGTATAGAGGTGGGTGGTATATACAAGGTGTGTAGGGTATGGTGGCAGGCGTTTTTACAGAAGAAGAGTGTGGATAGTATGGAGGTGAGTGGTATGGAGAAGTGTGTAGAGGGTATGGTGGCAGGCACTTGTACAGAAGAAGAGTGTGGATGGAATGGAGGTGGGTGGTATGGAGAAGTGTGTGTAGGGTATGCTGGCAGGTGTTTGTACAGAAGAAGAGTGTGGATGGTATAGAGGTGGGTGGTATATACAAGGTGTGTAGGGTATGGTGGCAGGCGTTTGTACAGAAGAAGAGTGTGGATAGTAAGGAGGTGGGCAGTATGGAGAAGTGTGTGGAGGGAATGGTGGCAGGGGTTTGTACAGAAGAAGAGTGTGGATGGAATGGAGAAGTGTGTGTAGCGTATGGTGGCAGGCGTTTGTACAGAAGAAGAGTGTGGATAGTATGGAGGTGGATGGAATGGAGAAGTGTGTGGAGGGAATGGTGGCAGGCATTTGTACAGAAGAAGAGTGTGGATAGTAAGGAGGTGGGCAGTATGGAGAAGTGTGTGGAGGGAATGGTGGCAGGGGTTTGTACAGAAGAAGAGTGTGGATGGAATGGAGAAGTGTGTGTAGCGTATGGTGGCAGGCGTTTGTACAGAAGAAGAGTGTGGATAGTATGGAGGTGGATGGAATGGAGAAGTGTGTGGAGGGAATGGTGGCAGGCATTTGTACAGAAGAAGAGTGTGGATAGTAAGGAGGTGGGCAGTATGGAGAAGTGTGTGGAGGGAATGGTGGCAGGGGTTTGTACAGAAGAAGAGTGTGGATGGAATGGAGAAGTGTGTGTAGCGTATGGTGGCAGGCGTTTGTACAGAAGAAGAGTGTGGATAGTATGGAGGTGGATGGAATGGAGAAGTGTGTGGAGGGAATGGTGGCAGGCATTTGTACAGAAGAAGAGTGTGGATAGTAAGGAGGTGGGCAGTATGGAGAAGTGTGTGGAGGGAATGGTGGCAGGGGTTTGTACAGAAGAAGAGTGTGGATGGAATGGAGAAGTGTGTGTAGCGTATGGTGGCAGGCGTTTGTACAGAAGAAGAGTGTGGATAGTATGGAGGTGGATGGAATGGAGAAGTGTGTGGAGGGAATGGTGGCAGGCATTTGTACAGAAGAAGAGTGTGGATAGTAAGGAGGTGGGCAGTATGGAGAAGTGTGTGGAGGGTATGGTGGCAGGCGTTTGTACAGAGGAAGAGTGTGGATAGTATGGAGGTGGATGGAATATACAAGGTGTGTAGGGTATGGTTGCAGGCGATGGTATGGAGGTGGGTGGTATGGAGAAGTGTGCGGAGGGAATGGTGGCAGACATTTGTACAAAAGAAGAGTGTGGATGGTATGGAGGTGGGTGGTATATACAAGGTGTGTAGGGTATGGTGGCAGGTGTTTGTACAGAAGAAGAGTGTGGATAGTATGGAGGTGGATGGAATGGAGAAGTTTGTGGAGGGAATGGTGGCAGGGGTTTGTACAGAAGAAGAGTGTGGATAGTATGGAGGTGGATGGAATGGAGAAG
Organism: Aquarana catesbeiana; assembly: GCF_042186555.1. NCBI lineage: Eukaryota > Metazoa > Chordata > Amphibia > Anura > Ranidae > Aquarana > Aquarana catesbeiana. The sequence goes on along the minus strand of NC_133331.1, from coordinate 275,598,240 downwards.
TGTGTGTAGGGTATGGTGGCAGGCACTTGTACAGAAGAAGAGTGTGGATAGTATGGAGGTGGGTGGTATGGAGAAGTGTGTGGAGGGTATGCTGGCAGGCGTTTGTACAGAGGAAGAGTGTGGATAGTATGGAGGTGGATGGAATGGAGAAGTGTGTGTAGGGTATGGTGGCAGGCACTTGTACAGAAGAAGAGTGTGGATGGAATGGAGGTGGGTGGTATATACACAAGGTGTGTAGGGTATGGTTGTAGGCGATGGTATGGAGGTGGGTGGTATGGAAAAGTGTGTGGAGGGAATGTTGGCAGGCACTTCTACAGAAAAAGAGTGTGGATGGAATGGACAAGTGTGTGGAGGGAATGGTGGCAGGCGTTTGTACAGAAGAAGAGTGTGGATGGAATAGAGAAGGGTGTAGGAGGGTATGGTGGTGGTCAAACATAGAGGAAGGCTAAAGTTCCCGACAGCTTTTTATTTCTGTGTCCCCATAGGAGATTTTCCCTCATTTCCTCTCTGAGCAACAACATTTTTAACATTTTGGCTAAAATGAAGCTTTAGGACAATATACATTATTAGGTTTATTACTCACCTCTGCCTATTTCTATGGGAATTTCCTCTTCTTCTATCCTCACACGTGTCCCTTTCTCAGCTTTGACGTCTCTCGGAGTCTCTCTCATATCTACAGGATCTGTGAATAAAGATGACAGTGAAGCCACCTGTCCACTTTAAGGATTAACAGTCTATGTTCAGGGTGATTAAGTGTTTGTTTTAGGTATTAGCTTAGGTGTATCTAAAGCTTTAAAAAGCAATATATTGCATTTTACCAGTCCTTAGATCTGGTGATTGCATTCATTTTTTTTCAGTCTTTTTTCCTGATGATACTGCTAGCAAAACACTTCCTGTCCTAGGCTGACAATGCTTACTCACTGTACTGTATCTACTGAGGAGCAGCTTTGTCACCCTGGGACAAGAAATGTGTTAGGACTACAGAACACCTCCTCATTCCTCATCTCCTTAACCACTTGAAGACCAGACCAATTCTGACACTTTTTGTTTACATGTAAACACTAGCATTTTATGCTAGAAAATTACTTAGAAAATTACCCAAACATTATATATATATATTTTTAGCAGAGAACCTAGAGAATAAAATGACCGATGTTGCAATTTTTTAGTCACACGATGTCTGTGCAGCAGTTTTTCAGAAGCAATTTTTTGGGGGAAAATACACTTTAATGAATTTTAATGCAAAACACAATATATAACCCAACTTTTTTGGTAAAATGTAAAAGATGACGTTACGCTGAGTAAATAGATACCTAACATGTCATGCGTAGAATGGCGACAAACTATGATACTTAATCTCCATAGGCGAAGCTTTAAAAATGTTAACAGGTTACCAGTTTAGAGTTACAGAGGAGGTCTAGTCCTAGAATTATTGCTTTTGTTATAATGTTTGCTGCGATACCGCACGTGTGGAACATCATTTACATATGCATGCGCAACCTACGTGTGCGTACAAGCGCGGAGAGATGGGTTCGCTTTAAAAAAAAATGTATTTGTTTTAATTTTTACACTGTCCCTTTGTTTTTTTTTTTCGATCACTTTTTTTTTTCTCTAATCACAAGAAATGTAAATATCCCTGGTGATAGAAATAAGGCATGACAGGTCCTCTTTATGGATGGAAAATTGATCTCATGCTTTCAAGAAAAAAAACGTAATGACTTCGCTTCTGGCCTCTTAGACCAGGAGTCTCCAAACTTTCTAAACAGAGGGCCAGTTTACTGTCTTTCAGACTTCAGGGGGGCCGGACGTTAGTGTCAGTGGGAGGAATAGTGCCCCATCATTGGTTTCAGTAGGAGGAATAGTGCCCCATCGTTGGTAGTGGGAGGAATAGTACCCCACTGTTGGTGTCAGTGGGAGGAATAGTGCCCAATTGTTGTTGTCAGTGGGAGGAATAGTGTCCCATTATTAGTGTCAGTGGGAGGAACTGTGCCCCATCATTGGTGTCAGTGAGAGGAACAGTGCCCCATTGTTGGTGTCAGTGGGAGGAATAGTACCCCATCATTGGTAGTGGCAGGAATTGTACCCCAATGTGAGTGTCAGTGGGAGGAATAATGCCGCATCGTTGGTGTCAATGGGAGAAATAGTACCCCATCGTTGGTAGTTGGAGGAATTGTACCCCACTGTTGGTGTCAGTAAGAGGAATAGTGCCCAATTGTTGGTGTCAGTAAAAGGAGTAGTGCCCCATTGTTGGTGTCATTGGGAGGAATAATGCCCCATCATTGGTAGTGGGAAAAATAATACCCTATTGTTGGTGTCAGCGGGAGGAATAGTGTCTTATATCAGTGAGAGGAACGGTGTCCCAAGGGCTGGAGAAAGACAAGCAAAGCACCGCATCTGGCATCCGCGCCACAGTTTGGAGACCACTGTCCTAGACCATAGAGATGGCCAAGGACCTTTCAGTCCTAGGCCATCTCTATGATAACCCAGCAGCACCACTGGATCGGATACCATGCTCCCCGATCACACGGGAGAGTCCAGAGAGGCACCGGTGGGCAGCGGAAGGGGGACATCCCCTCCAGCCACCTGTAAAAGTTAAAAAGTGCTTTTAGATAGAAGAGCGTCGCCGGCTGAAAAAATAAATAAATAAACGGGGTTATGGTATACAGCTGCAGCCATAACCCTGGTATAATCACTTTAAGCCAATCGCGTACATGATTTAGCAGCAAATGGATAAAAATGGAGGGGGGGGGCAGGTCTGATAACATTACTTGAGATAATATTACAGAATGCACAGGAAATTAGGAGCTCACAAAATTTTCGCAGGATGAACAGGTATGTTATGCATTTATCAAATAGAAATAACAATATAATACTCAATGCTTAAAGTGTTACTAAATCTAAAAACGTCGGGGACCCCCAGAAGAGGGGTATCGGGGCCACTCTGTGCAATACCACAGCACAGAGCAGGGAAGTATAACATGTTTGTTATTTTTATTTAAAAAAAAAAAATATCTGACTTTAGTAACACTTTCATTTAATGTTATGGATAGGTCAGATTTTAACAACACTTGGAGAAATTATGTATTTGTTCTTGGTGATGGCCATACGAGGGACTATCAGTGGGCAAAGCCAAATATCGAAGTGATTATTGTAATGACTAAACAACGAGAATCTGGAACTCTTTAGTGTTTAGTGGATTTAGTCTTTATTCCTCACCTGTGTTGATCTCTGGAGGGATCTCCTCCTCTTTAATCCTTGCATGTCCTTCTTCCTCCTCCTTAGCTTTGATGTCCCTCTGAATCTCTCTGGTGTCTGTAAATAAAGATGAGAGTGAAGCCCCCTGTACTGAGATGTATGAGAGACCCCAGAGAGTGTGTGTGGGGGGAGACTGGTCACATCTCTTGGCTGGTAACACACAATGACATGATGTGAGGAGGAGAGCCGGAGTCTAATAGAGGCTGATGTCTCCTGACTCCCCCACTGGGCACATACTGTCTCCCCATTACTGTCTACTGACAGAGGAGAGGGGAGAAGAAGAGATTGTTGTAGTGACATGTAAGTGGGGTGTAATAAGTGCAGTAATTTATGCACACAGTCAGGTGGTGCAGGGAAGAACTTGTATTGAAATAATACAGCAACAGTTCACAACAAACCCGGTGGGAAGACTGCCCAACCCGGGTGCGCTCATGGTTTTCAGCAATGTGAAGAGAAGGGGTATCAGCTGGACTGCCAGTGTCTGTTAAGAGGAGAATACGACCTGGACGTCTTGTGCCCAAATGGGAAGAGATCCAAAGAAGATGCGTCCCTACGCTTTCCCTCCTCTTTAGGAACCTTTTCCTTACCACTAGTACTGTCCCTAACAAGCAAGGTACCTGTCACTACTCAACTCGCAAAAGCATGCCAAACCTGGGAGCCAGGGGCTTAAAAACATGGCTGCCATGGGGCGGCAACCTCCAACTGGGTGCTTCCCCAATGACCCACAAAACCATAGAGCAGGGGTCTTCAAATTACGGCCCTCCAGTTGTTCAGGAACTACAATTCCCATCATGCCTAGTCATGTCTGTGAATGTTTTACAATGCCTCAACAGCTGGAGAGCCGTAGTTTGAAGATTCCTGCCATAGAGGAACTCTGTTCCTCTTGACTTCCTCTCCAACAATAGTGCCACTGCGGAAGAGTGCCATGGTAGTGATTAGGTGTTCTGGTAGCCGCACACATTGGGATTAAGCTCCGGTGGGTGGAGTGAACTGCATTGGGGGCATGACCTGGCAGGGGTGCAGGCTGAGACTGCCATTCACTATCATACAGCAGGTTTTGACTTGATGTGCCACTCTCTCCTAATCATGCTCTACCATTGCCTGGAGCATAGACAATCTCCATTTCTGGCCAGCACTCACAGCGGTGGGCTCAGGACTTCATTCGCATACAGCCTGAGCGGCTTACACATATATCTTGGTGCAGAAGAGCGCCACCTGCAGTAGAGAAAGTAGTGCACCTGCCTACAGACTGAACAAGGAGAATCTGGGGCTTTTCTCTGGATTTAGCATTTATTGCTCAACTGTGCTGATCTCTGGAAGAACTTCCTTCTCACATGGATCCTCACCCCTCACAGATGGCTCTCCTTCTTCAGATTTGACAACAATCCCACCTTCATCCTGGATAAAACAGAACAGCATATCTTTTTACTAGTGTCTGATTTATAATGAAAGGGTAGAATAGCAATTTTGGTTTAGACCCTCAGTCCAATCTACCTGATCCTCCTGAGGGATCTCCTGATCTTCCAGTGTGGGGTCCCAGGAATACAGAGGACGGGGACATCTCTCTGGGGGATTTCGGTTACTGGATCTATCTGTAGGTAACACACACACTGACTGAATACATTGTTTCTATGTCTTTATATCATAGGATGTGTGTATCTAGGTGGATCCTCAATACTCTTCTCTCCTTTACAAGAAATAAAAGTCTCCTCTTAACCGTTGATGTGAGGGGCGGCCGGTTCTTCATCGTGGCATCCTTCTATACACTCCCACTCCTCCATGGAAAAATAGTGTTATCCTGACACCTTATAGGAACTTGACATACTATCTCCATATATCGGAGGATGTGTGTGTCTAGGTGGATCCTCTATACAAGAAATGAAAGTCTCCTCTTACCCGGTGATGTGAAGGGCGGCCGGTTCTCCATCATGACGTCCTTCTATAGATCCTTGTGTCCTTCTAAAAGGTCTCACTTTTTCCAGATGTTTAAATCTGTACAATAGAGGCTTGTTACAAAAAACAACAAATAACAAAACAATTATTTAAGGTGGTACAAAAACTATATATATATATTTATTAGGTATGAGCTCGGGTGTGTTCAGATGTTCCTCTGAAGCCAGGTGGCTGTGTCCACCGGGAAGCCATCACCTGTGTTGGGCCAATCAACTGCAACAGGAGAAGTGCCTACCCACAGCCATGCATATACAAGGGGCATGTATTCGTGCGGCTGTGAGAGTGCCTTGGCCTTAAACGATTGGCCCGTTACAGGTGTTGGCTTCCTTGCAGACACGGCCACCTGGGTTCAGAGGAGCATCTGAACATTGTCTGTATAAAGCAGAGGAAATGGGAACGATGGAGATTTCCAGACACTTCTACAGCACTAAGATATTGTTTGCGGCTTTCTGTAGAATTCATCCCCAGTAACATCACCACCAGCAGAGCTCCCCCATCCAATGTTCTACACATCAGAGGACTTGCAGGAAGATAATGATATGTGGAGGTGACACCCCCCCCCCCCCATCCAGTCCACACAGAGTGCTGGGACCCCCTTCTCTCATAATAAGAAGACATTAATATTACCTTCTTCTCCTCACTGAACACACATTCTCCAGACTCACACCCCAACCAGAAGGATTCTCACACTGCTGGAGCTCCTCCCTGTACTCTTCTGTGGGCTACAACAAAATGGCCACCAGCAACCTTCTGCCTAAGCAAAAAACTTATAATTTTGTTTTCACCCATAATTTTATATCTTTAGTATCACTTTTAATTTCAAGCAAGATATTTAAATGCTAGTCTGAAGAAATATTCCTGTAAAAAGAGCAATTAAAGTGAACTGCTTGGACTACAAGAAAATGGCTGCCAATTGCTGCACTGAGGACAATAGCATGGATAGGATAGTCAACAATGCTTTATTCTTTACATAATAGGTGATACGTTACTACAGTTTATCATCGGGGGTTTAGAGAGAGAGATCTATTTCTTTTTTCTCTTTCTTTCACTTTGCTTATTTCTAGGGCTACAACAAAATGGCTGCTGCTCCTTTTTTTTTTTTTTAAAGGCTTATTATAAGTTCAAAGAGAACCTGTCTTCAATTACACATTCATTGCACCTAAGAAATAACCTAGGAAGAACTGTAATCCCACACCCCTTTTCTAGTTCCATATTGTACGGTTACTCCAAAATGTCCTTCTTTCTACTGGATGGTCCCTCTTTTTTGTAAGAAGTCCCACATTCCGTGGGGCCTGAGCAATGTCCTGCTAACCAGGAAAAAATTTCGACACCAAAGCCAAGTTTAGACATCCTGCCTACTGTGGCATCTTGTGTGCTCCACTATTTCACATTAAGGAGAATGCAGCAGGAGGAGTGAGACTCTGCAGCGGAATTTGCAACTTTGGCAAGGGGATCTCATTGCCATATATACTCATACCTCCCAACATTTTGAGCTGGGAATGAGGGACACCTACTAAGAAATGTATATAGGCATAGGACACGCCCCCTGCCACACCCCCTTAAAGAAGAATTAACCAAAAAAAAGGTTAATTAAATCCACAAGAGCTTTATTTACCACTGCTATTCCTTTATATTGGCTTTTAAAATGTACAGATGCAGCAATTTAGAATTTGGATGAAAGGTTTAGCACTGGGAAACACTTTTTGAAAGATAAAAAGTACATTTTATATACAACTATATAGATCAGATCAAAATGAGGGACAAATGAGGGGGGAAGAGGGACATTGCGCCAAATCAGGGACAGTCCCTCGAAATCAGGGACAGTTGAGAGCTATTTATACTGTACATACCTGGGAACATTTTCAAATCAGAATTCCTGCAAATGAGGGTGGAGCAGGGATGGGGATAACAGTGGCTGGTTTGTGCACATCACAGCCAATGGTGGGTGTGACAAAACTGTGCTAACAGTGGGAGGGGCTTAAAACTTCAGTCTTCTTACATAGTGCAGGAGTGATTAGAATGTAACATACATAGTGCAGGAGTCATTAGTATGTAACATACATAGTGCAGGTGTCTGGGGTGTGTAATGTACAGTACATAGTGCAGGGGTCTGGGGTGTGTAATGTACAGTACATAGTGCAGGGGTCTGGGGTGTGTAATGTACAGTACATAGTGCAGGGGTCTGGGGTGTGTAATGTTCATAGTGCAGACAGCCAGGGTGGATAACGTACATAATACAGGGGTCGGCGTGGGGGACGTACATAGTGGAGGGGTTCGGGGTAGAGATCATACATAGTGCATGGGTCTGGGGTGGGTAACTTGCATAGTGCAGGGGTCCGGGGTGGGTATCGTACATAGTACTGGGGTTAGGGGTGGGTATCGCACATAGTGCAGGGGTCTGGGGTGGGTAATTTGCATAGTGCAGGGGTCTAGGGTGGGTAACTTGCATAGTGCAGGGGTCTGGGGTGAGTATTGTACATAGTGCAGGGGTCTGGACGGGGTATCGTACATAGTGCAGGGGTCTGGGCGGGGTATCGATCGTACATAGTGTGGGGGTCCGGGGTTGGTTTCGTAAATAGTGCGGGGGTCCGGGGGGGTATCGTACATAGTGCAGGGGTCTGGGGTATGTAATGTACATAGTACAGGGGTTGGCATGGGTGATGTACATAGTAAAGGGGTTCGGGGTAGATATCATACATAGTGCATGGGTCCGGGGTGGGTAACTTGCATAGTGCAGGGGTCCAGGGTGGGTATCGTACATAGTACTGGGTTTAGGGGGGAGTATCGTACATAGTGCAGGGGTCTGGGGTGGGTAACTTGCATAGTGCAGGAGTCCGCGGTGGGAAACTTGCATAGTGCAGGGGTCTGGGTGGGTATCATGCATAGTGCAGGGGTCTGGGCATCGTACATAGTGCAGGGGTCCGGGGTGGGTATCGTACATAGTGCAGGGGTCTGGGGTGGATATCCTATATAGTGCAGGGGTTAAGGTGGGTATCCTACATACTGCAGGGTTTTGGGGGGGGGGGGGTGTATCGTACATAGTGCAGGGGTCAGAGTGGGTAACGTACATAGTGCAAGGGTCTGGGGTGAGTAATGTACATAGTGCAGGGATCAGAGTGGGTAACGTACATAGTGCAGGGGTCAGAGTGGGTAACGTACATAGTGCAGGGATCAGGTGTGAGTAATGTACATAGTGCAGGGGTCAGGGGTGGGTAACGTACATAGTGGAGGGGTTTGGGGTGGGTAACGTACAGTACATAGTGCAGGGGTCCACGGTAGATATCATACATAGTGCAGGGGTCCGGAGTGGGGAACGTACATAATGCAGGGGTCCAGGCTTGGTAATGTACACGGTGCAGGGGTCAGGTGTGTAGTTTAAAGGAGTCAGGTGTTAGATGACATACACTGTACATAGTGCAGGGGTCAAGTGTGGATAGCATACATAGTGCAAGGGGTCATGTGTGTAATGTACAGGGGTCAGGTGTATTAGATAGCATACCTAGTGCAGGGGTCAGGTGTGGCATGTATAGGAGGCAGGGGTCAGGTGCATGTAACATACATATAGTCTAGAAGTCAGAATTATATACAGTCCAGCACACAGCACCCCCCGCGATTCTTTTCACCCCACACCCCTCTATAGATATCACAGAAGTACAACCTATGAACATACATACACACTGCATATAACATACATACAACATACATATGCATTGCATACAACATACATACACATTGCATATAACATACATACAACATACATACAAAATCACATAATTCTCTGGTGACATCCAAGGATTCCCTGTGCCCCCGCTCCTGCCAGTGGTGTTTGTTTTCACCCTGAGGGCAGTTCACCCGATCCATAGACACATCTCTAGCCCATCTCCATACCAACAGGGCACAGCATGTGTGACTTCGAAAAATGACATGATACCCGCTGCACATTGTTTATATCTCTGTATGTGAATGGGGCCTAAAGAAGGTAGGTTGAAATTGTATTTTTTTTTCCTTTCTAACACAGGAGGTATGACGGGTGACAACAACAATGTAACTGGAGTTCTACTTGAATGTTTGAATCACAGACATGCCGGTCCACACGTCTGGAATAAACTTTATTTCACACCTGTTAGGTGTCATACTTCACAAAACATGTCAAGTGCTCTTAGGGTGTTTAAAGAATGTATTTAGAAAAACAGGTAGGTGTACAGGTACATAGGCATTGTCTACATTTGTGACTTTTTAGAACCAGTTGACACCAGGATCGCGCAGGAACGCATGCCATGTTCCCATTTAATACCCACGCATTTTGATTCTGCAGCCCATTAATTTCGCAGAAAAATTTGGAAAAAAGTGGTGCATGCACTAATTTAAAAAAATGCGCTGCATCAAATCTCATGCTACTGCGGTACCCTGTGGTTTTGTGTCCACAAATGCACTGTGTTTGCAATCTGAGTTTTGGGTGTCATTAACAATACATTGGGTTACTTAAGCCACATATGCTTACTTGGGTTGAGTGGCGATTCCTAATTAAGACGGTGCAGCAAACACGCCTTTCCCGCACTTGCATGCAGATCGCAAGGGCAGAGTGTACGAAGGTGGTGCAGAATAAGATATACCTCTATGTCTAAGCTCCGGTGAGCTGGGCGAAACGCGCCAGTGCATGGTCTCTGGAGTAGCGTCGACTGAGACCCCCACATATGCTTACTTCAGTTGAGTGGCGATTCCTAATTAAGGCGGTGCAGGAAACACGCCTTTCCCGAACTGCGTTCTGGTGTGAACTGCCTTAGGTTTTTAGAGATTAAAAAATAACAACATAGAAAAGAAAATGGCTGCATAGATATGCAGCCCACACTCGTTCATGACTATATACAACAAATTTCCCAAAATTCGTTATTTGGTCATGTGGGGCATTTCCCTGCGAGGTCCAGGAGAACCATGACATTCGTTCGATGCACAATGATCACAAGGGAAAAATGACAACCTTTATGATATATCTCGAGTCATTAAAGTAGAACTAAAGCCAAAACTTTTTTTTCCATTTTGGATAGAGTAAAGGAAAAGCCACCTTTGTCCCATTGGGGAGATTCACTTCCTGTGCCATAGCCGAAACAGGAAGTGAGGGAATCCCTGACTGTCGCCAGAACTTGTTTCCCCTTTGGAAGATTTCACCTCTGTTTCCCTTTTCTGGGGACAATCCAAAATGTGGGATTTTCTTTTACTTTCACTCTTAGTGATAATGGGAGGCAGGACCAATAGAGAGGATGAATCTCCCTAATGGGGGGGACACAGACAGCAATGAAAACCTGACAGGGGTTCTAATCCTTTTTCACTCTATACAAAACTAAAAAAAAAATGTTTTGCCTTTAGTAACACTTGAAAGGAAGTACACTCCCAGTAACCCTGTAAGAAACTTTGTATGTTCAGTTCCCTATTTTCTTATGTATGTTATTGCAGAAGTGGGTTTGGTTCCTATGATGCTGGGGAATACCACCAAACTGTAGGTAAAACAATCCTCTGCTGCCAACTGACTTCTGGTACAGCTCTGCATAGAAACTAATCAGCTTCCATTTTTTTTTCTTGTCAAAGCTTAATTGAACAAGCTGAAGTTAGAAGCTGATTGGCTACCATGCACAGCTGTACCAGATTTTGCACTCCAAGTTTAGTAAATCAATCCTTTTGTGTGCTCAGCTCTTTCTGCTCAGTTGCGTGCTGCTGTATTCATGTATACAATGGCAGTCAAGGTGTAACGGGGATTACAATCTCAGCAAGAGCTTGCTATTAAGCTCCTAGAAGACAAATGTGTGTACTGACACACGTGGCAGCCCTGAGTCAGAACAATGTCTCATTTTTGTACGATTTAGCAGTGGATTTTTAAAATTTATTGGACCAGCCCACTTGATTGTGATATTTTAGCACTGAGTTGGTCCCATTTAACGTTTCTGGGGAAACTCCTTTGATCTGGTCACCCAGTTGGAGTAGCAAATCTCTCCTCCAAATGCAGCAGTTATAAAGCCCATACCCAAGAAAAGGTCCTCTGCAAGCTGAAAGTCGATCTGATTGACACTCAGACAGCGTTAAGGGTTTTTGACCCATTTCACATAAAAGAGCTTGACCTGCCGCTCCATTGTGGGAGGAAAAGTAACGCCCCTCTGCGACTTAATGGCACAGTGTGCTAGCATGCACCACATACTAGCACATTATGACAGACTTACCAATAAAACGGATCTCTCCAGTGTGCCAGGGTTTCCATCGTCACCCGGTCTTCCTTTTGGGTTTGCGGGATCTGGCCGTTTGAATGGCTGAGCCAAGATGACGTCACTCCAACGTGACTTCACTGGCTGCAGGCTTGTGAATATTTCCTAAACCAGTAGTGCCCAACCTTTTGGAGAGCGAGGGCCACTTAAGTGATTTAACCACTTGCTTACAGGGCACTTTTACCCCCTTCCTGCCCAGACCAATTTTCAGCGCTGTCGCACTTTGAATGACAATTGTGCGGTCATGCTACACTGTACCCAAATGACATTTTTATCATTTTCTTCCCACAAATACAGCTTTCATTGGTGGTATTTAATCACTGCTGAGTTTTTTATTTTTTGTTAAAAAAAATGAAAAAAAAAAGACCGAAGTTTTATATTTTGTTATAAAATTTTGCAAAAATATATTTTTCTCCTTCATTGATGGGCACTGATAAGGTGACACTGATAGGTGGCACTGAAGGGCATTGATAGGTGGCACTGCTAGGTGGCACGGATGAGCCTCCAATGGGCACTGATTGTCACCACTGGTGGGCACTGATAGGTGGCACCGATTGGTGGCACTGGTATGCACTGGTGGGCACTGGCAGGCGGCACGGGTGGGCACAGATGAGGTGGCTGTGGCTCTTCCTCTTCGGGACCTTTGTCCTTTTCAATCGGCTTTTTTTTTTCTGACAGCGTGAGGAGAAAAAAGGGATTACGATCTTCTATTTACATCACGTGATCAGCTGTCATTGGCTGACAGCTGATCACATGGTTACATAGTTACTGTAACTATGTAATATGTAACATAGTAGGTGAGGTTGAAAAAAGACATAAGTCCAACCTATGTGTGTGATTATATGTCAGTATTACATTGTATATCCCTGTATGTTGTGGTCGTTCAGGTGCATACCTAATAGTTTTTTGAAACTACTGATGCTCCCCGTTGAGACCACCGCCTGTGGAAGAGAATTCCACATCCTTGCCGCTCTTACAGTAAAGAACCCTCTACGTAGTTTAAGGCTAAACCTCTTTTCTTCTAATTTTAATGAGTAGCCACAAGTCTTAACTCCTTTCTGCGAAAAAAGTTTTATTCCTATTGTGGGGTCACTAGTCCGGTATTTTTAAATTGAAATCATATCCCCTCTCAAGCGTCTCTTCTCCAGAGAGAATAAGTTCAGTGCTCGCAACCTTTCATCATAACTAAGATCCTCCAGACCCTTTATTAGCTTTTTGTCCTTCTATGTACTCGCTCCATTTCCAGTACATCCTTCCTGAGGACTGGGGCCCAGAACTGGACAGCATACTCCAGGTGCGGCCGGACCAGAGTCTTGTAGAGCGGGAGAATTATCGTTTTATCTCTGGAGTTGATCCCCTTTTTAATGCATGCCAATATTCTGTTTGCTTTGTTAGCAGCAGCTTGGCATTGCATGCCATTGCTGAGCCTATCATCTACTAGGACCCCCAGGTCCTTTTCCATCCTTGATTACCCCAGAGGTTCTCCCCCCAGTGTATAGATTGCATTCATATTTTTGCCACCCAAATGGATCGGCCCCTTACTCCGTACTGTGATCAGCTGAGTCTCATTGACTCTGTGATCACAGAGCGCTCCACAGCACACGGGGGCGTGCAAAAGGGAAGACATCATATGACGGCGTCCCGGCAATGTAGGTCCGCGCTGTGCCTGTCATTCGGCTATACCGCGGACACGAGGAGGTTAAAAACTAGTTGAGGGGCCACAATGAAATGATTCAGAATTTAGAATTTTTTATTTTGAGTAGCATAATGAACGTTTTGCTTTTGCAGCCGCTGAATGCCGGCGGGATGGAGAGGAGGGGAAGCTGGATTTTAGCGGTTGCAGGAGGAAAATGGAGAGGATCCATTTATGTATATGCCACCCCCACAGCTCTCCAAGTGTAAAACAGAATATGAGAGGGAGCCTGCACGTGGCCACCATTGTGACCCCTGATGCTACATCATTGGTTGGGGGTGGGGGTGTTAAAAACATGTCTCAACTATGGGGTTTTACTGCCCCCAAATTGCACATGTAAGCAAGCCCTTACTATCCTGAGCCCCTGATAAGACTGCTTTCACATGGTTTACCTGCACCACGGATGCAGCGCAGTGCACCTCCGGCTTTCCTGCCAGTTAGCTGCACTTTGCCATAAGCGTCTATTATATCTTGCGGGCCTGGTGCAATTTCTAAAAGTGCACCCAAACTCCTGCATTCAGAAGTTTTGGTGCGCTTTCAGAAAGCACACCAAACCAGCAGGATAAAAAGAAGTGTGCTTCCCTGGTTTGAGGTCGAGGGCCACATCAAAGGGCTCCGAGGGCCACCGGTTCAGCACCCCTATCCTAAAAGGTGCACATATAGCAGATAGTCATTGTACCTACAGGTAAGCTTTATTATAAGCTTATCTGTAGGTACAAGCGACCAAGCAGAGTTTAGTACTGCTTTAATGCCCACCTAGCCAGCATCACATACTCCCCTTTCCTTTGCTCCCCTGTCACTCCGCTAAGCCACCTGGAATGGGAAAGGAAGGGCAATGCAAAAAGATACTTCCATGATGGCATCCCCAGTCTTCAGTTCTGACGAATCATGAAAGGAACCCCAATGCAAGTTCTGAGTTGCTCTAATCTGAGCTTACACAGGGCTAAAGGCTCTTTACTGCCCCCATGTGAAAGCACTAGGCCAATCATAGTGTACCAGTATGGACTGAGTCACATGCCCCTCTATACCTGCAAGTACTGTGCTTTCTTTGTCTGGCAGGGAAGAGAAAGAAATCTATGTGCTGCTGGGGAAGGTGGCAATAAAGTGACTTTGCTGCTAGTTTAAAAAATATTTAAAAAAGGAAGACGTTCCTGCAAAAGGATTAGTACCTACCCTCCCCACCACCTACTCTGCTGATCTCCACTGTGTGCAACAGCTACTGAAAACTCTTCCACAGCTGACACTTCCCATGCAAGGTTCCATCCTCGGGTCCCTGTGTTATGTCACCGTGCAGTAAAGATGCTGGGATCAGGAGATGGAATTACAGTACCCAGCAAGGGACCAGGAATCTGATCCAGCCTGAAGTGTGTGCGATGCACAAGTCAGTGTAGTGGTTGAGGACAGCGGGGATCTTTTGCTTGGTCGGCAGGAGGCTTAAACATTACCTTGCTAGCAGCTACAGTGCAGGACCCTTGCTCTCTGTGTAAAAGCAGTGGTCTCCCTGCAGAGGTCTATGGTCTACAGGGAACTTTGCTGAGAGGGTGTGTCAGACCTCAGAAGAGAGACCTCTGCTTCCCCACAGAAAGCAAGTGTCCTTCTCTGCAACTGCTGGCATGACGACAGATTTTTCTACTTAGGCTGTGGCTGCTTTAGAAAAAAAAACTAGTACACTAAACATCTTTTGTTGTGTTGAACTTGAAATGTATTTTAGTGGATTTAAATCAAGGGTTCATTTAGTTTTCTTTTTATTCTGATTCCACATCCAAGTACACCTAAGCTTGCACGGCTTCCTTATACTCCCACAGGAAGCGCTCATCACTCGTAATTACAGTTATTCCTTACAGTTGGGGTAAGAAAGGGGAATTGCCTGGATCCTGGGCGTGAACTCGTTTAGTATGCTTAACCAGATCTGATTTATCGGTAAAAGCCTTCCCGCAATAGTAGCAGGAATGGGGGCGATCGCCAGTGTGAATCCTGTGATGTATGGTGAGGTAGGACCGATCGGTAAAACACTTCCCACATTCCAAACAGGTATATGGCTTCTCCCCAGTGTGAACTCTTTCGTGTCTGAGAAGTGACGACTTGCGGGAAAAACATTCGCCGCATGCAGAACAGGAAAAGGGCTTTACCCCGGAGTGAGTCTTCTGATGCGTGATAAGGTGGCCAATCTGGGTAAAACATTTACCGCATTCAGAGCACGAATAGGGCTTCTCAGCCGTGTGAGTCCTCTCGTGGTTGGTGAGGTTTGACCTGTCAGCAAAGCACTTCCCGCACATGGAGCAGGAAAACGGCTTCTCGCCCGTATGAATTCTCTGGTGTCTAATAAGTTGGTACTTCCAAGAAAAACATTTCCCGCACACCAAACATGCGTATGGTTTCTCCCCCGTGTGAGAACTCTGATGTGAAATGAGGGTGTCCTTACGGGAAAAACACTCTCCACACTCGGAACAGGAAAAAGGCTTCTCGGATGTGTGGCTTCTCTCATGGGTGATCAGAGATGACCTTTCGGTGAAACACTTTCCACATTCCAGGCAAGAGTATGGCTTCTCGCCGGTGTGAACTTTTCCGTGCCGAAGAACGAACGATTTCTGGGAAAAACTTTTACTGCAAATGGCACAAGAGTAAGGCTTCTCTCCCGAATGAGTCCTCTGGTGCCTTACAAGATCTGACCGCTGCGTAAAACACTTCCCGCACTCTGAACATGAAAAGGGCTTATCGCCGCTATGCCTCGTTTGATGTCTCCGAAGGAAAGATTTTTGGGCAAAACACTTTCCACACTCAGGACATGAATATGGCTTCTCCACCGGGTGCGTCCTTTGGTGCGAAATGAGTTCTACTTTCTCAGCAAAGCATTCGCCACACTCAGGACACTGGAAGTTTTCACCCTCTTTATGGGCTGTAGGATGGGCAATGGGGGGTGAGATATCAGAAAAGCCCTCCTCACATGTAGAGGGATTGGAGGATGGATCTATGCTGTGATGTAATGGGTGGATTTTTGGGAGATTGGATTTTGTTCCTGGATGACCTTCTGTGACATCATCATCTTCTATTTCACCTTGTGGGAAGCCAATGGGATGTCTCCCTTTATTGCACCTTTTGTATTGTCCATCTGAAGGAAAAAAGGCAAGACAAATTATTTTTATCTTTTTTTAAAAACCAAATTTATAGCCTTTAATTATTTACTAAGGAGTAGTGAACAATAATACTATCGATGTGGGTTAATACTTGAAAAAAAAAACTTCTGTGTATAGTTTGTTATTATTTATACATATGGGCCAGCCATATTCACTCACTACATACAGTTGTGCTCAAAAGTTTCAAAAATTTGAATGATAACAAAAACTTTTCTTTCACTCATGGTTATTATTTGGCTGAAGCCATTCATTATCAATCAACGGTGTTTACTCTTTTTAAATCATAATGGCAACAGAAACTACCCAAATGACCCTGATCAAAAGTTTACATACCCCAGTTCTTAATACCGTGTTTTTGCCCCTTTAACATCAATGACAGCTTGAAGTCTTTTGTGGTATTTGTGGATGAGGCTCTTTATCTTCTCAGATGGTAAAGCTGCCCATTCCTCTTGGCAAAAAGCCTCCATTTCCTGTAAATTCTTGGGCTGTCTTGCATGAACGGCACGTTTGAGATCTCCGCAGAATGGCTCAATGATATTGAGGTCAGGAGATTGAGATGGCCACTCCAGAAGCTTCACTTTATTTTGCTGTAGCCAATGACAGGTTGACTTGGCCTTGTGTTTTGGATCATTGTCATGTTGGAATGTCCAAGTACATCCCATGGGCAGCTTCCTGGCTGATGAATACAAATGTTCCTGCAGTATTTTTTGATAACATACTGTATTCATCTTGCCATCAATTTTGACCAAATTTCCTGTGCTTTTGTAGCTCATATAGCCCCAAAACATCAGCGATCCACCTCCGTGTTTCACAGTAGGAATGGTGTTCCCTTCATTATAGGCCTTGTTGACTCCTCTCCAAATGTAGTGTTTATGGTTGTGGCCAAAAAGATACATTTTGGTCTCATCACTCCAAATGACTTTGTGCCAGAAGGTTTGAGGCTTGTCTCTGTGCTGTTTGGCGTATTGTAGGCGGGATACTTTGTGGCATTTGCATAGGTATGGCTTTCTTCTGGTGACTCGCCCATGCAGCCCATCTTTCTTCAAGTGCCCCCTTATTGTGCATCTTGAAACAACCACCTCACACGTTTTCAGAGAGTACTGTATTTCACCTGAAGTTATTTGTGAGTTTTTCTTTGCATCCCGAACAATTTTCCTGGCAGTTGTGGCTGAAATTTTAGTTGGTCTACCTGACCATGGTTTGGTTTCAACAGAACCCCTCATTTTCCACTTCTTGATTAGAGTTTGAGCACTGCTGATTGGAATTTTATACAATTATATACAGTATATACAGTACTACCTTTTCCCACAGATCCCTTGACAATTCTTTTGCTTTCCCCATGACTCAGAATCCTGAAACGTCAGTGCAGCACTGGATGAAAGATGCAAGGGTCTGTCAGGAGTCCAGAAACTCATTGGCCTTTTATACACACATACTAATTACAAGCAAACAGATAACAGGTGAGGATGGTTACCTTTAATAGCCATTCAAACCCCTTTGTGTCAACTTGTGTGCATGTTATCAGGCCAAAATCACCAGGGTATGTAAACTTTTGATCAGGGTCATTTGGATATTTTCTGTTGTCTTTATGATTTAAAAAGAGTAAACACAGTTGATTGACATTAAATACCTTCAGCCAAACACTAACCATGAGTGAAAGAAAAGTTTTTTGTGTTATCATTCATATTCTCTGAAAAATGGCCAAGAAATCATAAATTCTGCCAGGGTATGTAAACTTCTGAGCACAACTGTATTTAGACTCAATGGTTGTGTTTTACTACTCCTTCTCACACGGCAAATCTATGAGTCCGACGACTCACTGAAAACCATGCACTCCCTGTGTGGCTGATATCTTAGCAACTCTGAAGCAGGGAGCCAGGAATTGCATGTGTGTGCTCCCTCTAATGCATTGGTGGTCAACTTGAATATAACAGCGGGCCTCCATTGTGGCCCCCAACAATTCCCCAGCCCTTCCCTATGGTCACACAAAAGCAGCGTGTTTTTGTGCATTAGGCCTTGTTCACATCGGGCAGTTTAATCCGTGCCCCATGCAGGACTGTGTTTTACCGGCATGGGGATGCACAGGTCCCCTGACAACATTTGGTCACAATGAAAGGTGATAAATACGGATTTTAACTCGTAAGCAACAAGTGTCAGAAAAAGGCCAGGTCTTGAAGAGTTTAAGGGGGGACTCTAAATTGGGACACCTGATGCAAGTGGCACTTTGATTGGGACACCTGATGTCATAACTGAAACTTGATAATAAATTATGTTGACATGCTATAGGAATTGTACATGTCTCAGTTTTTGATACGTACAGTGACTACAATCTAAGACAAATTTGACTGGACCTCCTTGAATTTTAATTTCATAGCCCCTGCTATACAGAGCATGGTCGACCTCTAATGATCTGGGGGTCCAAGAGTCCAGTAAGCAGCGTGTGTTACTGTTGGTGTTGGGAGGAATACTAAGTGACACTTATAAGAATTTTGAAGCACTATATCTTTAGCTTGGACTATGGCGCTTTAGTTTACAAAGGATTTTGTTTATTCACTTTATGCATGTTTCACTTTTAATGTCCTAATTGTTATAGGGACAGTGCACCTTTTTTTTTTGTATATAGGAGCACAGTTGAGTATACAGACGGCTTTCCCATTTTATCTGTGATTTTTGTACTAAGCGTATATCCTTTTTATATCATGCTCAGGTGTTGCGTGCATCCCCATGCTGGCAATCCCATAGTTGTCAGTTGGGAGGGTGCACGGATGTCACATTGGGATCGGTCGCTTTATCCGTGCAGCTGCTGCATCCCAAATGACAACTATGGGACTGCCAGCATGGAATGCACGCAACACCTGTGCACCCCCATGCCTGTAAAACATGGCCCTGCACGGGGGCACGGATTAAAATGCTCCATGTGAACAAGGCCTATACAGTATCTCACAAAAGTGAGTACACCCCTCACATTTTTGTAAATATTTTATTATATCTTTTCATGTGACAACACTGAAGAAATGACACTTTGCTACAATGTAAAGTAATAAGTGTACAGCTTGTATAACAGTGTAAATTTGTGTCCCCTCAAAATAACGCAACACACAGCCATTAATGTCTAACCCATTGGCAACAAAAGTGAGTACACCCCTAAGTGAAAATGTCCAAATTGCACCCAAAGTGTCAATATTTTGTGTGGCCACCATTATTTTCCAGCACTGCCTTAACCCTCTTGGGCATGGAGTTCACCAGAGCTTCACAGGTTGCCACTGGTGTCCTCTTCCACTCCTCCATGATGACATCATGGAGCTGGTGGATGTTGGAGACCTTGCACTCCTCCACCTTCCGTTTGAGGATGCCCCACAGATGGTCAATAGGGTTTAGGTCTGGAGACATGCTTGGCCAGTCCATCACCTTTACCCTCAGCCTCTTTAGCAAGGCAGTGGTCATCTTGGGGGTGTGTTTGGTGTCGTTATCATGTTAGAATACTGCCCTGCGGCCCAGTCCCTGAAGGGAGGACAAAATGCTCTGCTTCAGTATGTCACAGTACATGTTGGCATTCATGGTTCCCTCAATGAACTGTACTTATGCAGCCACAGGCTATGACACTCCCACCACCATGCCAAGACACACTTGTCTTTGTACTCCTCACCTGGTTGCAGCCACACACGCTTGACACCATCTGAACAAATACGTTTATCTTGGTCTCATCAGACCACAGGACATGGTTCCAGTAATCCTATCCCAATCTTAGTCTGATTGTCTTCAGCAATCTGTTTGCGGGCTTTCTTGTTCATCTTTAGAAGAGGCTTCCTTCTGGGACGACAGCCATGTAGACCAATTTGATGCAGTGTGCGGCGTATGGTCTGAGCACTGACAGGCTGACCCCCCCACCCCTTCAACCTCTGCAGCAATGCTGGCAGCACTCATACGTCTATTTCCCAAAGGCAATCTATGGACATGACGCTCAGCATGTGCACTGAACTTCTTTGGTCGACCATGGTGAGGCCTGTTCTGAGTGGAACCTGTCCTGTTAAACCGCTGTATGGTTTTGGCAACTGTGCTGCACCTCAGTTTCAGGGTCTTGGCAATCTTCTTATAGCCTAGGCCATCTTTATGTAGAGCAACAATTCTTATTTTCAGATCCTAAGAGAGTTCTTTGCCATGAGGTGCCATGTTGAACTTCCAGTGACCAGTAAGAGAGAGTGAGAGCGATAACACCAAATTTAACACACCTGCTCCCCATTCACACCTGAGACCTTGTAGCACTAACGAGTCACATGACACCGGGGAGGGAAAATGGCTAATTGGGCCCAATTTGGACATTTTCACTTAGGGGTGTACTCACTTTTGTTGCCAGCGGTTTAGACATTAATGGCTGTGTGTTGTGTTATTTTGATGGGACAGCAAATTTACACTGTTATACAAGCTGTACACTCACTACTTTACATTGTAGCAAAGTGTCATTTCTTCAGTGTTGTCACATGAAAAGATAGAATAAAATAATTACAAAAATGTGAGGGGTGTACTCACTTTTGTGAGATACTGTAAGTGCATTGTGTTGAATTACACAGCTCATTAAAAATGAATGGACTGCAATGCACTGATGCCTGAAAATGTCCTGCTGTATTTTTTGCAACACACTGCACTGCGTACTGAAGAGAAAGCTGGAGTCATCATTGGTGTCAGTGGTGCAATAAATCCCCCTAGCAATGGTGCAATGGCAGTACTATTAAACACTTCACCCCCAACATAGGTGGTCAGGGATAGTTCCATTCACCTCCCTCCTTCCCTAGTGCTCAGTAGTAGTGTTATTTATCCCCTTCCCCCTGGTGGTGGTCATTGACCCCCTGTCAACACCCCCACCACCACCGTATTGGTGATCAGTGCAGGATTTTTTTTAACACCCCCTCCCCCAGCATTGGTGATTAGTGCCGATGTTTGTTTCACCCACACGGATTTAGTGTTTTTCCTCACCTGTTCCAATCTCTACAAGAATTTCCTTTTCTTTCTGCTGCTCATCCCCCTTTACATCCGTCTCCTCTTCTTTTACTTTAATACAAATTACTTTTTCCTCCTGTATAACACAGAATAAATAATAAACGACAGGAAGTAAGATGAAGTAGATGGTCCAGACCAACTAAACGCAGACACGCATCAGCATAAAAATATCCCTTTAACCAAAAAAATTCAGTGTTAAGCCGGCCATAGATGGATCAAATCTCGGTTGGTTCAGCAGGGACCGGCTCAGATTCAATCTATATATGGGCAAGCTGGTTGTACTGAAGTCGATCCATCGATCAACTTCAGTACAACCAGCCTGTCAAATTGGTTATAATGTTTACATTCAGCAGTGCAAGTTTTCACTACCCCGGCCACACCTATGCATAGACTTCTATGGGGCTGTATGAAGTAGAAGGTGCAAAGCCAGCTACTCGTTCATCCAGGAATGAGTATTTTATTAATGGAGGTAGAGTACAGCAGATACAAAGGTTTATGCATTTGGCCTATAACCTTAATCATAGCCATAGGTCGAAACGCGCAAGTCTTTGTGTCTGCTGTACTCTACCTCCATTAATAAAATAATCATTCCTGGATGAAGGGCTTGCCGGCTTTCCATCTTCTACTTCATGCTGTGTCTGGGTGTTAGGAAGACACCACAGTTTAGGTCAGATCAGGGAAAGGGAAAAAAAGGATAAATGTAAGTATTTGGGAGATGTCCCACTACTTCCTCTTAAATGTTATCATTGAGGACATGAACAGCAACAAAAACTTGACACCCAGCATATAGTATGCATACAATTGGGTGGATTTACTAAAGGCAAATAGGCTGTGCACTTTGCATTCATTTTCCCCAGAGCTTAGTGAATGTGGTGAAGCTCTGCTGTTTTCCATCATCCAATCATGTGCAAGCAAAAATGCTGTTTTTTTTAATTATTTTATTTTTTATCTTGTACCCGCTAAGCTCTGGGGAAAAGGTCGTTTTTTATTTTTAATAAATTTGCAAAGATTTCAAACAAACTTCTTTCATGTTGTCATTATGGGGTATTGTTTGTAGAATTTTGAGGAAAATAATGAATTTAATCCACTTTGAAATAAGGCTGAAACATAACAAAATGTGGAAAAAGTGAAGCGCTGTGAATACTTTCCGGATGCACAGTATTCTGAGCTATGCATGCGCAGCTCAGTTTACATTCAGGCACACTCGCTGTGTGCCAGGATGATTGCATTCCTACGCATGTGTGATGTCATCCTGCATTGGCCAATCAGCATGGCTGAAGACTGGCACCCGGAAGAAGCTGGGGACAAGATGCAGGCATCGGTGAGGGACCTCGTGGGTGTCAGACTGCTGGAACAGAGGTAAGTATCTTTGCCTTTATTTGCACACACAACAAACAAGCACAACTTTTCCCATCTACCTGATCATCCTCTGATACCTCCTCATCTTCTTCTGTGGAATCCTGGGAATCCAGAGGACATCTATCTGGGGTATTTTTGTTGTCAGATCCATCTGTCGTGACATAAGGGTAAAATAATAACACTGTATTATGTATTGTAAGAAAATACATGCTGGGCTCTAAGGTGGAGTCAGCTTCGAGACCCCAGAGACGTCTCATAGCTTTTATATTCATATCAGCAAAAAAAAAAAAATTCATTGGAACAGCTCAAGAATAAAATTTCCTGGATTACGATTAATGAGTGAATGTCAGCGATTTTGAAACATAATATGCGGATGTTTGAGAAAGTTTGATGGTCAAGTACCTGATGGGGGATCCAGGATCCGTACCTGATTACAGCAGTTTCAGGATGGTGGGATTCGGCGTGCGAGGTCATACTCTACTTTCCCTCTCAACCTTTCCCCTCTCCTCTTTCTCTCTTCACTGTCTTTGCTCTTTTATTTCTTAGGTCTTCTCGCCTACTCCCTCTCTAAACCTAGAAAAGCTCCTACTAACTCAGAGTGAAGACCGGCTTCTGGGTGACGAGGGATGAGTCTACCTTTTCCTAGAGGTATAGGTCCTCTTCCACAAACATATACAGTTACTAACAAGGGCATCTCCAAGCCATTATGGTTTACGCTACCAAGACCTCCTGCTCTCAAACTCCCTTGTCACCTCTTCCCATGTTCGCCTTCAAGACTTCTCCAGAGCCTCTCCCATCCTCTGGAATGCTCTACCCCAATCTATCAGATTTTCTCCTACTTTATCCACTTTCAGATGATCCATGAAAACTCATCTCTTCAGAGAAGCCTATCTGGCCCCCACCTAACAACTGTACATTTATCTTCTCAATCAGCACATCACCCACAGTTATTACCTCTTGTATCTCTTGACCTTCCCTCTTATGCCCCGTACACGCGGTCGGATTTTCCGACGGAAAATGTTCAATGTGAGCTATCTGTTGGAAATTCCAACCGTGTGTAGTCTCCATCGGACATTTTCCATCGGAATTTCTGACACACAAAATTGAGGAGCTGGTTCTCAAATTTTCAGAGAACAAAATCCGTTGTCGTAAATTCCAATCGTGTGTACACAATTCCCATGCACACAATTCCATGCATGCTCGGAATCAAGCAGAAGAGCCGCACTGGCTACTGAACTTCATTTTTCTCATCTCGTCGTACGTGTTGTACATCACCGCGTTCTTGACGTTCGGAATTTCCGACAAGATTTGTGTGACCGTGTGTATGCAAGACAAGTTTGAGCCAACATCCGTCGGAAAAAATCCTAGGATTTTGTTGTCGGAATGTGCGATCGTGTGTACAGGGCATAAGGTTGTAAACTCTAATGCCGCGTACACACGGTCGGACTTTTCGTCTACAAAAGTCCGACGGACGCCGACGGACTAAAGCTGGCTGACAATCTGATCGTGTGTGGGCTTCCCCGGACTTTCAGCGGACATTTCCAGCCGCAAATCTGACGGACTTTAGATTTGAAACATGCTTCAAATCTTTACGTCGTAACTCCGCCGGACCCAGAATTCCGCTCGTCTGTGTGCTAGTCCGACGGACAAAAACCCATGCTAGGGCAGCTATTGGCTACTGGCTATCAACTTCCTTATTTTAGTCCGGTGTACGTCATCACGTACGAATCCGTCGGATTTTTGTGTGATCGTATGTAGGCAAGTCCGTTTGTAAGAAAGTCTGCCGCAAGTCCGCCAAAAGTCCGACAAAAGTCAGTCGAAAGTCTGTCGGACGGGCTATCGGACTTTTGTAGCCGAAAAGTCCGACCGTGTGTACGCGGCATAAGGAGCAGGGCCCTCTGATTCCTACTGTATTAAAGTGTATTGTATTTGTACTGTCTACCCTCAAGTTGTAAAGCACTACGTAAACTGTTGGCGCTATATAAATCCTGTATAATAATAATAAATAATAATTTACAAGCTGACCCCAAGCTTATGAGCGCGATTTGTAATTGCTCTGATGTTTATCGCACAGTTAGCCCAACATGTGCCTTGTTAATTCATCATTTAGAGTTCTGAACAAGTTATGGGGTTACCGCTTGCTATGGGATCACTCGTGCAGGCTCGATCCCGAGCTGGGCTGTGTGCGTCTATTGAAACACATAGTATGGCTCGGCCCCACCCCCTTCCCACGGGATTTGTTTGACAGCAGCAGGAGCCAATGGCTCCTGGTGCTGCCTTTGTGTCCACTGCGCACAACGCTGGATCGAGATTGGCTCAGAAGAGTAATTAAAAGGGGGCTGGAGAGGGAACCAATCACAGAAGGTTTTTTTACCTTAATGCAGAGAATGCATTAAGGTACAAAATCTTCTGCCTTTACAACCACTTTAACTCCTTCGCTGCCAGAGCCATCTTTGCATTTTTTTTGCACACGCAAAAAAATTTTTTTAGCCCTGAAGATTACATAAACCCCCCAAACATTATATATCTTCTGAAATCAGACACCCTAGCGAATAAAATAGTGGTAGTTTCAATTTTTTACGACACATGATATTACCGCAAAGGTAAAATTTCAGTAAACAAAATGCACTAGAGTAAATTTTATGGCACACAAACGCAATAAATTACCCAATTGCTTAGTAAAATATAAAGGAGGAGGTTGCGTCAAAAAAAGTTTTGGGGGGGGATTTTATATGCTTGGGTATAAACTTTACATTTTTACTATTTTAAGAAAAAATGTTTTTGCTTAACATTTTTTTTTTCATCACATACGGGACAAAAAGTCCCGTATGTGATGATTTTTGGGTGACAGGTTCTCTTTAACTACTTAGTTACCAGGCACTTACACCCCCTTCCTGCTCAAGCCAATTTTCAGCTTTCAGCTCTGTCTCTGTTTAAATGACAATTGTGTGGTCATGCTACACTGTACCCAAACAGAATTTTTATCATTTTGTTCCCACAAATAGAGCTTTCTTTTTGTGGTATTTAATCACTTCTGCGTTTTTTTATTTGTTGCTAAACAAATAAAAAAAGGCCTAAAATTTTGAAAAAAAAAAAAAAAAAGTTTTTCTTTTGTTTCTGTTATAAAATTTTGTAAATAAGTTAGTTTTCTCCTTCACTGACGGGCACTGATAAGGCAGCACCGATGAGGTGGCACCAATGAGGTGGCACTGATGGGCACTGACGATGGGCACTGATAGGCGGCACTGATGAGCACTGGTAGGCAGCACTGATGGGTGGCACAGATATGCAACACTGATGGGAATTGATAGGCAGCACTCATGGGTGGCACTGGTGGGCACTGATAGGCGACACTGATAGGCTGCACTGATGGGTACTTATGGGTGGTACTGCTGGGCACTGATAGGTGGCACTGCTGGCACTGATATGTGGCCCTGATTGATGGCATTGATAGGCATCACTGATTGCACTGGCACTGGCAGGCATTGGGGATGGGCACTGATTGGCAGCTGCCTGGGCACTGATTGGCATATCCTTGGTGGATAGCCACCACACTGGATACCTGGTGATCCAGTGTGGTGGCTATCTCTGGTGGTCCTGGCGGCATCCAGGTGGTCCTGGGTGGGCATCCGAGGGGGGCCTGCGCTGATAAACAATCAGCACAGACCCCCTCGTCAGGGGAGCAGCCGATCGGCTCTCCTCTACTCGCGTCTGTCAGATGCCAGTGAGGAAAAGCCGATCAATGGCTCTTCCTGTTTACATCGTGATCAGCCCTGATTGGACACGGCTGATCACGTGGTAAAGAGGCTCCGTCAGAGGCTCTTTACCGAGATCAGTGTAGCGGTGTGTCAGACTGACACATTGCACCACCGATCGCCACGATGCACGCCCCCACGGGCACGTGAGATCGGTCGCTCTGGAGGGCCGTCATATGACGTCCACCCAGAACGAGAGCCACGCCGCCCAAGCCGTCATTTGACGGCCGGCGGGCAGGAAGTGGTTAATGTGTCTAAACAAAAACAAATAAGCTTACATCAGCAGATAACAGAAAACAGCTTTTTTCCAAAAATAACATAAATAAAACTATATACAAAAAAATATATAATTTTATTGTCAGTAAACTACTAAATTACGCAAAACACAACCCTACATCCGAAAAGAGAAAGGGGTTGTAGAACTTTATATGAAGTACACTACTAAGTTGAACGCAACAATCAGTATAACAGTTATACCCATATACTACAACTAGGTGAGAGTGTTCGGGATCTTTTATGTTCCCCCTCTTTCTTTCTTGTTTCATACTTTCCTTTTTACCCTCGTATCATTTTGGCATTTCTGTTCTATTATAGATACCCCCAAATCTTCATCTGCTCCTTATGAGTGGTATTATAACCACGAAACGCGTAGAGCTTTCCAATGATGCTACGTCACAGTGTCCACGTGCAATATCTGTATTTTATTATAGTCTATTTTAATGAATCAATTTCATCTTTGTTATCATGTTTATATGTTACTGGTACAACTTTAGTCTACATACCCAAGGTCCATTACTATGTATATCATGTTGGAATAATTATGTATAATCATGAATTGTTTAGATGATATCTATAAAGACCTATTATTATTTTTATATCTTTCTACTATTTTACATGTGTATGTACGCCCTTTGTAAATAAACAATCATCATACTGATTGGTTCGTTCAACTTAGTAGTGTGCTTCATATAAAGTCCCACAACCCCTTTCTCTTTTCGAATATACCAGGGATGGAGGTATATGAACTACCATAGTCATTGCCTCATATAAAGTCCCAATCTCCTTTCTTGTTCTCAACAACCCTACATCCACCTAAACACACCCTCAGGATAAGAAACGATCAAACATTGATCCCATGCATACAGCCTTTTTCCAAAAATTGGATCTTACCAAAATCTAAGGGACATGAAAGGATAGAAATGAAAGCCGTACACCCAGAGACTGACAGACAGCAGTTACGGGGGGACACAACATTCCTGCACGCATTTGTCCAGGTCTCCTGCTGCCACCTGTCCTTCTCAAGACCCCAAATCTTCCCAACCTCACCCAGAATGTTGTGCACCATCACCTCGTCAGGAAGGACTTTTTTCAGAGTGGAAACCTGACACCGTGCATTCCTCGTGAAGTAACGGACTACTAAGCAAACTAGAAAAGGTGTCTCAAAATTAAAATCCCAGTGAGTTTGAAAGGCCCCATAGGACCACTCTGCGTAACTCAAAGGAAAGGGATACCCAGAGCCCCACCCATCCACTTATAAACTTCTAGATTGAAGGGGCACTGAAGCAAGACATGGTCCATCGTCTCCTCCACCCCACCACACTCCACTCTTGGACAACCAAGACTGACGAGCTTGTCTGTGTAAAAGCCCCCACTATAAGGTCCGTACAAGGTATGAGCCTAGCAGCAAACGGGTTAAAGAAGTCTGTTCACCTTTTTCTCTTCCTGCAGCAGCTGCTCCCAGCCACCACAAGAGGGAGCTGCAGAGAAGACAAACTACAAATGTGTAGAACTCAACATACAACAGGCAATCTGCTGAGTATGGCAAACCTGTGGATAATTTATTTCCAATATTTCTATAATCTAGACATGTGCGCCGACAAAAAATTTGTTTCGTTTTGTTCCGTTTCGTATTAGAATTAATTTTCGTTAGGTTCGTTAACTTTTCGTAACAATTACGAATGTTCGTTAGGAATTTGGATCCGAAATTCGTAAACGAAATTTCGTACAAAATTCGGAAGCATAGCAATTCGTATTTCGGATCCTCCCGAATGTACGAATTTACGGAAATTTGTAAGAATTTTCGATTCGTACGAAACTAATCGCACATGTCTACTATAATCCACAGTGCTGTAAAGTGCACGTCGGTGGATTGATATCCCATACTTCCAGCGTTTGGTGTTTATTACTCACCTGTGCTGATCTCTGGAGGACTTTCCTCCTCCTTACATGGATCATCACCCATCACATTCATCTCTTCTGCTTCTTCTTTCACTTCAACTTTGATGCTGTTAATATCTTCATCCTGCATGGCACAAAATAATACACATTAAAGAATGATACACAGAACATTGTATGCAGTTTAGTATAATACGGCTTTTTTTTATGAATCATCATAAAGATAGGAGAGGTATTTTAGTTATGGCTGGAGCCCGGTGGTCTCAGTCACTTACACATGCGGGAGTATAAATACCTGAATTTGGCCTGGCATCAACCTGTTAAAATGCCTGTACAGCAGAGCTTAGAGTGGGAGATGAATAAGCAGCACAAGGAGCCAATCAGTTGCGCTGCAGAGCTCATGTGCTAACAAGGGACATGCTGATAGGAGGAGACAGCAAAGTGACAGAGAGATGAACTCAACAGCCTGCTTCCCTTTTTAACATCCAATCACAGGCTGGTATAATGTAACAAAAATGGAAATTGAGGCGCCACACCACTGTTAAGAGGTCCAGATACAACTTCGTTCCAAAAAAAAAGGTTGACAAGCCAAAGTGTATTCAACGCATTTTGGAGGTTAAAAAAACACCCTGTTCATCAAGGCTTGACTGAAAGCAATGTGGATGGACTAGAAGTGAAATGAACCTTTAATGTCATTTCTTCCACTGTACTTACAAGCACAGGCTTGGGTTTGGCAGCCAAGGCCTGTGCTTGTAATCACACAAAGGACACTTCTCCATTTTATTCACATTGTTTTTAATAAAGGTCAAATCAAGCGATTGTTTTTGGACCCACGAAACGTGCTGGAACCTTTGGATATACTTTTTGAATCGTCTCCTTGGCCTTTATTGGAGTAAAGTTGTATCTGGGCCTCAAGCCAAGGAGACCGTGGAGATCCTCAGGGGTGTGGAAGCCACCTGCCCGGGAACCAGGTCATTTACACCAACATCAATACTTTCAAGTGATTGTAAACCTCAGACATGAAATGTAAACAAAGCATATCCCTTTATAGTGTGTACTTGTCTCAATCCAGAGCACTAAGTGTTGCTTCTGTCTGCTGCTTCGTTCCTCAGCTATCTGTATGGGTCACTTTTGGCAAGTTTTCCTGACACCAGGAGATAAAAGGTGACAGAGGAAAAATCTCCTGTACACAGCCAGTAATTGACATTCTCAGCTTTGTTCCTGTGTGCTGTGTGAAAGGGGGGGGGGGTGTCTCTTCCCTCCAATCAGCTCTCAGAGCTCTCCTCACTGAGCTCTGCCGAGTGTAACTTCAGCTCCCAGCCCCCTGCTTTCTGAAAGCTCAGAGAAGCTGTATACATTCTGGATACACCGCAACTATTTATAGCCCATGGGACTTTTATCGAGTCACAACACAAAGGTAAAATATAACATACCTCCCAACATTTTGAGATGGGAATGAGAGACACCTACTAGCAAACGTATGTAGGCATAGGACACGCCCCCTGCCACACCCCCTTAAAGGAGAATTAATTTTAAAAAAAGGTTAATTAAACCCACAAGGGACTTTTTTTACCACTACTATTCATTTATATTATCTTTTAATATTTACAAATGTAGCAATTTAGAATTTGGATGAAAGGTTTAGCACTGGGAAACACTTTTTGAAAGATAAAAAGTGCATTTTATATACAACTATATAGATCAGACCAAAATGAGGGACAAATGAGGGGGAAAGAGGGACAGAGGGACATCCAAATCAGGGACAGCTGTGAGCTATGATATAAGACAATGTTTATAGATTTTGAACGGATGTAAAGAAGAGAAGACTGTAGATAAACAGGTAAAACCTATGTAGGAGGATTTGTTTAATCTTCGTGTATCACCTTAGGCCAGTCACTTCACTGGGTATATGTAATAGTTTACAACCACTTTCATACAGCGACACCAATAAGATATTCATATGGGTCCAGTGTTATCCTTCCACTTTCTTCGACACACTCAGGGTGTTACCGAACTGTAGCTGAGAAAAATCAGCTCTCCTGCCCCGCCAGTAGGGGCTGTGCTGTGTGCCAGAGCTGTGTAAATCTCAGGACTGGATGGACAGAAATACACATTCCTTGACTGGTAAAACAGTATTACATACTGTATATTTAGCTGTGATCCTGGAGTACAGCTTTAAACACATATGTCAGTCATTGTATGGATTAAAAAAAACATATGGGTAGCGATAGCTTCTAAATATCAACAAAGATCTGACAAAATGGGCACATCAAGATGTCAATTTTTATCCACTTGACCCCCAAACCAGCACCCTGCAGCCCTTCACAGGTAACAGCAGAACCACAATGCAGCCAAGATGGAATGGAAGTAGCTAATCAGTAAACTTTGAATACATAGTTACAAGCCAAACCAAGAGTATAACAACTATTGCAGAATATATTTGAAGTCAAGTCTTCAAAGTCCCCGGGGAACTTCAAAAGTGCATTGGTTAAAAGCAGATTGTGGAATGGAAGTTGCCATTGTCATCAGGAGAAAGGATTGGTAGATGTGTGCAGATCAAATAAAGCTGAAGCACTATATTACTAGATAGGACCCTCAACCCAACGTACCTGATCCTCCTGAGGGATCTCCTGATGTTCCTGTGTGGAGTCCCGGGAATACAGAGGACGGGGACATCTCTCGGGGGGATTTCTGTTACCGGATCCATCTGTAGGAAACACACACACTGACTGAATACATTGTTTATATGTCTTTATATCAGAGGATGTGTGTATCTAGGTGGATACTCAATACTCTTCTCTTCTTTACAAGAAATGAAAGTCTCCTCTTACCCGGTGATGTGAGGGGTGGCCGGTTCTCCATCATGGCGTCCTTCTACAGATCCTTGGGTCCTACATAATCCTACAACTAGATGTATTTTTTTTTTTTACCTGCAATTGGGAGAAAAAATTGTTTCTAAGGATTCAAAGCCTACATATACATAAAGGATAAGAGACATAAATAATCCAAAGGCAAAAAAGAGCTCTATGGAGATTAGAAAAAAAATAGGTTTTAGCTTTTAATATCCAACCAGTGAAAGACTTGTCTGCTATCATACATATAAAAAAATCTGACTGTACAACCTCTAAACAATTTCCTTTAGGGCTCTTTCGCACTGGTGCGCTTTTGCCACACTAGAACGCACCTTTCCAGTGCAAGAAAAGCACATCAAAATGATTCCCCCCTTAAATCCTATGTAACTTTTCACATTGCTGTGCTTTTTAAAAGCACACCAAAAATGCATCAAAAAAGCACTAAAAACACACCAAAACGCACCACGGGAGTGTTTTTGAGGTCACATGACAATTTCTTTAAAAAAGTTGCCAGTTGCTAAGAAGCCAGCAGCTGCCGGTGTCCTTAACAACCAGTGAATAGCCGGTTTTGATGCGTTTCAGATTGAGAGGTCTCTAGGTCTTGGCTAAATATCAACATAAGTCGAGGGTCTTGCTTTATAGGACCCAGTCAGTCCATGGGCTCTGGAGAAGGTGTACCTGCCAAGCAGGTCCCTCTTGTGGAAGCAGCGTGGGTTGGCACCGTCTTGGCTGGAGAAGTGGTATGTGATACTGCGCCACGGAATCTACAAACAGAATGCAAGTAAAAAGTAAGGCAGGTGGGTGCCCTGATAATCCAAAAAAGAAAAGAAGGAATTGCTGCCTCTACATATTACTACCACCTAAGTGGAGCAAAAGGATGGATTGAAAAGGTGTAGATGTGGCGCTATTCCTCTTGAAGAATACAAGTGGGAGCCAAGTGGTGGTAAGAACTTATTAAAGGTTGGCCCTACCAACGAGATCAGAAACTGAAAATAATACTTGAAGTGAAAAAACCTTAATCAATGAAGTTGGGGTGTTGTACTACACCCTCTGCCTATACCAAAATCAAGAGAGTAGGGGGGTGTAGGGGATAGTTTGAATCTCCCTAGTATTGAAATATATATTGATTTTTAAACCAAGTGTTAATGTGTTAGACCCGCTGTGATGGCAAAAATGGCCTTATACAGGTGTATAGGACTCCTATCCTCTATAACGTCAGCACATATTGCGTGACAGTTTACCCTTGCACACCCCAGGGGGTGTAACACACTAGTTAGTCACAATTTTGTTTGTGTTTTTCACATCAGGATGTAGCACATTGCAATTTTGCAACATATATATTTTTTTCTACTCACTCATGTAGTAGGTAGAGGTTGTAACACATTAACACCTGTATTAGCGCCACATCTACACCTTTTCAATCCACCGCCTTGGCTGGAAGCTGGATTGTCTAGGTCGAGTGCTGTGGAGAAGAATTGGTTGATCCCGAGTTCAGATGCATCTCTCTCCTGCTCTCTGCTGGTTGTTAAGGAGCTGCTATTCACTGGTTGGTAAGGAGGCCAGCGGGTGTCGGCTCCTTAACAACCAGCTATCCACTGGTTGTGAAGTATGCCTGTGGGTGCTGGCTCCTTAACAACCAACTTTTCACTGGTTGTTAAGGAAGCCCACGGGTGCCGGCTCCTTAACATCCAGCTATTCACAGGTTGTTAAGTATGCCCGTGGGTGCTGGCTAATTAACAACCAAGTACCCTTTGGTTGTTAAGTATGCCCACGGGTGCCGGATCCTTAAGTAACGCCAGTGGGTGCCAGCTCCTTAACAACCAGCTATTCACTAGATGTTACGTATGCCCAGAGGTGCCAGCTCCTTAAAAACCATATATATAAATGGTTGTTAAGGATGCCAGGGGATGCCGACTCCTTGAAAATGAGTTATTTAATGGTTAATAAGGATGCTGGCGGGTGTCAGCTCCTTAACAACCAGCTATGCACTGGTTGTTAAGTATGCCCACAGGTGCCAGCTTCTTGATAACCAGCTACTTAATGGTTGTTAAGGACACTGGTGGCTGCTGGCTCCTTGACAACCAGCTTTTTAATGGTTGTTAAGGATGCTGTCAGGTACCAGCTCCTTGACATCCAACTATCCACTGATTGTTAACCACATCAGCCCCGGAAAGGATTTACCCCCTTAATGACCAGGCCATTTTTTTTGCAATATGGCACTGCGTTACATTTTTACTGACAATTTCGTGGTCGTACGACGTTGTACCCAAATAAAATGTCTTTTTTTCCCCCACAAATAGAGCTTTCTCTTTTGGTGGTATTTGATCACCTCTGCGTTTTTAATTTTCTTGTGCTTTAACCACTTCCATACAGGGCATTTTCACCCCCTTCCTGCCCAAGCCAATTTTCAGCTTTCAGCGCTGTCGCACTTTGAATAACAATTGCGCGGTCATACACCATTGTGCACAAATTAAATTTTTATCATTTTTTCCCCACTAATAGAGATTTCTTTTGGTGGTATTTGATCACCCCTGCGGTTTTTATTTCTTGTGCTATGAACAAAACAAGAGTGACAAGTTTGAAAAAAAACACAATATGTTTTACTTTTTGCTATAATAAATATCCAAATTTTTTTTTTTTTTTTTAAACAAATTTTTTCCTCAGTTTAGGCCGATACGTATTCTTCTACATATTTTTGGTAAAAAATATCGCAATAAGCATATATTTATTGGTTTGCGCAAAAGTTTTAGCGTCTACAAAATAAGGGGATAGATTTATAGCATTTTTATTATTTTTTTTTTTTTTACTAGTAATGGCGGCGATCTGCGATTTTTTATCGTGACTGCGATATTGCGGCGGACACATCGGACAATTTTGACACATTTTTGGGACCATTCACATTTATACAGCGATCCGTGCTATAAAAATGCATTGATTACTGTATAAATGTGACTGGCAATGAAGGGGTTAACCAGGAGGGGGCGCTTTAGGGTTAAATATGTTGCTAGGGAGGTGATTCTAACTGTGGGGGGAGGGGACTCACAAGGGGAGGAGACCGATCGGTGTTCCTCTGTACATGGAACACACGATCGGTCTCCTCCCATCTGACAGGACGTGGATCTGTGTGTTTACACACACAGATCCAAGGTCCTGCTCGGTTACCGGGCAATCGCGGGTGTCCGGCGGACATCGCGGCCGCCGGGCATGCGCACCGGGGCGATGCAGCGGGCGCTCGTGCGGGCCGCCGGCAGCGCGCGCGCACGCCCCCTGGGCTGCCTGGAAGGCTGCGCCATCATATGACGGCAGCCCAGAACAACAGCTGCTCCGTCCCGCCGTCATGGGCAGCAAGTGGTTAAACAAAAAAAGAGCGACAATTTTGAAAAAAAAACCCAATATTTTTTACTTTCTGCTATAAACCATATCCAATAAAAATATGTAAAACATTTAATTTCTTCATAAATTTAGGCCAATTTGTATTCTGCTACATATTTTTGGTTAAGAAAATCCTAATTAGCGTACATTGATTGGTTTGTGCAAAAGTTATCGCATCTACAAACTATGGGAGAGATTTAGGGACTTTTTTTTTTTTTTTTTACTAGTAATGGCAGCCATCAGTGAGAAAGTGGCCTTTGAGTTACCAAAACTATATGAGGACCTACCTAAACTATACAATCAATTTGTATCCAGTCAGGCAGGCCCTTACAGTACAAAGCTGATAGATCTAAAAGGAGATTGTACAATCAGATTGTAATGCTCTCCCTCAGGCCCATCTCACTGTGGCTGATGGTCACATGTGCTGTGACAATTATTATGGAGCCCCAGCTTTGGTCTGGCTTTTATGTCATCGAGAATAAGGATGAGCTCCGGCGTGTTCGCACACTCCACGTGCCGCGCCCGCCAAGAAGTCGGCACTCCGCTGCCATAATTACAGGCAGTGAGACATTTTCCCGATGTGCGGCTGCAGAGATGGAGAAATGTCTCACTGCCTGTGATTAGCGCAGCGCCGACTTCCTGGCGGGCTCGGCACGTGGAGTGTGCGAACACGCCGGAGCTCATCCTTAATCGAGAACAGGAGAGATGGCGGGGGGAGCACGCCATGTTGGGCGGAAAATATTTGCAGGTCGCACAGCAGATCCATATCACTATATTGGATCTCAGAGGGTAGAAGACACTTTTGGGTGACGCAGCCATTTGATGATAGTAAGAAACAACAATAAATATGAATACAGAGATCAGGCATGTTAGTTGGACTGCCATTACAATATGTTTTACTATGATAAGAGGATCATGATCATAATAGGATGAAAAAACAATTTTAACAACAATCACTGTCCATTCACACACCACTGTCTGCCCTGTGTTTACATGACAAGGTCACATGACCCCTACCCCCAGCCAGTCCATAGAGAATGCTGCGCCCCCCTTCTCTCGTAATAAAAAGACATTATTACCTCCTCCTCATTGGGCACACACTCCTCAGCCTCACACTCCTCCAGGAGGGTTCTGAATTCTGATACTGTTACTGCTCCTTTGCTCCTCTGGACTACAAAAACATGGCCGCCGCCCCCTCCTTGCACTGAGGACACTTCCTGCTCTCACACATCAGACGGTCGCCCCCTAGTGGATTTACACTGAGGGCTAGAGATGTTTGGCCTCGTCTCCAAGTGTCTCTATAGCAACCAGGAAGCAGCCGTGGAACGCACACAGCAAGGGTGAGAGCCACAGAGCGGAAAGTGGGAGGAGATTAGAGCTAACACAGAAAGATAGGCTGCTGCTAAATAGTGCAAACTAAGAGACTTTGCTTCGCGGCCATCTTGGTACACCCGCACTCATCCGCACTAAGGCTACAGTCTGAAGGCAGCAAGCGGACATCTTTTTACACCTACCGGAGTCTTGCATTTTCACACGTGTCCATTGGACCAAAATGTTTACAATGCAGATGTGTCATACACACCCCCCTCTATGATATATTACAATATGGTATGATTTTACTGTGGAAGTTTAAAGATACAGAGCCCCAAATTCCAACCCATTGGTTACACAGTGACATTTGTCGAGTACTTCTAAATGGGTCAAAAATATAATCTCCCATTGGACTAAAACGTTTACAATGCAGATGTGTCATACCCACACCCCTCTATGATATCTTACAATATTTACATTTACACCCCTTCACGCATAAGGCCTAATGCACACAGGGCGTTTTTACAGCTGCTTTTAGCAGCATCAGACTTTTTTTTGCAGCTTAAATGTTATTCTATGGTCTCATACACACACAGGCTTTTAGAAGCTATAAGTGGCATAGGCGTTTTCAAGCTGCAAAAAAAACCCAGGGCCAGCGCGTTCTGAGGACCGGCGTTAGAGCTGTAAAAATGTCTGACACTGTTAAAAGATGCTAAATGCGGCCTAACGCTGGATACAGCTGCATTAAACTTCGCCAAGCATTTTTTTGACATGTCAAAATTAATGGTTCCCTATGAGATCGCATTAATTTGAATAGAAGTGGCACCGGAAATCGGATCATGATGATCCAACTTGCTGTGCGGCTTGTGCACTGAGGATCTTGAAGGGGAGCCTTCACCAAAATTTAAAAAAAAAACGTTTCTGGGGTACCCCCTGGAATCCATATGAGACTCTTATCTGAGCACGCAGCCTGGCAGGTCATGAAAGGGGAGGGGAGATGGCGAGCGCCACCCCCCCCGAGCATACCAGGCCATGTGCCCTCGAAATGGGGGGGTGAGTGCCTGTACCCCTCCACCCCAAAGCACCTTGTTCCCATGTTGATGGGGACAAGGGCCTCTTCCCGACAACCCTGACCGGTGGTTCTCGGGGTCTGCGGGTGGGGGGCTTATCGAAATCTAGAAGCCCCTTTAACAAGGGGGCCCCCAGATCCCGGCTCCCACCCTATGTGAATGAGTTTGGTGTACATTGTACCCCTACCCATTCACCCCCAAAAAAAGAGTCAAAATAAAAAAAAAGTACTCAGGTTTTTGACAAAGTAATTTATTGAAGCAGCTCCGGCGTCTCTTTTCCTTCTGATCTCTTCTTACTTCGGCGATGTCTTCATCCTCCAGTTTGTCTCCCTCCACTGGTGTCTTATTCCGTTGCCGGTTCTCCTCTCTCCACTGTCTTCTCCCTCTGCCGGTTCTCCTCTATCCACTGTCTTCTCCCTCTGCTGGTTCTCCTCTCTCCACTGTCTTCTGCTGGGTCTCCTCACTCCGCTGCCTTCTCCCTCTATTGTTCCTCCGATGTTCTCTCAACACTCTCTCCTACTGTAATGCTAGGGGCGCTGTGTGCCATTGCTTATATAGCCATGGGGCGGGGCCACACTGTGATGTCATCCAGAGGCCTCGCCCCCTTGTGACACCGCCCCATAATGCCCGGGCGGTGATGTCACAAGGGGCGGGGCCTCCAGATGACATCACCGGGTGGCCCCGCCCCATGGCTATATAAGTAATGAAGTAATGGCACACGGCAGCCCTAGCATTACAGCGGGAGAGAGCGTTGAGAGAACATCGGAGGAAGAACAGAGGGAGAAGATAGCAGAGAGCAGGGAACCAGCAGAGAGAGAAGACAGTGGAGAGAGGAAAAACTGCAGCGGAAGAAGACATCAGTGGAGGGAGAAGAACCAGAGGATGAAGACATTGCCTGAGGGAGAAGAAATCGGAAGCAAGAGGCC
Organism: Aquarana catesbeiana; assembly: GCF_042186555.1. Taxonomy (NCBI): domain Eukaryota; kingdom Metazoa; phylum Chordata; class Amphibia; order Anura; family Ranidae; genus Aquarana; species Aquarana catesbeiana. Next base: position 275,560,139 of record NC_133331.1, on the reverse strand, counting down.
CCCTGCCCACAGACCCCGACAACCAACGGCCAGGGTTGTTGGGAAGAGGCCCTCCTCCCAATCAACATGGGAACAGGGTGCTTCAGGGTGGGGGGGGTGCAGCAGGCCCCCCCACCCCAAAGCACCACCCACCCCCAAATGTTGAGGGCATGTGGCCTAGTATGGTTCAGGACGGGGTTTGGGCGCTCAATTGGTTTCCCTTTTCCTGATCTGCCAGGCTGTGTGCTTGGATAAGGTTCTGGTATGGATTTTGGGGGGCCCCATGCCATTTTTTGGCATGGGGTGGTTCCCCTTAAAATCCATACCTCTTTGGTCTGGTATGGTCTTGGGGGGAACCCCACGCCATTTTTTTTTTTTTGACGAGGGTTAATCATGATCCGACTTCTGGTGCAACTTCTATTCAAATCAATGGGCTTTCATAGGGAACCATTGATTTTGAATAGAGGCAGAGGAACGCTGCTAAAAGCTAGCATGGCTAAACGTGCATTAGCACCAATGTAAGAAGCTACTAAAAGTGTTTTTACAGCCTCTGGCTGGGGATGAGCCGAGCCCCCCCCCCCCCTGGTTCAGTTTGCACCAGAACCTGCGAACGGACCGAAAATGTGCACGAACGTTGGAACCCCATTGAAGTCTATGGGACTCGAACGTTCAAAATCAAAAGTGCTAATTTTAAAGGCTAATTTGCATGGTATTGTCCTAAAAAGGGTTTGGGGACCCGGTTCCGGCCCCAGGGGACAGGTATCAATGCAAAAAAAAGTTTTAAAAACGGCCGTTTTTTCGGGAGCAGTGATTTTAATGATGCTTAAAGTGAAAAAAAAGTGAAATATTCCTTTAAATATCGTACCTGGGGGGTGTCTATAGTATGCCTGTAAAGTGGCGTGTGTTTCCCGTGCTTAGAACAGTCCCTGCACAAAATGACATTTTTAAAGGAATAAAAGTCATTTAAAACTGCTTACGGCTTTAATGTAATGTCCAGTCCCGGTAATATGGATGAAAATCAGTGAGACAAACGGCATGGGTACCCCCCCCCCCCCCAGTCCATTACCATGCCCTTTGGGTCTTGTATGGATATTAAGGGGAACCCTGCACCCTAATTAAAAAAAGGAAAGGTGTGCGGCCCCAGGCCCTATGAACAGCAGTATACAGGCGGTGCAAACAAGACAGGGACTGTAGGTTTGTTGATAACCACTTCAGCCCCCGAAGGATTTACCCCCTTCCTGACCAGAGCACTTTTTACAATTTGGCACTGCTTCGCTTTAACTGCTAATGGCGCGGTCATGCAATGCTGTACCCAAACTAAATTTGCGTCCTTTTCTTCCCACAAATAGAGCTTTCTTTTGATGGTATTTGATCACCTCTGGGGTTTTTATTTTTTGTGCTATAAACGGAAAAAGACCGAAAATTTTGAAAAAAAATGATATTTTCTACTTTTTGTTATAAAAAAAATCCAACTCAATTTTAGTCATACATTTAGGCCAAATGTATTCGGCCACATGTCTTTGGTAAAAAAAATGTCAATAAGTGTATATTTATTGGTTTGTGCAAAAGTTATAGCGTCTACAAACTAGGGTACATTTTCTGGAATTTACACAGCTTTTAGTTTATGACTGCCTATGTCATTTCTTGAGGTGCTAAAATGGCAGAGCAGTACAAACCCCCCACAAATGACCCCATTTTGGAAAGTAGACACCCCAAGGAAATTGCTGAGAGGCATGTTGAGCCCATTGAATATTAATTTTTTTTGTCCCAAGTGATTGAATAATGACAAAAAAAAAAATTTACAAAAAGTTGTTACTAAATGATATATTGCTCACACAGGCCATGGGCATATGTGGAATTTTACCCCAAAATACATTTAGCTGCTTCTCCTGAGTATGGGGATACCACATGTGTGGGACTTTTTGGGAGCCTAGCCGCGTACGGGGCCCCGAAAACCAAGCACCGCCTTCAGGATTTCTAAGGGCGTAAATTTTTGATTTCGCTCCTCACTACCTATCACAGTTTTGAAGGCCATAAAATGCCAAGATGGCACAAAACCCCCCTAAATTACCCCATTTTGGAAAGTAGACACCCCAAGCTATTTGCTGAGAGGCATGTTGAGTCCATGGAATATTTTAATCTTTTGACACAAGTTGCGGGAATGTGACAATTTTTTTTTTTCACAAAGTTGTCACTAAATGATATATTGCTCACACAGACCATGGGCATATGTGGAATTGCACCCCAAAATACATTTAGCTGCTTCTCCTGAGTAGGGATGAGCCGAACACCCCCCTGTTCGGTTCGCACCAGAACATGCGAACAGGAAAAAAGTTTGTTCGAACACGCGAACGCGGTTAAAGTCTATGGGACACGAACATGAATAATCAAAAGTGCTAATTTTAAAGGCTTATATGCAAGTTATTGTCATAAAAAGTCTTTGGGGACCTGGGTCCTGCCCCAGGGGACATGGATCAATGCAAAAAAAAGTTTTAAAAACGGCCGTTTTTTCAGGAGCAGTGATTTTAATAATGCTTAAAGTCAAACAATAAAAGTGTAATATCCCTTTAAATTTCGTAGCTGGGGGGTGTCTATAGTATGCCTGTAAAGGGGCGCATGTTTCCCGTGTTTAGAACAGTCTGACAGCAAAATGACATTTAGAAGGAAAAAAGCCAGAGCAAAAGCTATTGCATTGCCGGTCCGACAATACACATAGAAGTTCATTGATAAAAACGGCATGGGAATTCCCCACAGGGGAACCCCGAACCAAAATTTAAAAAAAAATGACGTGGGGGTCCCCCTAAATTCCATACCAGGCCCTTTAGGTCTGGTATGGTAATTAAGGGGAACCCCGGCCAAAATTAAAAAAAAAAACGGCGTGGAGTCCCCCCAAAAATCCATAACAGACCCTTATCCGAGCACGCAACCTGGCAGGCCGCAGGAAAAGAGGGGGGGACGAGAGAGCGCCCCCCCTTCTGAACCGTACCAGGCCACATTCCCTCAACATTGGCAGGGTGCTTTGGGATAGCCCCCCAAAACACCTTGTCCCCATGTTGATGAGGAGAAGGGCCTCATCCCCACAACCCTGGCCGGAGGTTGTGGGGGTCTGCGGGCGGGGGGCTTATCGGAATCTGGAAGCCCCCTTTAACAAGGGGACCCCCAGATCCCGCCCCCCTGTGTGAAATGGGAAGGGGGTACTTTACCCTACCATTTCACAAAAAAACTGTCAAAAATGTTAAAAATGACAAGAGACAGTTTTTGACAATTCCTTTATTTAAATGCTTCTTCTTTCTTCTATCTTCCTTCATCTTCTTCTTCTTCTGGTTCTTCTGGCTCTTCTGGATCTTCCTCTGGTGTTCTCGTCCAGCATCTCCTCCGCGGTGTCTTCTGTCTTCTTCTCCTTGGTCCGCTCCGCACCCATGGCATGGGGGGAGGCTCCCGCTCTTCTCTTCATCTTCTTCATCTTCTTCTTCATCTTCTTCTTTTCTTCTCTTCTTCTTCTCTTCTTCATTTTCTTCTCCGGGCCGCTCCGCATCCATGCTGGCATGGAGGGAGGCTCCCGCTGTGTGACGGCGTCTCCTTGTCTGACAGTTCTTAAATAACGGGGGGCAGGGCCACTCTGACACACGGTGACTTGACAGGACTTCCCTGTGGCATTCCCCGTGACATGACAGGGAAGTCCCGTCAAGTCACCGTGCGTCAGAGGGGGGCGGGGTCACCGGGTGGCCCCGCTCCATTATATAAGAACCGTCAGACGAGGAGACGCCGTCACACAGCGGGAGCCTCCCTCCATGCCAGCATGGATGCGGAGCGGCCCGGAGAAGAAAATGAAGAAGAGAAGAAGAGAAGAAGAGAAGAAAAGAAGAAGATGAAGAAGAAGATGAAGAAGAGAAGAGCGGGAGCCTCCCCCCATGCCATGGGTGCGGAGCGGCCCGAGGAGAAGAAGATAGAAGACGCCGCGGAGGAGATGCTGGACGAGAACGCCGGAGGAAGAACCAGAAGAGCCAGAAGAACCAGAAGAAGAAGATGAAGGAAGATAGAAGAAAGAAGAAGCATTTAAATAAAGGAATTGTCAAAAACTGTCTCTTGTCATTTTTAACATTTTTGACAGTTTTTTAGTGAAATGGTAGGGGTACTTTTGTACCTCCTTACCATTTCACACAGGGGGAGGGCCGGGATCTGGGGGTCCCCTTGTTAAAGGGGGCTTCCAGATTCTGATAAGCCCCCCACCCGCAGACCCCCACAATCACCGGCCAGGGTTGTGGGGATGAGGCCCTTGTCCTCATCAACATGGGGACAAGGTGTTTTGGGGGGCTACCCCAAAGCACCCTGCCAATGTTGAGGGCATGTGGCCTGGTACGGTTCAGGAGGGGGGGCCACTCTCTCATCCCTCCCTCTTTTCCTGCGGTCTGCCAGGTTGCGTGCTCGGATAAGGGTCTGGTATGCATTTTTGGGAGGACCTCATACCGTTTTTTTTTTTTTTGGCGTGGGGTTCCCCTTAAAATCCATACCAGACCTGAAGGGTCTGGTATGGAATTTAGGGGGACCCCCACGTCATTTTTTTTTTAAATATTGGTTCGGGGTTCCCCTGTGGGGAATTCCCATGCCGTTTTTATCAATGAACTTCTATGTGTATTGTCGGACCGGCAATGCAATAGCCGCGAGTAGTTTTAAATGGCTTTTTTCCTTCGAAATGTCATTTTGCTGTCAGACTGTTCTAAACACAGGAAACATGCGCTACTTTACAGGCATACTATAAACACCCCCCAGCTATGAAATTTAAAGGGATATTACACTTTTATTGTTTGACTTTAAGCATTATTAAAATCACTGCTCCTGAAAAAACGGCCATTTTTAAAACTTTTTTTTGCATTGATCCATGTCCCTTGGGGCAGGACCCAGGTCCCCAAACACTTTTTATGACAATAACTTGCATATAAGCCTTTAAAATTAGCACTTTTGATTTCTCCCATAGACTTTTAAAGGGTGTTCCGCGGCATTTGAATTTGCCACGAACACCCCAAATTGTTCGCTGTTCGGCGAACTTGCGAACAGCCAATGTTCAAGTCGAACATGAGTTCGACTCGAACTCGAAGCTCATCCCTACTCCTGAGTATGGGGATACCACATGTGTGGGACATTTTGGGAGCCTAGCCGCGTATGGGGCCCCGAAAACCAAGCACCGCCTTCAGGATTTCTAAGGGCATAAATTTTTGATTTCACTTCTCACTACCTATCACAGTTTTGAAGGCCATAAAATGCCAAGATGGCACAAAACCCCCCCAAATGACCCCATTTTGGAAAGTAGACACCCCAAGCTATTTGCTGAGAGGCATGTTGAGTCCATGGAATATTTTATATTTTGACACAATTTGCGGGAAAGTGACAATTTTTTTTTTTGCACAAAGTTGTCACTAAATGATATACTGCTCAAACATGCCGTGGGCATATGTTTAATTACACCCCAAAATACATTTAGCTGCTTCTCCTGAGTATGGGGATACCACATGTGTGGGACTTTTTGGGAGCCTAGCCGCGTAAGGGGCCCCGAAAACCAAGCACCGCCTTCAGGATTTCTAAGGGCATACATTTTTGATTTCACTCCTCACTACCTATCACAGTTTTGAAGACCATAAAATGCCAAGATGGCACAAAACCCCCCCAAATGACCCCATTTTGGAAAGTAGACACCCCAAGCTATTTGCTGAGAGGCATGTTGAGTCCATGGAATATTTTATATTTTGGCACAAGTTGCGGGAAAGTGACAATTTTTTTTTTTTGCACAAAGTTGTCACTAAATGATATATTGCTCAAACATGCCGTGGGCTTATGTTTAATTACACCCCAAAATACATTTAGCTTCTTTTCCTGAGTATGGGGATACCACATGTTTGGGACTTTTTGGGAACCTAGCCGCATACGGGGCCCTGAAAACCAAGCACCGCCTTCAGGATTTCTAAGGGCGTAAATTTTTGATTTCACTCCTCACTATCGATCACAGTTTTGAAGGCCATAAAATGCCAAGATGGCACAAAACCCCCCTAAATTACCCCATTTTGGAAAGTAGACACCCCAAGCTATTTGCTGACAGGCATGTTAAGTCCATGGAATATTTTATATTTTGACACAAGTTGCGGGAAAATGCCAAATTTTTTTTTTCACAAAGTTGTCACTAAATGATATATTGCTCACACAGACCATGGGCATATGTGGAATTGCACCCCAAAATACATTTAGCTGCTTCTCCTGAGTATGGGGATACCACATGTGTGGGACCTTTTGGGAGCCTAGCCGCGTATGGGGCCCCGAAAACCAAGCACCGCCTTCAGGATTTCTAAGGGCATACATTTTTTAGTTCACTCCTCACTGCCTATCACAGTTTTGAAGGCCATAAAATGCCAAGATGGCACAAAACCCCCCCAAATGATCCCATTTTGGAAATTAGACACCCCAAGCTATTTGCTGAGAGGCATGTTGAGTCCATGGAATATTTTATATTTTGGCACAAGTTGCGGGAAAGTGACAATTTTTTTTTTTTTTGCACAAAGTTGTCACTAAATGATATATTGCTCAAACATGCCGTGGGCATATGTTTAATTACACCCCAAAATACATTTAGCTTCTTCTCCTGAGTATGGGGATACCACATGTGTGGGACTTTTTGGGAACCTAGCCGCATACGGGGCCCCGAAAACCAAGCACCGCCTTCAGGATTTCTAAGGGCGTAAATTTTTGATTTCACTCCTCACTACCTATCACAGTTTTGAAGGCCATAAAATGCCAAGATGGCACAAAACACCCCTAAATTACCCCATTTTGGAAAGTAGACACCCCAAGCTATTTGCTGAGAGGCATGTTAAGTCCATGGAATATTTTATATTTTGACACAAGTTGCGGGAAAATGCCAAATTTTTTTTTTCACAAAGTTGTCACTAAATGATATATTGCTCACACAGACCATGGGCATATGTGGAATTGCACCCCAAAATACATTTAGCTGCTTCTCCTGAGTATGGGGATACCACATGTGTGGGACGTTTTGGGAGCCTAGCCGCGTATGGGGCCCCGAAAACCAAGCACCGCCTTCAGGATTTCTAAGGGCATACATTTTTTATTTCACTCCTCACTGCCTATCACAGTTTTGAAGGTCATAAAATGCCAAGATGGCACAAAACCCCCCCAAATGATCCCATTTTGGAAATTAGACACCCCAAGCTATTTGCTGAGAGGCATGTTGAGTCCATGGAATATTTTATATTTTGGCACAAGTTGCGGGAAAGTGACAAATTTTTTTTTCTTTTTGCACAAAGTTGTCACTAAATGATATATTGCTCAAACATGCCGTGGGCATATGTGGAATTACACCCCAAAATACATTTAGCTGCTTCTCCTGAGTACGGGGATACCACATGTGTGGGACTTTTTGGGAGCCTAGCTGCATACGGGGCCCCAAAAACCAATCACCGCCTTCAGGATTTCTAAGGGTGTAAATTTTTGATTCACTCCTCACTACCTAACACAGTTTCGAAGGCCATAAAATGCCAAGATAGCACAAACCCCTCAAATGCCCCTATTTTGGAAAGTAGACACCCCAAGCTATTTGCTGAGAGGCATGGTGAGTATTTTGCAGCTCTCATTTGTTTTTGAAAATGAAAGATAAGAAAAAAAAAATATTTTTTTTTTCAATTTTCAAAACTTTGTGACAAAAAGTGAGGTCTGCAAAATACTCACTATACCGCTCAGCAAATAGCTTGGGGTGTCTACTTTCCAAAATAGGGTCATTTGGGGGGTTGTGCCACCTGGGCATTCCATGACCTCCGAAACTGTGATAGGCAGTGAAGAGTGAAATAAAAAATTTACGCCCTTAGAAAGCCTGAAGGCGGTGCTTGGTTTTCGGGGTCCCGTACGCGGCTAGGCTCCCAAAAAGTCTCACACATGTGGTATCCCCGTACTCAGGAGAAGTAACAGAATGCATTTTGGGGTGTAATTTCACATATTCCCATGGCATGTTTGAGCAATATATCATTTAGTGACAACTTTGTTAAAAAAAAAAATTTTTTTTTCTTTTTCCCGCAACTTGTGTCACAATATAAAATATTCCATGGACTTGACATGCCTCTCAGAAAATAGCTTGGGGTGTCTACTTTCCAAAATGGGGTCATTTGGGGGGGTTTGAACTGTCCTGGCATTTTATGCACAACATTTAGACGCTTATGTCACACATCACCCACTCTTCTAACCACTTGAAGACAAAGCCCTTTCTGACACTTTTTGTTTACATGAAAAAATCATTTTTTTTGCAAGAAAATTACTTTGAACCCCCAAACATTATATATTTTTTTTATAGAAAATGCCCTACAGATTAAAATGGTGGGTGTTTAATTTTTTTTTCACACAGTATTTGCGCAGCGATTTTTCAAACGCATTTTTTGGGAAAAAAAACACTTTTTTAATTTTTAATGCACTAAAACACACTATATTGCCCAAATGTTTGATGAAATAGAAAAGATGATCTTAGGCCGAGTACATGGATACCAAACATGACATGCTTTAAAATTGCGCACAAACGTGCAGTGGCGACAAACTAAGTACATTTTTAAAAGCCTTTAAAAGCCTTTACAGGTTACCACTTTAGATTTACAGAGGAGGTCTACTGCAAAAATTACTGCCCTCGATCTGACCTTCGCGGTGATACCTCACATGCATGGTGCAATTGCTGTTTACATTTGACGCCAGACCGACGCTTGCTTTCGCCTTTGCGCAAGAGCAGGGGGGGACAGGGGTGCTTTTTTTTTCTTTTTTTTTTTTTTTTTCTTTTTTATCTTATTTTTAAACTGTTCCTTTCATTTTTTTTTAAATCATTTTTATTGTTATCTTATAGAATGTAAATATCCCCTATGATAGCAATAGGTAGTGACAGGTACTCTTTTTTGAAAAAACTGGGGTCTATTAGACCCTAGATCTCTCCTCTGCCCTCAAAGCATCTGACCACACCAAGATCGGTGTGATAAAATGCTTTCCCAATTTCCCAATGGCGCTGTTTACATCCGGCGAAATCTAAGTCATGAAATGCTCCTAGCTTCCGGTTTCTTAGGCCATAGAGATGTTTGGAGCCACTCTGGTCTCTGATCAGCTCTATGGTCAGCTGGCTGAATCACTGGCTGCATTCTCATGTTCCCTGTTGGGACAGGAGAGTCAGAGAAAAACATGTAAGACGGTGGGGGGGGATTCCCTCCCACTGCTTGTAAAAGCAGTCTAGAGGCTAATTAGCTGCTAGGATTGCTTTTACATGAAAGCCGACCGCTGGCTGAAAAGAATGATACCAAGATGATACCTAAACCTGCAGGCATCATTCTGGTATAACCACTCAAAGTCCAGCAACATACCAGTACATTGCTGGTCCTTGTTGGGCATATATGGTAAACTTTTTTTCATGCAGCCTGTGGGCTGAACGAAAAAAAGAGATTGATCGGTGGGTATGCCCACCATTAGAATACCTCCCTTCATCCATCCACTTCTAATGATGGGCATACATGCACCGTATATATATGCCGAAGCATGGGGGCATCCTCTCGCAAAAGGTAGGAGCAAATCGCTCCTCCACCCACTGCTGCTCCCACGGTCCGGCATATATGCTGTAGTATGTAACTGTGATGGTGAAATCACCTCCGACAGCGCTGTCACGGCTTTATGTATCATGGGAGCAAACGCTGTTGCTGTCAAGATAAATAAATCCACGCTGCAACTGAATGGCGTACCTGCTAAGCAAATGATGGTTAACAATAAAACAAAGTAACATTACAGTATAACAGTAAAACTTACCATACCTGCAAAGCAAATAGAAAAAAAACATAGTAAAAAATAAAACATTTAACGCAACCTGTTCCTAAAATATATATATATGCCGAAGCATGGGGGCATCCTCCCGCAAAAGGCAGGAGCAAATCGCTCCTCCACCCACTGCTGCCCCCACGCTTCGGCATATATGCTGAAGTATGTAACTGTGGTGGTGAAATCACCTCCGACAGCGCTGGAGTCACGGCTTTATGTATCGTGGGAGCAAACGCTGTTGCTGTCAAGATAAATAAATCCACTCTGCAGCTGAATGGCGTACCTGAAAACAAAAAAAATGGTTACCAATAACACAGAGTAAACAGTAAAGTATAAAAAAATTGCATATCTGAAAAGCAAACATGGTAAAACATAATAACAATAAAACATTGCAGAATAGAATACAGTAAAGAGCAGAACAATAGAGAGAGAATAGAGAGAGAACAATAAAACGACAACTATTTTTGGTTTTTTTATTTTATATTTTTTTTGTGTTTTTATTTTTTTTATTTTTTTTATCCTTTTTATTTTTTTACACTTTTTTTAGTAACTTTAACTTTTGTAACTGGTACCAGGTTTGGGTCTCTCAAAATGCGATGGCATCTTGGGAGACCCTGTGAAAGTGTGTCCTAGTCTGTGCAGTGCTGTACCCTACGCTAATAGTCAACTAGTGAATGGTAGCGTTCAAAACATTCACCAATGCATAGACCAGGATTGTCAGGACAGGAGGGACAATAATACCGGATGTCACGCCTATATCTTGCTGCAGACACAACATCTTTTTTGGGGGGCTCGTTGGGTAGGGGTACTCGGGAGGACATAAGAAAAATGCCTCTCATGCAGCCGGCTTACTGCATTTGGTTGGGAAAGGTGAGGTGGAGCACCGTCTGGATACAGAAGGGCTCTGACGATCTCTTCCTGGAAATTAAGGAAGGATCCAGTCTGTCCTGAAGCTCTGTATAGCACATGAGCGTTCAGCAAAGCCAATTGAAATAAGTATACAGACACTTTTTTGTACCAATGTTTGAACAAAAACATTCTTATTATCCCTCCACTTCATAGCGAGCAAGTTATTACACTTGAAGCAGGCTCTCTCCCCCAGCCTAAGATGGGAATCTACAAGCCGCTGGGGAAAGCCCCGGCGATTAGGTCGCACGGTGCCACATGCTCCAATCTGATGATCAAACAAGTGACTAAAAAGTGGCATGCTCGTGTAATAATTGTCCACGTACAAGTGGTACCCCTTTCCGAATAAGGGTGACACCAAGTCCCACACAATCTTGTCAGCGCTTCCTATGTAGTCAGGGCAGTTTGTCGGCTCTACATGACTATCTTTGCCCTCGTAAACCATAAAACTACATGTATAGCCTGTGGCCCTGTCACAGAGCTTATACATCTTGACCCCGTATCTGGCACGCTTGCTGGGAAGGTACTGTTTGAATGACAAGCAGCCAGAAAATTTAATCAGGGACTCATCAACGCAGACAACTTGATGGGGAGTAAACAAGTCTGCAAAACGCTGGTTGAAGTGGTTTACGAGGGGCCGAATTTTGTAGAGCCGATCCTATTCAGGGTCTCCACGAGGACGACAGAGTTCATTGTTGTTGAAGTGCATGAACCGCAAAATCTGCTCGTATCGTGCCCTGGTCATGGAGGCAGAGAACAAGGGCATATGGTGAATTGGGTCAGTGGACCAATATGACTGCAACTCACTCTTTTTAGTTATGCCCATGTTGAGGGAAAGGCCCAGAAAGATCTTAAATTCGGAGACCGTAATTGGTCTCCAATATCTGGCAAGGGAGAACTTGGGAATTGTGGCGATGTGTTGACCAGCATATAAATTGCTTTGGTCCACAATAGATCTATAGAGATCTTCGGTGAAAAACAGCGAATAAAAATCCAGTGGCGTAAAATCAACTGTTTCCACCTGAATTCCGGGTTGGCCAGTGAATGGGGGAAGTACGGGTGCTGCAGAAGTGGTGGGTTCCCAATTCGGATTGGCGAATGCAGCAGGAAGGGCACTATGGGCACGACGGGCCTGTGTTCGTCTTCTTGGTGGCAGCGGGACACTACTTGTGCTTGCCACCTCGCCAGCTTGAACTGCACTTATGGGACTCGCCACGTCACCACGTGATACTGCAGTGCTGGATGTACGACCAGGGTGTACTAGTCCGCTGGTGCTTGCCAGTTCACCAGAAGGAATAGCGGCGCTAGTACTGCTCTGCTCCATACGAGGGACCTGCGGTTCTTGCACATCAAGGACAGAAGAAGAAGTTTGGGGTCTGGTACGCCTGACCTTGGCAGGGACCACAATTTCGTCATCAGAGCTATCTGTCATGGAGCCACTGTCCTTTAGAGGATCGTATTCTGAGCCTGAATCTGACAGATGAGTGACTTCCTCTTCACTATCTGTAATGCTCAGAAATGTGTAGGCCTCTTCACTAGTGTACCTTCGATTTGCCATGTTGGGCTCTAAATTTAGGGGTACACTAGTGAGACTCACAGGCAAAAAAGCTCCTGACTGTTAGCGACTGATTCAAAACGCTACCAAAAAACTGTTAGCGATCGCAGGGATCAGGTCTGACTCTGCGAACGCTGCAGTTATGTGTGCTTAGTGTTTTGTAAGTGTCAGTGATCGATCGATACTGCACTTGGGTGGGCTGGGCAGGGCTGGGCCTAGGGGCAAAACGCAGGTGCTAGCAGGTATCTGGGCTGATCCCGCTAACACTGTGTTTATGGGAACCCTAAACTGCTGGGGACGCTAGTATAGATCTGATCGGATCAGATATTGATCCGTTCAGATACTATAGCACTAAGGGAGGTGTATGCTGCGTGCGTGGGTGTTAGCGGTACTGGCGCTAACCTGACGCTGCCTGGGGCGACGCAGACCTTATCTGACCCTAAAAACGTAACTTATATCACCGCCGGGCAATTAGGGGTTAAACCTTTATTAGTTAATAAACGGCGGGTGCCCTGAAACTATAATAAACTATAAAAAACAAACTAACTAACCAGTGTCACCTGTAACAGTTATACGGTGATCACTGGTGAAAGGGTTAACTAGGGGGCAATCACGGGGTTAAAACCTTTATTAGGTAGTATATGGGGGTCCCTGTCGCTATAAAACGCTGACGGCGAACCTATATACTTACCTCCCTAACTAGCATCACCAGTGACACTAATACAACGATCAGAAAAACGATCGCTTAGTGACACTGGCGACGGGGGGTGATCAAGGGGTTAACCTTTATTAGGGGGGGTTAGGGGGTACCCTAGACCTAAAGGGGGTACCCTAGACCTAAAGGGGGCTAACCCTAACTGCCCTAACACTTATAACTGTCACAAACTGACACCAATGCAAAAAAAAACTGCTATTGGTGTCACTGTGACAGGGGGTACAGGGGGGTGATTGGGGGTGATTGGGGGGTGACGGGGGGTGAAAAGTGTCCCTAGTGTGTTCTACTGAAAGTGTAGTGTTTGGTGCACTTACTTGATGTCTTCTCTCCTCGGCGCCGGAACAAAAAGACCGGCTCGAGGAGAGATGACATCACTTCATCTGCCTCTGTTTACATTACAGAGGCAGAGGAATGATCTCATTGGCCGGGAGCGATCGGGAGGGGATGGCCACGAATGGATGGCCTCCCCCTCACCTCTGATCGCCGGGGGACAAATACAGACCGCCTCGGGCACTGGGGGGGTCCGATCAGACCCCCCGCCCGCGGGAGGCAGATCATGTACAGGTACGTGATTCTTCCTGCCCGTGCCATTCTGCTGACATATATCGTCGTGAAGCGGTCGGCAACCGGTTAAGTAGAATCTGTTTGTAATTTTGAACTGGTACATTTTTAAAGTGTAGCTCCAGCCTAAAAATATATATTTAAGCTTTTTGGAAAACATAGGGAAGGGTTATCACCCCTATGACATTTGTTTTGCTGTCTGTGCTCCTCTTCAGAAGGTTTTACCTCACTTTCTGTTCCAATGACAAATGTTTTTTTGACAATTTGGGGTTTTTTGTGAAACAAGGATTGTTGATAAACCATCAGTGGAAAGGAGACGTTTTTCCCATATTAACTCTTACAGGAGAGAATTTCCCTTCCTAGCGGTAGATTTCATCTCACTTCCTGTTGTCTCCTTCGTTTGCAAGTAGGAGTTGTTTGTAAGTTGGATGTTTGAAAGTAGGGGCCTGCCCTATATACTCAGCAGAAATTGGGGCCTTAGGTGTTGGTGTTGCCACAACACTGTAAGCCCTCACAGTTACTCTTGGTGGGCGCAGGAACGGGCTCTGCTGTGAAATATTAGATCAAGAATTGTAATTACATGCACCTGTTGAACAGGGGCAGAAAAATTGGGCCTTTGGTGATGGTGGTGCTGGTGCCACAACACTGTAAGTCCTCACAGTTGCTCTTGGTGGGCGCAGAAACGGGCCCTGCTATGAGATATTAGATCAAGAATTGTAATTACATGTCCCTGTTGAACAGGGGCAGAAAAATTGGGCCTTAGGCACTGGTGCCACAACACTGCAACCCCTCACAGATACTCTAGTTGGAGAGCAGGAACAAGCTCTGCTGCAAAGTATTGCATCAAAAATTGTAATTACATGCCCCTGGTAAACAGGGGCTAAAAAATTGGGCCTTAGGCACTGGTGCTGGTGCCACAACACTGCAACCCCTCACAAATACTCTAGTTGAGTGCAGCAACGAACCCTCCTTGCAAAATATTGCACCAAAAATTGTAATTACACGCCCCTGTTAAACAGGGGCTGAAAAATTGGGCCTTAGCCACTGGTGGCGGCGTCCAGAACCAAAAATATTCTTACAAGCTATCAGCATGATCATTGAGGAGGAAGAGGATAGTCACTCAGCATAACAGGATAGTCACTCAGCATCAGCATAGGCAGTCTTGAAGGGATCTGACATTTCAAAAAAATTATTCGGTTACTTTAGCATCAGGTGCTTGGTAGCTGGTGGTGATCCAAGACTGATTCACTTTTATGAAGGTCAGTCGATCGACCAAGCCTGTGGACAGGCGCACCCTGTGATCGGTTACAAAACCTCCAGCAGCACTGAATGTGCGTTCCGAAAGAACGCTGGATGCAGGACAGGCCAGTAGCTCAATTGCATGCTGTGCAAGCTCTGGCCAGTGATCCATCCTCAAGACTAGGGATGAGCCGAATACCCCCTGTTCGGTTCGCACCAGAACATGCGAACAGGAAAAAAGTTTGTTCGAACATGCGAACACCGTTAAAGTCTATGGGACACGAACATGAATAATCAAAAGTGCTAATTTTAAAGGCTTATATGCAAGTTATTGTCATAAAAAGTGTTTGGGGACCTGGGTCCTGCCCCAGGGGACATGGATCAATGCAAAAAAAAAGTTTTAAAAACGGCCGTTTTTTCAGGAGCAGTGATTTTAATAATGCTCAAAGTCAAACAATAAAAGTGTAATATCCCTTTAAATTTCGTAGCTGAGGGGTGTCTATAGTATGCCTGTAAAGGGGCGCATGTTTCCCGTGTTTAGAACAGTCTGACAGCAAAATGACATTTCAAATAGAAAAGTCATTTAAAACTACTCGCGGCTATTGCATTGCCGGTCCGACAATACACATAAAAGTTCATTGATAAAAACGGCATGGGAATTCCCCACAGGGGAACCCCGAACCAAAATTTAAAAAAAAAATGACGTGGGGGTCCCCCTAAATTCCATACCAGGCCCTTCAGGTCTGGAATGGATATTAAGGGGAACCCCGGCCAAAATAAAAAAAAAAAAATGACGTGGGGGGTCTCCCTAAATTCCATACCAGACCCTTCAGGTCTGGTATGGATTTTAAGGGGAACCCCACGCCAAAAAAAAATCCATACCAGACCCTTATCCGAGCACGCAACCTGGCAGGCCGCAGAAAAAGAGGGGGGACGAGAGAGCGCCCCCCTCCTGAACCGTACCAGGCCACATGCCCTCAACATTGGGAGCCCCCCAAAACACCTTGTCCCCATGTTGATGAGGACAAGGGCCTCATCCCCACAACCCTGGCCGGTGGTTGTGGGGGTCTGCGGGCGGGGGGCTTATCGGAATCTGGAAGCCCCGTTTAACAAGGGGACCCCCAGATCCCGCCCCCCCGTGTGAAATGGTAAGGGGGTACTTACCCCTACCATTTCACTAAAAAACTGTCAAAAATGCTAAAAATGACAACAGACAGTTTTTGACAATTCCTTTATTTAAATGCTTCTTCTTTCTTCTATCTTCCTTCATCTTCTTCTGGTTCTTCTGGCTCTTCTGGTTCTTCCTCTGGTGTTCTCGTCCAGCATCTCCTCCGCGGCGTCTTCTATCTTCTTCTCCTCGGGCCGCTCCACATCCATGGCATGGGGGGAGGCTCCCGCTCTTCTCTTCATCTTCTTCTCTTCTTCATCTTCTTCTCTTCTTCATCTTCTTCTCCGGGCCGCTCCGCACCCATGCTGGCATGGAGGGAGGCTCCCACTGTGTGACGCGTCTCCTCTTCTGACGGTTCTTAAATAACGAGGGGGGCCACCCGGTGACCCCGCCCCCCTCTGACGCATGGTAACTTGACGGGACTTCCCTGTGATGTCACGGGGAATGCCACAGGGAAGTCCCGTCATTAACTGTGCGTCAGAGGGGGGCGGGGTCACTGGGTGGCCCCGCCCCCCGCTATTTAAGAACCGTCAGAAGAGGAGACGCGTCACACAGCGGGAGCCTCCCTCCATGCCAGCATGGATGCAGAGTGGCCCGGGGAAGAAATTGAAGAAGAGAAGAAGATGAAGAAGAGAAGAAGATGAAGAGAAGAGCGGGAGCCTCCCCCCATGCCATGGGTGCAGAGCGGCCCAAGGAGAAGAAGATAGAAGATGCCGCGGAGGAGATGCTGGACGAGAACACCGGAGGAAGAACCAGAAGAGCCAGAAGAAGAAGAAGAATGAAGATAGAAGAAGCATTTAAATAAAGGAATTGTCAAAAACTGTCTCTTGTCATTTTTAACATTTTTGACAGTTTTTTAGTGAAATGGTAGGCCTTACCACTTCACACAGGGGGGGCGGGAACTGGGGGTCCCCTTGTTAAAGGGGGCTTCCAGATTCCGATAAGCCCCCCCGCCCGCAGACCCCCACAACCACCGGCCAGGGTTGTGGGGATGAGGCCCTTGTCCTCATCAACATGGGGACAAGGTGTTTTGGGGGGCTACCCCAAAGCACCCTCCCAATGTTGAGGGCATGTGGCCTGGTACAGTGCAGGAGGGGGGGGCGCTCACTCGTACCCCCCCTCTTTCCCTGTGGCCTGCCAGGTTGCGTGCTCGGATAAGGGTCTGGTATGGATTTTTGGGGGGACCCCGCGCCGTTTTTTTTTTAATTTTGGCGCGGGGTTCCCCTTAAAATCCATACCAGACCTGAAGGGTCTGGTATGGAATTTAGGGGGACCCCCACGTCATTTTTTAAAAAATTTTGGCCGGGGTTCCCCTTAATATCCATACCAGACCTGAAGGGCCTGGTATGGAATTTAGGGGGACCCCCACGTCATTTTTTTAAAAATTTTGGTTCGGGGTCCCCCTGTGGGGAATTCCCATGCTGTTTTTATCAATGAACTTCTATGTGTATTGTCGGACCGGCAATGCAATAGCCGCGAGTAGTTTTAAATGACTTTTTTTCCTTTGAAATGTCATTTTGCTGTCAGACTGTTCTAAACATGGGAAACATGTGCCCCTTTACAGGCATACTATAGACACCCCCCAGCTACGAAATTTAAAGGAATATTACACTTTTATTGTTTGACTTTAAGCATTATTAAAATCACTGCTCCTGAAAAAACGGCCGTTTTTAAAACTTTTTTTTGCATTGATCCATGTCCCCTGGGGCAGGACCCAGGTCCCCAAACACTTTTTATGACAATAACTTGCATATAAGCCTTTAAAATTAGCACTTTTGATTTCTCCTATAGACTTTTAAAGGGTATTCCACGGCATTCGAATTTGCCATGAACACCCCAAATTGTTCGCTGTTCGGCGAACTTGCGAACAGCCAATGTTCAAGTCGAACATGAGTTCGACTCGAACTCGAAGCTCATCCCTACTCACCACCCTACTGTGGCAGGTGTGTAATGTGTAAGATATCCAAATTCCGGAGACGGAAAACCACCCACTTTAGCTCTTTGGTAGATGGTAGATCCTATGAAATTAAAAAATTCATAACTTGTACCACCACACATCTCACTTACCTCTTGTCTTGTCCTTGCAATCTTCAGTACGTAGGAAGGACTACTAGGCAATTGGGTGTAAGGCTCAAAGAACATGTGAATAGGATTAAAAAAGGCTACAAGTTTCATGGCCTTTCCAATCATTTCAGGTTGTTCCACAATAAAGACCCGAGTTTACTTACCTTTTGTGGGATTGATAGGGTTGAGGAACACTGGCGAGGCTCCAATCTTAGACAAGATATATCACAGAATGAAACCCAGTGGATACATAGATTACGTACGTTGAACCCCTTGGGCCTGAATATTGAGCTGGACCTGAACTGTTTTTTATCTAACTGGTAGCTCTATTTTTATTTTTATTTAAAATCGTTTTTAAATCGTTTTTAAATTTATACATTTTCTAACATCAAGGTTTTGCTGGTACTATTAAAAATGAATTCTTGATTTAATTTCTGGCAAACCAGATATACGAGTTTGATGATTCGTTAAGGCATAATTATTAATTGAATACAATATATTTATTATATGATATTTCTTATTAAAGATAATTATATATATTTTTTTTTTTCTGAAAGATTTTGGATGGTAATGGGGTTTTTGTTTAGTTTATTTTATTTTGTATATGTATATTAATATTTATATATATTGATTCTAGTCACAAGATATAATAACCAGTAAGAAATTATATATTTTATTTGTATTCTATTTTATTTTGAATTTTTATTTGTTTATTTTATTTTTATATTTTTACATGCATTTCTAATTTTTAATTTTTCATTGCATACTAATTTTTATTAAAGATATTTTTTAATAAGGTATAATAAGGAAAATCAGATATTCAGCATATATTATATATAGATTCTTTATTTGTTTGTATATCCTGTTGTAATACATTGTATTTTTGTATAAGACAATAAGCGTATAAATTTGATGTCCTGTATGGGTTGTTCAAGCATATACATCTGTTTATTGTGGTGATTGGAGATGTTGTGTCTCTGGCCACCGATTAAAGTTTTTCAATTGCAACAGGATATGATGATTTTAGGAAGGAATGGGTAATGTTTACCCATTGGCCGTAAATGGCTGTCACTCACCGAGCGCAGTATAAGTAATTCCTTGCTTAAGCTGGATGTTAAGTCTTTGATAACGCCCTGGGGGAGGGGCGAAACGCGTCGACGCAACATCCTGCTTACGCCGGTAAACCCGAGAACAGTGACATCACTTCCTGGAGTTGGTGGAACGCACGCCGTTCAGCAGCGAACACCGACCAAATATCTGAATGCCTGCTCTGCACATCGGTTCCGTGAGTAGCGCTTATATGCGCAGGTGATCTCACGGTGTTATAGGTTTCACACTATATGTTTTCTCCTTTCTTTTGGTGGAACGTGAGTTTTGTGGTCCCATAAGCCTCCTCATAACCATCACCAGCATCAGCCTACCTTCTTGTCCAGACCTATCATATGGAGGAAAAGCTTGAAGTCTGCTGATTGTTTCTTGTGGAGAAACACCTTGATATAATAGACTCTCTGTCACCAGCTATTTTTGATTTTTTTCACTTATAATTTGGCGTTTATCTCTTTATAGAGATTCACCTACTGTTGTTTGTGGATCACGAATGTTAATCTATATGCTTTTATATATATATTTTTTGCACTAGTATAGCGATATCTTATCGCCCTGTAGTCGCATCGCGTCCAAGTGTTTTTTTTGGGTAATTCCACACAGACCACACTATTTGTGCGTTTCAAGTAAAAATACACAGCTAGTGTATTATTGTTTATTAGTCACCTAGCCCGGTAGTGGTTTTTTGTGCAATCTCACATAGCACACATCAATTGTGCATATATTATTTGTTTTTTCATATTTTATTATTATTTGCATGGTGAGTTGCCAGCGCAGGGTTTTGTTTTACATCCCTACTCAAGACCCAGTAACCCAGAGGATTTTCAGTGGGAAAGGTGTCCAAGTAAGATCTTGCCCCTAGGTATTCCTGCACCATGTAAAACAGACGCTGGCGATGGTTGCTGGAACCGATCATACCTTGGGGCTGTGGACTAAAAAATTGTCTGAACGCATCGGTCAGATGGCCACCTTCTCCACCGCTTCTTCTTTGACTGACCGAAGCCTCAGCAACACGTTGTCCAGGAACAGGAGTTTGTAACCTCCCAGTCTCTGGGAACGCGTTGCACAGACCTTTCTGCAAGGCCTCCCAAAGATGTTTCATACTCTGCTCCCTCTGCAACGGCAAGATAAGGTCCGCAACCTTATCCTTGTAACGTGGATCAAGGAGGGTTGCCAGCCAATATTGATCCCTCTCCTTGATACCATGAATACGAGGATCCTTTCACAGGCTTTGCAGGATCAGGGAGGCATGCAGCGTAGGTTTGCTGAGGCATTCGGTCCGGAGTCCTCTGGGTCACTAAGGACGACATGATCCGCAGCCACCTCCTCCCAGCCACGTACAAGTCCATGGGTTTCTTGGGACTGTAAATGATCCCTTAAAGACTGCTAATTAATAATAAGTGTAGGATTGATGCGCTTTAAATTGTGATAATAGTGCAAAAAATACCTCTGCTATGAATAGCTTAAATACATAAATAATGATGCAAATAAATAAAATAAATAAATAAATAATTAAGGTGCTCATACATGTATTATAAATCCCCAGGATAAATCCACAAACTAGTGATGTGACGGTGAATAAAAGTATAATAACACTC
The DNA here is from genome assembly GCF_042186555.1 of Aquarana catesbeiana. Classification (NCBI taxonomy): domain Eukaryota; kingdom Metazoa; phylum Chordata; class Amphibia; order Anura; family Ranidae; genus Aquarana; species Aquarana catesbeiana. Next base: position 275,539,419 of record NC_133331.1, on the reverse strand, counting down.
TGAGTATAAAATGTCCAAGCGGAGATAAATATATAGGAGAAATAAAAGTAATTAAACCATTCCTTCCCTTAATCCATTTGATTGATTCACTGGGTTAAGCCGTTTGTTTCAGGATATTTAGTTTTTCTTGCATCCCACTTCAGCCTTAATACTGCTGGTGATTCGGCTCTCAGGGTAAAGATTTATGCAAGACAAGCAAAAAGACTGCTGCTGATGGTTGACTGCCAGGCTCTGCCTCCATGCTGACACAATCCTTCTCTTCCTCCTCCTCCTCCTTCTCCTCCTCGTCCTCTTCCTGTGTGATCGGCGGGCACGCAGGAACACTGTCTGGATAAAGGGGGCCTTGAGAGCTAAGGAAGTCCTCCTCTTCCTGCCTCCATTCTGCCTCAAGTGCCCTGTCCATTATTCCACGCAGCGTGTGCTCCAACAGGTGGACAAGGGGGACAGTGTCACTGATGCATGCAGTGTCACCATCCTCGTGGCCTCCTCAAATGGTGACAGGACAGTGCATGCATCCCTGATCATGGCTCACTGGCGTGGGGAAAAAAAACAAGCTCCCCTGACCCTGTCCTGGTGCCATAGTCGCACAGGTACTCATTGATGGCCCTCTGCTGCGTGTGCAGCCGCTGCAGCATGGCCAACGTTGGGTTCCACCTGGTGGGCATGTCACAGATTAGGCGGTTCTTGGGAAGGTTAAATTCCTTTTGGAGGTCAGCCAGCCGAGCACTGGCATTATATGACCTGCGGAAATGCATACAGACTTTCCTGCCTGCCTCAGGACATCCTGTAAGCCCGGGTACTTGCCCAAGAACCGCTACAACACCAAGTTAAGGACGTGAGCCAAACAGGGCACATGGGTTAGTTGTCCCTGTCGGAGGGCAGAGAGGAGGTTGGTGCCATTGTCGCAAACCACCATACCTGCCTTAAGCTGGTGTGGCATCAACCACCTCTGAACCTACCCCTGCAGAGCTGACAGAATCTCTGCCCCAGTGTGGCTCCTGTTCCCCAAGCACACCAGCTCAAGCACCGCATGGCATCTTTTGGCCTGCGTGCTTGCGTAGCCCCTTGAACGCCTACAGAGCACCACTGATTCTGAAGTCAAATCAGCACAGGAAGAGGCCATGGAGGAAGAAGAGGAGGAGGGGGTGGAGGAGAGAGGTGTGGTAGAATCACCACTAGAAGTATTTTGGAGGCGTGGTGGCAGAACAACCTCCAACACTACTGCACCCTGTCCTGCATCCTTCCCAGCTGCCAGAAGAGTCACCCAGTGCGCGGCGAAAGATAGGTAACGTCCCTGGCCATGCCTGCTGGACCATGAGTCAGTGGTAATATGCACCTTACCGCTGACCGCCCTGTCCAGCGAGGCCAAGACATTGCCTTCCACATGCCAGTAGGGAGCCGAAATCACCTTCTGTGAGAAAAAGGCGTTTGGGAACCTGCCACTGAGGAACCGCACATTCCACAAACTCATGGAAGGGGGCAGAGTCTACCAACTGAAAATGCAGCAGTTGAAGTGCTAGCAATTTAGCCAAGCTAGCATTCAACCGCTGGGCATGTGGATGGCTGGGAGCGAACTTCTTTCGGCGGTGCAGCAGCTGGGGCAGGGAAATTTGCCTGGTACAATTTGACGTCGGTGTAGTGATATCAGATTGCCCCCAAGTACTTGGCTGTGACACACCTAATTCTACACCTTCATTCCTCTCAGTGCAGGTCTCAGAGAGGACTAAAGGTATAGTGGGGTTGGAGATCCCAGCTGATGAGGAGCAAGGAGAGGTCCTCTTTGTTCTTTGGTGTGGGTCTTTTAAGTACTTTTTGCCAACGAACTGCATGGCAGGTCAACATATGTCTGGTCAAGCATGTGGTGCCCAAGCGGAAGATGTTTTGGCCATGAGAGATACACTTGAGACATATGTTGCAAATAGCAGCGGTGGGATCTGATGCACTCGTCTCAAAAAAGGCCCACACCAAAGAACTTTTGGAATAACGCGCAGAGACAGCAGCGCCCTGCACATGCAGAGCTCTGCGGTGTGATGCATTCTGTGTGCTGCCCTTAAGCTGGCCCCTGGAGGGCATCCTGTCTCGTTGGTGATGTGCCTCCTCCTCCTCCTCCTCCTATCAGGCACCCACATGGAGTCAGTAACCTCATCATCCCTTTACTTCTCATCACTGGAGAAAAGCTGGCAGTATGCTGCAGCTGGGGGAACATGACTGCCAGATTGCTGTCTTTCTTGGGCCCCCCTCTCTCTGGGCTCACGTTACTGCCTTCCTCTAGCTGGGTACCATCATTGGAGCCTTCAAAACGCTGGGCATCCTCCTGGAGCATGTACCCAACACTGTGGTCAAACAGTTCGGGGGACTCCTCAGGAGGACATGGTGGGGCTAGGGAAGGAGTGACTGATGCCATTGAGCCGAGGGAAGAGGCCGCGTTGCAGCTGCTTTGCCAGACAAAGTACCCTGAGCCTGGGTGAGAGAGGATGAGGAGGATGAGGAGGATGAGGACGGCTTGGTCATCCACTCTACCAAGTCTTCCACATGTTGCGGCTCAACGCGGCCAGCTTCCGAAAAAAAGGACAAGCGCGTCCCACGGCCACGTGCTGATGAGGATGCACCGTCTCCACAACCAGCACTGTTGCCTCTAGACACAGAGCCTGCTTGCCCTCTTTTATTGGCTTGTGACTGTCTGTCTCTCCTTGTTGGCCTTCCAGACATACTGAGATGTAGCTGCACAAAGCTGGGATGTATATATATACTGATACTGCAGCTAGCAGAATCAACTGCCTGCCTGTAGTATTATTAGTATGATAACACCAGCAATTGTCTTCAGGTAGTTTTAGGTGCACACTGTGCAGAGGACGCAGTACACTAACTGTAAATACTGTAACTGCCTGCCTGTGGTATTAATAGGAGCAGAACAACAGCAATTGTCTTCAGGTAGCTTTAGGTGCACACTGTGCAGAGGACACACTACACTAACTGTAAATAATGTAGCTGCCTGCCTGTGGTATTAATAGGATCAGAAGAACACCACTAATTTTCTTCAGGCAGCTTTAGGTGCACACTGTGCAGAGGACACAGTGCACTAACTGTAAATACTGTAGCTGCCTGCCTGTGGTACTAATAGGAGCAGAACAACAGCAATTGTCTTCAGGTAGCTTCAGGTGAACACTGTGCAGAGGAGGCACTACACTAACTGTAAATACTGTAGCTGCCTGCCTGTGGTATTAATAGGAGCAGAACAACAGCAATTGTCTCCAGGTAGCTTTAGGTGCACACTGTGCAGAGGACACAGTGCACTAACTGTAAATACTGTAGCTGCCTGCCTGTGGTATTAATAGGATCAGAAGAACACCAACAACATAGTTGCCAACTGTCCCGGATTTCCCGGGACATTCCCGGGACTTGGACTCCATTCCCGAATTTGTGGTGTCCCGGGAAATGTCCCGAAAAATCCGGTTCCCGATTTTTGAAATCACCGCCGCCGCTGCTAGAGGTCGGCGGCCGGCGGAGACATGGTCGGCGGCCGGCGGAGACATCGTCTGTGGGGGGCACTGGGAACACCTGATGTGAGTGGGGGGGCACTGGGGACACCTGATGTGAGGGGGGGCACTGGGGACACCTGATGTGAGGGGGGGCACTGGGGACACCTGATGTGAGGGGGAGGCACTGGGGACACCTGATGTGAGGGGGGCACTGGGGACACCTGATGTGAGGGGGGGCACTGGGGACACCTGATGTGAGGGGGGGCACTTGGGACACCTGATGTGAGTGGGGGGGCACTGGGAACACCTGATGTGAGTGGGGGGGCACTGGGGACACCTGATGTGAGTTGGGGGGGGCACTGGGGACACCTGATGTGAGTGGGGGGGACTGGGGACACCTGATGTGAGGGGGGGGACTGGGGACACCTGATGTGAGGGGGGGCACTGGGGACACCTGATGTGAGGGGGGGCACTTGGGACACCTGATGTGAGTGGGGGGGCACTGGGAACACCTGATGTGAGTGGGGGGGCACTGGGGACACCTGATGTGAGTTGGGGGGGGCACTGGGGACACCTGATGTGAGTGGGGGGGACTGGGGACACCTGATGTGAGGGGGGGGACTGGGGACACCTGATGTGAGGGGGGGCACTGGGGACACCTGATGTGAGGGGGGGGCACTGGGGACACCTGATGTGAGGGGGGGCACTGGGGACACCTGATGTGAGGGGGAGGCACTGGGGACACCTGATGTGAGGGGGGGCACTGGGGACACCTGATGTGAGGGGGGGCACTGGGGACACCTGATGTGAGGGGGGGCTCCGCTGGGGACACCTGATGAGAGGGGGGCTCCACTGGGGACACCTGATGTGAGGGGGGCTCCACTGGGGACACCTGATGTGAGGGGGGCTCCACTGGGGACACCTGATGTGAGGGGGAGCTCCGCTGGGGTCACCTGATGTGAGGGGGGGCTCCGCCGGGGACTCCTGATGTGAGAGGGGCTCCGCCGGGGACTCCTGATGTGAGGGGAGGCTCCGCTGGGGACCCCTGATGTGAGGGGGAGCTCTGCCGGGGACTCCTGATGTGAGGGGGGCTCCACTGGGGACACCTGATGTGAGGGGGAGCTCCGCTGGGGACACCTTATGTGAGGGGGAGCTCCGCTGGGGACACCTGATGTGAGGGGGGCTCCACTGGGGACACCTGATGTGAGGGGGGGCTCCGCTGGGGACTCCTGATGTGAGGGGGGCTCCGCCGGGGACTCCTGATGTGAGGGGGAGCTCCGCCGGGGACACCTGATGTGAGGGGGGGCTCCGCTGGGGACACCTGATGTGAGGGGGGAGCTCTGCCGGGGACTCCTGATGTGAGGGGGGCTCCACTGGGGACACCTGATGTGAGGGGGAGCTCTGCCGGGGACTCCTGATGTGAGGGGGGGCTCCGCCGGGGACTCCTGATGTGAGGGGGAGCTCCGCTGGGGACACCTGATGTGAGGGGGAGCTCTGCCGGGGACTCCTGATGTGAGGGGGGCTCCACTGGGGACACCTGATGTGAGGGGGAGCTCTGCCGGGGACTCCTGATGTGAGGGGGAGCTCTGCCGGGGACTCCTGATGTGAGGGGGGCTCCGCCGGGGACTCCTGATGTGAGGGGGAGCTCTGCCGGGGACTCCTGATGTGAGGGGGGCTCCGCCGGGGACTCCTGATGTGAGGGGGAGCTCTGCCGGGGACTCCTGATGTGAGGGGGGCTCCGCCGGGGACTCCTGATGTGAGGGGGGCTCCGCCGGGGACACCTGATGTGAGGGGGGCTCCGCCGGGGACACCTGATGTGAGGGGGAGCTCTGCCGGGGACTCCTGGTGTAAGGGGGAGCTCCGCCGAGGACATCTGATGTGAGATGGAGCTCCGCTGGGGACTCCTGGTGTGAGGGGGGGCTCCGCCGGGGACTCCTGGTGTGAGGGGGGGCTCCGCCGGGGACTCCTGGTGTGAGGAGGGGCTCCGCTGGGGACATCTGATGTAAGGGGGGCTCCGCTGGGGGCATCTGATGCAAGGACGGACTCTGCTCGGACATCTGAAGCAAGGACGGACAGCTGGTGGCAGGCGACGTGGCTAGTGACACGCTCAGGGATCCCACTGATTCTGCATTATGGTAAGTTGAATGATTTCATTTTATATTACAATGTAATAATAGAAATAATGCACTTCAATCATCCTGACACCATAACAACCATGGTGCTGGGATGATTGAAGTGCTAACACCAGGTGTTTGGAGTATCTTTATCTGCTGATTGTTAAACTTTCTAGAATACACATATTTTTAATTCCTCTCCCCCTCTCTCCCCCTCTCCCCCTCTCTCCCTCTCCCCCCCCTCTCCCCCTCTCCCCCTCTCCCCCTCTTTCTCTCTCCCTCTCTCTCCCTCTCTCCCTCTCTCCCTCTCCATCCCTCATTCATCTCAGACCCTAACCACACCCTCTTGAGACACGCCCATTTAAGCCACGCCCACTATTTCGCGTAAACCACGCCCATTTTTCGCCACGGCGCGCTTGGCGCACCGCATTTGTATATTTTTGCGAGGCCACGCCTGCTGACGAATGCCCGCCCCCTAATTATTGGACAGCTCCGTCTACAGCCACAAAAGTGTCCCACATTTTTTTTTACAATGTTGCCAACTATGCAACAATTTTCTTCAGGTAGCTGTTGGTGCACACTGTGCAGAGGACAAAGTGCACTACGGGTCGGTTCACACTAGGGCGACTTGGGATCCGACTTGTAAGCCCTCAAGTCGCCCCAAGTCGCCCCAAGAAGAGATTTACATTACAGTGTATGGGAACGTCTTAATTGACACTACTGAAGTCGCTACGACTTCAGAGCATACTCCTTGTACTACTTCGATCCGACTTCAAGGCGACCTGTACCATAGAATTCAATGGAAGTCGCCTCCAAGTCGGATCTCCATCTACATTGAAGCGACTTTACAGGAATAAATTTAGTTTGCCCAGGCAAACCCCTCCCTCCCAGAGAGCTGATTATCCTGTGATTGGCCACAGCCAAAGTCGCCTGTCCTGGAGGCGACTTGAAGTTGCGTTGTAATTTGCTTAAAGTCGCGCTGAAGTCGCGTTGAAGTTGCCTTGCAAAGTCGCGCTGAAATCGTGTTGCCCCTGTGTGAATCGAGCCTAACTGTAAATACTACAGCTGCCTGTGGTACTGTACTAATAGGATCAGAAGAACACCACCAATTTTCTTCAGGTAGCTGTAAATACTGTAAAAACACCTGCCTGCCTGTCAGTAGTAGGAAGAGAATAACAGGAACGGATCTAGCTAAACTGAATACAGTGTATATATATATATATACAACACCTAGGATGTATATATATATACACAATACACTGTAAGTGCAGCTAACTGACTCTTCTGCCTACTCTATGTAACTTAAATCAAATGACACTGGGGCTGATTTACGAAGCATTTGCGCCATGACTTGCAGTGCATGCCGATGCGCCGGTAACACAGCGCGATCCCTCATTTACTATTCTCTTCCGGCGCACGGGAAGAGGTGATCGGTACGCCACTATAGACATGGCGCAGGGCATCTTCAACTTCAAATTTAAACAAGCTGGAAGTGCCAATATTATGGGGGTGATGTGGGGTGATGTGGGGAAGTGTAGTACTAACTGTCCAAGTAACAAATATGGCCAAAATAGAATGAGAAAGTGTATTTTTCTAAACAAGCCGGCAGCGCCGGCAAATACATTTAGAGCTGTGGGAGGTGAATTTATACACTGCCTATGCTCAAATGGCATTTGCGCTTGTTCAAATGCTTTGGTTCAGTGCGCCGGCAAAATCTTAGTAAATGTCAAGCAACGTAAATGTATTTGCATAGGTTGAACGGGCGCACCTCTACACTTTTTTTTACGCTGGTTCACTTCGCGGCTATGATGAAATGTCGGCCCGGCAAAACACATAAAAGTTCATTGATAAAAACAGCATTAAGAAAACAAACAAAATTCAGAAAATTTTGGACCCATTTCGAGCTAAAAGAGCAAGGGGTGCGATTTTGGTCATTTTGGACCGATTTCCAGCTAAAAGGGCCGGAGGTGCGATTTTGGTCATTTTGGACCGATTTCGGGCTAAAAGAGCAAGGGGTGCGATTTTGGTCATTTTGGACCATTTTCGAGATAAAGGGGCAAGGGGTCTGATTTTGGTTATTTTGGACCGCTTTCGGGCTAAAAGGGGGTGCAATTTTGGTCATTTTGGACTGCTTTCAGGCTTAAAGGGCCACGGGTGTAATTTTGGACCACTTTCGAGAAAAAGGGGCCGGGGTGCGATTTTGGTCATTTTGGACCCATTTCTGGCTAAAAGGGCCTGCGGTGCGATTTTGGCCAATTTGGACCCATTTCTGGCTACAAGTGCCGGGGCTATGATTTTGGACCCATTTTGGGCTAAAAGGGCCGGGGGGTGGTATTTTGGCCATTTTGGACCCATTTCGGGCTAAAAGTGCCGGGGGTGCGATTTTGGTCATTTTGGACCCATTTTGGGCTAAAAGGGCCGGGGGTGCGATTTTGGTCATTTTGGACCGATTTCTGTCTAAAAGGGCCGGGGTGCGATTTTGTACATTTTGGACCCATTTTGGGCTAAAAGGGCCGGGAGTGCGATTTTGGTCATTTTGGACCCATTTCGGGCTAAAAGAGCCAGGGGTGCAATTTTGGTCATTTTGGACCGATTTCCAGCTAAAAGGCCAAGGGGTGCGATTTTGGTAATTTTGGACCAATTTCGGGCTAAAAGGGCAGGGGGTGCGATTTTGGTAATTTTGGACCTATTTCGGGCTAAAAGGGCCGGGGGTGTGATTTTGGTCATTTTGGACCCATTTTGGGCTAAAAGAGCAAGGGGTGCGATTTTGGTAATGTTGAACTGATTTCCAGCTAAAAGGCCCAGGGGTGCGATTTTGGTAATTTTGGACCCATTTCGGGCTAAAAGGGCCGGGGTTGCGATTTTGATAATTTTGGACTGATTTCAGGATAAAAGGGCCAGGGGTGCAATTTTGGTCATTTTGGAACCATTTCGGGCTAAAAGAGCCAGGGGTGCGATTTTGGTCATTTCGGACCATTTTCGAGATAAAGGGGCAAGGGGGGCGATTTTGGTTATTTTGGACCGCTTTTGGGCTAAAGGGGGGTGCAATTTTGGCCATTTTGGACTGCTGTCAGGCTAAAAGGGCCAGGGATGTGATTTTGGACCACTTTTGAGAAAAAGGGGCCGGGATGCGATTTTGGTCATTTTTTATCCATTTTGGGCTAAAAGGGCCTGGGGTGCGATTTTGGTCATTTTGGACCCATTTCTGGCTAAAAGTGCCGGGGGTGCGATTTTGGTCATTTTGGACCGATTTCTGTCTGAAAGGGCCGGGGGTGTGATTTTGGTCATCTTAGACCCATTTTGGGCTAAAAGGGCCGGGGGTGCGATTTTGGTCAATTTGGACCCATTTTGGGCTTAAAGGGCCGGGGGTGCGTTTTTGCCCATTTCAGACCGATTTCCTGCTAAAAGAGCCGGGGGTGCGAATTTGGTCATTTTGAACCCATTTCGGGCTAAAAGGGCCAGAGGTGCGATTTTGGTCATTTTGGACCGATTTCGGGCTAAAAGGGCCGGGGGGTGCGATTTTGGTAATTTTGGACCCATTTCGGGCTAAAAGGGCCAGAGGTGCGATTTTGGTCATTTTGGACCAATTTCCGGCTAAAAGGGCCGGGGGTGCGATTTTGGTCATTTTGGACCTATTTCAGGCTAAAAGAGCCGGGGGTGCGAATTTGGTCATTTTGAACCCATTTCGGGCTATAAGGGCCGGGGGTGCAATTTTGGTAATTTTGGACCGATTTCCAGCTAAAAGGCCCAGGGGTGCGATTTTGGTCATTTTGGACCCATTTTTGGCTAAAAGGACCGGGGGTGCGATTTTGGTCATTTTGGACCCATTTTGGGCTAAAAGGGCCGGGGGTGCGATTTTCATCATTTTGGACCGATTTCGGGCTAAAAGGGCCGGGGGTGCGATTTTGGTCATTTTGGACCCATTTTGGGCTAAAAGGGCCGGGGGTGCGATTTTCATCATTTTGGACCGATTTCTGGCTAAAAGGGCCGGGGGTGCGATTTTGGTCATTTTGGACCGATTTCTGTCTAAAAGGGCTGGGGGTGCGATTTTGGTCATTTTAGACCCATTTTGAACAAAAAACACAAAACCTCTGCGCTTAGGACAGAAAGAGGGGGACAAGATATGGAAACAAGAGGGAGGAGGAAAAAGACCAAGGGGGTGGGGAGGGGGGAGGGGAAGGGGGTTAGTAATAGAAGGTGCAGGGGGTAAAGAACCCCAAAGAGAGAAAAAGGGGGAAAAGGAAAAAGAAATAAGAAAGAAAGGTATGCTGCCACCTTTAGTTAAGCCCTCAAAGAGGACTAACATATATATGAAATTTTAAATAGAGGTATGGCGCTTCCTTATAAAGTGTGTACTTGATAATAATGTGACCGATATGAACTATACCATACACAAACAGTGATAAATAATCATATAAGTGCCCCCATAACTGGTAAAATATATGTGATACGAAACGTGAAGAAGACCCTAATTAGGTACCATATACCTATATGCCCAGGTAATTTCCAAAAAGTACCACTAGGTGTGGCTGCTGATACACTATGCAGCTAATATGATTCCAACATATATATATGCAAAAAAATATAAAAATTAGTATAATATACCAGTGCAATCAAATCCAAAAAATTATTATGTACCCAAATGATCTGCAAAATGTGTAATAGCTTATATGGATAGAAAAAATGTTCTGTCACAAGTAATGCATCCCAAACTGCAAATAGCAGAAAATTATATGTATATAAATATGCAAAAAAGTTGTATACCAGTGCAATCAAATCCAAAAAATATGTATCCAAATGATCTACACAATGTGTCTCAAGATATTGAATAAAGAAAAAATAATAAAAAAATAAAAAATATTAAAAATTAAAAAACACAAAAAACTGTCACACGTGATACGTCCCAGATTGCAATTAGCAGATGAAAAAAAAAAAAAAAAAAAGTTCCAAGAGTTTGGTGACTGTGGTGCCCTTATAGATGAAAAATCCGTGACTTCTGTGCTCCCCCTTTTGGCTCCCCACTCACCGACTCCCACTGCCCCTGCAGGGGTAACAGACACTTCAGGATCCCAATCCCGTCCTCTTGGCCGATATCCCGTGGTCACTGAGATAGGATGTCCTCTCTCCCAGGCGTTTCCAAATAGCCTCTTTGTACCACCTCCTTATACCACGTCCAAGACAGGGATCCCCAAAGAAATCCTCATAAAAAGAGATGCCACCTCATAGTGTAGTAATTAAATTAAAACTTTATTACCATAAAAAAGCTCCCCACATGGGAGAAATTAAAAGCATGTAACACTACACTATGGGTGAAGCCGAAAGCCAGGAAGTAATTCACCGCAGTGTGCGGTCCAGCTGCGTTCCAGGCTCTCTCGCTCCGTACCCGGAAATGACGTAAGTGCGTAGCTCCTCCTTACGCGTTTCGTCATCGACGTTTTCAAAGGCGGCGCCATCTTACTACACCTCACAGGTTATAAGGTGAGCGGACATGCTGGATCCTCCCTGCTCCCGTCACTATAGGAATTTTGATTGGACAATCAATCCTAGAGCTCCTCCTCCCGATGACTATCATTAGGAAACCCAGGTCGAATCCCTATGTCCCTCGGTCAGGAAATAATAATAATATTACGGACCCATGCATCTCCGCTAACCCTTACATAAATTGGCAGACATATTTCACATACAGTAACAGTGCATCAAACATCTTATTAATATGTATTGCAGGTTAAATTTAAATTGGAAAAAACACATAAGTATATCATATAGACAGAAACCTCAGTGGTGGGTTGCGGTGCTACATGTTCTTCATCTTGCAAACCCAGTGTCTATCTTGTAAAAGTGAGTTTAAATAAAGTGAAAAACTGATTCCCATTCTAGGTCTGTTTTTGTGTAAAGATAAAGGAAAGGTATTAGATATTCATTGCTATCTTTATGGGTATCCACCTCAGATCTCCAAACTTCAGAAGAAAGAATTTTTTACATCCATTTTGGGCTAAAAGGGCCGGGGGTGCGATTTTGGTCATTTTGGACCCATTTTGGGCTAAAAGGGCTAAAAGGGTCGGGGGTGCGATTTTGGTCACTTTGGACCGTTTTCGAGACAAAGGGGCAAGGGGTGCAATTTTGGTTATTTTGGACCCATTTTGGGCTAAAAGAGCCAGGGGTGTGATTTTGGTCATTTTTGACCCATTTTGGGCTAAAAGGGCTGGGGGTGCGATTTTGGTCATTTTTGACCCATTTTGGACTAAAAGGGCCGGGGGTGCTATTTTGGTTATTTTGGAACCATTTTGGGCTAAAAGGGCCGGGGGTGCTATTTTGGTTATTTTGGAACCATTTTGGGCTAAAAGGGCCGGGGGTGCGATTTTAGTCATATTTTACCCATTTTGGGCTAAAAGGGCCGGGGGTGCAAATTTGGTCATTTTTCACCCATTTTGGGCTAAAAGGGCCGGGAGTGCGTTTTTGGTCATTTTGGACCCATTTCAGGCTAAAAGGGCCGGAGGTTCTATTTTGGTAATTTTGGACCCATTTCAGGATAAAAGGGCCGGGTGTGCGATTTTGGTCATTTTGGACCGATTTCGGGCTAAAAGAGCCAGGGGTGCGATTTTGGTCATTTTGGACCATTTTCGAGATAAAGGGGCAAGAGGTCTGATTTTGATTATTTTGGACCGCTTTCGGGCTAAAAGGGGGTGCAATTTTGGTCATTTCGGACTGCTTTCAGGCTAAGGCCCCTTTCACACTTATACGACTTGTCCCACGATTTTATACTGCAAAATTTTGGGCTAAAAGGGCCGGGGGTGCGATTTGGTCATTTTTGACCCATTTTCGGCTAAAAGGTCCGGCGGTGCAATTTTGGTCATTTTTCAACCATTTTTGGCTAAAAGGGCCGGGGGTGCGATTTTGGTCATTTTTGACCCATTTTGGGCTAAAAGGGCCGGGGGTGCGATTTTGGTCATTTTGGATCCATTTTGGGCTAAAAGGGCCAGGGGTGCGATTTTCATAATTTTGGACTGATTTCCGGCTACAAGGGCCGAGGGTGCGATTTTGGTCATTTTAGACCTATTTCAGGCTAAAAGGGCCGGGGGGTGTGATTTTGGTCATTTTGGACCCATTTCGGGCTAAAAGGGCCGGGGGTGCGATTTTGGTCATATTTTACCCATTTCGGGCAAAAAGGGCCGGGGGTGCCATTTTGGTCATTTTGGACCATTTTCGAGATAAAAGGGCCGGGGGTGCGATTTTGATCATTTTTGACCCATTTTCGGCTAAAAGGGCCGGGGATGCGAATTTGGACATTTTTGACCCATTTTGAGCTAAAAGGCCGGGGATGCGATTTTGGTCATTTTGACCCATTTTGGGATAAAAAGGCCAGGGGTGCGATTTTGGTCATATTTTACCCATTTTGGGCTAAAAGGGCCGGGGGTGCGATTTTGGTAATATTTTACCCATTTTGGGCTAAAAGGTCCAGGGGTGCGTTTTTGGTCATTTTGGACCCATTTTGGGCTAAAAGGGCCGGGGGTGCAAATTTGGTCATTTTTGACCCATTTTTGGTTAAAAGGTCCGGGGGTGCATTTTTGGTCATTTTGGACCCATTTTGGGCTAAAAGGGCCGGGGGTGCAATTTTGGTAATATTTTACCCATTTTGGGCTAAAAGGTCCGGGGGTGCGATTTTGGTCATTTTGGACCGATTTCGGGCTAAAAGAGCCAGGGGTGCGATTTTGGTCATTTTGGACCATTTTCGAGATAAAGGGGCAAGGGGTCTGATTTTGATTATTTTGGACCGCTTTCGGGCTAAAAGGGGGTGCAATTTTGGTCATTTCAGACTGCTTTCAGGCTAAGGCCCCTTTCACACTTATACGACTTGTCCCACGATTTTATACTGCAAAATTTTGGGCTAAAAGGGCCGGGGGTGCGATTTGGTCATTTTTGACCCATTTTCGGCTAAAAGGTCCGGCGGTGCGATTTTGGTCATTTTGGACCCATTTTGGGCTAAAAGGGCCGGGGGTGCGATTTTGGTCATATTTTACCCATTTTGGGCTAAAAGGGCCGGGGGTGCAATTTTGGACATTTTCGAACCATTTTGGGCTAAAAGTTCCGGTGGTGCGATTTTGGACATTTTTTACCCATTTTGGGCTAAAAGGGCCGGGGGTGCGTTTTTGGTCATTTTTGACCCATCTTGGGCTAAAAGGGCCGGGGGTGCAATTTTTGACATTTTGGACCCATTTTGGGGTAAAGGGGCAGGGAGTGCAATTTTGTTCATTTTTTTAACCATTTTGGGCTAAAAGGTCCGGGGGTGCGATTTTGGTCATTTTGGACCCATTTTGGGCTAAAAGGTCCGGGGGTGCGATTTTGGTCATTTTTGACCCATTTTCGGCTAAAAGGGCCGGGGTGCGATTATGGTCATATTTTACTCATTTTGGGCTAAAAGGGCCGTGGGTGCGATTTTGGTCATTTTGGACCCATTTTCGTCTAAAAGGGCCGGGGGTGCGATTTAGGACATTTTGGACCCATTTTGGGCTAAAAGGGCCGGGGGTGCGATTTTGGTCATATTTTACCCATTTTGGGCTAAAAGGGCTGGGGGTGCGATTATGGTCATTTTGGATCCATTTTGGGCTAAAAGGGCCGGGGGTGCGATTTTCATCATTTTGGACCGATTTCCGGCTATCAGGGCCGGGGGGGGTGATTTTGGTAATATTTTACCCATTTTGGGCTAAAAGGGCAGGGGGGGCGATTTTGGTCATTTTGGACCATTTTCGAGATAAAGGGGCAAAGGGTCTGATTTTGATTATTTTGGACCGCTTTTGGGCTAAAAGGGGGTGCAATTTTGGTCATTTCGGACTGCTTTCAGGCTAAGGCCCCTTTCACACTTATACGACTTGTCCCACGATTTTATACTGCAAAATTTTGGGCTAAAAGGGCCGGGGGTGCGATTTTGGTCATTTTTGACCCATTTTTGGCTAAAAGGTCTGGCGGTGCGATTTTGTTCATTTTTGACCCATTTTGGGATAAAAGGGTGGGGGCTGCGATTTTGGTCATATTTTACCCATTTTGGGCTAAAAGGTCCGGGGGTCCGATTTTGGTCATTTTGAATCCATTTTGGGCTAAAAGGGCCGGTGGTGCGATTTTGGTCATTTTGGACCCATTTTGGGATAAAAGGGCTGGGGGTGCGATTTTGGTCATTTTTGACCCATTTTGGGCTAAAAGGGCTGGGGGTGCGATTTTGGTCATTTTTAACCCATTTTGGGCTAAAAGGGCCGGGGGTGCGAATTTGGTCATTTTTGACCCATTTTGGGCTAAAAGGGCCGGGGGTGCGATTTTGGTCATTTTGGAACCATTTTGAGCTAAAAGGGCTGGGGTGCGATTTTGGTCATTTTGGACCCATTTTCGGCTAAAAGGTCCGGGCATGCGATTTTGATCATTTTTCACCCATTTTTGGCTAAAAGGGCCGGGGGGGTGCAAATGTGGTCATTTTTGACCCATTTTGGGCTAAAAGGTCCAGGGGTGCGTTTTTGGTCATTTTGGACCCATTTTGGGCTAAAAGGGCAGGGGGTGCGATTTTGGTCATTTTTGACCCATTTTCGGCTAAAAGGACCGGGGGTGCGATTTTGGTCATTTTTCACCCATTTTTGGCTAAAAGGGCCGGGGGTGCGATTTTGGTCATTTTGGACCCATTTTGGGCTAAAAAGGCCAGGGGTGTTATTTTGGTAATTTTGGACCCATTTTGGGCTAAAAGGTCCGGGGGTGCGATTTTGGTCATATTTTACCCATTTTGGGCTAAAAGGTCCGGGGGTGCGATTTTGAGCATTTTTTACCCATTTTGGGCTAAAAGGGCCGGGGGTGCGATTTTGGTAATATTTTACCCATTTTGGGCTAAAAGGGCCGGGGGTGCGATTTTGGTAATTTTTGAGCAATTTTGGGCTAAAAGGTCCAGGGGTGCGATTTTGGTTATTTTGGACCCATTTTGGGCTAAAAGGGCCGGGGGTGCGATTTTGGTCATTTTGGATCCATTTTGGGCTAAAAGGGCCGGGGGTGCGATTTTGGTCATTTTGGACCCATTTTGGGCTAAAAGGGCCGGGGGTGCGATTTTGGTCATTTTTGACCCATCTTGGGCTAAAAGGGCCGGGGGTGCGATTTTGGTCATATTTTACCCATTTTGGGCTAAAAGGTCCGGGGGTGCGTTTTTGGTCATTTTGGACCCATTTTGGGCTAAAAGGGCCGGGGGTGCGATTTTGGTCATTTTTGACCCATTTACGGCTAAAAGGGCTGGGGGTGCAATTTTGGTCATTTTTGACCCATTTTGGGCTAAAAGGGCTGGGGGTGCGATTTTGGTCATTTTTGACCCATTTTGGGTTAAAAGGTCCGGCGGTGCGATTTTGGTCATTTTGGTCCCATTTTAGTCTAAAAGAGCCGGGGGTGCGATTTTGGTCATTTTGGACCCATTTTGTGATAAAAGGTCCGGGGGTGTGATTTTGGTCATATTTTACCCATTTTGGGCTAAAAGGGCCGGGGGTGCGATTTTGGTCATTTTGAACCCATTTTGGGCTAAAAGGGCCGGGGGTGCGATTTTAGTCATTTTTGAACCACTTTGGACTAAAAGCTCGGGGGGTGCGATTTTGGTCATATTCCACCCATTTTGGGCTAAAAGGGCCAGGGGTGCGATTTTGGTTATTTTGGACCCATTTTGGGCTAAAAGGGCCGGGGATGCGATTTTGGTCATTTGTGACCCATTTTCAGTTAAAAAGGCCGGGGATGCGATTTTGGTCATTTTTGACCCATTTTGGGCTAAAAGGGCCGGGGGTGCGATTTTGGTCATTTTTGACCCATTTTGGGCTAAAAGGGCCGGGGGTGCGATTTTGGTCATTTTTGACCCATTTTGGGCTAAAAGGGCCGGGGGTGCGAATTTGGTCATTTTTGACCCATTTTGGGCTAAAAGGGCCGGGGGTGCGAATTTGGTCATTTTTGACCCATTTTGGGCTAAAAGAGCTGGGGGTGCGATTTTGGTCATTTTGGATCCATTTTGGGCTAAAAGGGCCGGTGGTGCGAATTTCATCATTTTGGACCGATTTCCGGCTACAAGGGCCGGGGGTGCGATTTTGGTCATTTTAGACCTATTTCAGGCTAAAAGGGCCGGGGGTGCGATTTTGGTCATTTTGGACCTATTTCGGGCTAAAAGGGCCGGGGGTGCGATTTTGGTCATTTTGGACCCATTTTGGACTAAAAGGACCGGGGGTGCGATTTTGGTCATTTTTGACCCATTTGCGGCTAAAAGGGCCAGGGGTGCGATTTTGGTCATATTTTACCCATTTTGGGCTAAAAGGTCCGGGGGTGCGTTTTTGGTCATTTTGGACACATTTTGGGCTAAAAGGGCCGGGGGTGCGAATTTCATCATTTTGGACCGATTTCCGGCTACAAGGGCCGGGGGTGCGATTTTAGTCATTTTAGACCTATTTCAGGCTAAAAGGGCTGGGGGGTGCGATTTTGGTCATTTTGGACCTATTTCGGGCTAAAAGGGCCGGGGGTGCGATTTTGGTCATTTTGGACCCATTTTGGATTAAAAGGACCGGGGGTGCGATTTTGGTCATATTTTACCCATTTTGGGCTAAAAGGGCCGGGGGTGCAAATTTGGTCGTTTTTTACCCATTTTGGGCTAAAAGGTCCGGGGGTGCGTTTTTGGTCATTTTGGACACATTTTGGGCTAAAAGGGCCGGGGTGCGATTTTGGTCATATTTTATCCATTTTGGGCTAAAAGGTCCGGGGGTTCGATTTTGGTCATTTTGGACCCATTTTGGGCTAAAAGGGCCGGGGGTGCAATTTTGGTCATTTTTGACCCATTTTGGGCTAAAAGGGCCGGGGTGCGATTTTGGTCATATTTTGCCCATTTTGGGCTAAAAGGGCTGGGGGTGCAAATTTGGTCATTTTTGACCCATTTACGGCTAAAAGGACCGGGGGTGCGTTTTTGGTCATTTTGGACCCATTTTTGGGCTAAAAGGGCCGGGGGTGCGATTTTGGTCATATTTTATCCATTTTGTGCTAAAAGGGCTGGGGGTGCGATTTTGGTCATATTTTATCCATTTTGTGCTAAAAGGTCCGGGGGTGCGATTTTGGTCATTTTGGACCCATTTTAGGCTAAAAGGGCCGGGGGTGCGATTTTGATATTTTTTCTTTACTATTTTTGGGGCTAAAAGGCCCGGGGATGCGATTTTGGTTATTTTGGATCCATTTTGCGCTAAAAGGGCCGGGGGTGCGATTTTGGTCATTTTGGACCCAGTTTTGGCTAAAAGGGCTGGGGTGCGATTTTGGTCATATTTTACCCATTTTGGGGTAAAAGGGCCGGGGGTGCGATTTTGGTCATTTTGGACCCATTTTCACGCAAAAAGGGTCGGGGGTGCGATTTTGGTCATTTTGGACCCATTTTGGGCTAAAAGGGTCGGGGGTGCGATTTTGGTCATTTTTGAATCATTTTCGGCTAAAAGGGCCAGGGGTGCGATTTTGGTCATTTTTTACCCATTTTTGACTAAAATGGCCAGGGGTGCGATTTTGGTCATTTTGGACACATTTTCGTCTAAAAGGGCCGGGGGTGCGATTTTGGTCATTTTGGACCCATTTTGGGCTAATAGTGCCGGGGGTGCGATTTTTTTCATTTTTGACCCATTTTGGTCTATAAGGTCCGGGGATGCGATTTTGGTCATTTTTGACCAATTTTGGGCTAAAAGGGCCGGGGGTGCGATTTTGGTCATTTTTGGGCCATTTTGGGCTAAAAGGGCCGGGGGTGCGATTTTGGTCATTTTGGACCCATTTTGGGCTAAAAGGTCCGGGGGTGCGATTTTGATCATTTTTGACCCTTTTTGGGCTAAAAGGGCCGGGGATGCGATTTTGGTTATTTTGGATCCATTTTGGGCTAAAAGGGCCGGGGGTGCGATTTTGGTCATTTTGGACCCATTTTCGGTTAAGAGGGCCGGGGGGTGCGATTTTGGTCATTTTTCACACATTTTCGTCTAAAGGGGCCGGGGGTGCGATTTTGGTCATATTTTACCCATTTTGGGCTAAAAGGTCCAGGGGTGCGATTTTGGTCATTTTTGACAAATTTTGGGCTAAAAGAGCCGTGGGTGCGAATTTGGTCATTTTTTACCCATTTTTGGCTTAAAGGTCCGGGGGTGCGATTTTGGTCATTTTGGACCCATTTTGGGCTAAAATGGCCGGGGGTGCGATTTTGGTGATTTTTGACCCATTTTTGGCTAAAAGGTCCGGGGGTGCAATTTTGGTCATTTTTGACCTATTTTGGGATAAAAGGGCCGGGGGTGCATTTTTGGTCATTTTTAACCCTTTTTCGGCTTAAAGGTGAGGGGGTGCGATTTTGGTCATTTTTGACCAATTTACGGCTAAAAGGTCCGGGGGTGCGATTTTGGTCATTTTGGACCCATTTTGAGCTAAAAGGGCCGGGGGTGCGATTTTGGTAATTTTTCACCCATTTTCGTCTAAAAGGGCTGGGGGTGCGATTTTGGTCATTTTTGACCCATTTTGGGCTAAAAGGTCCGGGGGTGCGATTTTGGTCATTTTTGACCCATTTTCGGCTTAAAGGTGAGGGAGTGCGATTTTGGTCATTTTGACCCATTTTGGGCTAAAAAGGCTGGGGGTGCGATTTTGGTCATTTTTGACCAATTTACGGCTAAAAGGTCCAGGGGTGCGATTTTGGTCATTTTGGACCCATTTTGAGCTAAAAGGGCCGGGGGTGCGATTTTGGTTATTTTGGATCCATTTTGGGCTAAAAGGGCCGGGGGTGCGATTTTGGTCATTTTTGACAAATTTTGGGCTAAAAGGGCCGGGGGTGCGATTTTGGTCATTTTTAACCCATTTTCGTCTAAAAGGGCTGGGGGTGCGATTTTGGTCATTTTGGACCCATTTTCAGTTAAGAGGGCCGGGGGTGTGCGATTTTGGTAATTTTTCACCCATTTTCGTCTAAAAGGGCTGGGGGTGCGATTTTGGTAATTTTTTACCCATTTTTGGCTTAAAGGTCCGGGGGGTGCGATTTTGGTCATTTTGACCCATTTTGGGTTAAAAGGGCCGGGGGTGCAGTGACGCAGGCATGGACTGCATATAGGCTATTAACAGATTCAACAAAGGAAGGCAACTTACTGGAGTATACAAACTATCTCAATTTAGGAGGCATGGGGAAAAATAATCCTGTTTAGTCAAAAGGAGGATATGTATTGCTCTGAAAAAAATCACCAAAAATCAATCCCTGTGTAGATCTCCAAAACTGAGATATATGTAAAAATCAATGTGTTTACAGGTCTATTCATTCTTGCCTTAGGATTATAAAGAGCCTGATTATTAATACTAGATAGATATTTATTCAATAGCGGAACAATATTGAATAATTATCTGTCTAGTATTAATAATCGGGCTCTTTATAATACCAAGGTAAGAATAAATAGACCTGTAAACACATTATATAGATAGAGAAATAGATATAGAGAGAGAGATGTAAAACATTATATTTATAATATATATATCTCAATCTTGGAGATCTACACAGTGCTTGATTTTTGGAGCTTTTTTTTCAGGGCAATACATATCCTCCTATATGCAGTCCATGCCTGGGTTACATCCTTGTGTACGGTTATCTTTAGGTGTGTCCCCATATCAACCTTTCATGTGGGGGTCAATATTGCCCTAACCGTCCTCTCCTCATGTGGTCTTTTCATGGTTTTGTAAGTATTACGTGGTGTTCTGCATGACTTTGCGGAGGCTAACATGTAACACTCTATTCTTATGTTTTTGAACATTTGAGATATCCTAATGATGTTAGATCTACTTTTTTTATATATGTAAGCACTTTAACCCTCAAGCTCCTGAAGAAGCGTATAAATACGCAAAACATGTTGAGCCTGTCGCTAAGCTGGACATCACCACCCCTCAATTAAGCCACTACTGGGTATCGGTGAACCATGGTGGTTTTTGCCACAATATACACACTATGATGATTGGGGGCTCCCTATTTTAAATTGAGGATTAGTGGTGACACCAGCATAGTTCAGTTGGGGTCAACAGACAAAAAATATATTGCAATATTTATGTATTTGTATTTGGGATTGTTTTTTTTTTACCTAAAATCATATAACCTTTCAATAGATTCTATTTTTTAACTTACCTTTAGTTGTGGTGCCATTAAAATCCCATTCTTTGTCCATTTTTCTGTATACTATTCCAGTAGGGATGAGGAACATCTGTACCTAATTAATGTTCGCAGTACCACTATGCTTTGACATTTTACTTGAACTATGATAGGATAGCTAGCTAGAGTCATTTTGTTTTTTGCAGGCTAAGGTCACAGAAAAATGTTCTGGTAATACTCCTAGGAAGTAGTGAGCACTTTGTGGTGCCATGTTAGGGTCTATTAGTTAATGTTAATGTTTTATTGCAAATAAAGCAATACATGTTTTTTTTGGTTGGCTATAATTTCACGGGTCAACACGGGTCTTCCTTTTTTTGATTAGGGGTAAACAGAGGAAAAATATGGAGGCTTTCTTCACAGTTTTCTTCTTCTGGAGACCTCAGTCATGCAGATACTCTTTAACACTGAAACTGGCCATAGATGGAATGGAATTCGACCGCTTTAGCAGGAACCAGCCGAATCTTCAATCCATCTATGGCTGTTCCCATTCCTGAAACTTTGCTCTAACAATTGACTTCTCTCGAACCGGCTTGTTAGAAGGTTTTACTTTCAATAAGTGCTTATTAGTGTATTTTGACAGTGGAGTTGTCTCCCCTTTGTCAGTATACAATAACCAAGCAGGAAGGATTTCTCTATTGACCCCACTTTTGTCAATGTGGTAATCGGTTCAGTTCTTTGTTTTGTTTTTTTTGATCAGCCCACTTTAAAAAAAAAAAATTTTCTATGTATGGCCAGCCTTAGAGTAACTAAAGCTGAATTTGGATCAATGTGTGGCCACTGTGGTTGAACAGAAGTCAGTATATTCCCAATCGGTCAGTGCCGTTGGCTGGAGAGATGATCTGTATATTTTGACTGCAGGCAAGTCTCCCTCCTGCCAGAATACAATGATACAGTGGGGAGGATTCCAGCACCCACATTGTGTGTGGATGGAGAAATCAAGTCAGTTTTGTTTGTTTTTTTCATTTTTTTCTTTTTAAAATTTTTACCAATTGGCTGAATGTAAAAAACTGACACGTGCATGGCCAGCTTTAGAGTTTCAAGGGTTAAGTGACCTGGAGATATTGAAGTAGGTTTAACCATAACAACCTTGCAGCAAGCATTTTAGGTTAACAGTAAAAAAATGTATATCATGTCATGGTTTAGATTGTGTATTTTTAAGCCAAACCTCAGATTTCATTATCTCTGGATAAGTAGGCATGATGCCATTGTAAATTTTCTTTTTTCCATGACTAGTTGATAAGCCATGATCTCTTCAAGCAAGATGGGAAGCCAGGCACACTCCAAGCAAGATGGAATCCCTTTTCTGCTCCTGCAGCATTAGCAAATGGTGGGTACCTACATAAAACTCATTAAGGATGATAAAAAATGTGTCTAACATGCTATAAAAGCATCGCCAGAGTTATGAGCTTTAATCATAACTCATTGCTTGGGTTTAGCCACTCAATTTTGTGGACCCCAAAAATATTGCTAGACCGAGTTAGGAAGGAGAAAGTCTATCGCTCAATCAACTACCTGAGTTATGAGCTTTAATCATAACTCATTGCTTGGGTTTAGCCACTCAATTTTGTGGACCCAAAAAATATTGCTAGACCAAGTTAGGAAGGAGAAAGTCTATTGCTCAATCAATCAGGGATGAATGGCTGAGCAGGGATTTCACTCTCATACCTCTTGGGAAAGTCTACAGAGAGCCCCCGCTCTCTGGAAGTAAAGGGCGGCTGTTGCAAGAACATCTTACATTTCCATTGTAAGCTGTAATTGGGCATCTAGTCTGGTCGCTAGGTTGTTCTGAAGTAGAAGGTGGAGAGACTGGGTCAATCTCAGTCCTTGCTGGACCGGGGGAAGAGTGCCCATTCCTCCGAGAAGGACAGGCCTGGATCTGATTCAGTCTCTTCTCCAACTGCTCCCAGGGCAACCTGGCAGGCAGTCTAGATGTTTGACTATGGCTTATGAAGGGAATGGAGGATCCTCTTCTAACTCTTCATCCTTTCTTCCTGAGAATACAGAGTTTTGATCTTGGAATGGTTTTTAGTTTTTCTTGGTTAGAGTATGAGGGCACCATACTACAGTCAACAAACACTTTGGCCAGGCCAAAATCAAAGTGCTCTATTCTTGGGTCAGACTTCAGGCACTGGGTCAATGTGCCTTCTCCCCTAAGGGGAAAAGGTATGACACATGCCATTCCCACACAAATAGGTTTAAACTAATCTAATTTTAAAAATATGAAAGTTTTCAATGAAAACTATTCATTAATGTCCATATATAGTGTAGCCAGTAGGCTAAAACAAAGCAGTGTTCAGGCACAATGCACATAGATATTCCTTGCTGCCCATTTGCTAGAGCAGCATTTAGACAGGACCACCTCAGACGCAATGCACATAGATTTGTTGCACCTAGGATTTAGACAGGACCCCCTCCCAAGCCCACTCTAGCATTGTTTGTATACAATGCTGTTAACTACCCATTTGCTGCTCATTAGTATGCCCACCTTGGAGCAGTGTAGAATGCATTGCCAGTGATTTCCCCTTGCGCATATGCTCTGTGGTCCCAGCAGAGCAGATTTCATAGGCAATGCACATAGTAATTGGCGGCTTTACTGGAGCCGGCCTTTTGTTTATATGAAATGCAAATGATGTGTTGCGCAATCAAGCCCACCTAAGCATTGTTTGTATACAATGCCATTAATTCCCCCTCCGCTGCTCATTTATATGCCCAACATGGAGCAGTGTATAGAATGCATTGCAAATGATTTCACCTTGCGCATCTGCTCTGTGGTCCCAACAGAGCAGAGTTCATAAGCAATGCACATAGTGATTGGCTGCTCTAGTGGAGCCAGTTATATGAAATGCAAATGATGTGTTGCGCAATCAAGCCCCCACTGTAGCATTGTTTACAATGCAAATAATTCCCCTTTGCTGCTGATTTATGCCCAGCCTGGCGCAGCATAGAATGCATTGCGATTGATTTCCCGTTGCTTTCAAGCTTTGTGGTCCCAACAGAGCAGAGTTCAGACGCAATGCACATAGATTTGTTGCACCTAGGATTTAGACAGGACCCCCTCCCAAGCCCACTCTAGCATTGTTTGTATACAATGCTGTTAACTACCCATTTGCTGCTCATTAGTATGCCCACCTTGGAGCAGTATAGAATGCATTGCCAGTGATTTCCGCTTGCGCATATGCTCTGTGGTCCCAGCAGAGCAGATTTCATAGGCAATGCACATAGTAATTGGCGGCTTTATTGGAGCCGGCCTTTTGTTTATATGAAATGTAAATGATGTGTTGTGCAATCAAGCCCACTGTAGCATTGTTTGTATACAATGCCATTAATTCCCCCTCCGCTGCTCATTTATATGCCCAACTTGGAGCAGTGTATAGAATGCATTGCAAATGATTTCACCTTGCGCATCTGCTCTGTGGTCCCAACAGAGCAGAATTCATAAGCAATGCACATAGTGATTGGCTGCTCTAGTGGAGCCAGTTATATGAAATGCAAATGATGTGTTGCGCAATCAAGTCCCCACTGTAGCATTGTTTACAATGCAAATAATTCCCCTTTGCTGCTGATTTATGCCCAGCCTGGCGCAGCATAGAATGCATTGCGATTGATTTCCCATTGATTTTAAGCTTTGTGGTCCCAACAGAGCAGAGTTCAGACGCAATGCACACAGGCATGTACTGGCCATTGGGACTACAGGGAGTTTCCCGGTGGGCCGATGGCTCAGTGGGCCAATTTCAGTGACAGTGGACCGCTGCCTCCCTCCGGTCCTCTGTCCCCCCCCCCCGCAGTGCTCACCTCCTCTCCTTGGCTAGTTATGCAGTGCGCCTGAATACAGACATGATGCTCAGGAGTCAACACTGAGAAGCTCATCATACGATCTGGAAGGAGGGCGGCCTCACTTTCCTGCCTAATCTTGTCCCATTGGGGGGGGGGGGGGGGGCACCAAACTGATTCTTTGCCCCAGGTGAAATAATGTCTAGCTTCCCCACTGGTACTGCCTATAAGAGAAATAATGTAGAACGGCTAATGGCTAGTGTGGGGGGGGGGGGCTTGGGTGGCAAGCCGGCATGGGAGAGACCTGTCAAAGTGGGCCAGTCTGGATGAAGTCCAGGGCCAAATTTTTGTCCCAGTCCAGCCCTGAATGCACATAGTTGATTTCTTTTTTTTGTTAGGCTTTAGTAGGGTTATTAGTCAGAATTAGAACCATATAGTTTAATGTGAAAATGATGTATTTTTACTGCTGAATGCTTTATTGTTTTAGAAGGCAGGAAAGTATTTTATTGTTTTAAAATGCAAGGATTGTCAATATTACAGTTTAGTGGATATTATTTGTTTTAAAAGTTGTTAATGCGATAATTGGGGCCTACAGCCCCATATCATCCTTCTTGTGTTTTTTAATGTTACCAATATCTTGTTGCAGATCACTGGAATGAGCAGCACACTGGAATGAGCAGCACACTGGAATGAGCAGCACACTGGAATGAGCAGTATGTTTGGACTGCTGTTCGATCTAAAGTAAGTAAATGGTACACATTATTTTCTTTTTAATTTTAATATATATATTTTTTTTCTTTAAAGATAAATTTACCCTTTAACCCCTCCAATACAGGGCACTTTCACCCCATTGGTGTTCAATGGGAAGCATGCATCCCTTTGCCGTTGTTTTTCAATGTTGAAGCATTTCTCCCCTTGGTTGTCAATGGGCAGCATGTCTCCCCTATTTAAAGACTGGGAAGCTGACACCCCCTTGATAATGATTGGGAAGCTGGCACCCCCCTTGGCGATGACTAGGAAGCTGGCACCCCCCTTGGCGATGACTGTGAAGCTGGCACCCCCCTTGGCGATGACTGTGAAGCTGGCACCCCCCTTGGCGATGACTAGGAAGCTGGCACCCCCCTTGGCGATGACTGGGAATCATTTAATAGCTCAGTGACAATTGCGGTTTATTCAATAGACAGTACGATGTGTAATGCTGTTAAAGCAAACAATCACATGACTGCTGTAAAACGGCATGGGTCATTTGGTGATTGGCTGTTTGACTATTGTACTTTTCTGTGTGCCCTGTTCTTTTTTCTTAACCCAGATGCATACTGAACAGTCAACCATACTACAAACCATTTTTCAACTTGCTCAATTTTTCTAGAACGTTTTGTGTTGATTTGGACTCCAGTCACACCTGAGCATTTTGCGGGCAGATTTGGGATACCAAAACGCTGTGCAAAAATGACAAATTGCACAGCGCTTATTTGGGTGCCATTCATTTCAATGTCACCTAAACGCACGTGCGATTTTGCCATGTGATCTTGGCAAAATTGCAGCGCATGAAGCTTGTCCCTCAAAACGTATCAGGAGCTTCTTTTTGGGCACCGGCTTCGAGCATTGAGGTTTTCCGCTATTGCAGCCTGATTTATTGTGGCAAAATTACACCCACGTTTAGGTGTCACTGAAATGAGTGGCACCTGAACAAGCATTGTGCAATTTGTCATTTTTTGCACAGCATTTTGGATTTGCGGGCTGAATCACTGATGGCAAACACCCATGTGTGGAGCCTACTACTTTTTGTTTTAGAAATAAAAATTTAAATAAAAAAACCTACACTATATTACCAAACGTATTGGGACGCCTGCCTTTACACGCACTTGAAATTTAATGGTGTCTTAGTCCGTAGGATTCACTATTGAGTTGGCCCACCCTTTTGCAGCTATAACAGCTTCAACTCTTCTGCGAAGGCTCCTCAAGGTTTTGGCATGTGTCTTTGGGAATGTTTCTTCCATTTGTGAGGTCAGGCACTGATGTGGACGAGAAGGCCTGGCTCGGAGTCTCCGCTCTAATTCATCCCAAAGGTGTTCTATCGGGTTGAGGTCAAGACTCTGTGCGGGCCTGTCAAGCTCCTCCACCCCAAATTCACTCATCCATGTCTTTATGGACCTTGCTTTGTACACTGGTGTGCAGTCATGTTGAAACAGGAAGGGGCCATCCGCAAACTGTTCCCACAAAGTTGGGAGCATGAAAGTGTCTATTTATGTCTTGGTATGCTGACACCTTAAGAGTTCCCTTCCCTGGAATGAAGGGGCCAAGCCCAACCCCTGAAAAACAACCCCAAACCATAATCCCCCCTCCACCAAATGATTTGGACCAGTGCACAAAGTAAGGTCCATTAAGACACAGATGAGTGAGTTTGGGGTGGAGGAACTTGACTGGCCTGCACAGAGTCCTGACCTCCTGATAGAACACCTTTAGGGTGATTTAGAGAGCAGACTGCGAGACAGGCCTTCTCATCCAACATCAGTGCCTGACCTCACAAATGTGCTTCTGGAAGAATGATCAAACATTCCCATAGACACACTCCTAAACCTTGTGGACAGCCTTCCCAGAGGAGTTATAGCTGTTATAGCTGCAAAGGGTGGACCAACTCAATATTGAACCCCACAGACGAAGACTGGGATGTCATTAAAGTTGATGTTCATGTGCATGTTAAGGCAGGCGTCCCAATATAGTGTATGTGTAAGGGGGCACTCTGCCACGCTCTGATGCAAGGGGCGATACTCTGCTATAAAGTGGGACTGATGTAAGGGTGGGACTTTGGAGACGTGGATGCAAGGGAGGACCATGTTGTGAATGTGGCACTTCTCCTGACTGCTGTACTCTGTTTTGTTTATTGCTTGCTCTTAACCCCTGTACTCTGTACAATATGCATAGATATACTGTACATACACCTGACCAAGGTGATCGTTGTCTCCACTGTTGCTGGTTTTAATGAAGTTCTTCTTTAATGTAAGCTCAGCCCATACATCAGAATTTTTCTTTTTGTTCAACCAGCGGGTTGAACAAAAATGGCTCGTTTTTTTTTTTTTTTCCCCCATTCAGACATTTGACACTGCCCTGCTAACCCAACTGTACTCTGCCCTACTGATTTCTGTTTCTGTATACTGTTCTGCAGAACTCCCATCCTCTGCCCCCCTGACAGTTTTTACTGCACCCCCACATGAGACGGATAGATCCGGCATTGGATTAGAGTATAAGGTCACCATACTAGAGCCAACAATCTCTTTGGCAAGGCCAAATTCAAATTCAATACTCTCTATTCTTGGGTCAGACTTTAGGTATTGGGTCAGAATCCTTATATCTTTAGGGGGGAAAATGGAAATACTTCATTACTTTGTAAGACATTACAACAAGAATTTAAAATAAAATTTTCTTTCTCGAACATTACAGGACACAGAGCCACAGTAATTACTGATGGGTTATATAGGGTATCACTGGTGATTGGACACTGGCACACCCTATTAGAAAGTTCAACCCCCTATATAATCCCTCCCCTTGCAGGGATACCTCAGTTTTTACGCCAGTGTCTTAGGTGATGGACGTGTAAAGATGTCCTGTGCTGAGCTCCAAAGGGAATATCCCATATCCTATACTAGGGCAAGCCAGGCGAACCAGATCCATTCAAAGTGTCCTTTCGTGGCTGAATTGGGTGGTACCCGGGCCTCGGGTCCAAAGAAACGAGGTTTTACCTGTAACGCTTCTCTTTTTAGAGAGCTGGACCCCACAGAAAATGTTTTTTCTAGCCGGGTGCTTTACAGGCCCAGAACTGTGGATCCCGCTATCCGTAGGGGGCTTGAGCACCATTGCCGCCATTACAGGTCAGGCCCCATCACTACCGGCCTCTCTCCTTCCTCCCCCAGCCTTCCTCCAGATTATTTCCGGAGGGTCGGCCAGCGCGGGAAGTGCTTGTTTTTTTGAAATTCAGGGGGGGGCGGTAGAGGGGGGGCGGGGCGTCAGCACAGATGCTTAGACGCCCACTCAGGCCAGCTGCAGGCTATTTAAAAGCACTCTGTACAGGTACTCTGAGCCTTTGGAGGGACACAGAGCTGACGGTCGCATGTAAGGTGGGACACAGGCATTCTCATAGGCAGCATTTACTAAGGTAACACCAGACTGGGCATTTGGTAGCAGGGCTTTTAGCCGGACAACATCGCTCAGCAATCAGTGTTCATTTTGTGATACCTCTACCTTGTTGCTTTGCACTATGGGTAGAAGAGGTTCAAACACCCCAAGAACCAGAGACTCTAGGGGATCTCGGTCGGGTTCTGAGGACCCCCTTTCTGCAGCATCCTCCCCCCCCCCCCCCTGAGGGGCCAGGGACGGCTAGCCAGAGGGAGCCATTGGGGTCAGGGGCTATACCTGCCTCCGGCACTTCAGTCCCTGTATACATTACACAGGAGGTTTTTTCCTCAACCATTAGTGGTTTAGAGGAGAGATTAATGGCCGTGATTACATCTTAACTCAGTGGAAGAAAACGCACTAGACCTTCCTCTGTTTCCCAAGACCCTCAGGAAGAGGATCCCTGGGATAAGGGAGACAAATCCCTTTCAGAGGATGGGTATGGGACGGATGATTCCTCTTCGGAAGAATCAGGTGGAGAGGGGCCCTCTGCGACTTCTCAGGAGGAGAAAGTCTTAGTGCAGATCCTTACTGGATTGGTCCACTCCACATTCAAGTTGCCCGTATCTGAATCAGTTAAAGAACCCTCTTCTTCTTTGGGGTCACTGAAGCCTCCTCAAACAGCACATGCTTTTCCTGTTCATAGTTTACTTGAAAAGCTCATTTATTCTGAGTGGGATCACCCAGACAAACGTTTTTTTCCGCTGAAAAAGTTTTCAACACTTTATCTGATGGAAGAAAAGTTTATTAAGATGTGGGGAATACCGGCCATTGATGCCGCCATTTCTTCCGTAAATAATAGTCTGACTTGTCCTGTAGACAATGCTCAGATGCTCAGGGATCCTGTAGATAAAAAGACGGAATCCCTATTGAAGGATGTTTTCTCCTTGGCAGGTTCAGTGGCTCAACCTGCAGTAGCAGCAATTGGAGTCTGTTAATACTTAAGAGACCATGTTAAGCAGGTTATCAAAGTATTACCTGAACAACAGGCCCAGGGGTTGGCTAACCTTCCTGCGGCCTTATGTTACGTTATTGACGCCATCAGAGATTCTATCGTGCAAACCTCTCGTCTTTCACTGGGGTTGGTGCATATACGTAGAATCCTATGGTTGAAAAATTGGTCAGCCGAAGCACCATGTAAGAAGCTGCTGGATGGGTTTCCGTTTCGTGATGCAAGGTTGTTTGGAGAAGACTTGGATGACTATATCAAGAAAATCTCTGGTGGGAAAAGTACTCTTACCTGTCAAGAAAAAGAGTAAGCGTCCCTCTTTCAAACTGACTCTTTCCCCAGCGCCAGGGGCTTCAGCCTCCAGGCAGTCTCGACGGCCTCCTCCATCTGGGTTCAGAAACAAGAGTCGACCCCAGGAACAAAAAGTCCTGGGGGAAGAAGCTTACAAGGGAAAACACTAAGACCTCTTCATGAAGTGGCGCCCCTGCTCGCTCGAGTGGGGTGAAGACTGCGACAGTTTTCAGAGCTCTGGCAGGAGGACTTTCAGGACAGATGGGTAATCTCCACTGTAACCTTAGGGTACAAGCTGGAGTTTCAGGAATTTCCCTCTCCTCGGTTCCTCAGATCAAGTGTTCCCAGAGACCCAGAGAAGAAGCAGTCGCTCCTTCTAAGGTTAGAGCAACTTTTGTCGCAGGAGGCCATTATGATGGTTCCCGCAAAGGACCAGGGATTGGGCTTCTATTCCAACCTTTTTACGGTCCAAAAACCAAATGGGGATGTCAGACCCATTCTGGATTTAAGGGATTTGAACCGATTCCTAAGGATTCAAGCCTTCCGCATGGAATCAATTTGGACAGTAGTCTCCACTCTGCAGGGAGGAGAATTTCTGGCATCGATAGACATCAGAGATGCATATCTGCATGTGCCCATTTTTCCTGCTCATCAGAAGTTTCTGCGCTTCGAGATAGGAGGGTGCCATTTCCAGTTTGTGGCTCTGCCTTTTGGGATAGCCACTGCACCTCGGGTGTTCACAAAGGTCTTGGCCCCTCCTCTGGCCAGATTAAGGGCTCAGGGTTTAGCTGTCATAGCATACCTAGACGACCTGCTACTGATAGACCGGTCGGTAGCCTCCTTGAACGGGAACTTGAGAACCACAGTCAAGTATCTGGAACACCTAGGTTGGATCCTCAACCTAGAAAAGTCTTTCCTAAAACCAGTAAGAAGACTGGAGTATTTAGGTCTGATCATAGATACAAGCCAGGAGAAAGTATTTCTACCTCAGCAAAGATCACTGCTTTAAGGGAGCTGATTCTGGCAGTCAGGACCAAGAAGGGTCCTTCTGTCCAACTTTGTATGAGGCTGCTAGGGAAGATGGTGTCTTCATTCGAAGCAGTTCCTTATGCTCAGTTCCATTCAAGACTACTGCAACACAGTATTCTGTCGGCCTGGAACAAGAAGGTTCAGGCGTTAGACTTTCCGATGCACCTGTCGCATGCGGTGCGTCAGAGCCTCAATTGGTGGCTCATACCCGAAAACCTGCAGAAGGGGAAATCCTTTCTACCGGTTACCTGGACGGTGGTAACAGATGCCAGTCTGTTAGGTTGGGGAGCAGTTATGGAACAGTCTGCGGTTCGGGGGTATGGTGCAAGACAGAGAGGACCTTACCCATCAACATTCTGGAAATCCGTGCGGTATGTCTAGCCCTAAAGGCCTGGACTATCAGGCTACAGGGTTGCCTGATCAGGATCCAGTCTGACAATGCCACAGCAGTGGCCTATGTCAATCATCAGGGAGGCACCAGAAGCCGAGCTGCTCAAAAAGAGGTGAACCAGATCTTAGTCTGGGCAGAGAGGCATGTGCCATGCATATCAGCAGTCTTCATTCCGGGGATAGAGAACTAGCAGGCGGACTATTTAAGTCGCCAGAAGTTACTTCCAAGGGAATGGTCTCTACATCCCGACGTCTTTTGGAACATATGCCAAAGATGGGGGGTCCCAGATGTAGATCTCTTTGCATCCCGTTTCAACAAAAAGATGGACAGATTTGTGGCAAGAACAAGAGATCCTCTTGCATGCGGGACGGATGCGTTGGTGATTCCGTGGCATCGGTTCTCACTGATTTAGGCATTCCCACCTATTCTGCTGCTGCCGCAACTTCTTCGCAGGATCAGGCAGGAAAGGAAGTCTGTACTACTGGTGGCCCCCGCTTGGCCCAGAAGGACGTGGTATGCGGAAATAGTAAGGATGACGGTGGGTTCCCCATGGACCCTACCGGTACGCCCAGACCTGTTATCTCAAGGTCCAGTGTTCCATCCTGCCTTACAAACGCTAAATTTGATGGTTTGGCTATTGAGACCCACATTCTGAAGAATCTTGGGCTTTCAGGTTCTGTGATATCTACCTTGATCAATGCAAGGAAGCCAGCTTCCAGAATGATTTATCATAGAGTCTGGAAAGCTTATGTAGCCTGGTGTGAATCCAGGGGTTGGCATCCCAGAAAATATGTGATAGGTAGAATTCTTGATTTTCTACAATTGGGTTTAGAGATGAAGCTGGCCTTGAGTACCATCAAGGGCCAGATCTCGGCCTTATCAGTATTATTTCAACGGCCACTTGCTTCACATTCTTTGGTCCAAAACTTTATACAGGGGGTGACACGTCTTAATCCTCCAGTTAGGGTGCCCCTAAACCCCTGGGACTTGAACTTGGTCCTGGCTGTGTTACAGAAACAGCCTTTTGAACCAATAAGTCAGATTCCTTTGGTCTTGTTGACAAAGAACTTAATTTTTCTGGTATCCATCTCTTCTGCTAGAAGAGTATCAGAATTAGCAGCCCTTTCCTGTAAGGAGCCTTATTTGATTGTACACAAAGATAGAGTGGTACTGCGCCCTCATCCTAGTTTTTTACCAAAGGTGGTTTCTGATTTTCATTTAAATCGAGACATTGTTCTACCTTCCTTTTTTCCAGATCCCTGTTCTCCGGAAGAGAGATCACTACATTTGTTGGATGTAGTAAGAGCAGTGAAGGCCTATCTTGAGGCAACTGCCCAGATTCGCAAAACGGATGTTTTGTTCGTGCTGCCAGAGGGTCCCAATAGAGGACAGGCAGCGTCAAAAGCTACCATTTCTAAATGGATTCGACAGTTGATTATTCAGGCTTACGGTTTGAAACCAAAGATTCCTCAGTTTCAGATCAGGGCACATTCCACAAGGGCTATTGGTGCTTCTTGGGCAGTGCATCACCAGGCCTCTATATGGCTCAAATCTGTAAGGCCGCAACCTGGTCTTCAGTCCATACATGCACCAGATTCTATCAGGTGGATGTTAGAAGGCATGAGGATATCGCCTTTGGGCGTAGTGTGCTGCAGGCAGCGGTACAGGGTCCTCAGGTCTAATTGCACCCTACTTTGATCATGGTCCCCCCCCCCCCCTCAGATAGCATTGCTCTGTGACATCCCATCAGTAATTACTGAGGCTCTGTGTCCCGTGATGTTCGAGAAAGAAAATAGGATTTTTTAAGATGGCTTACCTGTAAAATCCTTTTCTTTCGATGGACATCACGGGACACAGAGGTCCCGCCCCTCTTCTAATAAACTATATTGCTTGGCTACAAAACTGAGGTATCCCTGCAAGGGGAGGGATTATATAGGGGGTTGAACTTTCTGATGGGGTGTGCCAGTGTCCAATCACCAGTGATACCCTATATAACCCATCAGTAATTACTGTGGCTCTGTGTCCCGTGATGTCCATCGAAAGAAAAGGATTTTACAGGTAAGCTGTCTTATTGTGTTTTTATAGTTTTACAAAATAATATATAAAAAGATCATATTAACATACAAGGTATAGACCTGTTTCTTATCCCTCTTGATGGTCACTACACCCCCAGGGTAGGAAACCCTTCTCCAGAAGAGATCAGTAAGTGTAGGCCATTGAAATTGACATGTTTCATGGTTGCCCGCTTCTTCAGGGGAAAAGTGAAGGGAAGCAAGACACACGAAACGAGTACATAACGTCATAGTATTGAAGGCAACAAAAACAGCATATTGTCCTCAACAGCAGATTACTACAACAAAAAAGGTACAGGAATGCCTTACCCCAAGATCAGGCTGGGTCAGTCGGCAGCCATCATGGAGGCACCAAAGCCAAAGTGAGCAAGGGAGCAAAAACAAAATGGCGACTGGGATATCTACTATGTATGTGTGTGTAAATATATATAAATATATATATATATATATATATATATATATATATATATATATATATATATATATATAATCAGTTCACATAGGAGTCTAACATAATGTTAAAGCTTATAGTCTTGGATTTTGAATGTAGGGTACATACGGCAGTAGCACTGATATAAAAGCAAAGATTTTTACCTGCGGTTGTAATATGGTGGAACCTTGAAAAGGTAATGTAATCCATGTTCAGGGGAATAAGTCCCAATGCGGGTCTCCTGGCTTGTACCTGTGCACATTTTGGGGTTCTTCCCTTTCTTGTAATACTAGGGGCCCCTTGTTATTGGGCTTATAGTGATGGTACAATTATGGTCTGTTGTATGATGTGCACAGCATATAGGGGCTGGTAGGGGTAGATACACCCAATGAGAACAGTGCACAAGGATGTAACCCAGGCATGGACTGCAAATAGACTATTAACAGATTTAACCTTCTTTAGCCAACTTCCTGTATATTATTCCAGTAGGGATGAGGAACATTTGTACCTATTAATGTCTTCAGTACTACTATGCGTTGACATTTTCCTTGAACTATGGTAGGATAGCTAGCTAGAGTCCTTTTTGTTTTTTGCAGGCTAAGGTCACTGAAAAATGTTCTGGTAATACTCCTAAGTAGTGGTGAGCAATCCATGGTGCCAAGTTACGGTCTATTAGTTATTGTTAATGTTTTATTGCAACTAAAGCAATGCATGTTTTTTTTGGTTGGCTATAATTTCACATATCAACAGATCTTCTAACAGCTCAACAGATTCTAAGAAGCTGACAACACAGATCACATCTAGCGCCTTGAGGCGATTTAGTTAGCATTTGCAGCGCTCTACAAATCATTCATTCATCTTCCTTTTTTGATTAGGCTTAAACAGAGAAAAATATGAAGGCTTTCTTTACGGGTTTCTTCTTCTGGAGACCTCAGTCATGCAGATACTCTTTAACACTGAAACTGGTCATAGATGGAACGAAATTTGACTGGTTCAGCAGGGACCAGCCAAATTTTCAATCCATCTATGGCTGTTCCCATTCCTGAAACTTCGCTCTAATGATCGACTTCTCTCGAACCGGCTTTTTGGAAGGTTTTACTTTCAATAAGTGCAGATTAGTGTATTCTTACAGTGGAGTCATCTCCCCTTTGTCAGAATACAATAACCAAGTAGGAAGGATTTCTCTATTGACTCCACTTGTGTGAATGGATAAACCAGTTCAGTTTGTTTTGCTTTATTGATCAGTCCACTTCAAAAGAACTTCCATGTATGGCCAGCCTTAGAGTAACTAAAGCTAAATTTTGGATCCATGTTTGGCCACTGTGGTTGAACAGAAGTCGGTATATTCCCAATCGGTCAGTGCCGTAGGCTGGAGAGATGATCTGTATATTTTGACAGCAGGGAAGTCTCCCTGCTGTCAGAATACAATGATACAGTGGGGAGGATTCCAGTACCCACATTGAGTGTGTGGATGGAGGAATCCGGTCAGTTTTTTTTTTTTTTAAATTTAACCCACTAGCTGAATGAAAACACGGGCACGTGCATGGCCAGCTTTTAGAGATTCAGGGGTAAGTGACCTGGAGATATTGAAGCCAGGTTTAGCATTTTAGGTTAACAGTAAAATATTTTCATATCATGCCTTGGTTTAGATTGTGTATTTTTAACCCAAACCTCAGATTTCATTATCTTTGGATAAGTAGACATGATGCCATTGTAAATTTTCTCTTTTCCATGACTAGTTGATAAGCCATGATCTCTTCAAGCAAGATGGGAAGCCAAGCACACTCCAAGCAAGATGGAATCCCTTTTCTGCTCCTGCAGCATTAGCAAATGGTGGGTACCTACATAAAACTCATTAAGGATTATACAAAATGCATCTAAAATGCTATGAAAGCATCGCCTGAGTTATGAGCTTTTATCATAACTCCATTGCTTGGGTTTAGCCACTCTGTTTTGTCGACCCAAAAATATTGATAGACTAAGTTAGAAATGAGAAAGTATATATCTCAATCAACTACCTGAGTTATGAGCTTTTATCATAACTTTTAATTTCTTGGATCTGAGTGATGTACAGGTTCAGTCTGAAGTCTCTAGCAGTGAATGAGCTCCTTGGTCGTGGGTTAGTGTGGTCCCCATAAGCTTTGATGGATCTGAGTCTCGGTCTCAACAACCCACATTTTGTGATTACCCCGCAGGACACCGGTTTCAAGGAGTTAATTTCTGCAGGGATGAATGGCTGAGCAGGGATTTCACTCTGATCCCTATTGGGAAAATCTAGAGAGAGCCCCCGCTCTCTGGAGGTAAAGGGCGGCTGTTGCAAGACCATCTTACATTTCAATTGTAAGCTGTAACTGGGCATCTAGACTGGTTGCTAGGCTGTTCTGTAGTGAAAGGCTGAGGGACTGGGTCAATCTCAGTCCTTGCTGAACTGGGGGAGGAGTGCTCACTCCCCTGAGAAAGCCAGGGCTGGATCTGATTCGGTCTCTTTTCCAACTGCTCCCAGTGCACCCTGGCAGGTAGTCTAGATGTTTGATTATGGCTTATGATGGGAATGGCGGAGCTTCTTCCAACTGTACATCCTTTCTTTCTGGTAATATGGAGTGTTGATCTTGGAATGGTTCTTAGTTTTTCTTGGTTAGAGTATGAGGGCACCATACTACAGTCAACAAACTCTTTGACCAGGCCAAAATCAACATGCCCTATTCTTGGGTCAGACTTGAGGCACGGAGATTTTGAAACCTCTGAGAAATACTTCGAAAAAATGACAGAGGGCAACAGGGTTTGAGCAGGCCTAGAAACAAAGAGGGCCAAGAGCAGACCAAAAGGGAGGGGGGGTGAAAGGAAGAGAAGTAGGTGGGAGGATGGGTGAATATGGGAAGTGGAAGAATAGAATTTTGTGAAGACCGATATATAAAAGTAACAATACCAAATAAGATTTTAATATAAATTTTGAAAAATTTTGATAATAGAAGAAATGAAAAAAATAAACTTCTGCGAATATACCACAATGATGTGAAACCGAGAAGGAGACAGTAAATGAATGTAAAGTTGAATAAGTCTCTCTACAGCGTTTTCTGAAGTGGGGAGAAAAAAAGACTTGAGGCACTTGGTCAGGATGCCTTCTCCCCTAAGGGGAAAAGGTATGAAACATGCCATTCCCACACAAATGGGTTTAAACTTCCCTAATTTAAAAAATATGAAAGTTTTTCAATGAAAACTATTCATTATTGTCCAAGTATAGTGTAGCCAGTAACTGGCGAAATTGCTCTTTGTGGTCCCAACAGAGCAGAGTTCAGACACAACCACATATGTCTTGCTGCCCATTTGCTAGAGCAGCATTTAGACAGGACCCCCTCCCAAAGCCCACTGTAGCATTATATACAATGCTGTTAACTGCCCATTTGCTGCTCATTTTATATGCCCACCTGGGAGCAGTGTAGAATGCATTGCCAGTGATAGGGTTAGGGATTTGATTCAGAGTTCTTACTTAAATCTAATGCCTACGTGTAAAATCTGTTCTGAAATATAGTCTGTTATGAAATGCCTGCTTTGCAGTATCTTCTGAAATTAACCTTTGTCTGCTGACACATTTATTCTCGATGAAACTGCTTTTATTGTAACCTTTGGCTGCTGATACGACATTATTAGTCAAAACTGCTTTTTATCTGATATCTATTTTGCACTTTGATTCTTATGATTGTATAATCAAATATATATATATAACTCAATAAAACAAGACAGTTAACTCACTGCGGGGCATTCACTGCTCGTGGAATGAGACACAGACACTCCTGGCTCCGTGTCTACTTCTTTAAGGGTTAAGATTTGAAAAAGCAATATAAACTAAAAGCAACTTATTTAAGAGTTGACCCTAACATTTTTGGCGCCCGAATAAGCAGGGACCCACCGATGATACTACAAGAGGTGGCTGAGCTACGCTGACGGAACAAAAGGACAGGCATTCTGGGAACCACAGATCAAAAACCTGGCCAGGTAAGAAAAAGCTTTATTTTTCTTATATTCTGTGCTCCCCTGATTTGTGCCTATCCGTTCTGTCAGTTACGGTTCTCCTGGTTTTAAAACACCAGCCTCTGTAGTGGTGAGTCTAGAATTTACTGCATATTGTGGTTTATATTGCTGGAATTATTTGTTGTTTTGTTGTCTGTCTGTCTTGTTGAGAAAGTGAATGAGCCTTGTCAAGGATGGTATGAGTTAGAAGGGGATTGCCGAACTAAGCAACGGAATGCGCCTTACCTCACATGATTGGGAACTTGTGAGCTTGGGGGTCTGATGCTTACGTTTTGATATTCAATTTAGTTCATAAACCATAGACGGGTTGCGAGTGTAAGCCCTGTCTGCTCCAAAAAGCAGGGATAAGAGTATATAAGAGGGACCCCAGATGCAGGATACCTGGTCACTTTAGGGAATGCTTGTATATGTTGTAGTCGTCAGTCTGATCATAAAAATTTTGTCAGTTGGCTAGCATATAAAGTAATTCGGTTTCAAGAATCTCATTTAGGAGAGGTTTTTAGTATTCTGGCATCCTAGGAGGAAAAGGCAACGAGGAACTAGTGTAACTTGGTTAAGTGTTTTATATTGTACACTAAGTGTCCCACACGCTACCTAGGCTGGACTGTCAGAATGGGCCAGAGGAACACAAAACCCCGTCAGGGAATTGTGGCACATTACACGGTGCCACAGATAATTAAAAACATCTGTGGGGAAGATGAAGCGCGGGACTTAAAGGATGTCCTTCGTAAATTTAAGGTGAAAGGAGCAGCGGGTTTAGACCCGGATGTATGGAGTGAAATAAAAAGGGACAGACAAGGAGAGGTGTTAGAGAAGCAATGGATGCGTCAGGTTCAATGCTTAATTAAGGTTTCAAATAGAGCAAAAGAAGAGGGGTGGAAGTATAATCCAGATTGTGATGGTTGGGATATGAAAGATAGAAGAACAAAAAATGTTGAAAGCTTAAATAATATTACTACAACCATCCCACCCCCATACACTGATATAGAGAAAAATTCACATAAGTCAGGGTTATATCCTGTACTTGAAGGTAGAGGATGGGTTTGCCAGATTTGTGGATCACAAAACCCTGAATGGGCACAAGAATGTGTACGTTGTGGGGCGCAAAAACCTCACCCAGAACCTCTAGCCCCAGTACACGTCACCACACGAACAGTAACATTACCAAATCTCCAACACGGGGACCCACAGCATCCAAATGCGCCAGCCGTGGTTAATCGCAACGTGGCCATACATACTTGGAAACCATGGTCGGCAGACACACTCATGGCTCTAATTCAGAATGCCCCAGACCCAGTAGCTAAGCCGGCTGCTTTCAGTAGATTTGTGACCCAGTTAATGAATACACATAGAGCGGCTTGGCAGGACGGGGAAGATTTGTGTAGACATAAAATGACTGACTATGTTTAATCAGTTTATGACAGAGATAGGTCCGCATAGACCTGTGGAAGTAGCAGATGCAGACGGCAATCTGGTAGACGGACATGTCAGGCATATCGGCTCAAGGGAACCTTTTCTTGTTTTGTTAAACGCTTTTTGTCAGACAAAACAGCAAGAGAGAGGATCCACTTCACCCATGAAACAACTGCCAGGGCAGACGGTATCAGACTTTTACTTATCAATGGAAAGTATGATGGCAGACGAGGGAATGGATTTAGCACTGCCAATTACAATCCGAACCTTCAACAGACAGTTTATGGAAGGATTAATTCCACAGATACGTGAAAAACTGAAAGCCTGCACACCTGAGTGGAGGGCAATTAGGGATAGAGGGGCGTTGTTACAAAAGGCACAAGGTATAGAAGCAGATTTAGCAGAAAACAAAAGTCGAAAACATCCGGCAATCAATACGGTTGTAGATTCCCAAGAACCAAGCAGAGGTTCCTATGGCAAACCCCTTACTTGTTATTACTGTAACAAGACTGGCCACATCAGACGCCACTGCAGAAAGAGAATAAGAGATGAAGGAAAGGAGGGTGTTGATTACCCAGTTAATCAGAGGAGGAACTGGCCCAGGGACAACAATAATGGTGATGTTAGGCGGCAGGGAGATGGTCCACGAGCATGACTCGCCCCAGTTTTAGAAAGATCCAAAACTAAGATGCTTAAAACTACTATAATGGTTGGTAATAAGAAAATCTCTTGTCTAGTTGATACAGGCGCTTCACGCTCGTTACTTTCTGATTCTGAACTACTCCCTGAGCAAGAATCACCTGACACTTTATTAATAACTGGATATGATGGCATTTTAGCAGACGCCCCGCTCACAAAACCCTTAAAAGTTAAAGTAGGGAACCATATGTTCCTTTCACGTTTTCTGGTATCTAGAGGAGCCCCCACTAATTTGCTAGAAGCTGACATTTTACAGAAAATAGGGGCTAATATTACCTATCACCCCGATGGCACTGTCACCTTAGCTATAAGCGATGATCAAGAACACATGGAGATGTGTAACCTGATACAATACCTGGAGGAGGAATCGGAACTGTCCGGTCCATCACCTCCAGATTTGGATCAGATCTTGTCAACCCTTCCGGAAGAACTATGGGAAAAGCATCCAGCTGATGTTGGACTTTTGCCCATACCTCCGGTTACCCTACAGCTGATTCCAGGAGCGGTGCTACCCCAACAAAAACAGTATCCACTCAGTGCACCCCAAGAGGCGGCCATTGAAATGCAGGTCCAATCCTTCTTAAAAAGTGGAGTTTTAAAAGAAGTAAAATCGCCGGCAAATACTCCTTTGTACCCGGTTAAAAAGAAAACGATAGCTGGTAGTCCGGTTAAGTATAGGATGGTCCAAGACCTCAAAGCAATCAACAAAATACTAGCCCCGATGACACCTTTAGTACCCAATCCACATACGTTACTGTCACAAATACCCTCAACTAGTATTTACTTTACGGTTATAGATTTAGCGAATGCTTTCTTTTCTGTCGCACTTGCTGAAGAATGCCAACCATGGTTCGCATTTACAATAAAAAATCGGCAACAAACCTGGAGACGCCTTCCTCAGGGTATGGCGCATTCACCTACCTTGTATTCGCAAGCATTGCAAACGGTGTTGGGAGAATGGGTACCACCAGATTCTTGTGTATTGCTGCAATATGTGGATGATTTATTGTTGTGCTGCCCGGACAAGGAAACTTGTTTGGATACCACCCTTAATTTGTTGCGATTTTTAGCAGAAAAAGGTTGCAAGGTTAATGGGAACAAATTACAAATGTGTCAGGAAAAAGTTATCTTTCTGGGACATTGTATATCACAGGGTACAAGACATCTCACTGAGGAGAGGGTTCAAGTGATAAAGGGAATGTTACCCCCCCGGAATTTCAAACAATTGCGTATGTTTTTAGGTATTGTGTCATATTGTAGACAATGGATACCACATGCTAGCGCTTTGATGCAGCCATTATACGATTGTTTGAAAATTGTACCGTATATGCTTACAGAAGTAGCTTATGAGTCGTTTATCACTTTGAAAAAGTTGTTGATTTCTGCCCCGCCCATTGGTATTCCTAATTACACTAAGAAATTCAATCTATACGTTGCTGAGATCACTGGACACGCCACAGGTGTTCTGACACAGGCACATGTAAAACAAAGACCAGTCGCTTACTTTTCAGCAGCATTAGATCCAGTATCTAGAGGTTCACCGTCCTGTGTACGGGCGGTAGCTGCAGTGTCAATTATCATAGATAAGTCATCAGAGATTGTTCTAGACAATCCGGTTGTAGTGCATACCACACATGACATACATGCAATCTTGTCTCAGGTACAGCCTAAACACATTTCCATGGCTAGGCAATTAAGGTTACAGTGTACTTTACTTTTACCTCCAAATGTCACTTTTCAGCGCTGTACAACCTTAAATTTGGCCACCTTTTTGCCTCTTCAGTCACCAGATTTGGCAAGGGGGAATGATAGTACTAGTGAGAAAGGAAATGAGGTATCTAAAACTCTTTTGTTTAAAGACGTAGATGAACACGATTGTTTTCAGCTCATGGAACAGGAGACAATGGGATTCCCACATGTTACAGATACACCGATTTTAAACACTGAGCACACTTTGTACATAGATGGTAGTAGGTTTGCTGATGACAAGGGTAAATATCACAAAGGTTATGCCGTAGTGACTGATACAAAGGTAATTGACGCACAGCCCTTACCAGCCCACATGTCAGCACAAGAAGCAGAATTAAAAGCTTTAGAACAAGCCCTAGAATACTTAAAAGGACGAGAAGGGAATATTTACACTGACTCCGCTTATGCTTATGGTGTAGCGCATGATTATGGCCATATATGGAAGGCTAGAGGTTTTCTGACAGCAGCAGGTACACCTGTAAAACATGGAGAAGGGATTAAGAGAGTCCTGAACAATCTTCAAAAGGTTAAACGAGTGGCCATCATGAAGATAGCGGCACACACGAGCGCAAAAACAATTGAGGCAAAAGGAAATGCATTTGCAGATTTGACTGCAAAACAGGCAGCTCTAGGGGGAGGAAGCCCTGAGACCTTAGCAGCGGTAGAGGTGAGTATCCCAGAACCAACATGGCAGCAGCTGAGTAAGTTACAGGAGCAAGCAGGGGAGAGCGAGAAAGATAAGTGGGTCAGAATGGGAGCAGCACCAGACC
This sequence comes from Aquarana catesbeiana, assembly GCF_042186555.1. Lineage (NCBI taxonomy): Eukaryota > Metazoa > Chordata > Amphibia > Anura > Ranidae > Aquarana > Aquarana catesbeiana. Next base: position 275,496,897 of record NC_133331.1, on the reverse strand, counting down.
TTGACAATGTATGGAGGGAAGGGGGCAAAATATGCCTGCCTGCCTCTCTGTACCCAGCAATGGCAGCGGCAGTTCACCTACCCACACACGTCAGTTCCAATTCCATGTATAGGATTGTGAACCAAGGATGGCTCGCCCCTGGATTCAGTAGTACTGCAAGAAACTACTGTGCAGCCTGCCAAATCTGTCTCCTGAATAACCCAGGACAGAGAGTAAAAACCCCACGAAAACACCAGGTCCGGGCCCAATACCCCTTCCAGAGACTGCAGATTGACTACATACAAATGCCCAAGAGCGGCCCCTTTGAGTTTGTTCTCGTGTGTATCGATTTATTCTCAGGTTGGCCTGAAAGTTATCCAGTAAAATCAGCTACAGCAAAAGTCACAGCTAAGAAACTGATCACTGAGTTAATACCTAGGTTTGGTCTTCCTGAAACCATAGAATCAGATAGGGGAACACACTTTACAGGAGAAATCATGCAGAATGTAATGACCATGTTAGGGGTTCAACAAAGTTTTCACACTCCTTACCACCCACAGAGTTCGGGATCGGTGGAGAGAGTAAATGGGACAATAAAGTTAAAAATACAAAAGGCAATGCAAGAGTTAAACAAGCCATGGCCTGAATGTCTGCCTTTGGCTTTATTCTCTATAAGGTACACTCCAACAGGAAAAACAGGATTGTCCCCATATGAGATACTTTTTGGTAGTGCACCTAGATTAGGTCTATACTTTCCACAGAGTATGCAATTGCAATGTGATAGTTTGACTGCATATGTAATACAATTACAACAACGTCTAACTAAGATCCACAAAAGTGTGTATTCTTCTCTTCCAGACCCTAATTCAATAGCAGGTACACATACACTGCTACCAGGGGATTATGTATATGTAAAGAAACACACCAGAAAGACATTGGAACCCAGGTTTGAAGGTCCTTATCAAGTGCTCTTGACCACAGCCACTTCAGTAAAGCTGGAAGGAAAACCTACCTGAATACACGCCTCACACTGCAAGAAACAACCCGAGAAAACAACATGATGAAATATCTACTTACATATTTTCTGTTGAAAATTGTTGTTTTACAAATACATGCATGGACTCATAGATGATCCTAAAGTAGCAAATGATTCAAGATATGAGATGAATAAGTATTATGATGTAGGTAATTACACTGTTAAAGGACACAGGCGACCATTTCATATAGATGTAGGTATTGCATGGATACAGGCAGACCCACTCTCAGAAGTAACTATAACTTTCCAGTGGAATGATAATATGCGCTTTCCTTTCAATAACAGTAAAAATCATAGGTGCCATAAAATATCCCTTTCACAGACGTGGAAACAAGCACGAGAACGGGTGGTAGGACAAATGTACAAATATTAGTCCATAAAGCAGGGGGAGAAAATATATCAGAAGGGATGTTTAATCTAACAGATATTACCGTTGATCAATCAAGTACTTTCCTCTGTGCCTCTTGGTGGAGGGAAGAGAGAAATGATGGGTGGTATTGGAATGCAGAGGCCTATGGATTTCACATACAAATGGAGGAAGAAGTAACGCCAATAGTTGAATCTTCCATATTAACACCCGTACCAAACACTTGCATAAATGTATCAACATCACAACAGAAAACAAAAATAAAATTCAATATCACCTTTCCCCCAATACCAGAGTGTAGGTATAAACGGGAATGGTATGATACTCTATTAGGATTAACAGGTACAGGAATGGGAGTTTTAAACTCGGTCGAAATAGAAGAAATGAACAACAGATGGAAGCATGCAGGGGGACACATAGCTGACAGTTTGACTATTACAAGCAAATGGTTACCCACCACTTTTGAAACCCAACTGCAAGAAATACCCCTATTACAATTTTTGGGAGGGTTAATAAATCACACGATAGGAGCAGAGCTCCAGCTGTGGAATCAAAGTCAACAGTTTGTAAATTTCACACAGTGCTCTTTTAACCTCTTATCCTATCATATACAAATAAATAGGGCCAGGACTGAACTACAGTTGGGGAATTATCATACCTGGATGAAATATTTTAAAGGTCTAACTGACGATGGTGTATGATTCCAAGTAAAAGGGGATAAGGTAGAATGTGAGGAGAAATGGTGTGTAGGAAGGTTTGAAGCATACCGGGTAGCAGATGTAATGGAAATGTGTAAAATAGTGGTTATGCCACTAGTAATTAAAGACGAGTTTTGGTATCCAGAAATATATGGGAAATATGTAGATAAAGGAAACAGAACCCATGATTTAAATCTATGTGAAGGAACTAATAAGGGAATGGTATGTGGCAGAAGCTCCCCAGTATATGAACCTTGCTTGTTAAAATACCAAACTAGCATATGCAAAATGCAAAGAACACCAATAAATGTGAACAATAGATTCATAGAAATGGGACTCCAGCATATTTGTATCATTACTAATGACAACCGCACCATGTTAGCGTTAAATAAATCGGCGCCGTTTGCGGGATGTATAAAAAAGATTAAAATATTACAATGGGGTAACGACACCTATTTTTTTGAACCAGACGCCGATAAGGTATTCTCTTCAGTTTATGAGGTACATAATCTCACTGACACTACACCCTTTATAATTTCTTTAGACCCACTAAAACAGGTTTTGGAACAATCAGAGTTGTTAAGACAACACCTAGAAACACTAGAACATACCCTACAGAATAACCTTGTATCTGCAATAATTGACAAAGGAAGACTAGTGCATCTTTCATCACAGATACAACAGGATACTGCACCACATTGGTGGGATATATTTAGTGGAATGTCTTCTACAGCGACCAATACCTTTCACTGGTTGTTAAGTCCAATGGTTATTATTATTTTAATATTAATTTCACTTACAATCACGAATATATGTGTATACAGGAAAATAAATAGGAAAATTAGGAGAATAGACAGGGCATACTGATAAATGTGTATTGACATCACCCTACTCCTACAAAACTCCTCTTCTTGAATTTAAGATGTTAGTAATACCTAGGGGGATGGGTTCTACCCCTCTGACAACTCGCGGTCAGGGAAAGGACTCTGGGGGAAAAACTGACTAGAACTTATTCATGAGGACCCAGGGGGAAGGAGAGGATGATGTCAAAGGGGGAAATTGATAGGGTTAGGGATTTGATTCAGAGTTCTTACTTAAATCTAATGCCTACATGTAAAATCTGTTCTGAAATATAGTCTGTTATGAAATGCCTGCTTTGCAGTATCTTATGAAATTAACCTTTGTCTGCTGACACATTTATTCTCGATGAAACTGCTTTTATTGTAACCTTTGGCTGCTGATACGACATTATTAGTCAAAACTGCTTTTTATCTGATATCTATTTTGCACTTTGATTCTTATGATTGTATAATCAAATATATATATATATAACTCAATAAAACAAGACAGTTAACTCACTGCGGGGCATTCACTGCTCGTGGAATGAGACACAGACACTCCTGGCTCCGTGTCTACTTCTTTAAGGGTTAAGATTTGACAAAGCAATATAAACTAAAAGCAACTTATTTAAGAGTTGACCCTAACACCAGTGATTTCCCATTGTGCATATGCTCTTTGTGGTCCCAGCAGTGCAGAGTTCATAGGCAATGCGGATAGTAATTGGCTGCTCTACTGGTCTTTGTGCGACACATCATTTGCATTTCATATAAACATTCAAGCCCACTGTAGCATTATTTATATACAATGCCATTAATCCCCCCTCTGCTGCTCATTTTATATGCCCAACTTGGAGCAGTGTAGAAGGCCATTTTGATGGTTAGAAACAATTGGTTTCTCTTTGTATTGGTGCCTGTTTTAAAAAGTGTTGCACTCACTTGATAAACATTTCAAACAGGCATCAATACAAAGAGAAACCAAATGTTTCTAACCATCAAAATGGCCTCCACGTCCCAGTGCGCAACAGTGTTGCGTCACGACGACACCCTACGCGTTTTTGTCATCCATGACATACTACACCATGATATGCCCTTTCATTCCTCCATACCTCTATGAGAGCAATATGGATATTGTGGGCAGTGGAGGGGTATCTTATTCAGCTCCAGTGACACCATTCCAGGACTACTTTGAAAAGGCTTGTTTGACCTTCCTTGGTGTGGGTTCACACTGAGGGGTAAGAGGAAGTGTGAATTGGGTTATGGTGACGGCTCCTTTCTGTACACTCCTTCCTTCTTTACCTATCAATCGCCACTTTCCAAGTTTTTATTTTGAAGTGGGAATGTTTATATATGGACTGATTATGACTGTGTAAATCTGACTTTTGGTTCCAATCGCTGAACCAACGTTATCTTATTTTCTTTTATGTTCTTCCAGCATACAGTTCATGTGCTAGCAGCTATTGCAATTTGTATTTAGTTTTCAACCTAGTGCAGTCTTTTCCATACAATACGTACAGTTTTACTAACTCATGCCAACGTCACAAAATTGGGCTTGGGCATTTAGATTTGTTTTACCCTTAGGCGCGAAGGGGTTAAAAGTTGCCCTACTCTACAAAACAGGTAGAGCATGTAAGGAGTTTTAAGTTAAAAGGTAACCAGCTATTTTTTTTTAAGTACTTCCCGCCCGCCCTATAGCGGATTGATGTCCGGGAAGTGGTTGTGTTATCCTGACTGGACGTCATATGACGTCCAGCAGGATAACATGCCGCAGCACGCCCCCGGGGGCGCGCATCGCGGCGATCTGTGGAGCGGTGTGTCAGTCTGACACACCGCTACACTGATCTTGGTAAAAAGCCTCCGGCGGAGGCTCTTTACCACGTGATCAGCCGTGTCCAATCACGGCTGATCACGCTGTCAAAAGGAAGAGCCGTTGATCGGCTCTTCCTCACTCGCGTCTGACAGACGCGAGTAGAGGAGAGCCGATCGGCGGCTCTCCTGGCAGGGGGGGTCTGCGCTGATTGTTTATCAGCGCAGCCCCCCCTCAGATCACCCCACTGGACTACCAGGGATGCCACTAGGACCACCAGGGAAGGGGCAACGTGGATGGCCAGGTATGTACCCCATGGCCATCCACATGTGCCCAATCTGTGCCAATCAGTGCCCACAAATGGGCACTGATTGGCACTATTATGTCCATGATATGCCCAGATCTGCCCAGCAATGCTCTATCAGTGCCACCTGTCATTGCCCATCTGTGGCACCTGTCATTGCCCATCAGTGCCACCTGTCAGTGCCCATCAGTGCCACACATCAGTGCCACACATACGTACCCATCAGTACCACCCATATATACCAATCAATGCCACCTACGAGTGCCCATCAGTGCCGCCTATGTGTGCCACCTATGAGTGCCCATCAGTGCCGCATACCAGTGCCACCTATCAGTGCCCATCAGTGCCACCTATCAGTGCCCATCAGTGCCGCCTATCGGTGCCCATCATCAGTGCCCGTTAGTGCCACCTCATTGGTGCCACCTCATCGGTGCCCATTAGTGCCGCCGTATCAGTGCCCATCTGTGCCGCCATATCAGTGCCCATTATTGAAGGAGAAAGCGTACTTATTTACAAAAAAATGTAACAAACAAAGAAAAACTTGTTTTTTTTTCGAAATTTTCGGTCTTTTTTTATTTGTTGCGCAAAAAATAAAAACCGCAGAGGTGATCAAATACCACCAAAACAAAGCTCTATTTGTGGGAACAAAATGATAAAAAATTTGTTTGGGTACAGTGTAGCATGACCGTGCAATTGTCATTCAAATTGCAACAGCGCTGAAAGGTGAAAATTGGGCTGGGCGGGAAGGTGTCTAAGTGCCTGGTATTGAAGTGGTTAAAGTTATGCTATGTTAATGTATTTTTTATCCATCTATGTATGTCCTAAGTTTCAGGAATGATTTGGAGTATTAGAACTGAAGAAGCAATTAAGTAACAGAACATCTTCAACATGGTAGAACAATGCATATGACTGTGTGAGAAGTTAGTTTCAGTCTGTCCGGCAGGGGATCCATGGTCTGAATCTGTGCTCATTCAATGTATTTCTGCTTTTTGACATCATACTTCTTCAGACCTCATGTTCAATCTATGGGCAACTTTACTTGCATCATATTATCAGGCTACCTCAGATCCATCAAGTTGAGGTCTGGAAAAATGGAAAAAGACAGTACTTTTTCAATTTTTTTGGAAATGGACGGATTTGAAGACAGGCCGATGTAAATCCATAGACTTAAATGGAGCTTTTCACAGATCTGTATGAAAAATGGACAGGCTAACCTGATTGCAAAACCCGTGTGAAAAGAACCTAACTTGTACCAGTTAATCTTTGAGCGTGCATCATCTGATTTTAAAAACAAGTAAACTGTACCATGAAAACTTTCATCTCATTTATGTTGTCTAGTTGGGTTTTTGTCTTTTTTTTTAAATTTATGCTATGTTTATGGGAAAATGTAATAAATAGAAAGTAGGTTTGGCTGCAGAAGTATAAAATACACTGAGGACTATGCTTACAAATGTCTCCTCTCTAACCCTATTTCTCTCGTTTTTAGCTGCTGTTTGTTTCAACGAGTCTGCTCAACTGGACTAGCAGTGTTGGTGTATCGGCAAGGTTGAGGTGAACTGCATTCAATCCAAAGACGTCATCAATTCTTCTGATTTCCTTTGCAATTTTGTTCTGTGATGAGCATCATGCAGAAGACCCTTTATGATCACTTTAAAGACTGTTCTCTACCATTGTTTGAAATATAGAATAAAAATCATTGTACATAGCTAAATAAATGTTGACCTGATTTTTAAATCTAAGTAATATCCTTCCAATCTTTCCTTTTACTATGTATTTTTTTTTTAAACTAGATTGTGTTGGGTAGTTTGCTTTTATTTGGTCTAACCACTTAACCTATGGTGGACGTCGTATGACATTCTTAAGTTGAAGTGAAGATATCTGAATGATGCCTGCAGTTCCAAGCATCCAGATTTTATTTTGCTGGGAATGGCTGGCTGTAAAAAAAAAAAAAAAAAAAAAGATGGATATATCTATCACTTTGTGTGTGTGTGTGTGTGTGTGTGTGTGTGTGTGTGTGTGTGTATATATATATATATATATATATATACACATATACATATTGCATTTTTTTGCAATAGCTGCTAGCACATGAACTGTATGCTGGAAGAACATAAAAAAAAAAAAAAAGATAACGTTGGTTCAGCTATATATATATATATATATATATATATATTCAGTGCTTTTCCCGGATTACCTGCATGGTCCCTGGCCATCTCTATGACCCTCGGAGGCTGGAAGCAAAGTCGTGACATCACTTCCAGTGCCGGCAGATGTAAGCTCTGTCGGGTTTTTTGCTGGGAAGCCTGAGATTGTTTGTTTGTTTTTTTTTTTTTCCAGCATAGAGGAGAGATGTGGGGACTTATAGACCCCGGATCTTTCCATAAAAGCCCTATTACAAGGGATATTTACATTCCATGTAATAGGAATAAATGTAAACAAAAACATTTTTTTAAGGGATAGTGTAAAAAAAAATTGAAAGCCCTCGTGCTCGCACTCAGAAGCGGACACATAGGTAGGTCAAGCGTGCATATGTAACTGGTGTTCAAACCACACATGTGAGGTATCGCCGCAAATGAACGAGAGCAATAATTCTAGCACAAGATCTCCTCTAACTCTAAACTGGTAGCCCGTAAAAAAAAAAAATTAAAGTGTCACCTATGCACATTTATAAGTACTGAAGTTTGGCGCCATTCCATGGGTGTGCACAGTTTTAAAGCGTGATACGTCAGGTATCTATTTGCGTAACCTCATCTTTCACATTATACAAAAATAAATTGGGCTAACTTTAGTGTATAATTCATGAAAGTATTTCTTTTCTCCAAAAAAATCGCGTTTAAAAAATTGCTGTGCAAATACCATGTGACATAAAAAATTGCAACAACCGCCATTTTATTCCCTAGGGTCTCTGTTAAAAAAAATATATATGTTTGCGGGTTCTGAGTAATTTTCTAGCAAAAAATCTTTAATCTTGTTCAAAGTGCACTACATTGTGGCCTCATCATACAGACAGGCTCCCCAAGCCAGTGTTTACAAAATAAAAAGAGCTTGCAGGGAAAACCAATTTACCTACTTGCCGCCCGCACCTACAGGCATCACCCCGGTATGAATCTTTTCAGAAGTGATTTGATTGGCTAATTAGCCACTCTATCACTTCTGTGGGTGCCAGAAGGGGGGGTACCCCCCTCCCAAGACCAATGCCAATGCCTTTCCCGGACTCTACCTTCCCATCGCAGAGCCCGGCAGTGATGTGGGCGACAACATTTGCTGCACTGAACAGAGAGAGGAACTGACGTCATTCCTCTTTCTCTGTAACCCCGGAAACCAGGAGCAACGAGTATTATCCTCACTTTTGGTTCCGCCTCTTTGTTTACCTGGCTGCTAGCAGCCAATCAGACCAATCTGTGGCTAATCGGCTGCATGGGAGGCTAGAGGAGAGATTTGGGGTCTAATAGATAGATATAGAATATGTGGAGGAGCCCAGCTTGACCCAGGCATAGCATTGTTGAACATATTTGTTGGCAAAAATTGAATAGTGTTAATTAGACGTTATTGATCCCAAATTTCTGCTTTAACAAAGTGATTTCCATATCAATACAGTAGTGGCCAAAAATGATTGGGACAAGTATTAAAAATGCTGGGGCCACAATGATAGTCTTTTCTATTTGTTAACATTCAATTTGCAACAGCAATGAGCTCTAAACTGTGTGTGATTGTTAACCAAAAATCTAAAAATATGTCCCATTTTCATACACAGGAAAGTCTCAGCCAAGAGGAGGCCATGCTGAGCAGCCAGACTGAATCCCAGGTTCCTCCCCTCCGCCCTCCAACTAAATGGGCCAGGAAGTCGAGGAACCTGGATGAGGCCATGGCTGTGTTTCTCAGGCATGCCACAAGTGCTATTAGCATGCCCCCTGATGCCCAGGAGGCTTTTGGATGCATGATGGGCAACAAATGAAAAGAGATGGAGGAGGACTAGTGCAGTATGTGTGAAGAGATCATCCTTCAGCCCCTCAACAAGGGCTTGTCCTTGCTTCCGAGCATGCGTGTTTGTACGTTGGACTTTTGTCCGACGGACTTGTGTACACACGCTCGAATTCCGACAACACACATTTGTCCACGGAAAATTTGAAAACCTGCTAGCCAACATTTGTTGGCGGAAAGTCCGACAACAATTGTCCGATGAAGCATACACACGGTCGGATTTACCGCCAACAGACTCACATCGAACATTTCCGGTCGGAAAGTCCAATCGTGTGTTTGAGGCTTAAGTTGGGACTCTACAAACCGTTGGGGGAAGCCCTGGCGATTAGATCGCGTGGTGTCAGATGCGCCAATTCCACATTAAAAAAGGTGAATAAAAGAGGCACGCTTGTTTAATAATTATCCACGTACAAGTGGTACCCCTTTTCGAATAAGGGTGACACCATGTCCCACACAATCGTACCAGCACCTCCCTATGTAGTCTGGGCAGTTCTCCGGCTCCACATGAGCTCTTCCCTTGTAAACCATAAAACTATATGTATAGCCTGTTGCTGACATCTTGACCCGCTATCTGGCACGCTTGCTGGGAAGGTACTGTTAGACAAGCTGCCAGAAATTTTAATCAGGGACTCACCAACACAGACAACATGATCGATAGTAAACAAGGCTGCAAACAGGGGCCGAATTTCGTACAGCAGATCAAATCCAGGGTCACCTCGAGGACGACACAGTGCATTGTTGTTGAAGTGCATAAATTGCAAGATCTGCTCGTATGGTGTCCTGGTCATGCAAGCAGAGAACTCGGGCATATGATGAATTGGGTCAGCGGACCAATATGACCGTAATCTTCTTTTTTTTTGTTATGTTCATGAGAAGGGATAGGCCCAGGAAGGTCTTAAATTCGGAAACCGTAATAGGTTTCCATTCTCTGGCAAGGGCCAACTGGGGATTAGCGGCGATGAATTGACCAACGTACAAATTGCTTTGGTCCACAATAGATCTATAGAGATCTTCCAGTGAAAAACAGCAAATAAAAATCAAATGACTTTAAAATCCACCTGAATTCCAGGTTGGTCAGTGAATGGGGAGGTACGGACGCTGCAGAAGCTGTGGGCTCCCAATTCGGATTTGCAAATGCAGCGGGAGGGGCACTTTGGGCTCGACCGGCCTGTGTTTGTCTTCTTGCTGGCTGCGGGACAATACTTGTGCTAGCCACCGCACCAGCTTGAATTGCACTTATGGGACTCGCCATGTCACCAAGTGTTACTGCAGTGCTGGATGTACGACCAGAATGTACTAGGCTGCTGGTGCTTTCCAGTTCACCAGAAGGATGAGCGGCACTAGTTCTGGCTCTCTGCTCCATACGTGAGCCCTGCAGTTCGTGCACCTCAAGAACAGCAGGAGAACAGAGTCTGGTACGCCTGACCTTGGCAGGGACCACTACTCTGTCGTCAGAGCTATCTGTCAGGGTGCCACTGCTGTCTACAGGTTTGTATTCTGAACCTGAATCTGACAGATGAGTGACTTCCTCTTCTTCGCTCTCATCTGTCATGCTCAGAAACGTGTAGGCCTCTTCACTAGTGTACCTTTGATTGGACATTTTGGCCTCTAAATTTACTGGTACAACTAGTGGAGCACTTGATTGTCAGCGACTGCTTCAAACGCTACCGAAAAAACTGTTAGCGATTGCAGGGATCAGGCCTGACTCTGCGAATGCTGCAGTTATGTGTTTTGTGCTTTGTAAGTGACAGTGATCGATCGATACTGCACTTGGGCTGGGCTGGGCTGGGCGGAGGGGCTAAACGCAGGTGCTAGCAGATATCTGGGCTGATCCCGCTAACGCTGCATTTTTGGGAACCCTGAACTACTGGGGATGCTAGTATAGATGTGATAAGATGAAATATATTGATCCGTTCACACTATACTACTAAGGGAGGTGTATGGTGTGTGCGTGGATGTTACCGCTACTGGCACTAATCTGACGCTGCCTGGGGCTGACGCAGAATTCCAGAGAGGGAGATGACATCACTTCCCCTGCCTGTGTTTACACTTACAAGCAGGGGACAGTCTCCCATTTGCCAGAACTGATCACCATGTCCAGGTCAGAAATCATTGGCCTAGGCCTGGAGACTGATCGGTTCTGAAGCTAATCCAATTAGGGTGCTCCAGGTGAACCCAGGAGAGCCAACCTGCTGCAGTGTAACTGCGGCAGCTGGTCTGGAATCGGTTAGAGTGGATGTAAACCCAATTCATGAAATTTGAGCGGGGCACATATATCTGTAGTGTTTTCTTATCTCTCTCCAAAGCACTGAGTCCCGTGTATTTCTTCTGTCCCGTAGCTCTGTTATCAGCTTGACAACTTCTGACAAGTTCTCCAACACGGGAGATAAAAACAGCCTGAAGTTTGTGTCGTGGGAGGTTGCTTGCTATAAATAGATTAACACAGAGCTGCTTGATTCACAGCAGAGCTCTGCACATTCCTTCCCTCCTTTACCAGTGCGGAGAGGGGGTGTGTGCCTTCCTCCAATCAGCTGTCTTGGCTGTATGCCAATAATCCACTCCCAGTGCTGAACAGGAAGAGAAAATCTGTAACACCATGTGCACTTTCTAAAGAATTTATAAAGACAGCAAATATACAAGTAAAACTTTTGTAAGGAGATTTGTTTAATCTTTGTGTATCATCTGAGGCTGTTCACTTCACTGGGTATATGTGAGGGTTTACATCCACTTTAACCATGAACAAAATGTTTTGCCTCACATTAGTAGCACACTAGATAGTGTTTCATCTATACAGTATATACCGGTTAGATAGATAGATGGAAAAAAAAGGTTTAAAAAAGATTCCACTTAAAAATACAAAAAAATTGGACCTAACACCAATAAAGTTTGTATTTTGAATGCAGTAGTTATTTTTACTTACAGAGCATCTTTAATGCTAAAGAGGTACTTGAAGCTCCATGTACATTTGTGGCTTTGCAAGTATATAATCCATGATCCCTGCATGATATGTCTTGAAGGTCAATTTTCCCAGATGGAGATGTGTTGTTCAGGTTTCTAGGAATTAGCCATGTTATTGTGGCTTCTGGAAAACTTTTCGCAAAACATCTTATGCCGCATACACACGGTCAGACTTTTCGTCTACAAAAGTCCGACAGCCCGTCCAACTCGCAGCAGACTTTCTAACGAACGGACTTGCCTACATACGATCACACAAAAGTCCGACGGATTTGTACGTGATGACGTACACCAGAGTAAAATAAGGAAGTTGATAGCCAGTAGCCAATAGCTGCCCTAGCGTGGGTTTTTGTCCGGCGGACTAGCATACAGACGAGCGGATTTCTGGGTCCGGCGTAGTAACGACGTAAAGATTTGAAGCATGTTTCAAATCTAAAGTCCGTCAGATTTGCGGCTGTGAAAGTCCGGGGAAGCCCACACACGATCGGATTGTGAGCCGTATTTTGTCCGTCGGACTTTTGTAGACGAAAAGTCCGACTGTGTACGCGGCATTAGAGAAAGTGTTGATCCTTCTTGGACATAAATTGTGTTATTGTTATGGAAATGATTAAGAGCTACAATCGAGCTCAAGGTTATCTGCTGCTGTCTCTAATTTGAAAAGTGTGGATATGCATGCATATAAAAGTAAACACTCTGAGACACGCTCAGAATTGCTAACTCATTCCACTTCTGATTTATTCAAGGCGGTGTTAATGTTTTATACACACAAATACGTCATTGCTATGTTAGTCTAATAGGTACATCTCATTGGTTAAGATAGAAAAGAAGATGCATAATTTTCATAACGAGGTTTGGCTCTCTTTGGTCTTATCTCCAGTTCCGCGTTCTTCTGTGTGTGGGATGCAGGGGGTAATCGCCATCTTGAGAAAATATAGGAACAGAGCAAACCTGTATACTTATATAATGAGTAAGGAGAAAAATATGTATGCACATAAGAAAATAGACATTTTCAGATTACTATTATTATTATCTACATCACATTCCTTCACAATCCCCCCTAAAATGACTATTTTCTCTTTTCTGTCCCTAATACTAAAGGTCCTACTTTTTAGCCTGGCCCTTCTCCTCAGCAACTCTTTTAGGCTGTATATAGAATTGGGCAGCAACTGTTCACTTCCCTCCTCGATACAGCTGGAGAGGTGCAGTCAGGCGCTATCTATCCCTATAACCCTATAGGACTGTGAGATTATGGACAGGGAGTGACTGTAGAGGAGTGAAGGGTTTGTCATCTTCCATCATAAGGGGGTCCTCTTCTTCTTGGTGGAGAAATGTAGGTGTGCTATTGTCTACAGCCTTGCTCATTAACTTTTTTACAAAAGGTAGAATACAGCATACAATCAGGGCTAAAAGAACCAGGATTATTAATACCGTTACCCGTATCTGGGCGTGCACCTTCTGCCACCCACTCATCCAGCTAAAGTATTGATCCCATGGGTCTGTGATACCTGAGTTCTTCTTCAACTCTAGTGACAGATCTTCTAATTTCTTTATAGCTAAAGTAACCTTACCATTTGGGCCAATATTATCAGGAATGTATGTACAACAGGTTCCCGTTTTTTCCTATGATTTTACAGACACCCCCCTTCTCGGCTAACACCATGTCTAAGGCCATCCGGTTCTGGAATGTCATGTAGGTAGTGGGGGCTAACTGATCAGAAATTCCCTGGAGGGCATCTTTAGTGTAATTTACGAATCTCTGTTGGTTATAATATATGTAATTAATCCAATCTACATTCTTGCTGACAGTTGTTATGGGGATCAAAGACTCAAAACCAGCTTTTACCTGATCCCTGGCTTTAAATTCATCAGGGACCCCCCTTGAAACCCCTATGACATGTATGTATACATGAGGATCAAAAGCTTCCGGAGAGAGCTGCTCGCTTCCTCCTCTGACTGTGTGCTGGGTCAGTGTATGTATCAGGGGTATCTTTGGTTAGGATATGGGGGCTTTCTATTTTCATCTTTTTTGTCTAATGCACTCTGTGGTCGCCCATTCTGGCCCTGTGTTCCAACCCACTGGCCCCCACAGAAGCCACAACTCTGTCCCCAGTAACTGTCTGTGTGGCATACATATATGTCCTTACCGTCAGGGATATCACTGTACCAATGGCATCACCATGAAGGGTCAAACGGACAAGGTACTATGTCACAGTAATCTAAGGTAAAGGTGGTCACATGTGTACCTGAAGAGTTACACCAAAACGTAATTATGTTATCATTTTTGTGATGGCCACCTCCTGGGCCCCTCCCCCCTAGATCAAACAGAAAAAGGATATGCAGCACCCGAAAACACTCTCTCCTGCAGTGATAAGCGTGCATTCAGGTGTTCTTCCTGGCCAACTTGACTGAGGTGGCTGTGGTCAGCAAAACTTGGAATGGACCATCATAACTTGGCTCAAGGATCTCCAGACAGTAGTTGGTGTGTTCCTGTATCTAATTCAGGATCTGGAATGGAAGAAAACACCTGGACATGCATTCAGGTTAATTCTCGTGATAATGTGGTTACATAATTAGTCAACACATCAGACTGTAACTGTAACTGTTGTGGAAAGTAACAACCAAGTCTGGGAGCTGAACCAAACAAAATTTCATAAGGGGATAGGGCATGTTTCCCCTGGGGGTGTGTCTGACACTGAACAGGGCAATGGGCCAACTCATGTTAGTCTATTGGGCCATCTTTAACATCCTGTTTTTAGTGTCCCATTCATCCTTTCTACCTTCCCGCTACTTTGAGGGTGGTATGGGATGTGTAGTGCCAACTGAACCCCCAGTGCTGCCCAAATCTCTTTTGTAAGGGTTGTTGTTAGGGCTGGTCCCTGATCTCTCAATATTACCTCTGGGACCCCAAATCTACATACTATCTCACTCAGTAATTTCTTAGCTGTGGTCCTGGCAGTCATGACCACTTCCACTAGGGCGTATTCGAATCTGCCACTTCTTGGCACTTGAGAATGATCAATTTGCATCCTCTGGAATGGGGTATAGGGCTTTTGCCAGGTGCTTCTTCTGTGCATCCTGGGTTACATTTGGTGCAGATAATGCATGATCTGCAGAAGCTGTCGGTCAGTGGAGTAACTCTTAGTGCAACACTTGTTGATAAGAGAGTTCATAAAGTCCATGTGCCCATTGCACCACGGCTGGGTACATACTCCTGAGTAGACAAGGCTTCTTGTTGCACTCGAATAGTCCATTTCTGAGAGTTGCTCCTTTTCTCCATTTCCAGCTTTCCTTCTTATCCGGACTTGTTTATTCCTGTAGTTCTTTTAGATAAACTCTGTCCACTGGGAAAGTCTGTAAGGTAAGCACGGGGTGGTCTTCTTCTACCACCCTGCTGTCCACTTCCCGTGGACCACCAGCTGTCTGTTTGGCAGCTGTATTGGCTCGATGATTGCCTCGAGCTTCCTTTGAGTTCAGTTTGTAGTGTGCTTTTACTCAGAATAGTCACTTGGGTTGTGAGAAGATCAATCAAGTTTTCACAGGTGTTCCTGCAGCCATCAGGAATCCTCTGTTCTAGATAACACCATAATCATGGGCAATGTTGAAAGCATATCTTGAGTCCATATGAATGTTGGCTCTTTTTCCCTCTGCCCATTTACGTGCTGTAGTAAGTGCTTACAGCTCTGCCTCCTGTGCAGACATCACCGGTGGTAAGGCTTCAGCTTGTAGTACAGTATTTTCAGTGGTGACCGCGTGTCCTGTGCGGTCACGGGGGTGACAAGTCAAGACTCTACTCCTCCTCCTCCTTTCCCCCCTCGAGAAGTGGAAGAAGGGTGGTAGGGTTCAGTGCTTGACAACTTAATAGAGTAATGCTGTCTAGTAGGAGGGAACACAGGAGTCTCAAGTGTCTGGTAGTGGACAAGTGTTTCGGCTGGATCTTGGTTGAATATGGCAACAACGTCATGGGGAACAAGCAGAACGAGGCAGTGTCCGAGGACCAAGTTCAAAGTTTTGTCAAGCAAGGCTTGTGTAGAAAATCCAGCTCGCAGACACAATAGGCCTCCTCTTGCTACCGCATCCAGCCGACAGGAATAATATCCTATGGGGCGTAGGCTGATGTCGTGTGATTGGGTGAGTACACCTGCAGCATGTCCCAGACGTTCGGATACAAAGAGCTTGAGCGTTTTGTCGTAGGCTGGGAGCCCTAGCGCCAGGGGTGGCGCACTCAAGGGTTTCAAACTTTAGATATTTCTTCAGGAGACATCTGGAAGGGTCTGATTGCAGAGCATCAGTAGGAAGGCTTCTGGAATCCATGCTCTGCACTAGGAAATTAGTCCAAGGAAGGCATGAAGGAATTTCTGACCTTGTGGCAGTGGGGTGTCAGAGATTACTTGCACCCTGTCTTCAGTGGGGTGTCTTATCCCATGGGACAAACGGTGTCCAAGGAAAATGACAGGTGTTGAGCACCACTGCAATTTGGGCTTTGAGACTTTGCAGCCCTGGTTGGCAAGATAGCACAACAGGCTTTCTGAGGTGACTTCAACAGGGGGTAAGTCAGCTGCACAAAAGGAGAAGGTCATCAACATGTTGGAAGAGAATCACTTCCGGGTGTTCCTCTTGTCATGTGTTAAGGATGATAGCCATAGCTTTTGCAAACTGGCTTGGAAAGTTCTGTGCCCCTTGTGGCACAACTGTTTAGGTATGTTGCCGTTTCTTTCCGTGGATTAATGCGAAAAGGTACCAGCAGGAGGGGTGAGGGTGGACACTGAAGAAAACGTTTGTAAGGTCCACCTCTGTGAGGTACTTTGCAGTCAAAGGCATCCACAGTAGGTACCTGGTTCTCTTTTTAGGATTCTCTTCTTGGGGTTATTGTGGTTTCCGGGGCAATGAAGCGCCCTCTTTTAGCTTGACTGAAACTGGTGGCACCTTTAAGTGACCGTTGTCTTCCGGTCCTGTGGACCATAGGCACGCAGGGATTCTGTCAAGTACTTCCTGCAGTATTGAACTTGAAGTTTTTTTTCTTCATTAAGTGTCATCAGGAGAGACAGAGAACACAAAGCAGATTAGTCTTCTAAAGAATGGGGAGTATGTAACTTCACCCCCCTTCAGGCGTGTCCTGATTGAGGCCTGTAGTCTGGACAACACATCAGCTCCTAGTAGATTCAAGGGACATGTAGAGGACACCACAAATCTGGCAAGCAAATCAGGAAGTGGAAAGGAAAGAATTATTAGGCAGGTTCACCGCTCTCAACACACTTTTGGCTGCACCCCTGTCAATGAGGAAAGTGGTAGGTTTTTCGTCTGGGACATCTTGGGGCTCTGCATTCTTTCCTTATGTGACCCCGTTTCCCACAGTTGTAACAGGTGATCCTTACCCTGGTATTGGGCAGTGGTGGTGGACGAGTGTAGGCGGGATCTTCATCAAGGGTTACCATGAGGGGCGTTGGTTTTTTACCTTTTTGATTTTCTATACCTCTGGCCACCAACAATAAATCAGACATTTTCATTGAATAGTATTCAGGGCGGGCCACCATCAGGCCTTTTCTGATATCCTCTCTGAGCCCTGAAACAAAAGCAGTTGATAACATGTGTGTGTGTGCCTTTATGAGTCTAGCATGATACTTCTTCACAGACTCCCCTTTATCTTGGGTAATATCTTGGATTGTGGTCTTCTGATCCGTCAACTTCTCCTTTGCCCAGTCGTGGAGTTGTGCACAGAACTCCACGCCTGAGGTGTAGGAAGTGGCACTTGTCAGGCAGGCATCATTGAAGGCCATCTGCATGACTGGCCAAAAGACATATCCTGCTTTGATTTGGCATAGGCTGATCAAGTCTCTCCAGGCAGCTGAGTAAGTTTCTTGTATTTGCACTATCCTGTGGTAGAAGGGAATTGGCTGCTTCTCTGGGTCAGGCAGACTTGTCACTAAGGCCGCTGCTTGTGATAGAGTAAAAGCGACATACATCACTGGTGCCCCTTCTGGTAACCGAGACTGTTGTTGGGGCGGGGGCTGACAAGAGGCACTGTTCTTTACGGTTGCCAGCATGTGTTTGAGATCCTCTCGGAACTGAATTGGGGGTTAAATCAGCAGGTGGTCTTGCTGCCTGTTGTTGGTCTTCCCACTCAGATGCTTCTTCATCATTAATATATCCGGCCTGTGAATGTGGTGCTCCCGTATTAGGGAAGACAGGTGTGTGGTATGAACCATCTTGGTTTAAAACAGGGAGGGCTGGGTACAGGCTGTTTAAGCTTACTGGGTGTACCAAGATGGCCGCCGGCAGGAAGTGCACTGGACTGGGTAGAAAGTGAAGGCATGGGTGCACTAAGATGGCCGCCGGGCTGAGTTGTCACAGTGGGTTGTGCTTGGGTGGTGAGAAAGGAGTGGTTGTTAGACGGAGGGCAGTGCTGTCCCTCCCCTCCTTTGTTTAAAGTTCCAACATATCATCAGTTCTGTGATACAAATACATAATACAATCGCCATCTTTCTTAACTTCCTTTATCCAATTTTCTTTATCACACAGGATTTTTCTCCCTGTCTCTTCAGCAACATAACTTTCGCCATTTCTTTCAACTTTGTTAACTATTTCAACATCTGCTTCTCTCCTTCTTTGAAAAATCACTTTCTTTTCTTTGGTACAACCAAGGGGTTAATATTTTTCTCAGCGTTCTTATCAGCAAATTCTTTCGGTGGGGGCTCATACTGCGCTCCAAGTTGCTACTGTTTGCTATAACCCTGTAATGTACGGTTAATCTCAGAACAAGAACAAACACGTCAGGGGTAGTGAGGAGCAACGGCCCGCGACCCAACAGATCTTTCGGGTAGCCTCCTTCTCTGACTTTCACCAGTCCCCACCCCCTCTCATGCATAGCAAACAATAAACCACAAATACAATCACGACAGGACATTACACCTGCCACTCTTCGAACTGCAAAATTTCAGCAGGCTAAAATAACCGCAAGGGCAGACCACCCTGCAAAAATAAACCCGTTTATAGACGTTTTTCTACAGCTCTACACCAAGAGGCCGACAACTCTTCTTGGGGTGAGTCCTCTGTAACGCTTTCAGACTGCAAAGCCCGCAGCTGAGATAACCCTCAAAGGTTCCTTGAACCTAGAGTACACCCGTCTATAAACGACTGCTACAAGGAAACTATCTCATCCCAGAGGCCGACAGCTCGTCTGGAGATGAGACCATACATTCACGCATGTAGCACTTTTAGACTGCTGAGTTTCGTAACCCAAAGAATGACAGACAGTGAACAAAAAAAAAAATACAGTCAGCAGAAACCCATCAGCAGGTTCGTTAAACAACCTCAGGCGAGGAAATACCTGCCTCTAAGACAGTCTCAGCATACCGACAGAATCCAGCCGTCAACCGAAAGATAAGAGAGTCGTACAGTGGTAAGAATATCAATCAAACTTACCGTACTGTTAGGGCTGCGCAAACCCCCTCTGTTATCAGTTTCAATTAACGCCCGAATGCTTGTCGCGGTATAACTTCGACCGTAGCCTGAGGTCCCGGGTTTCGGCACCATCTGTTATGGAAATGATTAAGAGCTACAATCGAGCTCAAGGTTATCTGCTGCTGTCTCTAATTTGAAAAGTGTGGATATGCATGCATATAAAAGTAAACACTCTGAGACACGCTCAGAATTGCTAACTCATTCCACTTCTGATTTATTCAAGGCGGTGTTAATGTTTTATACACACAAATACGTCATTGCTATGTTAGTCTAATAGGTACATCTCATTGGTTAAGATAGAAAAGAAGATGCATAATTTTCATAACGAGGTTTGGCTCTCTTTGGTCTTATCTCCAGTTCCGCGTTCTTCTGTGTGTGGGATGCAGGGGGTAATCGCCATCTTGAGAAAATATAGGAACAGAGCAAACCTGTATACTTATATAATGAGTAAGGAGAAAAATATGTATGCACATAAGAAAATAGACATTTTCAGATTACTATTATTATTATCTACATCACATTCCTTCACATTATGTTCATCAATGATGCAGTCTGGATGGAAGATGTAAATAGATTATACATATGTCAGTTATTGAGCTCATTCTATTCAGTCATTAATTTGTTCATTCATTAATTTAGTAATATATGTTCTTTATACATAAAATAGTAGCATGATTGGGAAGGGCAAATGATATCGGCTGGTTGACTTTATTATTGACAGTGGGGCTGATTTACTAAAATTGGAGACTGCAAAATCTGGTGCAGCTCTGCATGGAAGCCAATCAGCTTCTACCTTCAGCTTGTTCAATTAAGCTTCAAAAAAAAAAAAAAAACTTGAAGCTGATTGGCTACCATGCACAGCTGCACCAGATTTTGCACTCTCCAGTTTTAGTAAATCAACCCCTATTTTGATATTTGAAAATCTGCTTCTCCGGCGATTTACAATGGGAACATATGTTCCTATCATGACTTTATGAGAATTCCCATTCATTTTGAGATTTTATCTCATTTCTTGCTGTGTATCCTAAACAAGACTCAGAGCACATTCTCTACACAAAGGATAATTTAAAAAAAAGATTACCACATTTTATTCATTCCTTTTTTTAATAAAAAAAAATACAAGTTTTGATGTTAAATATAGCTTAACCAATAACATCTCTATAAAAGAATATCTTAATAAAAGTTGAAAGGTTAGTACTGTCCAAGTATCTCAAGTTACTTCTTTTGCAACTGACCTGACTTCACTTGAGCTTGACACTCAGCAACCAAAGAGGGGTATTGGCACTGAGCAACCTTATATGCGCAAATCTGTGAAAGTTCACGGAACAGCCAGAAAAAAGGATTTCTCCCATGGAAGAAGATAAGGAGTAGATTGGAGCTGGCCTACTATGCCAACTTGCCAGCTGAGGTGGGGAAGGTGGTGGAGGGGGGGGTAATATAGTTTAGGGTGGATTATAGTTAGTTTTTTGGGAGGGGACAGCTTTACTTTAAAGTGTATTTCTATTTTTGCATCCATATAGGGATAATTGTGAATAATTGTGGGAGGAGGGAGGTGGAAGGGAGTTGGGAGCCCCATTCTCCTACCCCCTACATTCAGCCTGCCCATACATGGTTCAATTCTCAGCCGGTTCCTGCTGAACCAGCCGAGATTTGAACAGTCTATAGATGGCTTTACTGTCAAATTTGCCCTTACTGACGCTTATACTTGAAATCTGAGTAATGGGTAGGATTTTTTGTACTCTTGTTCAGCTATGATGTGATGTGTATGTTTCTTGACTATTGTAAATGTTTTTTTTTTATGGTCAATAAATTCTTATGGAATAAAAAAAAGATATATTGGTATATTTCGTATAAGCCTCCAGAATTACAAGAGACTTAAGGATTGAAGTTTAAGTGGGGATTAGCATAATACAAATATTGAACCTTGTCTGTCTGCTTTGGTTAGATGTCTATGACCCTTAAATGTACTTTGCCCATTCATGACCAAAAACTGGTTGGTTGGTTGATAAACTACCTCTTCTGTGGTTCAAAGGTAGCCTTTTTTTTCTAATCTGCATCTACATTCTTTTGCCCTTTCAAAATCCTTTTTTGCTGTTTGGCTCTGGGCCAGACATTCTAAGGCTATGGCAGATTCCAGCACTGGGTGGTATGATAAATGGCAGCCCTCTGTACAGTAAGCTCTGTAAATGTGAAGGCATTTACCATACCCAGCAGACAAAAAGTGACATGGGTGTAGAATGACAAACTGAATTTCAAATGCATTAATAATTACAACAGAAAAACAGATTCATTTTCAACAGACTGTTCATTTAACAAAGTGAATGTTCACATAGTTCAGTATATTAGGTGAAGCTTTCTTTACTTCAGTCTTCCAATCATCTGCAAACAAAAAAACCTTTTTTTTATTTCCCTTGCGCATGATTGGTTATTCAGAATAAGTTCAACTTAATTTCGTTCAATATTTATAATTTTTTTTCCCTGTATATTTTTTGTTGTAAATTTTCATTAAACATTATAAGAAATATCATATATATATATATATATATATATATATATATACAACAAATATATAATATAATATAATATTTAATAATATTTTATAATATAATATTTAATAATATTTAATAATAATAATAATATAATATAATTAATTAATAATATTATATATATATATATATATATATATATAATATATTATATTATATATATTAATATATAATATATAAATATTAATAAATAATATAATAATATAATATAATATAATAATAATAATAATAATATAATATAATATTTTATAATATAATAAATATATATATATATATATATATATATATATATATATATATATACACAACAAATATATAATATAATATAATATTGAATATATATAATATATAATATAATATATATATATATATAAACAGTCTGATAGCATGACTATCAATGTCAAATCGTAAAATGTTCTACACTTCTGTAAGTTGAAGTCCAAAAATAAACACGACTACTTCTAGCCTAACAGAAGCAATGTCAATAACACCATAGTGGTTAGCTGTCTCGCAAATAATTTTTATTAGGAGAAATAAAACCATACATGAAATGAAGGCATAAAATATAGCAACCTAAAATCAAAAAATGCCATTTCTTGATCAGGAATCCTTACATATAACAAGAACATGTACCAACACGGTTTAGTTCAAAGCACAAGGTGAGTGGTCAAGCTTAGAGGGCTGCTCTAAAATTAAGACTAATTAAAATTTGCCATCTAAACGAATCTTCATGTATATGGCCCAGGTAGTCCATGTTTTGGTAAATTGTTTAACCTTGTTACGTATCTTGCTGGCTAGTATTTTATGGGTCATAATCTAAGAGATTTTATGCTTGTTATGTATTATTTAGACTTACTAGACCTTCCTACCTACACAACCTATCCTACCTACACAACCTATCCTACCTACAGAACCTATCCTACCTACACAAACTATCCTACCTACACAACCTTTCCTACCTACAGAACCTATCCTACCTACACAACCTATTCTACTTACACAACCTATCCTACCTACCTTTCCCTTAGGCTTAATGTACATGGGACATTTTAAAACCTCACCTGAATGATTTAACTTGACAGATAATAACCAACGTTTTAAAACGTCCGTTTTGCCACATTTACATGCCGCGTTTAGCCGCGTTTGCATTTAGAGATTTTTTTTTCAAATGGTCAAAAATGTATCTCCATTAAAAACGCCTGTAAAAGAAACGTGTCTAAGCATGAGTTACCGTGTTTATACACGTTTTAGAAGCTGTTACAGGCATTTGGCATTTCAAATGCCTCTGAACATCGTTTTTTTACTTTCCAAAAAATGCTTCTAAACTCAACTGCCTAGAAGTGACTATAAATGACCCTGTGTACATGTACTGATAAGATAACATAGAGGAGAGTTCAATGGCAGATGAAAAAAATGCCCAACTGCTCCTAAACGTCCATTTACCAGCAGCAGTGTACATGAAGCCCCCTCCCCCCCCCCCCCCCCCTCCAACCATCTTCCATTCACCACCTACATACGTGTGTTGTGACCTTACAAAATTATCCCAGTTGTGAGTTATATTTTAGTATTCCCCCCAAAAAAATCTTTTCTCCCTACATAACTATACCCCATCAGAAAAAAAAAAATGGGAAAGTGAAAATAAATCTGTATATTTCTCAACAGGAGATTTGTATATGTTCCAGGAGATCTCCCCTGATTACCCCCCTCAGGCTCTTACAGTCATTAGTACAACATTTATTTCACGGCATATCTATTTCTTTAGGTGGGTTGGAACAAAAACATTAGAGATAAGAGGAAAAATAAAGTTTATTTTACTGTGTCTTTTCTTCTCCATGTGTCTATGGATGAAGCAGAAGACTTCCAGTCCAAGCAAAACAAAGATCTTACCAATTACAATCCCAATTATTATTTGATTATCCATGCACCTAGAAGCTACAAAAACAAAAAAGACAGCATTCAGCAACAATATCAAAACAGTTTTAACTGTTTCAAATGTGACTGCAGTTTTTGCGTAAAGTGGTTGTAAGATAATTTTTTAAACTGAAATAATAAATATAGTTTACTTACTTGCACAGAACGCCCCCAAACCTTCTCTTCTAGGGTCAACACTCTAGGCTCCTCCTCTTCTCTGTGCGACCACCACAGAATTCCTATGATGGGGACTCATGTGTGGGCTCGCTCCCAAACCGGGCTGTGTGCGCCTATAGACGCACACAGCGAGGCTCGGCCCTATCCCCTGATCTCTGCTCGCAGGATTTGACTGACAGCAGCAGTAGACAATGGATCCTACTGCTCTCAGCCAAACTTATGAGAGAGGTGAGGGAAGACCTGCAACCCGACACAGTGCTGAATCGATACAGAAGGGAGAGGTGATGGAGGAACAGCAACTGGGAGTTTTTCTACTAGACATGTGCAATTCATTTTGTTTCAAATACGTTTTTTAATGAATTTTGACAAATTCATTAATTTGGAAATATCCGAATTAATGAAAACCCGTTTGAGGTATTTTTCCGAATATTCGTAAATTTGAATATTCGAAAATTTGGAAATTCTAAATTCAAAAATCCGAAAGTTCGAAAAACTGAAATATTAACTAATAATAACTTAACTATTACTTACTATTCAATTATAAGTATTGGAATTTCCTTTCAAATTTGGCTGTTAGTGAATGTAACAAATACAAATTTATCCGAAGTTACAAATTATCCGAAATAACAAATACCGTATCTAAACGAATGGCACGTAACAAATTAATAATAATAAACAATAATAATAATAAAAACATTTTTTTATTATTATTTATTAATAATTTGTTTGGTTCCATTTGTTTAGATGCGGCATTCGTTATTTCGGATAATTCGTATTCGTTATGTTCACTAACAGCCAAATTTGAAAGAAATTCCAATACCTACAATTTAATAGTCAGCTATTATTAGTTAGTTATTCTTTCGAATTTTCAGATTTTCTTTCTTATTATCAGATTTTCGAGTTTTTGAATTTACGAATTTTCTAATTTATGAATATAGGAATTTTCGAATTGACTCATTTACAAATTGCGATCGAATGACCTGAAAAACAGAAAAAACAAACAAATGAAACGAAAACAAATTTTTCGGCAATGCACATGTCTATTTTTTACCCTAATGCATAGAATGCATTAAGGTAAAAAAATGTTTTTGACTTTCGAACTACTTTAAATTATACAAAATATAAAAAGGTCTAATGAAGATTTGCAATTTATTTACCAGTTGATGATCGCTATTCTGATTTATCAGCTATCGCCTAATAGTCAAATATCATCTCAGAATTCAATAATACTGCAGCTATAGATTTAAGGGAACATATTATTTCCATGTAATCTCGGCTATATGCTGTTAGGCTTGGTTCACACTCCTGCAACTTGAGATGCGACTTGTGAGATCCAAAGTCGCTGGACACGTGAAATGCCATGTATCTCTATGAGAGCCGTTCCAATTGACACTACTGAAGTCACTGCAACTTCAGAAAAGGTTCCTGCACTACTTTGATCCGACTTTGATATACTACTATCAGGGGCGTTGCTAGGTCTGCAAAAGATCTGGGGCTAGAGCCCATAGCAGCGGTCACCAACCTTTTTGCATGCCCGTAGGGGGGGGGGGAGACCATTGGTAAGCAATTTGTCACGGGCAATGGCTGGTGTTGGCGCTTCAATCTTAATGACAAAATGGTTGATATGGTGTCAGGGTGATTGAAGTGCATGATTTCTATTGTTGCATTCTAATATGTAATGAAGTGGTTCAACACACCATACTGCAGAAGAATCAGTGGGAGCCCTGGGCGTGTCACTTGCCACATCTCCTGCCACCAGATGTAGCGTGTCACTTGCCACCGTCGCCTGTCACTGGATGCAGCGTGTTACTTGCCACCATCACCTGCCACTAGATGTGGATTGTCACTTGCCATGTCGCCTGCCACCAGATGTGGATTATCACTTGCCACTTTCACCTGGCAGCAGATGTGGATTGTCACTTGCCACATCTCCTGCCACCAATTTCAGATTGTCACTTGCCACATCTCCTGCCACCATTTGTAGATTGTCACTTGCCACATCTCTTGCCACCATTTGCAGATTGTCACTTGCCACGTCTCCTGGCAACATTTGCAGATTGCCACATCTCCTGCCACCATTTGCAGATTGTCACTTGCCACATCACCGGCCACCAGATGTGGGTTGTCACCTGCCAACTGATGTGGATTGTCACTTGCCAAGCCAGCCAGAGCCACCAAATGTGCATTGACACTGCATTGGTGGCAGGCTGACAGCACTGATCCATTTAGTGAGAGCAGGAGAGTGGTGATGCGGGGCGGGCAGCGAGAGATGATGTCATCTCACTGCTCCCCGCCGCACCTCCAACATTGAAGCAAGGGGGTCCTGCTGCAAAGTGGAGCTTCACAATGTCAGGAAGCACGTGACCTCCATTCCACCATGCTGTGAGGGCGGAAGAGTGCTGATGTGTGGCGGGCAGTGAAAGATGATGTCATCTCTCTGCTGCTTGCCGCACCTCGCTCCCAAATTGAAGAGGCCTGGCTGTGAAGAGCGCTGATGTGGAGCTGGCGGAGAAAGATGTAATCTCTGCTCATTCGCCCGCTCGCTTCTCTCCTCTCCCTCTCTCATGCAGCCAGCCCACCTGCCGCAGCAGCTGCAACCCGCTAGTTAGGCAGGGACCCTGCGGCAAGAGACTGGGGGCTATGGGCCCCAGATTGGGGGCTATAGCCCCAATAGCCACACCCTAGCAACGCCCCTGACTACTATCATTATCATTATTTGTTAAGACTTTTACACTCTCTGGTACTGAAGTCATGTCAAAGTCGGGCTCCAAAGTTACGCTGAAAATCGCACAACTTTTGGAGTCAGCTAGTGTGAACCAAACCTTAGTGTTCTCTCAAGCAATAGGCCATTTGTTGCCAATTATAATAAAAAAAGCTAAGTAAAATGTCTTTGTTACAGACAGCAACCATTCAGATTCCAGGTTCCAATTTTCTACTCCAGGATAGAGAAGAAAAGCTAAAAAGGTCTGCTACTGGCGGCAGTATTGTCTGTCCATTAATGTTAGTTGTCACAGCCTTATTGCCTCTGATGTATAAGAGTTTTGAGTCCTCCAGCCCAGCTATTGATAACTTAAGAAAACAAGAGAGGAGGGAGAGAGAAGCACATTATCCATAGTGTAGCACTTTAAAAACATATCTATTTAAAAGTGGTAATCACAATTGTTAAAATGTAGCTCAACATGAGAGTAGGGCAGACTCTGGGGCAAGAGTGGACATGGAGGCAACCAGGAAGATTTCCTTGGCCACCAGCAAAGGAGAGGTGAAACTGCGTGGACTGGGAGCCGCTGTCACTCTGGAGCCAATGTTGATAATGGAAACCAGATGTGGAAGCCGCCTAATGACGCTGGTGAGCACAGGAGCTGGGACAGGAACATGTTTCAAAGCAACCTTGAAGCTTCTTCAGCCTTGATAACTAAGGTCAAACACCAACACTACAGGTATGCAGCTGCATCATGAACAACATGGGCAAGACATCTTTTTCCTGTAAAGCTCAACACCCAATTGGAGCCCACCCAGATGTGTTAGAAAAGCAAATTAATATTTGCTTTTCTAACACTGAACCGCCTCTCCGCCAATCAGGAAGCGTGGGTCTAATACCTGTCACCTGATTGGCTGAAGGCACAGGCATCCCTATTGGATGCCTAATGAAATGGAAGAAGAGATGCATTGGAGGACAGAGAAGTATGGAGGATGCAGGAGCCATCGCCTGACCTGCTGCATGTCCCACAGCTCGCTTCCGTCACCTGCTGCTTGACCCACCATCAGGATGGTGTGTGTGCCAGGCAGACGGCGAGCGGGGGGGTCACAATGGCTGCATATGATGGACACAGAGGCTGCATATGATGGGCACATCATATGCAGCCCCTGTGCCCATCATATGCAGCCACTTGCCCATCATATACAGTCACCGTGACCCCCCCCACTCGCCCGTTTGCCATCTGCCCGGCACTTACCCCATCCCAGGTCAGGCAGCAGGTGATGGCAGCGAGTTGTGGGACATGCAGCAGGTCAGGCGATGGCTCCTGCATCCTTCATGCTTCTTTGTCCTCCCATGCATCTCTTCTTCCATTCCGTTCCAATAGGGATGCCTGTACCTTCAGCCAATCAGGTGACGAGTATTAGACCCACGCTTCCTGATTGGCGGAGAGGCGGTTCAGTGTTAGAAAAGCAAATATTCATTTGCTTTTCTAAAAGATCTGAGTGGGCTCCGAGTGCAATGCTCTGCGCTCCGAGTCTACCTTTTTTTGAAGCCTATTAGAGCATTTGGCTCTATTCAGGTGATTAAAAAAAACACCCCCATCACTATAATTCAGGCGCCTGGCATCCAGCCCCTTTTCGGATGCCAGGCGCCTGAATAGGGAGTGGCTACAGCGCCCATGGATAGAGTCATGCTGTGCATGACTCTATCCATCTTACATATGGGGGGTGGTGTGACAGAGGAGGCAGAGCCCATGTGCCCTTAATGGATGCACTACCACTGGTGGGAATACATAACAGTGCTTAGCGGCCTTTTACTGACACTTTTTTTTATTTTTACCTCCAGTAGTTTATTGTAAATAGTAGTGTGATGATTACCTATTATACTAAAGATTGGCATGTAGAATCAATAAACATCAACAGATTTCAGTTGTGCCCCACCAGACCGCCCCCCCATGGACAATGTGCCTGGCTGCTGAGTTCATCTCCACATATCTGCACTCAGTGCACTGATTGGCAGCACTGACAGGCAGCAATGATTGACACTGATAGGCAGCACTGATTAGCACTGATTGCCACTGGTTGGCAGCACTAATAGGTGGCACTCATGGGCATTGATAGGCAGCACTGATTGGAAGCACTAGCATTGACTGGTGGCACTGATTGGCACTGGTAGGTGGCATTGGTTGGCATTGATATTAGGCGGTACTGATTGGCACTGACAAGTGGCACTGATTGGCACTGACAGGTATCACTGATTGGAAACACTGATTGGCACTGACAGGTGACACTGAAAGGTTGGACTGATTGGCATTGATTGGCACTGACAGGTGCCACTGATTGGCACTGATTGATACTGGCAGATGGCACTGATTGGCACTGGCAGGTGGCACTGATTGGCACTGACAGAGGAGAGGGAGTTTTTACACAGAGCCAATATTGATGCTTGCCAGAGTCACTCAGTGTGTGAAACTGTCATGTAATGTAACTGCATGCAGAGAGAGACCAGCTGCCAAAATTCAGCGGTGATGTTAGGGGTGGGCGGGACCCAGCAGCTATCAAACACCACCCAATGGGGTAGGGTCTGAGCTTAGTGTGAAACTGTCTAACAGGTAGCAGGGGTTGCACACCATACACACCACACAGCCTTTCACAGAACTCCCACAGGCAGATCTCAGGAGACAGCTGGCACGGGTGATTAGTGTGTGCCCAGGCACACCCCGTGCGCACGCCTATGGCCTGGTGCACAGTCATGTTGAAACAGGAAGGGGCCATCCCCAAACTGTTCTCAAAAAGTTGGAAGCATGAAATTGTCCAAAATGTCTGACACCATTTGTGTCAGACATTTGTCAAAATGCTGACACCTTAAGAGTTCTCTTCACTGGAACTAAGGGGCCAAGCCCAACCTCTGAAAAACAACCCCACACCATAATCCCCCCTCCACCAAATGATTTGGACCAGTGCACAAAGCAAGGTCCATAAAGACATGGATGAGTGAGTTTGGGGTGGAGGAAATTGACTGGCCTGCATAGAGTCTTGACTTCAACCCGACAGAACGCCTTTGGGATGAATTAGAGTGCAGACTGCAAGCCAGACCTTCTCGTCCAACATCAGTGCCTGACCTCACAAATGTGCTTCTGTAAGAATGGTCAAACATTCCCATAGACACACTCCTAAACCTTGTGGACAGCCTTCCCAGAAGAGTTGAAGCTGTTATAGCTGCAAAGGGTGTGGCTGCACTACCGCTGATCTCCTGAGCTCCAGAGTGGCCTACTGATCCAGGGAGCTTGATTACTCCCTATACCCAGAGTGGATGCAGGAATCTGGGGTGGACCCAGGGGAGGATCCCCCGGATGGCCAGAGTACCGGTCCTCCCATACCAGTGTTTGAGGACCTGGGAAATGGCCCAGCTAAAGGTGAAAGCCTGTCAGCCTACAGAAAGAAGGTTTGTGCTAGGATTGCGAGAATTGCCAAGGAGGAGGAAGTACTGGCGAAGTTGAAGTTTGACTTCAAACATAAAAAAATTGCAAATGACCGGCTTCACAGTTCCAAGAGAAGACAGATGCGGCCTGAGTTAATGGCTTTGGAGGCTAAAGTGGAAAAGCAGAGTCTGCTGGTGGCCGCATTGAAAGAAACCAGCGGAGCTTTCAAGGAGAAATATGGCAATGATGATCGCTTCCGTACAATGCGCAGAGGGACCATAGAGTCCAGTGGAGCAGAAGCATCACCAGAGTGCAAGAAAGAAAGGTCAGTACAAAGCAAAAAAGTTTCTTCGGGCTTGGACTGTGTTTCTGGCCAGCGCGCTGGAAAATCTTTACGTTCTGAGACAAGTATCAGTATGCCTGCAGAAAGTGGAGAAAGCTCTGGCACACAGGCTGCGGGTGATCAGCAGTCAGGTGTTTTGACTGCCAGTATGCCACTGGGCCAAGGAAGTTCTGTGCCCTTGTCACCGCAACAGGAGGCTATGGAGCAAGGTGATCCATCTGAGCCTGTGAAGGGAGCAGGAATGCTTAAATCACAGAAATGGAATCCCCTTTGCATGGTCGCAAGTTTTCCGTGTCTGGATCATCTGAGGATGAAGAAGAGGATAGTGATGTCCCCCCAAAACCTTTGAAACATCGGTTGGCTGAAAAAGCTGTTTTTGTTAAAGATTTGCCTATACAGCATAATGGAGATGTAGTTCCTATAGATGGTGCTGTAGAGGGCAGTGGAGAGCAAGCTCATCACCTGGCTGAGACTCCCACCTGTGTACAGAGAGCCAGTGAGGGGTGTGCAGACTCTGCTGTGAAGAGTGCTGATAAAGACATCTCTGCTGTTATTAACCCTTTAGTTACTGGTAATGAAGTAAGAATTACCAAGGGTAATGTAGATGATATTTCTGTGTCAGAAGTGTCTGTTCCATCTGTTGATGATAATGTTGTTTCTAACTTATCTAGAGAGGGGTCTGTAACTAAAAGTGATGTGCAGGATGTTGCAAGGAGTGCAGTTATTTCCTATGCTGCAGCGGTGGCTGCACCTGTCCCAAGGGTGAGTAGGGCCAGTTATTCTGCGGTCACTAGGACTGATGTGGGTGAAGGTCAGGCCAATCTGACACCATCTGGTAGCTCCTTTAAACGCCGCAATGTGGTCCAATTGAGGTGGACTGGAGAAGGCCCCCCCCCAAATAGGAGAGATGTGGTGGACCGTATTCTGGGGATGGGTTTTAAAGCGGAGGAGATTTTTGCCCTTATCAGCCCAGTTGGGTCATATGAGTATGACCTCTCCTTTGTCAAGGCGGAAGGATTAGATGTCTTTTGGGAGAGGTATGAGCAGAGGTGGAAGGAGTCCCCAAAATGGGCAGGTTTGTCACCCAAAGTAATCTCTCGCCAGCCATTATATAAGAACGTCACCATTCTAGTACGCAATGAGTCCATTCCTGCTGCGGATCTGGTGGTGTGGTTGGGGAGATATGCTGATGTCCAAGCTCCATTGAGGAAAGTTGTAGATGATAGGGGGATTTGGACAGGAGGATGGACGGTGTTGGTAAAACTGCATGTCACGGGTAATGTTGTTAAGCACATCCCTTCGTCTGCCTTTATAGGTCGTGACAGGATTATTACTTTTTATGCAGGGCAACCAAAGTTGTGTCATCGCTGTGGTGAAAAGGGGCATTTTTCAAGCTCATGTTCTGTGCAGAAATGTTCCCTCTGTCAGGGCTCAGGGCATGTTGCAAAAGACTGCAATAGTATTCGTTGCAATCTTTGTAACAAGTTAGGTCACCCCTATAGTCTTTGCCCTGAAGCCCTCCATAATCAGCCAGAGGTGGTGGAAGAACTTCTAAGGATGGAGGAGGAGGAACGTGGGGGGAAGCAAGGGGTTGGTGGAGCTGTTTCAGCTAGTCCTGAGGGTCCCCCCCAGGTGTCAGTTTCCCAGCCTGAAGGTGTGATCCCTACTGTGTCTGCTCCCCAGTCTGTGCTCCCTACTATGTCTGTGTCTACTTCTGTTGTGTGTTCTTCCCCAGTGTTTCAAGTGCCCAGTGTTCCAAAAGTAAATAAGTCATCCAGATTGGCTGAGGCTGCCAAAGGGGCAGATTCGTGCAGATCTGAGGTGGCAGCTTCATCTGGGCCTTCCCTAAGGCAGCGTAAAACCTCTAGTGGAGGTTCTAAGGTGAAGAAGGGGGAAGTTGCTACTGCTAATAATGTAGATGAGGTCTTTCAGGGTAATGTTTCAGGGGAGGAGGGAGAGTGGACCAAGGTGGGGAGAAGGAGGAATAAGGTAGTCCTGACCTCTGCCTCCTCGGTTTCATCCTTAGAGGTAGATGATCTACCGCTGGGAAACAAGTTTGG
This sequence comes from Aquarana catesbeiana, assembly GCF_042186555.1. Lineage (NCBI taxonomy): Eukaryota > Metazoa > Chordata > Amphibia > Anura > Ranidae > Aquarana > Aquarana catesbeiana. The sequence continues at coordinate 275,464,320 of NC_133331.1, read as the reverse complement.
GTCCTTATCTGAGGGGGAGGAGGAGTCTTCTAATTCCATGTCTCAGATGGAGGAGGATGAGGTAGAGTGTTCTCTAAAGAGGTCAAGGTCTCCAGTAAGGGGGGAGGGAGCTCAGGCTAAGAAACGCCTACCTCAATCATCCTGATGGCAGTTCCCACTCCGATAAAGTTGGCAACGATTAATGTTGCCAGCATAAAATCTGTAAGGGCTCGTAATATGGCCTTATTTTTGCTCAGCGAGATGGATGCTGATATTTTATTTTTGCAAGAGACCCGGCTAAATAGCCTTGCCGATGTCCACCTGGCAAAGAGGGAGTGGAGGCGTGGGCCCTCCTTCTGGTCTCTTGCGGCTGAGCCTTACAGCGGAGTTGCAGTACTTTTTACTGGCATGGTAACGTGTCGGCGGGTTATCGAGGTAGAGATTGGAAGGTGTATGGTCCTGGACGTCTCTGTGAAGGGGCATGATCTGCGTTTAATAAATATTTATGGACCTCAGACTAGATGGGAGAGGAAATGCCTCTTTACAAAGATTAAGCCTTTCCTTTTTACATCTCGGCAAGTTGTCTTTGGAGGTGATTTTAACACCGTTACTAGGCCCAAAGACAGGAAAGGCTCCACTGACAGCCTGAGATATGATAGCATTTTTCTTAATACGATAGCCAGGGAAGCAGGTCTGGAAGATGCGCATATTAAGCGTTGCCCAGACAGCACGGGGTACACATTTAGGCGAGGCAGTTGTGAGAGCAGGATAGATAGGTTTTTTTTAAAAGGGGACTCTGCCTTTTCGGCTCCTGAGTGTCGTATGGTGGAGTTTTCTGATCACCTTTTGCTGTCTGTGATTCTCAATGCTTCAGATATACCACCTAAAGGAAAGGGTATTTGGAGGATGAATTCGGCTCTGCTGGATGACGAGGAGGTAAGACAATCTTTTGAGGATTTTTTTCAGGCTCAGGTAACCATCCTGGATTTCTGCAGCAGTAAGTCTGAGTGGTGGGAGCTTGCCAAAAGCCGGATTAGTGGGTTTTTCAAGGCCATAGGAAAAAGGAAATAGCTTGGTAAGTACATTGCCTACCAGCAGCTGCGGAGAAAGCTTGATCGCCTTGTCTCGAGTGGTGGAGATTCCAGGGCAATCTCTGAGGTGAGACTTCTCCTTAGGAAGTATCAGTATGACCGGCACGCTTCTTTGGTTCTGGAAAGGGACTACGGGAAATATCACTCGCCCGACCTTTATCAGAACTGCAAACAAAGCGCAGCAGTTAAGACGGTTGTTGGGCTAAGGGATAGTATGGGCTCTTTGACAAAATCCAGGTCAGGGATCCTGGAGGTCTCAAGGTCTTTTTATGTGGATCTTCTGGGGGAGAAGTACCTCGATCAGGCAAAGATGTCGAGTTTTCTGGATTCTACACCAGGTTTGGGAAATAACATTCCGCTTGCAAGTTTGACAGGGGGAATCACAGCAGAAGAGGTAGTCAAAGCTATAGATGGTCTGGCTATTAAGAAAACCCCTGGGCCAGACGGATTGATGGCTGAATTTTATAAGATTTTCAAATCCAGCTTGGTACCTTATCTTGTGGAGGTATTTAACGGCTGTCTGCAGGAGGGTTCGCTCCCTCCCTCCATGAGACAATCTGCTGTGATTCTGTTGTCAAAAGGCAAGGATCCCTCGATGATTGAGAATTGGCGCCCCATTAGCCTTCTCAATGTCGATAGAAAGATTCTGGCGAAGATAATTTTTTGGCGCTTGTCATCAGTAGCAGACAGATTGCTTTCTCGTCAGCAGCACTGTTCGGTCCAGGGCAGAAGCACTTTTTCAGCGGTGTTAGCTGTCCGGGAGGCTCTGGAACGTTGCAGGGCTGAAGGTTGGGGAAAGTATTTGCTGGCACTGGATCAGGCGAAGGCTTTTGATCGTGTCAATCATGAGTACCTCTGGCTTCTCCTTGACAAGTATGGCCTGGAGGGTGGGTTTATTGGATGGCTTAAGACTTTATACAGAGAGGCAGAGAGCTTCATGCTTGTTAACGGTTGGGTTGGACAGCCCTTCGGGGTTGGATCGGGGGTGCGCCAGGGGTGTCCGCTGAGCCCTTTGCTATACGTGTTCGCAATCGACCCCTTCATCAGAAGGCTAGAGAGCGGACCGTTGTGCGGGGTGCCGGTGGGCATTACTGGTGAGCCGCCCTTGAGGGTTGTAGCCTATGCTGATGACGTTTCTGTCTTTATCTCTGGGACAGAGGAGGCACAGGAGGTGGTTTCAGTTATAGAGCAGTATTCCGAGGCATCAGGCTCCAAGGTCAACCGTGATAAAAGTGAAGTTTTTTGGATGAGCGAGGGAGGTGAGAGCTTTGCACTTCCGGACACCTTCCCGAGGCCTCAGCAGAAAGTCAAAGTATTAGGCATCGAGTTTGGCCCTGATGATTACAGTAAGTCAAATTGGGAAGCCAGGCTGAATGATGCTGATGTCAAGATGAAATGCTGGAAAGGGTGGCGGCTCTCCTTGAGGGAAAGGGTGGACTTGATTAAGACCTACCTGATTCCTACCTTTTTGTATGTCAGCTTTGTTTGCATCTTGCCAGAGTCTTGCTATACTAGGATTTATAGTTGTTTCTTCCAATTATTATGGGGGAACAGGCTGAATCTTGTGAAGCGGAATGTGACTTACCTATCTAGGTGGAAGGGTGGCCTAGGGATGGTCAACCCGGTTGTGTTCTTCTCTCTGATGTTTTTGAAACATAATTTTGGTAACATGCTAGCAGAGAGACCGCCTGGATGGGTGGGTATTTTCCAGATCTGGTTTAGACCTTTTCTGGGCTGTTGGGAGAGTGGCGGGCCAGTGAAAAGCCTAAGGATCAAGCATGGTAAGCTCCCGGCTTATGTTGCCCTGTGCCTGAAAATTCTTAAACGGTGGCATGTGACAGCAGAGGATATCAGGTCCCTTCCTAGGAGACTCCTGGGGGAGAAGATCGTGGGTACTGTCTTTCATGCGCCACTGGCCTTAAGGGATTGCCCAGGTCATATTATGAGGGAGGGTTTACGTTTAATAAATTCTGAGCGGATTCCCTTGAAATTTAGGGACCAGGCCTGGCTCGCTTTCCACGGTAGGCTCTATGTGAGGGGGAACGTGAAGTGCCGCTCTTTGGACAATCGTGGTTGTCCAAGAGTGGAGTGTCAGGGTGAAGTGGAAACCATGGACCACTTCTTGCTTCAGTGCCCTTTCAATATAGAAGTCTATAAAAAGGTGGGGAGGGCTCTGAATATTCCTTTCCTGCCTTGCATGTCTTATGCTGAGTGGGTGTATGGAGCATTGCAGAATCGCAAGGGATTTGATTTGGACACTCTTTTTCTAGTCAGCTTAGTAGTCCGATATATGCACGGTGTCAGGTATCCCTTCGGCAGAAAGTCCTTCCTGTTCCGGTGGTGGTGTGTGAGATTCTTGGTGAGGTAGGGAAAATTCGGGGTCTTGAGAAAGACAGATGGCGGCAAAGGGTCTGGATAAAGGCGTGGAGGAATATCAGGCCTGTAGCTGCTGTTTGTTGATCTCTGGGTGTTGGGTTCTTTCCCTGTTTTCTCTCTGGACACTCCTTTTAGATTTTCAAGGATAAACATAATTTTGAAGAAAGGCTACATACACATGATAATCTATGTTTCTTGGTCTGAATGTTAATCAAGTTGAGTAATGTGTAGAATTGTTGAAGATGTCTGTGCTATTTAGTGATAGATGTATATAGTATAATATAATACAGTGATATTCCTCTTGGTTGAAAAAAAAAACCCTTTTGTTCATACATTATAGGTTGAAGTAAGCCTTTATTATTAAGTTTAGTCGTATATACAATATGTTATGCATATTTGAAAAAAAAAAAAGAAAAGAGGAAATATATGTATGTGTGTATATGTATATATGTATGTGTGTATGTATGTATGTATGTATATATATGTATATATGTATAATATTTATTTTTTTATATTTTTGTATATAAAAAAAAGTTGGAATGTGTTTCTTGTTTGCAAGATTCTCAAATAAAAAAAATTGCCAACCCAATATTGAACCCTACGGACTAGGACTGAGTGCTACATATATAATATAATACTTTTGACAATAACTCTCGGTGGAGCTGCTGGTTTAAAGCGGGCTGTTACCTTCACTCTCGATACCTCTGTTTCACCGGTACCAGGTCTAGGGTCCCGTTGAGTTTACCTCTGGACGATATAAGCACCAAACACTTGAGTATATTTTCCAATGCTTTAATGAACAAGTAATAATGGAAGTAGCTGGAAAGAGGCAGAAGGAAAGCTGCAGGGAAGCTCAAATACCTTTCCTTAGTATTCTTTAGAACATTCTCTGGAATTGAACACTTGTAGTTGAATGCACTCCCCTTGTGGGATTCAATCTTTGCCCACCTGGATAGGTCTCTCTCACTTGCCTAGCAGCCAGTACGCAGCACGAACAAAAGTCTCTGCCACAGAATTGTTTAGAATAAAACCCGAACGATCCTCTGCCACAGGATGTAGTGGTTTGCGATGGATGTCAGACACAGTACTTGAACCTTTAAGCCAACCGGGTAGTACTATGCAGTAAGATTACTTTAGGATACGTCCTCCAACTGAGTCACCAGGCCCCTCTCCAGACCAGCACTCTGCATGATCCTTCCATGACGGATCCTCCCCTGGGATCTCCTCGGTTGTCCAGCTTCTTCACTCTGGCTAGACAGCTCAGGACCATTCCTCTGCTGCTGTGGTAGGCCCCAGACAGGCTTCTGGGCCCACCCACACGCCGCAGCGACGCGGGCCTCCGGAACGGAGGACCACGAGGTGGTACTCTTAACGCATACCTGTTGGCCAGGAGGGCCAGCAGGTGGCTGAAAACGTTCCCCTAAACATGGCGTCTGTCCCATAAATACCCTCTCCCAGAATGCAACTCGGAGGACCACCTCCACCGAGTTATCTCCGGGACAGAGGAGCATACATACGCTTCAACAAGTTGCCCCTCCAACACCAGCCCATGGTGACAACGACACCCACCGGCACAGTGTGGAACTACACGCAACTCAGCCAAGCTGGAACAGAGGCAAATCTAACTTCCTCTAACAAGCAACCCACAAAATGTACCTATCAGCGGTAGATTAAAAATCTACCAGCGCTACATTTGTTATAAAAAGAAATGCAATAAACTCAATCTTAGTCATAGGTCAAAATGTATTCAGCCACATGTCTTTGATGAAAAAAAAAAAATGTCAATAAGTGTTTATTTACTGTTTTGCACAAGAGTTATAGCGTCTACAAACTAGGGTACATTTTCTGGAATTTACGCAGCTTTTAGTTTATGAATGCCTATCTCATTTCTTGAGGTGTTAAAATGGCAGGGAAGTACTGCCGCCCCCCCCCCCCAGATGACCCCATTTTGGAAAGTAGTCACCGCAAGGAATTTGCTGAGAGGCTTTTTGAGCACATTGATTATTTTAAAATGACAAAAAAAAATGAACACAAAGTTGTCCCTAAATGATATATTGCTCACACATGCCATGGTTATATGTGGAATTACACCCCAAAATACATTCTGCTGCTTCTCCTGAGTACGGGGATACCTCACGTGTGAGACTTTTTGGGAGCCTAGCCGCGTACGGGACCCCGAAAACCAATCACCGCCTTCAGGATTTCTAAAGGCATAAATTTTTGACTTCACTCCTCACTACCTATCACAGTTTCTAAGGTCATAAAATGCCAAGATGGCACAAACCCCCCCGAAATGACCCCATTTTGGAAAGTAGACACCCCAAGCTATTTGCTGAGAGGCATGTTGAGTCCATGGAATATTTTATATTTTGACACAAGTTTTGGGAAAATTACAAAATCTTTTTTATTTTTTTTGCACAAAGTTGTCAGTAAATGATATATTGCTCAAACATGCCATGGGCATATGTGGAATTACACCCCAAAATACATTCTGCTGCTCAGGGGCGGACTGACCATTCGGGCAGTCGGTCACTGCCCGAGAGCCCCATGGTGGGAGGGCCCGGGCCGGCTCAGTCTGCCCCTGGAGGTACCCATAGCTTAATATGCAGAAAAAAAATTCTGCAAAATGATTCCCCCCGAGGAAGCAGTAAAACCCTTTAAATCCCGGTTGATGCGGCTATATGAGAGCTGGCTGGGATGGATCATTGGTCAGAGGCGAGCCGTCATCTGTGCAGGGATGATTTTAGTGACAGGCGCTCCGGCCACCTCTCCCCCTGAGGAATTCAGCCGAGGGGCGGGGCCATTCATCACTGCCGCGGGGGACAGCCGGTAAAGGAGCTGGAGGCTGCAGAGTGAACACAGAGTGGAGTCATCTTACAATTTCCCAACGGCACCCACACTAACCTGCCTTGTGTGCAGCAGCAGGTCAGTGTGATACAAATACAGCAGCAGTTGGTGTATGTGATTGTGTTGTAATAAGAAAAACGAGCCATGCTGCTGAGTGTTCCTGACAAGGGTAGCTAAGAGCTTACCCCTGCAGTAACCCTTACCCTTTTTACCTTATCATAAATTTACTATAATTTAGAATAAACACTCGACACCTAAGGTGGGTTAAATGGCCAACGTGGCCTTTTATTAATAAAACAACATTTTGTTACAATACACACTGTAAGAACCCACCTAACTACACTATTTCACTAAACAGTCTATATATATATATATATATATATATATATATATATATATCTCTATCTTTTAAGATTCAAGGCGGTACCAATGTAACCATTACCCTCTTAATTTGTGTCAGAGGCACATCCAACTGAGTTGCCACCCCAGCCGCTATATATGAAGACTCAGGGCCTAAACCCAGCTAACCTCAGCCACCCCAGGGTCCTTAAGCTGCACGGTCACTAGCCAGTGAACCGTTCCCACTCGAGGATACCATACCTGATGGTTCCCCACCGTTTACCCAGAATGCACCACATTCTACCACCGCCAAGGATCCTAACATGCCACAGCGCACAGGTATGACTCCTTATACCTGAGCGCTCCGCCACACACGAAGAGCCCTGTGTACTCCATCCTCTAGGCCCAAAAACCACATATCCGTCCCTATCGCGTTAAGGTGAACGCCATCACCCCTGAGGTAACGCCAGGTCTCGGACTCCAAATCCTGATGTCTAATCACCAGGCCCCCATTCCTGACAAAAAACCGCCCCACCTCCTTATTGACTTTAACACGGGCCTTATTGATTCGATCCACAGATCTGGCTTCTCTCCAAACAGTGCGAGCCACGATCTCGGACCAAACAAAAACAGTGCCCGGGAAGTCACAGCGAAGCCTGAGGAAATCGAACCGAACGTCTCTGATCAGTTCTCTGGAACGCCTGACGCCCAGATCATTTCCCCCAGCATGAATAACCAAAATATCTGGGGCCCTGTCCCAGCGTGCAAATCTATGCACCTCGGGAACCACTCTGTTCCACATCATGCCCCTTACCCCTATCCAGCGAACACTACCCTCTTCCCAGGAGAGACCTAACTGCCTAGCATCGGGTCTAACTTCAGCCCTCCTGGCCCCCCAGTAAACAAATGAATGCCCGAGGATCCACACTAGGCATCTGCGACCTGAAAACAAATAGAGAAAAAACATTGCCCCACCAACCTGGACATATAACAACTAGAACAAGCAGACCAACACCTAGAAAAGAGTTAGTATGAGTGTCACCACAAACATGACGACAAAGACCCCCCTCCCTATGCTCACATTAAGTGGGGTCTAACATATAACCTGAAACGATTCGACTCCCACCTGCCGATACGCTTTATCATCTCTGCTCCTAATCCCCATCTTGACGCCTCCGTGGCGGCTCCGATTCGGAAAGAGTGTGAGCCGAATTGCCTAGGATCCAGGCCCGCCGCTTTCAGACATTTGCGAAAAACCGCAATGAACTGAAAACGCGACAAATACGAGCCATTCTCATGTATCAAGAAAGGTCCCGCACTGGCAGGCCTGACCGCAATAAATTGTGATACCGCCGAAACTGGGCACAGCCCGGCTACCTCACCCCGGAATAACTCCAGGATTACACCTTTTCCAGCCTGATCCGTTTTAGACTTATGAATCACTAAGCTTACTGACACTTCTGTGACAGACACCTCGTCTCTAAATAGGCCCCCCGCAACGTGCTTGGCAGGGCTAACCAATTCCCCTATGCGTAAAGCCCCAAAAAAGGCCAACTGAAAAGCCACCCGAAACAAGAGCTGCTCGTACCCGTCCCCACACACCCCCGGAATGTGAGCCATAATCAACCACAAAGTGGTGAAGGAAACCGGGCGCCGCAGATCTCTGGACTTACTCCCCTTACGATATCCCTTCATAGCCTGCCTTATTATAAAAGATTTCGTGACATCCTTACCTCCCTGTAGTTTAAACCAAAAGGCCAAACCCGCTAATTTACGGTCCACTGAGGATACCGATGCCCCATTCAAAAAGTTTTGAACAATGAAATACAGGACCAATGCTGACACGTCGTCTCGGGGCTCAAGCCCCCCTACCTCCTCCAGCAACGCATTCCATTCCCTCCACGCACCAGCGTATGCACCCCATGTCGCCTCACTCAGGGATTTACGGATCAATCCTGCGGCGACTCCAATGCGATCGTCCATAACCCCGGAGGACAGGGGGTACCATGCTGTTCCGCGTCCGGCGCCAGTCTCCGAAACTCTTTCCACTGTGAACAAGACAAAGCATCCGCAATCCTGTTAGAAACCCCCGGGATGTGCACCGCATAGACAAAAGCATTCAGGTGAAGGCATAACAACACCAAATGCCGTAACAAGCGCACCACCGGAAGGGAGGAGGCCGACAGGGTGTTAAGGGCAGTGACAACTCCCAAGTTGTCACAGTGGAAACGCACCTTCTTGTTCTGAAACGCCCTACCCCAAATTTCCACCGCCAGTACAATTGGAAATAATTCCAAAAGCGCTAAGTTACGCAACCACCCAGCCTCCCTCCAAGCATCAGGCCAACCACCGGCGCTCCACCTACCCTGGAAGAACGCTCCGTATCCTCCGGACCCGGCCGCATCCGTAAACAACGCCATGTCCGCATTGCTAACGGGGCCCGACATCCATATTGACCTTCCATTGTAGGTTCCCAGAAAATCATCCCAGACCCTGAGATCAGCTTGGTGATCCCGGGTCAAGCGAACGAAATGTCTGGGGTTGCTGACCCCCGCCATGGCTAACGAAAGCCGACGGCAGAATATCCTGCCCATTGGAATGATTCTGCAGGCAAAATTTAATTTTCCCAAAAGGGACTGCAGCTCCCTGACCCGAACCTTACGTCTGCCCCCCATGGCCCTGACTTCCTGCCGCAAAGCCACAAGCTTTGCTTCCGGCAAACGGCATTCCATGGCTACGGAATCGATCGTGATCCCCAAGAAAACCAATTCCGTCGTGGGACCGACCGTTTTCTCCGGTGCTAAGGGAATGCCAAAACGATCCGCCACATGCTGTAACGTGCCCAGCAGTACCGCGCATGCGTTAGAACCTGCAGGGCCTATACACAAAAAATCATCCAAGTAATGGATGACGGAATTGAGCCCGGACACATCCCGCACTACCCATTCCACAAAGGAACTGAATGTTTCAAACAGCGCGCACGAGATGGAGCACCCCATTGGTAGACAACGATCGACAAAATACGACCCTTGCCACCTGCATCCTAGGAGGTGCATGCTATCCGGATGGACCGGAAGTAGACGAAAAGCCGACTCCACGTCAACTTTTGCCAACAAAGTCCCCCGTCCATACCTGCGTACCCATACTACTGCGGCATCGAACGATGTGTAGGTGACCGCACAGGCCTGCGGATCAATCCCATCGTTTACTGACGCCCCTTTCGGATGCGAAAGGTGGTGTATTAAACGGAACTTCCCAGGTTCCTTTTTGGGCACCACACCCAGGGGAGACACAATTAAGCCCTCAATGGGCGGGGAAGAAAATGGACCGCCCATCCTGCCCAAAGAAACTTCCTTCTGCAGTTTCTCCGTTACTACCCCCGGGAAAAGGCGAGCTGACTGCAGATTATCGGAAATCGGCGGAACCGTATTCAAAGAGCATGGGATTCTGAAACCCACCGAGAATCCCTCCCACAGGAGTCTAGCCGACTCCTGGTCCGGATACCTATTTAGGAAAGGAAACATCTTTTCTGCCCTCACTGGTGTCTTCCCTTTTTCCAGATCCGTCCCCCGCCCTGTTTTTACCTGCCTTGAAACACCTACTGAAGGAATGACTGCCCCCGCATCCTGAGCATTCATGCTTGAAGCGACAGGACCCTCCAAATCGGCACGAGCTGTCATTGAACTGCCAGCAAACCCCCTTTTTCTTAACGGCCGACGAGCCTGAGGTGGAAGCACCGCCGGCCCCTCCTGGAAAAACCTGACTCCCGCTCCTAGCCGGGGTCATCAGCTTCATCCAAAGCCCTATATCCTTGTGATCCCATCGAATAGCTGGCCTGACCTCCTTCCGCTGGCGAAACTGTTCGTCGTAGCGTAACCATGCCATGCCGCCATAGACCCTATATGCCTCCCCAATTGCGTCCAAATAGCAAAACAAGGCCGAGCAGCTCGCCGGCTCTTTTTCGCCAACTACGCTAGCTAAGATTGCAAACGCCTGCAACCAATTACTGAACGTGCGAGGAATAAGGCGATACCGCCGTTTTTCCTCGTCCTCTTTCTTACTCTCGTCAGGTTTCACGCGGTCTAAGTTAAATTTTTCAAGGGGGAGCAGGGAAAATATTTCCACGTACTCCCCTTTCCAAATACGTTCCCTCACTTCCTGTTTCAGGTGTGCACCCAAAGGACCTTCAAAGCACACGTACACCTCGCACTTCGCCGCATCCGCCAATCTTACCTTATCCACCTCCTTGTCACTTTTGTCCGGCGGCTTTTTCCCCGAGGTCTCTCCACTGGGTCCTTGCGGCACATCCGATGCTACTACTACAGCCGGAGGAGATTTCCGTTGGCAGCACTTGTTTTCCTGGACTATCCCCCACCACGGCCGCCCCCCCAGGCGCCCCCCCACTGCCCAGCCTTTGCAGCAACTCCCTCAACCCCAACAATACCTCCCTCGTGAGTCCCTCTGACCCCACACTCCCAGAATCCCCCCCGACCTGACCCTGGGCCCCCACACCTGACCACACAGAGGGAGAAAAGAAAGGAAGCATATCAGTAGTGCACTCACCAGGCTGCATGGGGCAGGGGACCCCTCCAGCCGCCGGACCGACTTCCCCCACGGCGTCACCGACATCCTCTTCCACTTCTCCCTCTTCCACGCTGCTGACATCCTCCCTCTGTCTCACCGCTGGCATCTCGGGAACCGTAAGCCGCCTGTGAGCCGGCCGTCCTCTCTCCCCTTCATCCGCCGCCGTTCGTCTCGGCACTGACAGGCTCGCCGGCCTGCGCCGCTCTGGGCGTCCGACCGCTCTGACGTCAACCCCCTGCGCCCCGGCCTTACCCGGGCTCGCAGGCACCACCTGTGGTCCGGAGGTGCGCGTAGTCGCAACTCTTCCTCGGGCAGACGTGCCCCTCTCGCAGCGCTGTTCCTCTCTTCGGCTGTCAGAGCCACCGGCCGCCTCCCGATCCTGGCCGAGGCCCGCTCCTGCTTCTCTTCCCCGACGGGCTGGCGTGTCGACCGGAACATCGCCATCCACGCCAGCCGCTCGTTCCTGAAACTGGTCGGAGGAGGATGGGTGAGTCGCCATCTGTCTTGCAGGTCCCATCCCCCGCAGGCTCCGCCTAGGATGGGGATTCCTCCCAGGCTCTCCCCTGGCCAACACAGGCAAGCGTTTGACAGGGGGGCCTGAAGGTTCCGCAAGCGGGCTCCCATTGCGGCGCTGAGCCTGAGGAGGCCTGTCAGGGGTGAACCGCTCAGGAGGCTTAGACCTCCTAGCACGCTGTGAAGCAGGTCCTACTTGTGAAGGACCCTGCTGGACTCCTTGTAAGGACACAGACACTTGTCTCTGTATCCACTCCGCTCCATGTATCCCAGCAGCAGCCCTGAGATGGGCTAGAAGTTGCTCAAGTTCGCTCATCACTTTAAGAAGCACCCCACTGCAAACGATGATGCTCTCAACAGGTTCCACTAGAACTGTTACAGCCCCACCCCATTCACATTAATTTATTAACTATTAGCTCCCCCCTTTGCACCAAATTCTGTCCAATAATGACCACTTAATTACAGCCATATGCCACACCTTTCTGACCACACCTTTAACCCTGACCTTGCTGGTTTGCCTTATCACCCTGTCATGTCCCCCCTGCGCTGACTGCGTTCCTTCTCAGCTACGGGCTTCTCTTTCTTACCCTGTGCTGTGCCAATTTACCAGGTGGCAGGCGCTATTAACTAGTGCACACTGACATCTGGTACATTGAATGCCACTCAGTGCACTAAGTGTACAGATATCAGTATATAAATATAAATATAGGGAATAAATATAGGGAATAGCACGTAGCCCTGGTTCACATTGGAGCAATTTGCCATGAGATTTGACATGTCAAATCAGCGGCAATTGCTGGCAATAGCACTACCCGAATTGGTGTGATGCCGCATTTGTGGCACCACACTGATTCCCAAAAGTAGTTTCTGTACAACTTTTGGCAACTTCTGGGTGCGATTTCCATAGACATCTGTGCAGCAACCCGCACAGATGACTCTGAGATCACTGCCAAACTCGCACTGACATGCGGGTATGAAATTGTGCGAGTTTAGCTGAACTCACATGCTTTCATTCCCATTCCCGCTCTCAATGTGAACCTAGGCCAAGTGAGTTTATTATATATATATATATATATATATATATATATATATATATATATATATATATATATATATATATATATATATATATATATATATATATATATATATATATATATATATATATATATATAGCACTGACCCCCACAGGAGCTGCTGTACTTTAATTGGGCCTGTACTCTGCTTCGCTACCCCTTTGATTTCTCTCAGTCCCCCTGACACAGCTGTGATGTAATATAGTGTGCAGTAAAAACCTTAAAGACAATTTCACAATATACAATGTAATATACCTTTTTGACTTTACCTTTGGTCTCCAGTCTCAACTTGGCCAATAATGCAAAGGAAAACAACACTCACACAAAATTACTTAACCACTTCAGCCCCGGAAGGATTTACCCCCTTCCTGACCAGAGTACTTTTTACAATTTGGCACTGCGTCGCTTTAACTGCTCATTGCGCGGTCATGCAATGCTGTACCCAAACGAAATTTGCGTCCTTTTGTACCCACAAATAGAGCTTTCTTTTGATGGTATTTGATCACCTCTGCTGTTTTTATTTTTTGCGCTATAAACTGAAAAAGAACAAAAATTTTGAAAAAAACCCCGATATTTTCTACTTTTTGTTATAAAAAAAATCCAATAAACTCAATTTTAGTCATACATTTAGGCCAAAATGTATTCGGCCACATGTCTTTGGTAAAAAAAATGTCAATAAGCGTATATTTATTGGTTTGCGCAAAAGTTATAGCGTCTACAAACTAGGGTACATTTTCTGGAATTTACACAGCTTTTAGTTTATGACTGCCTATGTCATTTCTTGAGGTGCTAAAATGGCAGGGCAGTACAAAACCCCCCCAAATGACCCCATTTTGGAAAGTAGACACCCCAAGGAGGTGCTTGGTTTTTGGGGTCCCGTATGCGGCTAGGCTCCCAAAAAGTCTCACACATGTGGTATCCCCATACTCAGGAGAAGCAACAGAATGTATTTTGGGTTGTAATTTCACATTTGCCCATGGCATGTTTGAGCAATATATCATTTAGTGACAACTTTGTGCAGAAAAAAAAAAAATTTCTTTTTCCCGCAACTTGTGTCACAATATAAAATATTCCATGGACTCGACATGCCTCTCAGCAAATAGCTTGGGGTGTCTACTTTCCAAAATGGGGTCATTTGGGGGGGTTTGAACTGTCCTGGCATTTTATGCACAACATTTAGAAGCTTATGTCACACATCACCCACTCTTCTAACCACTAACGGCTACAATCAAATCAAGTAACCACTTGAAGACAAAGCCCTTTCTGACACTATTTGTTTACATGAAAAAATATTTTTTTTTTTTTTGCAAGAAAATTACTTTGAACCCCCAAACATTATATATTTTTTTAAAGCAAAGGCCCTACAGATTAAAATGTGGGTGTTTCATTTTCTTTTTTCACACAGTATTTGTGCAGCAATTTTTCATGCATTTTTGGGGGAAAAAACACACTTTTTAAAATTTTAATGCACTAAAACACACTATATTGCCCATATGTTTGATGAAATAAAAAAAAAGATGATCTTAGGCAGAGTACATGGATACCAAACATGACATGCTTTAAAATTGTGCACAAACGTGCAGTGGCGACAAACTACATACATTTTTAAAAGCCTTTAAAAGCCTTTAGAGGTTACCACTTTAGACTTACAGAGGAGGTCTACTACTAAAATTACTGCCCTCGATCTGACCTTCGCGGTGATACCTCACATGCATGATGCAATTGCTGTTTACATTTGACGCCAGACCAACGCTTGCGTTTGCCTTTGTGCGAGAAAAGGGGGGACAGGGGTGCTTTTTTTTTTTTTTTCTTTATTTTTTTTGCTTTTTTATCTTATTTTTAAACTGTTCCTTTTATTTTTTTTATCATTTTTACTGTTATCTCAGGGAATGTAAATATCCCCTATGATAGCAATAGGTAGTGACAGGTACTCTTTTTTTGAAAAAAAATGGGGTTTATTAGACCCTAGATCTCTCCTCTGCCCTCAAAGCATCTGACCACACCAAGATCGGTGTGATAAAATGCTTTCCCAATTTCCCAATGGAGCTGTTTACATCTGGCGAAATCTAAGTCATAAAATGCTTGTAGCTTCAAGTTTCTTAGGCCATAGAGATGATTGGAGCCATTCTGGTCTCTGATCAGCTCTATGGTCAGCTGGCCGAATCACCGGCTGCATTCTCAGGTTCTCTGTTGGGACAGGAGAGCCAGAGAAAAACACGGAAGACGGTGGTGGGGGGGGGGGCATTCCCTCCCACTGCTTGTAAAAGCAGTCTAGAGGCTAATTAGCCACTAGGATTGCTTTTACATGAAAGCCGACCGCTGGCTGGAAAGAATGATACCTAAACCTGCAGGCATCATTCTGGTATAACCACTCAAAATCCAGCAATATACCAGTATGTTGCTGGTCCTTGTTGGGCATATATTGTAATCTTTTTTTTCATGCAGCCTGTGGGCTGAACGAAAAAAAGAGATTGATCGGTGAGTATGCCCACCATTAGAATACCTCCCTTCATCCACCCACTTCTAATGATGGGCATACATGCACCGTATATATATGCCGAAGCATGGGGGCATCCGCCTCAAAAGTTAGGAGCAAATCGCTGCTCCACCCACTGCTGCCCCCATGCTTCGGCATATATCACCTCCGCTGGAGTCCCGGCTTTATATATCGTGGGAGCAAACGCTGTTGCTGTCAAGATAAATAAACCCGCGCTGCAGCTGAATGGCGTACCTGAAGACAAAAAATGGTTAACAATAAAACACAGTAAACAGTAAAGTATAAAAAATTGCATACCTGAAAAGCAAACATGATAAAACATAATAACAATAAAACATTGCAAAATAGAATACAGTAAAAAAGAGCAGAACAATAGAGAGAGTAGAGAGAGAGAGAGAACAATAAAACAACAACTATTTTTGTTTTTTTTTATTTTATATATTTTTTTGTTTTTTTTACACTTTTTTTTGTAACTGTAACTTTTATAACTGTAACCAGTTTCAGGTTCGGGTCTCTCAAAATGCGATGGCATCTTGGGAGACCCTGTGAAAGTGTGCCTAGTCTGTGCAATGCTGTACTCTACGCTAATACTCAACTAGTGAATGGTAGCGTTCAAAACATTCACCAATGCAAAGACCAGGATTGTCAGGACAGGAGGGACAATAATAGCGGGTGTCACGCCTATATCCGCGCTTGCTGCAGACACGACATCTTTTTTGGGGGGTTCGTTGGGTAGGGGTACTCGGGAGGACATAAAGAAAATGCCTCTCATGCAGCCGACTGCATTTGGTTGGGGATGTGAATGGGGGAAATACGGGCGCTGCAGAAGCGGTGGGTTCCCAATTAGGATTGGCGAATGCAGCAGGAAGGGCATTATGGGCACGACGGGCCTGTGTTTGTCTTCTTGGTGGCAGCGGGACACTACTTGTGCTTGCCACCTCACCAGCTTGAACTGCACTTATGGGACTCGCCACGTCACCAAGTGTTACTGCAGTGCTGGTTTGACTACGACCGGGGTGTACTAGGCCGCTGGTGCTTGCCAGTTCACCAAAACGCTACCAAAAAAACTGTTAGCGATCGCAGGGATCAGGCCTGACTCTGCGAACGCTGCAGTTATGTGTTTAGTGTTTTGTAAGTGACAGTGATCGATCGATACTGCACTTGGGTGGGCTGGACCGGGCGGAGGGGCAAAATGCAAGTGCTAGCAGGTATCTGGGCTGATCCCGCTAACACTGCGTTTTTGGGAACCCTAAACTGCTGGGGACGCTAGTATAGATCTGATCAGATATCGATCCGTTCAGATACTATACCACTAAGGGAGGTGTATGGTGCGTGCGTGGGTGTTAGCGCTACTGGCACTAAACTGATGCTGCCTGGGGCGACGCAGACCCTATCTGACTCTAAAACCTAACTTATATCACCGCCGGGTGATCAGGCGGCTAAACCTTTATTGGGTAATAAACGGCGGGTGCCCTGACACTAACTAACCAGCGTCACCCGTAACAGTTATACGGTGATCACTGGTAAAAGGGTTAACTAGGGGGCAATCAGGGGGTTAAAACCTTTACTAGGTAGTATATGGGGGTCCCTGATGCTATAAAACGCTGACGGCAAACCTAAATACTTATCTCCCTAACTAGCGTCACCAGCGACACTAATACAGCGATCAGAAAAACGATCGCTTAGTGACACTGGCGACGGGGGGTGATCAAGGGGTTAAAACTATATTGGGGGGGTTAGGGGTATCCTAGACCTAAAGGGGGCTAATACTAGCTGCCCTACCAGTTCTAACTGTCACAAACTGACACCAATGCAGTAATCAGAAAAAAAAAAACTGCTATTGGTGTCACTGTGACAGGGGGTACAGGGGGGTGAAATGTGTGCCTAGTGTGTTTTACTGTAAGTGTATGTGTTGTGCACTTACTCAGATGTCTTCTCTCCTCGGTGCCGGAACAGAAAACACCGACTCAAGGAGAGATGACATCACTTCCTCTGCCGCTGTTTAGATTACAGCAGCAGAGGAAGATTTTCATTCGTTGGGAGCGATCGCGAGGGGGTGGCCACGAATGAGTGGTCTCCCCCTCAGCCTGGATCGCTCCCCTAACAAAGCCGACTGCCCCCCGCCCACGGGCAGCAGATCACGTACCAGGTACGTGATTTTACCTGCCCGTGCCATTCTGCCGCAGTATATATGCGTTAGGCGGTCGGCAAGTGGTTAAAGTGGAACTAAACCTTCCTATCGTTTTCAGCCAAGGAAGCTGCCATCTTGTCCTCTGTTTGATCTTCAACTGCCATGATGCTGCACATGTGATCAGTTATGACACCAGACATTGGATGGTTTGACAGTATGGTTCACAGCACAACCAATGTGATAGCTACATCCTCAGAAACAATTGTTGCCGATTCGTTGGATATCAATGCCCCCAGGTGTGGGACACATTCTGTGTGACCTGTCTCAGGTCGAATGTCTGAGGTGAGAAGCTAGGATCGTCTGTGGTGGACGGGCTGCATTCACTCTTGATCACTGTCTCATTTGACATCAGGCACAGTGCACACAGAGGAGGACCATCTTGCATGTTGGGACTGTCATTTGATACATGCTATTTTTTATTATTGCGCTGCACTGATTGTGTTATTTAGTTATTTTGAGGTTTGAGTTTGAATTATCCTTGTAGTGTTCAGTTTGCAAACAATTAATCTTTTCTTATTTCATTTATCTGCGCTGCATATTTCTAATTATATTAAATTTTGAAAAAAAAACAACTATGTTTTTTTACTTTTTGCTATAATAAATTTCCCCATTTAAAAAAAAAAAAAAAAATAACACATTTCTTCATTAGTTTAGGCCGATATGTATTCTACATATTTTTGGTAAAAAAAAAAAAAAAAAATCGCAATAAGCATATATTGATTGGTTTGCGCAAAAGTTATAAAGTCTACAAAATAGGGGATAGATTTATGGCATTTTTATTATTTTTGTGTTTTAACTAGTAATGGTGGTGATCTGCGATTTTAAGCAGGACTGCGACATTGCAGCGGACAGATCAGATACTTTTGACACTTTTTTGGGACCATTGACATTTATACAGTGATCGGTGGTATAAAATTGCACTGATTACTGTATAAATGTCACTGGCAGGGAAGGGGTTAACACTAGGGCGAACAAGGGGTTGAATGTGTTAGTTCCTGTGTGTCTCTAATGCCCCGTACACACGATCGGACATTGATCGGACATTCCGACAACAAAATCCATGAATTTTTTTCGACAGATAATCATATAAGACACAGACAGACGTAGTTAAAATATTTTTTATTCACACCATTCTCTACATATGCAGCATCATGATATCACTTGCTGTAAATTAAATAAAGGGGTACATATTTCATAACCAGACAAAACATACAAAAAACCCTCCAGAATGAGCTTACAGTCATGGAGGGGGGTGACGTGGGTGCTACATAGAATAGATTGGGGTGATAGTGACCGCTTGGAGGAGAGGGTAGCTGAGGACGTGATTATAAATAACTGGGGTAGGAAGATCAATAGGGCAGTTTGGAATTGCCTTCTAAAGTGGACCTGTGCTTTGTTTATGCGGAGTAAAACAACAGATCAACCTAAAGTGTTAGTTAATCTTTTTCTTTTTTTTTTTTCTGAAAAGGTGAGCTAACACCTTACATCCTCCCCACCGCCCCAGGTCTCCGGAGCACTTACCTCCGTAGGTAATACCGTTTCACCATTCATGCAGCCTGGTGCAGCGGTCCTGAGATTTGAAAAATCGCACTGTCCTTCCTCTTCTTTCCCTAGCGACACCTGGATGGATCAGAGCAGTTCTGATAGGTCAGCACGGTCAAATGCCCCAGGACTGGGCTGCGAGGACATTAAAACTGAGGTAAGTACAGCGGGGACTGGGGAGGGTGTGGGATGTTAAAGTGTTACTAAACCCATATGCAGGAAAGCGTGCTTGTTATACTCACTGTGGAGCCTGAGGGGTTAATCCTCTGCATTGTGTAAAAGGGCTGTTTGTTCCTGTCTTCTCTGATCCTCCTCTTCTTCTACAGTTCCTAATGCATCTCCTGATACTACAGAGCCTTGGAGGCACTCTGCACATGCTCAGTTTGGTGTGTTTCGGTAGAGAGTATTTTTCTTCTTTTTTTCTGGGGAGGGTGCATGTGATCGATACAGGGCCAATCAGCAGTTAGAGGTCATGCAGCCTCATAGGACAGTCAGAGGAGAATGAAAACTCCTCCTACAAGCTTTAATCAGTGCTGGACCGGACAGAAGTCATAAGACTGCTATATACTGCTGATGAGAAAAAGGTATTCAGCCGTTTATATATTTACTAAAATAATTGCATGTCCATGTTCTGTGTACTGTGGGAAACCAGATATAGTGAATGCAGGGTCCTGGGTTTAGTAACACTTTAATTCATCTTTTCCAAACACCTTAATGAGACTCTGCTACTTGTCATAAATCTGCACATTTGTCCTCCTCCCAAGCAGCACATATCACATCTTCTTTTTGCTCAGCTCCTCATGTAAGCTACCCATGTATGTTGGCCTGTACTAGATCACAGGAAGCTTAGAACTTTCTTCCACCCCCACAGAGCTTACACAGAAGACTGCAATTATTTTAGTAAATATAAACTGCTAAATATCGTTTCTCATCAGCAGTATATAGCAGTCTTGTGACATCTATCAGTGTCTGGCTGAGCACTGGTTAAAGCTTGTAGGAAGAGTTTTCATTCTACACCGACTGTCCTATGAAGCTGCAGGACCCCTGACCCTCCGTCCGGACAGTGCTGATTGGCCCTGTGCTGATCACATGCACCTTCCCCCCCAAAAAATAAAAACTCTCTGGCAATACAACCAAACTGAGCATGATGAGAATGACTCCAAGGATCTGCACTATCAACAGATGGATTGGGGACAGTAAAAAAAAAAAGGGGAGGATCAGAGATCAGAAGGGACACATCCCTCCTCGGTATATGGTCAGACATGTAAGCTTACACAGGCCGCCACCAACTGCATATTTGTTCGTAATTGGAAATAATTTAAAAAATAGACTTTAACCGGTTCCTGAACAGCGCACGCCGATGTACGTCGGCAGAATGGCACGGCTGGGCAAATGGGCGTACCTGTACGTCCATTTGAATTCCCCGCCGTGCCATTGCGTGCGTGTCGCCGGCAGCTCCGTGAGTCAATACCCGCGATCGGCTCACGGAGAGGACGAACGGGGAGATGCTGATGTAAACAGCATCTCCCCGTTCTGCCTAGTGACAAGTGTCACTGATCACAGCTTCCTGTCATCGGGAGCTGTGATCAGAGTAATGACACTGCTAGCCCATCCCCCCTACAGTTAGTAATCACTCCCCTAGGACACACTTAACCCCTCCCCGCCCCCTAGTGGTTAACCCCTTCACTGTCATTTACACAGTAATCAGTGCATTTTTAGTCGCACTGATCGCTGTATAAATGACAATGGTCCCAAAAATGTGTCAAAAATGTCCGACATACCCGCCATAACATCGCAGTCACATGTCCGCCATAACGTCGCAGTCACAATAAAAAAAAAAAAAAACAAAACACTGATCGCCGCCATTACTAGTAAAAAAAAAAATATATATTATTAATAAAAATGCCATAAAACTATCCCCTATAACTTTTGCACAAACCAATCAATAAACGCTTATTGCGATTTTTTTTTTATACCAAAAATATGTAGAAGAATACGCATCGGCCTAAACTGAGGAAAAAAAATGTTTTTTTATATATTTTTGGGGAATATTTATTATAGCAAAAAATAATGCGTTTTTTTCAAAATTGTCGCTCTTATTTTGTTTATAGCACAAAAAATAAAAATCGCAGAGGCGATCAAATACCACCAAAAGAAAGCTCTATTTGTGGGAGAAAAAGGACGTCAATTTTGTTTGGGAGCCACGTTGCACGACCGCGCAATTGTCAGTTAAAGCGACGCAGTGCCGAATCGCAAAAAAACGCTCTGGTCAGGAAGGGGGTAAAATCTTCCGGGGCTGAAGCGGTTAAACGACGCTAGGGCAGCTATTGGCTACTGGCTATGAACTTCCTTATCCTAGTCCGGTCGTACGTCATCACGTTCCAATCAGTCGGACTTTGGTGTGACCGTGTGCAGACAAGACGAAAAGTCTGACGAAAAGTCTGACGAAAAGTCTGGTCGTGTGTACACGGCAATAGTGTCCAATCTTTCCGCCGCAATGTCACAGTTCTGCTAAAAAACGCTGATTGCCGCCATTACTAATAAAAAAAAAAAAAAAAAAAAGGGAAGAATAAAAAGTCCCTAAATCCATATCAGAGTTTGGAGACGCGATAACTTTTGTGCAAACCAATAATTGGGATTTTTTTTCCCTAAAAATATGTAGCAGAATAGAATACAAGTTGGCCTAAATGGCCTGATCATTAAGGGGGTAAATCCTTCCGTGACTGAAGGGGTTAAGCTAACGAGAATTGTCATGCAACTTTGGACAATTCACAGCCCACTGGTTTCAATATCACCCGTTCCAATCTAAGCGACTTAAAGTTGATGCGACTTGAGTGCCAGAGTGTGAAGTTGCATCAAAGTTGCACTCAAAATCGCACGACTTTGGAGTCGCACTAGTGTGAACGGAGCTTTAGGCTTTGACAATAAAACCTGGAAGCTGATTGGTTTGCATCAGATTTTCCACACTCTAGTTTTAATAAATCCCCACCATTGTTTCCAAGTTCCCATGAGATTTTATTTTCACTATTGCTTCATATTATATTGTAATGTAAAAGGTCAGTTTATTTCTGAGTATCATCATCTCCGTAATGTTTCTCAGCTGCCACTTCCGGACTCAGAAACGTCTTGTCCCTTGTGTGAACTCAGGTGTGTCATGAGGGAAAACCGCTCTGAAAACTGTTTGCCGCATTCAGAACACGAATAGGGTTGATCCCCGGTGTGAATTTTTTCGTGCCTAACGAGGTCAGACTTCTGGGTAAAAGCCCTCCCGCATTCAGAACATGAATAGGGGCGATCGCCAGTGTGGATCCTTTGATGAGTGACCAGGTTTGATCTGTCGGTAAAGCATTTCCCACACTCCAAACAAGAATAGGGCTTCTCCCCTCTGTGAACCTTCTCATGGGTGAGAAGATATGACTTTCGAGAAAAACATTTGCCACATTCAGCGCAGGAGAACGGTTTCTCCCCTGTGTGGGACCTCTGATGTGTTATGAGCGTTTCTTTCCGGGTGAAACATTTGCCGCATTCTGAACAGGAAAAAGGCTTTTCAGCTCGGTGGCTTCTCTCATGAATGACGAGATTGCTCCTCTCTGTAAAACACTTCCCGCACACAGAACAGGTAAACGGCTTCTCGTCTCGGTGGCTCCTCTGGTGCGTGAGAAGTTGTTTCCTCCATGAAAAACATTTCCCGCACTCAGCACATGAAAAGGGCTTCTCCCCCGAGTGGTTTCTCTGATGTGAAATCAAGTGCCCTCTTTGGGTGAAAGATTTCCCGCACCCAGAACAGGAAAATGGCTTCTCGGCCCTGTGCGTTCTCTCGTGGGTGACAAGGTTGGATCCCACACTGAAGCATTTCCCGCACACGGAGCAAGAGAATGGCTTCTCTCCAGTGTGAACTTTCTCATGTGTGATGAGATTTGACTTCCGGGAGAAACATTTCCCGCACTTGGGACATGAGAATGGCTTCTCTCCTGTGTGAGTTTTTTGATGCCTGATGACGTCTGACTTCTGCACAAAACACTTCCCACATTCGGAACAGGAAAAGGGCGTGTCACCACTGTGCCATGCTTGATGCCTCCGGAGAAGACATTTCTGGGTAAAACTCTTCCCACACTCAGAACATGAATACATTGTCCCTGCTGCGTGAGTCTTCTGGTGTGAAGTGAGTTCATCTCTGCTATCAAAACGTTCGCCACACCTAGAACACGGAAACATTCTCATTCCTTTGTGTACAGTGATAGATGAGGGATCAGGAATGTCATCTTCTTCTGTTTTACTGTCGGACGAGACAGTGGGATGTTTCTCCGTGTTGTATCTTCTATATCGTCCATCTGGAAGACAAGCACAGACAAATAAAGACAAGGACAAAAAGGGTTGTTTAACCACTTGCCTACTGTGCACTTCCCCTCCTTCCTGCCCAGGCCAATTTTCAGTTTTAAGCGCCATCACACTTTAAATGAGAATTGCGTACTCATGCAACACTATACACATGACATTTTTTATCAGTTTTTTTTTTTTTTTTTTTTTTTTTTTTAGACAGACAGAGCTTTCTTTTGGTGGTATTTAATCACCACTGGGGGTTTTTATTTTTTGCTGAACAAACGAAAAAAGACCGAAAATTTTGAAACACCCCCCGTTTTTGTTAGTTTCTGTTATAAAATTTTGTAAATAGGTAATTTTTCTTCTTCACTGATGAAGCTGCACTGATGAGGCGGAGCTGGTGGATACTGATAGGCACTGATATTCAGGGTACTGAGGATCACTGCCCTGATTATTAGTGTAAACAAAGTACTGAAAATCTTGCCGGGTATCGGCTGTCCTTTCCTCACACAGACAGAGCGCTTGAGGAAAGGACTGCCGATAACCAGCCAGTCGGTTTACATGTGATCAGCTGTGATTGGGCACAGCTGATCACATGGTAAAAGGCCGCTGTGATTGACCCTTTACCGCGATCTGTGGTCAGCTGTGTCCAAAGGGGGCATGCGGGAGGCGGGGTTTTGGGAGGACGTCTATGGACACCCTCTCAGAACAAGACAAAAGACGGCTACAGCACAGTCGGGAAAAGTTACTGTGTGTGTGTGTAATATATATAACACAGTTAGGTCCATATATATTTGGACACAATTTTAGTATTTTCAGGTATTTACCAAAACATATTCAAGCTATATTTTATATAATGTACAGTATCTCACACCCCTCACATTTTTGTAAATATTTTATTATATCTTTTCATGTGACAACACTGAAGAAATGACACTTTGCTACAATGTAAAGTAGTGAGTGTACAGCTTGTATAACAGTGTAAATTTGCTGTCCCCTCACCCCTAAGTGAAAATGTCCAAATTGGGCCCAATTAGCCATTTTCCCTCCCCGGTGTCATGTGACTCGTTAGTATTACAAGGTCTCAGGTGTGAATGGGGAGCAGGTGTGTTAAATTTGTTGTTATCGCTCTCACTCACTCTCTCTGGTCACTGGAAGTTCAACATGGCATCTCATGGCAAAGAACTCTGAGGATCGGGAAAAAAAAGAATTGTTGCTCTCCATAAAGATAGCCTAGGCTATAAGAAGATTGCCAAGACCCTGAAACTGAGCTGCAGCACGGTGGCCAAGACCATACAGCGGTTTAACAGGACAGGTTCCACTCAGAACAGGCCTCGCCATGATCAACCAAAGAAGTTGAGTGCACGTGCTCAGCGTCATATGCAGAGGTTGTCTTTGGGAAATAGATGTATGAGTGCTGCCATCATTGCTGCAGAGGTCGAAGGGGTGGGTGGGGGGGGTCAGCTTGACAGTGCTCAGACCATACGCTGCACACTGCATCAAATTGATCTGTATGGCTGTCATCCCAGATGAAAGTCTCTTCTAAAGATGATGCACAAGAAAGCCCGGAAACAGTTTGCTGAAGACAAGCAGACTAAGGACATGGTTTACTGAAACCATGTCTTGTGGTCTGATGAGACCAAGATAAACTTATTTGGTTCAGATGGTGTCAAGTGTGTGTGGCGAGAACCAGGTGAGGAGTACAAAGACAAAAGTGACTTGCCTAGTCAAGCATGGTGGTGGGAGTGTCATGGTCTATGGCTGCATGAGTGCTGCCAGCACTGGGGAGCTACAGTTCATTGAGGGAACCATGAATGCCAACATGTACTGTGACATACTGAAACAGAGCATGATCCCTTCCCTTCGGGAGACTGGGCCCCGCAGGGCAGTATTACAACATGATAACAACCCCAAACACACCTCCTAAACGACCACTGCCTTGCCAAAGAAGTGGAGGGTAAAGGTGATGGACTGGCCAAGCATGTCTCCAGACATCTCCTAAACCCTATTGAGCATCTGTGGGGCATCCTCAAACGGAAGGTTGAAGAGCACAAGGTCTCTAACATCCACCAGCTCCGTGATGTCCGTTTCATGGCCAGATGTGGACTACTCCTTTATTATTGGTTCATCAATTAAGCAGGTAAAAGGTCTGAAGCGGATTCTAAGGGGTTGATTTACTAAAGGCAAATCCACTTTGCACTACAAGTGCACTTGGAAGTGCAGTCACTGTAGATCTGGGGGGGAAGATCTGAATTGAGGGGAAGCTCTGCTGATTTTATTATCCAATTATGTGCAAGCTAAAATGCTGTTTAATTTCCTTGCGTGTCCCCCTCAGATCTACAATGACTGCACTTCTAAGTGCACTTGTAGTGCAAAGTGGATTTGTTTTAAGTAAATAAACCTCTAAGTGTGGCATTTGCATTTGGAATCTATTGCTGTGAACCAGGTCAAGTGAAACAGGCCATTGTAAAGCTTCACAAACTAAACAAATCCATCAGAGAGATAGCAGCAACATTAGGAGTGGACAAATCAACATTTTGGTACATTCTGAGGAAAGAAGAACCCACTGGTGAGCTCAGCAACATAAAAAGGTCTGGACTTCCATGGAAGACAACAGTGGTGGATGATTGCAGGATCCTCTCTATGGTAAAGAAAAACCCATTGCCAGCATCCAGACAAGTGAAGGACACTCTCCAGGAGGTGGGCATATCTTTGGTAAAGTCTACATTCAAGAGAAGCCTTTGTGAGAGCAAATACAGAGGGTTCCCGCAGGTCCCGGAGTGACGGGCTGCATTGGAGAGCCAGCTGGCTTGTTTTTTATGCTTTATATATTCTACCTAACTGTAAGTGCAATATTTTTTTACCTATTAAATTATCACAGAGATTGTACACTATGGAAGCCTTTATTTCTTTAAAGGGATCGTATGGCAATATGTACCTTTGAGTGGTGTTATCCAGGAAGACGCTGAGACAATTGCTGTGTTTACCAAAGGCCCGGGCTGGGTATTAAGCCGAAAGCGCTTGTGATCTCCCGTGATAGGAGATCATTGGAAGTCGGTAAGCGGCAATGTGTGTATTGGTGGAAGTCATCTCTCTCCTATCCCATTCTTTGGGTGCATCGTTTGTTAGCTTCACATCAATTTTTCATCTGATGGACTTTATTTGTGATATTCATTTTTCAATTTTGTATTATATGGATTTATTAATGATTCAGCAGTCTAGCGCAACTTATTTAGAGATATACTATCAGCCCAGATTCAGCCAATTGCAGCAAAGTTGATTGGACGGCGCTTCACAGTACAGATGGATAATGATCCAAAACACACTGTAAAAGCAACCCAGGAGCTTTTGAAGGAAAATAAGTAGAATATTCTGCAATGGCAGAGTCAATCACCTGATCTCAATTGACCATGCATTTCACTTGCTGAAGACAAAACTAAAGGCAGAAAGACCCACAAACAAAGAACAACTGAAGACAGCTGCAGTTAGAGCCTGGCAAAGCATCAGAAAGGAGGAAACCCAGTCTTTGGTAATGTCCATGGATTCCAGACTTCAGGCAGTTATTGTCAGTAAAGGATTATCAACAAAATATTAAAAATGAACATTTCATTTATGATTTCTATTCATTTGTCAAATTACATTTGAGCCCCTGAAAATGGGGAGGGGCTGTGTATTAAAAAAGGTTGCAGTTCCTAACATTTGTACTTGATATTTATGTTCAACCCCTTGAATTAAAGCTGAAAGTCTGTACTTCAAATTAATTTGGATTAGAAAGTCAAAAGTATATCACACACGTACACATAGTTTCTCACAAAAGTGAGTACACCCCTCACATTTTTGTAAATACTTTCTTCTATTTTTTCATGTGACAACACTGAAGAAATGACACTTTGCTACAATGTAAAGTAGTGAGTGTACAGCTTGTATAACAGTGTAAATTTTCTGTCCCCTCAAAATAAATCAACACACAGCCATTAATGTCTAAACCGCTGGCCACAAAAGTGAGTACACCCCTAAGTGAAAATATCCAAATTGGGCCCAAAGTGTCAATATTTTGTGTGGCCACCATTATTTTCCAGCACTGCCTTAACCCTCTTGGGCATGGAGTTCACCAGAGCTTCACAGGTTGCCACTGGAGTCCTCTTCCACTCCTCCATGACGACATCATGGAGCTGGTGGATATTAGAGACTTTGCGCCCCTCTACCTTCCATTTGAGGATGCCCCACAGATGCTCAATAGGGTTTAGGTCTGGAGACATGCTTGGCCAGTCCATCACCTTTACCCTCAGTTTCTTTAGCAAGGCAGTGGTCGTCTTGGAGGTGTTTGGGGTCGTTATGTTGGAATACTGCCCTGTGTCCCATTCTCCAAAAGGGAGGGGGATCATGCTCTGCTTCAGTATGTCACAGTACATATTAGTAGTCATGGTTCCCTCAATGGACTGTATCTCCCCAGTGCCGGCAGCACTCATGCAGCCCCAAACCATGACACTCCCACCACCATGCTTGACTGTAGGCAAGACACACTTGTCTTTGTACTTCTCACCTGGTTGCCGCCACACACGCTTGACACCATCTGAACCAAATAAGTTTATCTTGGTCTCATCAGACCACAGGACATGGTTACAGTAATCCATGTCCTTAGTCTGCTTGTCTTCAACAAGATCTTTGCGGGCTTTCTTGTGCATCATCTTTAGAAGAGGCTTCCTTCTGGGACGACAGCCATGCAGACCAAATTTGATGCAGTGTGCGGCGTATGGTCTGAGCACTTACAGGCTGACCCCCCACCCCTTCAACCTCTGTAGCAATGCCGTCAGTACTTAAAGGGCTATTTCCCAAAGACAACCTTTGGATATGACTGAGCATGTGCACTCAACTTCTTTGGTTGACCATGGCAAGGCCTGTTCCGAGTGGAACCTGTCCTGTTAAATCACGGTATGGTCTTGGCCACCGTGCTGCAGCTCAGTTTCAGGGTCTTAGTAATCTGCTTATAGCCTAGGCCAGCTTTATGTAGAGCAACAATTCTTTTTTTCAGATTCTCAGAGTTCTTTGCCATGAGGTGCCATGTTGAACTTCTAGTGATCAGTATGAGAGAGTGAGAGCGATAATACCATATTCAACACACTTGCTCCCCATTCACACCTGAGACCTTGTAACACCAACGAGTCACATGACACCAGAGAGGGAAAATGGCTAACTAGACCCAATTTGGGCATTTTCACTTAGGGGTGTACTCACTTTTGTTGCCAGCAGTTTAGATATTAATGGCTGTGTGTTGAGTTATTTTGAGGGGACAGCAAATTTACACTGTTATACAAGCTGTACACTCACTACTTTACATTGTAGCAAAGTGTCATTTCTTCAGTGTTGTCAAATGAAAAGATAAAATAAAATATTTACAAAAATGTGAGGGGTCTATTCACTTTTGTGAGATACTGTATATACACAAATTCTGTAAGTTGGGAATGCTGTGCATATTGTCCTTTGTAATTGCAATCTACAGCAGGGGTCTCCAATTTTTATAAAGAAAGGGCTAGTTTACTTCAGACCTTATGGGGGCAGGATTGTGGCCAGTGTGAGTAGAAAATGCCCTGGCATTAGTGGGAGTAAACAATGCCCCATCACTGGCGTCAGTGGGAGGAATAGTGCCTCAACATTGGTGTCAGTGGGAGGAATAGTGCCTCAACATTGGTGTCAGTGGGAGGAATAGTGCTCCATCATGGGTGTCAGTGGAAGGAATATAGTGCCCCAATCTTTGGTGTCAGTGGAAGGAATAGTACCCCAATCTTTGGTGTCAGTGGGAGGCGCCAAAAGACCACCCACAGTCCAGAGTGGAGAAGAGCGCCAGAGGTAAAAAATACAGCCTCTTCCTCAACCCTTGCATTTGGGGGCCCCACTACAAAGTGTTTTTCTTTTTTCCCCATGCTGAACCTTAAACTGAAATTTACATACATAAGTGAATGAGTCAGGGTAGTCACACCTCTCATCCGCTCCATCCTGAGGTTTCAATTAGAGACAGAGCATCTAAAAGGAAGCAGCCTCTGCTGTTCTCTCACACTAGAAAACCCATATTGAACCTTAATGGGGACACACCCTACAATTAAGACCTGACAGGTATTCTAACTCTTCCCTGTTCTATCCAAAACTGAAAAAATACAAATTCTGGCTGAAGTTGGGCTTTAACGGTTCATTACTCACCCGAGCCTATCTCTGAAGATTTTTCCTCCTCCTTACAGGGCTCATTATCGATCCCATACATCTCTTGTGCTTCTTCTTTAACAGTAATTTGATTTGTACCCTGAAAAAAAAAAAAGACACAAAAGTAACTTAAAGCAGAACTTTTCAAACAGTTTAAACAAAAACAAGATTAAACAGCTAATCAGATGTAAAATTATGAAAATCAGCTTTTGCTGCAATACTCACTCTTTAGCACTGATCCCCACAGAAAGTCCTCTCTGCTGCCTTCCATGTTAAATGATAGCCATTGTCATTCAACCCACTTCCTGTGAGCCCAATACATCATAGTGTCACCATGTCACCCTTCAGACCTTTTTGAGAGCCAATAATCATCTCTCTTGTAAAAGCAATCCTGGCAGCTAAGTAGCCACTGGATTGCTCTTACAAGCAGCAGGGGGGGGGGGGGGGAATGCCCCTCCTCCCACCTTCTGGGGCCTTACCAGGATTTCCTGTCCCACTGGGAGTCCCGATTGTTGAGCCGGCCCTTTTGCCGGCTGATCACAGAGCCGTACAAAGACCTGTTCAGCTTTCTCATCCATAGGATCTCTGAAGTCAACCAAGTTATAAAAAGGCGAAGACACTTGCTACATCAGATACTAGAGGGCAGCATCCACCACTGGAAGTGTAGTGCACAAACATACAGCAGCCATCATATATGGATAAAGTTTAGAGAACCTGTTACTGTAAATTAGTCTTCTGACAAGGTATCTGTCATCCTTCATCAACGAGCGCTTTACACTCTGCCATTATGGGAAAATGTCATCCTTCATGAACAAGCACTTTACGCTCTATCATTATAGGTGTTGCTTGTAAGGTGGATATTTGTAGCATCCTTTCCACAATAGCTGCCTTAATAGGGCTTAGAATTTTGCACAACCACATCCTTGTGAGGCAACCTGTGCAATTTCATTTCTCTGCCACTGCAGACTGCATGCAGGCCCAAAATGCATCGTGAGCTAGGTGAGGCATTCTCTATCATGCTGACAAACACATTTGTGCCAGTTTCCTGGATCCTGTCCCTTCACAGGATAAGTGGAAACAACTCCTTTAGAGTATATAGACCACATGCTTAAGTGGATGTGAACCGAATTCATGAAATTTGAGCTGGGCACATATACCTTCAGTGTCCTGTTATCTCTCTTCAAAGAGATAAGTCCTGTAGCTCTCTCCTGACCCAGTCTTCTGTTATCAGCCTGATAACTCCTGACAAATTCCTGGACACAAAAGAAAAAAAAGCAGCCTGACATTTCTGTCTGGGGAGGGGCTATAAATAGATTAGCAGGAAGCTGGCCCTGTACAAAACGTGATGAGAGGGGGTGTGTGCGCCTTTCCTCCAATCAGCAATTTACGCTATCTTGGCTGTATGCCCAGACATCACACTCTGTGTTAAACAGGAAGAGAACATTTCCTAACACGATCTGAACTTTCTAAACAGTATATAAATGTGAAGACAGCAGATATACATGTAAAACCTATGTAGGGAGATTTGGTTCATCCCTGTGTATCATCTGAGGCTGGTCACTTCACTGGGTGTATGGTGGGTTTACATCCATTTTAATGAATGTGACAATGTTAAGTGTCATTGTCCTGGTCAGGACAAGATGATTGTTGGCAGGTTTTATGTTTTTTTGGAGCGTTTTGCATTCAGGGTTTCTGATTCTAAAATAATGCAAAACCCCTAATTTGCATAATCTCCTTGGGCACTCTTTTAAGAACCATGTCCCACGTCGCCCCCTCCTACCTTTGCTAATCTTCTGAGCCACTGGAAAGCTCATATTTGCATAAAATATATGGAGAAAAGCATATTACCTCTCAGCAAAAATATGGTACCCTGTCTCTTTAAGAGCCATCTGCCTTCATCCGCTCACCTTAGAAGCATCAGGTGAGCTTCAGGCAGCCATCAGACACACACTATACAATCTTCTCTGGATTTTCTTCCCTCAGATTCACCAAAATCACACAACAAGAGGCCAAACCTTAAGAGCCGGTTCACACAGGGGCGACTTGTCAAGCGACCTAGTCGCCTGACAAGTCGCCTCCCGTTCTGTACAATGGAACCGTTCTAATCGGAGTGACGCAAGTCGCTTCGACTTAGAAAAAGGTTCCTGTACTACTTTGAGGGCGACTTGCATAGACTTCTATACAGAAGTCGTTTTGCAAGTCGCCGTGGCAGTCGTGTGCAGGTCGCCTCGGTGAGGCGCCCTGCATGTCGTGCCGCCCCTGTGTGAACCGAGCCTCAGAGTCCTGATTTGTATGCAATCAGGCAGACCCTTGCACCACATGGCTCTGCTAAATCTAAAGGAAACCAGACAAAAGTTGCATAGTGTGTATGGGGTCTCAGAGTCTGAGACAAAAAAAACAGTCAGACTGTCAAGCCCACAGGAGTACACAGCACTGCAAGGGAGCCAGGACAGACATCCAGAGACAGACAGGAGACTCAGAATCTGAGGTAAGTCCTTTATCTGGCAGGACTGCAGAGAAAGAGGGAGAGAAGCCCTCACAACTGCAGACCTCCAAGATCATTACACCATTGCATGGTGTCTGGCAGTCCCATCCTGTGCTGCCCACTCCCAACACCATTCACAGCCACTCTCACACTGACAATAAAGCCAGGAGAGCAGTGTAGTGTGCTGCATATAAAGACAGGAAAAAATAAAACCAAAGGGAGAGACAATGATAACATTGCAGAACTTTTATAATACCCCACATGTACAATATCAATGCTGTTTAAGCATCATTTTGTCCATAGCCTTGGCACAAAAAGGCACCCAGTTTATAAAAAAGGATTTACCTTCAGCATTCAGAGTCTTCCAACTCCATGAGAGGCTGAACATGGAGGGGTGAGTTCGGCAGGGGGGGATGCAGCAAACAATTTACTTACCACCTGCACTCAACAGGTGGCCTGAAGCAGACCAAAAAAGAAGAACTATCTTAGTTGGGGAGGAGCTGCCTTTTATTCAGCTATACAGGTGGTAATTGGGGCTCCAGAGGAGATGTTAACCCATTGTATGCTGACGGGAGGATGGGCCAGGAAATATATATGTGTATATATATATATATATATATATATATATATATATATATATATATATATATATATATATATATATATATATATATACGCAACTGTTGTCATACAGCTTACAACATCAAATAGCGTGAATATACATTTCATAAAATATAAATACTGATAAAAAAAAGTGATCCATATGACAGACCAGCTGCCTCCAGTCCCCTCCCCTAAACGTGTCAATACAAGGGAAATATCGTATCTTTATCATCCCCCTGATGAAGATACGATATTTCCCTTGTATCGACACACGTAGGGGAGGGGACTGGACGGTGCAGGAGGCAGCTGGTCTGTCATATGGAGTAGGAGCACACAATCTCATCCACGGCTTGGCACTATTAAGGCATGCTATAGAGCAGTGCACTAACGCACCAGACCCATGTGAGTACCATATAATAGGGCTTTGTTTGCATTAAATAAAATATTTTAAAGCGTTATTACACTATGGAAGTCTCTTTTTGATATCTATATATGAGGATGCCACATCTTTGAGCAGTATTTGGACCATGCAACCTGACCTGGAATCCATTTTGACGATTAAAGAGCGTGTAGTGACCAAACTTAATTGCGAGGTCACACGCTCTGAGGTGAGCGGCCATTACCTTGGGGTGGGGAGCACCTGAGTGTAGTCACTACTGAAGATCACTATATTCACAGTCACCTACCAAGTTTATTATCTTTAGATTAAGGATGCTGAAAACTGACCCTGGATGGTCAGAGTATCACGGACCTATATGCACCTGAGCACTTTATGGATCACTTTTGTATCAATATTTATATTTTATGAAATGTATATTCATGCTATATGATGTTGTAAGCTGTATGACAACAACAGTCGCATATATACATATATATATATATATATATATATATATATATATATATATATATATATATATATATATAAAAATTTTTTTTTTTTTTTTTTTATTCTTGGAATTTATAGGCACATCACTTTAGTTAACAATTTTGTTTTTTAGGTTTTTTTCTGCAGGTTCAGCTGATCATTAAGGGGATAGCGCAGGACATGATTTATTCAATTATCTGTAATTCTCACACGTTAGTATGGGACTTGATTAGTGCTAGCAGCTGTCATCATACTATTATAAGATAGGAGATCCTTGATTTGGTAGCTCGCAAGACCTTTACTACTATGAGAGTTTTTACATCCATTTATCTGAACCCCCCCATCATTTGATGACGCTCTGGGTTCCACCTACCTGATCATCCTGAGGGATCTTGTGACGTCCTTGTTTGTCATCTTGGGAATAAAGAGGACTGGGACTTTTCTCTGGGGTATTTCTATTACTAGATCCAACTGCAAGAAACATGCTTATATTCATATGATCTTAATTAATATAGAGAACAGAGTCATAAATCAGTAGAGCAGGGTGCAGAGTCAGAAGTCAGTAATGCAGGTGCCAGAATGAGGAGTCAGTAATGTCGGTAATGCATGATGCAAAGGCAGAGCGTCATTAGCCCAGGGGTCAGAAGTCAGTAACGCAGAGTGCAGGATCTGGAGTTCAGGATGCAGGGGCCGGGTGTTATTAGTGCAGGGCACAGGTTTAGAAGTCTGTAATGCAAGGTCAGGAGTACCTTATGCAGAAGGAGTCAGTAGTACAGGGTGAAAAGCTAGCGAGTCAATAACGCAAAGTGCAGGATGCAGAGTCAGTAATGTCAGGTGCAGGATCAGGAGTCCATAATACAGGGTGCAAGGTCAGCAGCCAAAAGTGGTCAGAAGTCAGCAGTGCTGGGTCAGGAGTCAGTAATGCAGGCATAAGGAGTCACTGCAAAGTTTAAGGATGAAGACTCAGTAATAAAAAGAGTACAAGGTTTAAGAGTCCATAATCCAAGCTACAGAGTCAGTTGTTAGTTTTACATGGTGCAGGGGTCAGGGGAGAGTGATGCAGGGCACAGGGTCAGGAATCAGTAACACAGGGTTAGGAGTCAGTAATGTTGGGTGTAAGGGACAGAATTCAGTAACACAGGACACAGGTTTAGGAGAGAGTGATGCAGGGCGCAGGGTCAGAAGTCAGTAACACAGGGCACAGGTTTAGGAGTCAGTAATGCAGGGTTCAAGGGTCAGGAGTCAGTAACACAGGGCACAGGTTTAGGAGTCAGTAATGCAGGGTGCAAGGGTCAGGAGTCGGTAATGCAGTGTGAAGGGTGAGGAGTCAGTAATCCAGGGTGTCGGGTCAAGAGCTAGCAGTGTTGGTTCACGAGTCAGTAATGCTGGGTGGGGAGTGAATGCAGAGATCAACGGTGAGGAAGCAGCTGTGCAGAGTGCAGGGCTCAGGAGTCAGAAATGCAGGGTGTAGGGTCAGGAGCCAGTAATGCATTGTGCTGGGGTTTAGGAGCCAGTAATGTAGGCCACAGGGTCAGGATTCAGTAATGCAGGCCACAGGGCCAGGATTTAGTAATGCATGGTGCAAGGGTCAGGAATCAGTAATTAAAAGTGCACGGTCAGGAGTCTGTAATGCAGGGTTTGGAGTTAGTAGTGCTAGGTCAGGAGTCTGTAATGTGGGGTGTAGGGTCTGGAGTAAGGGGTGCAGGGTCAGGAGTCTGTAATGTCTGGTGTAGGGTCTGGAGTCAGTAGTGCTGGGTCAGGAGTCTGTAAAGTAGGGTGCAGGGTCAGGAGTCAATAATGCAGGTTGCAGGGTCTTGAGTTAGTAGTGCTGGGTCAGTAGTCTCTAATGCAGGGTGCTCAGCCAGGAGTCAGTACTGCAGGGTGAGGAGTCAATGCAGTTCAAGTTCAAGGGGTGAGGCATCAGTAATGCAGAGTGCAGGGCTCAGGAGTCCTTTATGCAGATTGCAGGGTCATAAGTTAGTAGTGCATGTTAAGCAGTTTGCAATGCAGGTAGCAAGGGCATACACTTATGTGCACGTTTTTTTTCTTCCTCCAGCACCCCTTTCTCCCCCTTATGCAGAGCAGCGCAAAGAAGGGGAGGTGAGGCATAGTTACCCGTCCAATACAAGTGTATGGGATGGGCAGAGAAAGTGGATCAGCAGCAATTAGCAAACCAAAAGCTGTGTCCCACCCTCACCTCCCTGCGCCAGTTTGTAGTTTTGGGGGGAAGATGTGTTCCACCAGAGGAGGCTTTGTGTTCCACCTGTGACACGTGTGCTAAAGGTTGCTGGCATCTACATCTGTCCTCTGAGCAAAAATATTCTGTGCAAATTTCCTTTATGGCTCACCTGTGCTGATTTCTATAGGAATTTCCTCCTCTTTAATCCTCACATGTCCATCTTCCTTCTCCTCAGTTTTGATATCTCTCTGAGTCTTTCTGGTGTCTTCGGGGTCTGTGAATAAAGATGAGAGTAAAGCCCCCTGTACTGAGATGTATGAGACCCCAGAGAGTGTGTGTGGGGGGAGACTGGTCACGTCTCTTGGCTGGTAACACACAATGACATGATGTGAGGAGGAGAGCCGGAGTCTAATAGAGGCTGATGTCTCCTGACTTCCCCACTGGGCACATACTGTCTCCTCATTACTGTCTACTGACAGAGGAGGGGGGAGAAGAAGAGATTGTTGTAGTGACTGAACAAGGAGAATCTGGGACTCTTCTCTGGATTTACTGTTTATTCCTCACCTGTGTTGATCTCTGGAGGAACGTCGTCCTTGTATTGCTGATCACCCATCTCATACATCTCCTCTTCTTCTTCTTCTTCCTCTTCTTCAACTTTGACAATAGTGACTCCTTCACCCTGGGTAAGACATGTCCTGTTCTTTGTAAAATCTTTCTTATTATAAGAAGAAACATAATAATATGAATTTTAATTTAATCGCTCAATTTCTCTTACCTGATAGTCCTGGATAATCTTTTGATCTTCCTGTGTGGAGTCCCGGGAATACAGAGGACGGGGACATCTCTCTGGTGGATTTCTTTTACTGGATCCATCTGTAAGAAACACACATACATTTACTTGAATACTCTGAGGGGAGCAGCTGTTAATGGCAACCAATCAGCTTCTAGTTTTCAATTACAGAGCTTAACTGAACAAGCTGAAGCTAAAAGCCGATTGGTTACTATGCACAGCTGCTTCAGATTCTGTCTGCTCCAGGTTTGGGAAATTCCCCTATTGTTTCTATGGGGGGAATATATTAAAACTGAAGCAGCTGTGCATAGTAACCAATAGGTATATAGAGGTTAAGTACAGCGCTGCGCTAGAAATAAGACACAAACAGCAGCCAACACACCCGTAGACTCAGGATCAAACTAACAGTAAAAATTCAAAAGTGTGGCGCTATGAGCTACGTAAAAAAGTGATAAATAAATGATTAAAAAAAAATCTTAAATATTCCGTGACTTCAAAGCAAATATTTTTGTATGAACCAGAAAAATGCTACGTGAATGAATGTAATAGTGAATAAAATGATAACACTTAAATACATATACTAAATCAGGTGATAAAAAAAATCACAAAATGATATTGAATGCAAAGTCCAAATAGGTGAAAAAACAAAAAATCTTCTGTGCACTTCTGGTCTCCCTACGGTCCATTTATCTACCAGGTTGCCGGGTCTGAACAATCCCCCTGCATGCTCAGGAGATACCTGTTCATCATTATTTTTGCACTGCTACCACAGACTCTTTGCTTTTGTTTTTTCACCTATTTGGACTTTGCATTCAATATCATTTTGTGATTTTTTTATCACCTGATTTAGTATATGTATTTAAGTGTTATCATTTTATTCACTATTACATTCATTCACGTAGCATTTTTCTGGTTCATACCGAAATATTTGCTTTGAAGTCACTGAATATTTAAGATTTTTTTTTAATCATTTATTTATCACTTTTTTACGTAGCTCATAGCGCCATAGTAACCAATAAACTTCTAGCTCCAGCTTGTTCAGTTACCACTTTAATACCGGGCACTTTCACCCCCTTACTGCCCAGGCCAATTTTCAGCTTTCAGCGCTATGACACTTTGAATGACGATTGTGCGGTCATGCAACACTGTACCTATATGACATTTTTATCCTTTTTTTGAGACAGATAGAGCTTTCTTTTGGTGGTATTTATTCACCACTGGGTTTTGTTTTTTTTTTTTGCTAACAAAAGAGTCTGACATATTTTGAAAAAAATAAAATAAAATTTTGCAAATTGCACTGATGAGCTTCACTGATGAGGCTGCACTGAAGGGCACTGATAAGCTGCACTGGTGGGGTGGAACTGATAAGCACTGATGGGGCTGCCCTGATTATCAGTGTAAGCAGTGTGCTGACAGGCTTGTCGGTTATTGGCACTCCTTTCCTCACACAGACACAGCGTGTGAGGAAAGGACTGCAGATAACTGGAAAGTCTGTTTACATGTGATCAGCTGTGATTGGACACAGCTGATCACATGGTAAAGGGCTGCTCTAATTGGCCCTTTACCCCGATCTGTGATCAGCTGTGTCTGAAGGACACAGCGGTCACAGAGCACGCCCGATGCTTGCCACAGGGGGGTGGGGTTTTGGGAGGAGGTCTATGGACACCAGATGGCTACAGCAAAGTACTAAAGTGATTTAAGTGTATCTATGGTAAAAATGCAAAATCATATATTCATGTCCATATTGTATTCCAATTATTTCTAGCCTACTCCTAAACCTAAACAATCTTGAAGTCTGTACACATGTGATCCCCACACATTTATTGCCTTGAATTCTGTGCCTCGTATTCACTATGCCCTGTGGGTAGACACTGCTGTGTCACACATTTCACAGAGCCTTCCTTCTAAACTACAGAGGAGGAGAGGAATCACTGTTTGCAGGTAGCAAGGTACCATGGGACATGTAGCCCTTATAAATTCAATGTAAACATCAGAGAAGAAGCTGCATGTACAAAAGAAAGTGTATGCTGTGACCATGGAACTCCTTAAAGCTTTGAAAATAAATGATAGATGACATGGTTACCATGCACAGCTGCTCCAGATTCTGGCCGCTCCAGTTTTAATAAAATCCTTTCTATGTCTTTATACGAGAGGATGTGTGTATCTAGGTGGATCCTCAATAGTCTTCTCTCCTTTACAAGAAATGAAAGTCTTCTCTTACCCGGTGATGTGAGGGGCGGCCAGTTCTCCATCATGATGTCCTTGTAGAGATCCTTGTGTCCTTCTATATACTCCCACTTCTCCATGGAGAAATAGACAGTGACATCCTGACACTTTATAGGAACCTGACATACTTTCTCCTTATATCAGAGGATGTGTGTATCTAGGTGGATCCTTAATACCAAAAATTAAAAGTCTCCTCTTACCCTTTAATGTGAAGGGAGGCCGGTTCTCCATCATGATGTCCTCTTACAGTTCCTTCTAAATATTCCCCCAACTCCTGCTCCTGCCTGAGTTTGGAGTACAAGATACAAATGTAAATCATAAAAAAGCATTAAAATAAACAAAAATAAATTATAAAAAAAAAATATTTCCAAACTGTATAACATAATTTATATACTATTTATTAGAACTATACAGCTCTATCATCTGGGTGAGAGTCTCTATAACAACACATAGAGATGTATTCATAAAAAATACGCAGAGCTATTCATCCTGTATAACTACATTTTGTCTATGTGAAAGGTAAAAAATCAAATGCTATTAGGCTATTTCCTCTCCAGGTTGAATGTTCTTCATAGAATGAACCAGACAAATATTGAATCAAGGCTACTAGATGGAGCTGATGATCATAGGAAATAACTACGTATTTACTATGACCGCTAGCTACATCTAGGGGCCATAAAGCGGTATGTTCCTGATTGCCTTAAAATTAGCTGCAATTTGTCAGCTGTCGTGCAAGCTCCTTCGGTTGACTGCTGGACTCCCTATGTGATGGATCGAAAAGGCAGCCCAATGCCCAGCTGAGGAAGCGCACATGGCCGACTGACAACACTACTACTAATTGACAGGCAATGGCTTGGGGTTGTCAGCCTGGAACACAAAGTGGTGTTACTGGCAGGACCTCCAGGTAGGAAACTATATAACATATACACAAAAAAATATTTGATTAAACCTGATCTCAGGGCTCCCCTTTACCTGCCTCACAACTCCTCCACTCTCTAGCTCAGGGGTCTCCAAACTTTCCAAACAAAGGGCCAGTTTACTGTCCTTCAGATTTTAGGGGGGGGGGGGGGCAGACTTGGGCCAGTGGGAGTAGAAATTGTCCTGGCATCCAGTTGGAGTAAACAATGCCCTGCCAGTGGAAGGAACTCCGCCCCATCTTTGGTGTCAATGGAAGAAATAGTGCCCCATCGTTGGTGTCAATGGAAGCAATAGTTCCACATTTTCGGCGTCAATGGAAGGGATTCTGCTGCCCCATCGTTGGTGTCAGTGGAAGGAATGGTGCCTCATAATTGGTGTCAATGGAAGGAATTCTGCCCCATTGTTGGTGTCAATGCAAGGAATTCTGCCCCATTGTTGGTGTCAATGAAAGGAATTCTGCCCCATCATTGGTGTCAACGGAAGAAATTCTGCCCCATTGTGGGTGTCAATGGAAGGAATAGTGCCACATCGTTGGTGTCAATAAAAAGGAATTCTGCCCCATTGTTGGTGTCAATGGAAAAAATTCTGCCCCATTGTTGGTGTCAATGGAAAAAATTCTGCCCCATTGTTGGTGTTACTGGAAGGAATTCTGCTCCATTGTTGGTGTCAAAGGAAGGAACTCTGCCCTATTGTTGGTGTCGATGGAAGGAATTCTGCCCTATTGTTGGTGTCAGTGGGAGGAATAGTGCTCCATCGTTGGTGTCATCAGAAGAAATAGTGCCCCAAGGGCCAGATAAAAGCAAGCAAAGGGGAGCTTCTGACCCCAGCCGCAGTTTGAAGACCACTGCTCCAGCTAAATGTTGGAATAAAAATGAAAAAACCTAATCATAATGCCCCTTTCTACTCACCTAAATCCATGGTCACAAGTCTTAAGTCTTCTCTCTCCTTCCGTGCACAGGAGGTAGGGTCCTTCTTTGGGTTTTCATCACCTGCAAGACCTGGACACTTCTTACTGGCTGTCCAGAGTCATGGTCCTCTTAGGATCCAGCAGAGGCCTGCAGGTGATCACAGCATAGCAAGTGGACCGGCTGGTGTGGGCAAATCTTCAGCTCTGGATTATAGGACACCCCCCTGCACCTGCGAGGGTGGACTTAAAGGGGAACTAAAACCTCCTATCCTTTACAGCTGAGGAAGGTACCATCTTAGCCTCTGTTGCCATTGTGCTGCACATGTGGTCAGTTATGACACCAGCCATTTGAGGGCTTGAAAGTTTAGTTGAGAGCTGACATATGCACACTGGCAACTGTGACTGTTATCACCAGAGGCATGCCTTGAATTAGTAATGGTTTTGTGAAATTTGTGGGTTTTGCTCAGTTTTAACCTCTCCATGAGCTACTAAAAAAAATGTTTATACTGGCCGCAGACTTCCTTCCCCCAGGTGCTAGGATCTAGCAGGCATGTTGTGCTTGTCTTCCCACCCTGTGCCCCCTAGAGACAAAAAGCTTGCCCCCAGCCATGCACCTGATGTGGCTATGTGGGAAGAGGATGGAGCCTGTTGCCTGGGAAAACTGATGCTAAGCATTAGCTTTCCTGGACAACAGGATCACGCCCCTGCTCAGATAAATCTACCTGGCGAACCTCTTGCAGTGCATATTACTGCCCAAGGATCATCATCCCTTTCTGTGCCTATTACTGCCCCGAGGATCACCTCCTCTTGCTGTGCCTATTGCTGCCCTGAAAATCACCTCTCCTTGCTGCACCTATTACTGCCCTGAGATCACCTCCCCTTGCTCTGGCTATTACTGCCCTGAGGATCATCATTCCTTGCTGTGTCTATTACTGCCCCGAGGCTCACCTCCCCTTGCTGTGCCTATTACTGCTCTGAGGATTATCTCCCCTTGCTGTGCCTATTACTGCTCCGAGGATCATCTCCCCTTGCTGTGCCTATTGCTGCCCTTGGGAGCATCTCCCCTTGCTGTGCCTATTACTGCCCCAAGGATCATCATCCCTTGTTGTGCCTATTACTGCCCCAAGGATCATCATCCCTTGCTGTGCCTATTACTGCCCTGAGGATCATCTCCCCTTGTTGTGCCTATTACTGCCCCAAGGATCATCATCCCTTGCTGTGTCTGTTACTGCCCCAAGGATTATCTCACCTTGCTAGATCATCATCCCTTGCTGTGCCTATTACTGCCCTGAGGATCATCTCCCCTTGCTGTGCCTATTACTGCCCCGAGAATTATCATCTCTTGCTGTGCCTATTACTGCCCCAAGGATCATCATCCCTTGCTGTGCCTATTACTGCCCCAAGGATCATCTCCCCTTGCTTTGCTTATTCCTGCTCCAAGGATCATCATCCCTTGCTGTGCCTACTAATGCCCCGAGGATCATCTCCCCTTGCTGTGCCATATACTGCCCCGAGGATTATCTCCTCTTGCTGTGCTTATAACTGCCCTGAGGATCACCCCCCTTTGCTGTGCCTATTACTGCCCTGGGGAGCTTCACCCCTTGCTGTGCCTATTACTGCCCCAAGAATCATCATCTCTTGCTGTGCCTATTACTGCCCGAGGATCATTTCCCCTTGCTGTGCCTATTACTGACCCAAGAATCACCTCCCCTTGTAATGCCTATTACTGCCCTGAGGATCATCTCCCCTTGCTGTGCCTATTAGTGCCCAAGGATCATTTCCCCTTGCTGTGCCTTTTACTGCCCTGAGAATCACCTTCCCTTGCTGTACCTATTACTGCCCCAAGAATCACCACCCCTTGTAATGCCTATTACTGCCCCAAAGATCATCTCCCCTTGCTGTGCCTATTACTGCCCCAAGGATCACCTCCCCTTGCTGTGCCTATTACTGCCCCAAGGATCACCCCCCCCCCCCCCCCGCTGTGTCTATTACTGCCCAGAGGATCTTCTCCCCTTGCACTTGGGCACTGAGCCATATAGCTACCCATGAACTGTGTTGTCCATGCTGTGCCCATTGATACTCCATAGACTGTCTCTTTACACCATCCCTCCCGTACACCCCAATTCCTCAATAAACGAGAGGCATGTATACATGTGGCTATAGGGAGGGAAATGCCTCGGCCTCTTATGATTGGATAAGTAGAGTGAAAGCTTCCTGGTGAGATCGCTCAGGTGGCTTCGGACTAGGATCCGCCTCAGCCCCTATCAATGACATTGACTAAATATAGGAAGGTGTCCATAAAAGGTGCTGACATCACCAGTATCCCAGCCCTTTGTTTATGTGTGCTGGGAGCCCGGAATGACCCAGCCCTCAGCTGATTGGAGTGAAAAAAAAAAAACGGTGACTCTGATGTTCAGATTTACCCATCCAACCACTATTTTTTGTAAGAACATCTATGAACCATAAAGAAAACCTGAATATTAACTATAGATCAGCTACAAACTACTCAGCGGCTCACAAATGCGTTTAATTGCTTGCTGCCTGCCCACAGTAGTTGTACTGGGAGCCGACGGCAGCTCCAGGCCGGGTAACGTACTGGTATGTCGCGGCCTTTCTTCCGGGTTTGAGGCGCATGCCACCGCGCTGTGTCCAATCAGTTTGGCAGCTGATTTCAGTCAGTGATGTAGCCAATCACACACAGAGTTCTGTGTTGTGAACATGGATCTGGCTGCTTCCTCTCCCTGCAAACCAGATGGTTAAGTAAAGCCGCATACATTACACATTGTTAGGCACATAATTAACCCCTTGATTGCCCCTGGATGTTAACCCCTTTCCAGCCAGTGTCATTAGTACAGTGTCAGTGTCCAGTGTCACTGATCATTCCATTAGTGTCACTACTGATGTCAGAGTCAGTTAGTGTACCTCCCAGCCAAAGTCAGCTAGTGCCAGATTGCCCACCACCCTATCACAGTCCCACTATAAGGCACTGATCACCGCCATTACCAATATAGCGTCTACAGCTGTGTAAATTCCAGTATATATACCATAGTTTGTAGACTCTATAAATTTCACACAAGCCAATTAATATACACTTATTTGGATTTTTTTTTTTTTACCAAAGACATGTAACAGAATACATTTTGACCTAAATTTATGAAAAAATTAGATTTTTTTAAATTTTTGTATTGTATATGTTTTACAGCATATTGTTTTTTTTTTTTTTTAATTGGTCTTTTTTCATTTATATTGCAAAAAAAAAAAAAATAAAAAAAAAACGTGATTAAATATCACCAAAAGAAAGCTCTATTTGTGTGAAAAAAATGATATAAATGTAATTTGGGTACAGTGTTGCATGACCGTGCAATTACCAGTTAAAGAAATGCAGTGCTGAATAGCAAAAAATGCCCTGGTCATGAAGGGGGGGGTACAACCTTCCGGAAATCAATCGGTTAAAGAATTACAAACTTGTATCACCATTAGGCCTGGTTCAGATGTCAATTTTCCAAAGCTCGATTTACATTTGTTTCCAGGCGTCGCACAAAGGTGAGCCCATTCACTTCAATGGGCAGCCCTATACATGTTTGTCGCCTAAGAGACGCTCATGCTCCTTTTTGAGTGACAAGCTTTGCGTGATTTTTAACCATTTGCCTACTGGGCAATTTCATCCCCTTCCTGCCCAGGCCAATTTTCAGCTTTAAACGCTGTCACACTTTGAATGACAATTGCGTGGTCATGCAACACTGTACCCATATGACATTTTTATCATTTTTTTCACACAAATAGAGATTTCTTTTGGTGGCATTTAATCACCACTGGATTTTGTATTTTTTGCTAAACGAACAAAAAAGGCTGAAAATTTTGAAAAAAAATAAATAAAATTTCATAGTTTGTTTTAAAATTTTGCAAACGGTAATTTTTCTCTTTCACTGATGTGCGCAGATGAGACTGCAGTGATGGGCACTAATAGGTGACACTGATGAGGCAGTACTGAGAGGTGGCACTCAGTGGCGGCTGGTGCTCAAAATTTTGGGGGGCGGCGCAAAAAAACTGAAAAATACTGAAACTCCCCCCCTCAATTGCAGCCTCACTGTGCCCA
This sequence comes from Aquarana catesbeiana, assembly GCF_042186555.1. Classification (NCBI taxonomy): domain Eukaryota; kingdom Metazoa; phylum Chordata; class Amphibia; order Anura; family Ranidae; genus Aquarana; species Aquarana catesbeiana. The sequence goes on along the minus strand of NC_133331.1, from coordinate 275,419,698 downwards.
TCATATGCAGCCTCACTGTGCCCATCATATGTAGCCTCACTGTGCCCATCATATGTAGCCACTTGTGCTCATCAAATGCAGCCACTTGTACCCATTAAATGCAGCCACCTGTGACCACTGAGCCCCCCCCCCCCCCCCCCCGTGCGCGGATCCGTCACCCCCCCCCCGGATCTGATAGAGCCAAGGGAACTTACCGCAGCACTGTCCTCTCAGAGCGGCGGCTCCAGCGTGTGTCTCCTTGCTCCTCTTCCGAAGCGCCTGCATCCAATAAGGTGGCCTGGCGCTTTGGACAATCAGGAAGCAGGTCTGACGTCCTGCCTCCTGATTGGTGGGGGAGGAAGGTTAGTGTGAAAATAGCGAATGCGCCCTGAGCCCACTCTATTTTGAAGCCTATTAGAGCCTCTGGCTCTAATCAGGTGCTTCAAAATGTACCACCCCCGCCATAGGAATCCATGCGTCTGGCATCCTGAAAGGGACCGGGCACATGGATGGAGGGGCAGCGTCCGTGCGCCCACGGTGCACTAATGGGCACTGATAGGTGACACTGGTGATAAGGCACTGATTGGTAGCACTGAAGGGTGCTGATAGGTGGCACTGGAGAGCACTGATTGGCAGTACTGATTGGCACTTATAGGTGGCACTAGTGGGAAATGTTGGGACTGATGTCCCTTTGGTTATCGGCTTTCTTCTTTTCTCCTCATGCTGTCAGCGTGAGATGAAAAAAAGCAGATAACTGACTTCTGTTTACACCGTTTGATCAGCTGTCATTGGCTGACAGCTGATCACGTGGTAAAGGGCCGCTGTGATTGGCCCTTTACCCCGATCTGTGATCAGCTGAGTCTGAAGGAGTCGGCGATCACAGAGCGGGCCGCATGCCCGCCGCAAGGGTCACACGGGCAGCACGAGCACAGGAGGACGTCCATGGATGCCCTCCCGGCATTGTAAGCCCACGCTGTAGTCATCTTTTGGCTATAGCGCGGGCAGGAACTGGTTGAACGCGCGTTTTGGCGCATAACAATCGTGGAAAAATTGCACCACGTTTTGGAGTGCCAGTAAGATTAGAGACACACAAACGCAGGCATGCTTTGCCTCAACTTGGGGTCACAGGCAGAATCGCTGTGACAATTCCAAAGTGTGAATGGGTCCTCAGAGCCTTGCTCCAAACATCACATTTTCCACTACTGAGTTTCCCTTTTGTGTCCCGATTGATGGGCGTGTTTCTTTAAGATGCAAGTCATGACTTTCTGGAGAGTACGCCCCCGGCACCAACACACCCTGCCCCAGCGGAGCTCCTCTTCTGATGTTCTACACCTCAGAGGAAGATGATGATGTGTGGAGGTGACATGATCCCCCCATCCAATCCACACACAGTGCTGGGACCCCCTTCTCTCATAATAAGAAGACATTATTACCTCCTCCTCACTGGGCACACACTCCCCAGTCTCACACCCCTTCAGAGGGATTCCACTGCTGCATATCCTTCCTTTCTCCTCCTCCGGGCTACAACAAAATGGCCGCCGCCCTTCCTGCATTGGGGACAATTGTCTCAAAACACACGGTTGTATACTTTTAGCCTTTTATAATTACTCTTAAAAGGAAACTATAAAATCGATACATATTGGGTTAGAATCTGACTATTTATCTGAATGAATTAAACAAATGTCTACTTTAGCTATAGTTTGCCCGCCCCTGCTCGTCAACCAGGAAGCAGCTGTAGACCCGTGGAACGCACACAGCGAAAGGACTAAACCACAGAGGGGAAGTGATTGGAGTGTTTCCTGTTCTCAGTTAACCACTTGCCACCCGGGCCCTTTCTGAAACTTCACTCCTATATGTAAAAAATCGACTTTTTACTTTTTTTTTGCTAGAAAATTACTTAGAACCCCCAAACATTCTATATTTTTTTTTTTTAGCAGAGGCACTATAGAATAAAATGGTGGGTGTTGCAATTTTTTAAGTACGCGGTTTTTGCGCAGCGGTTTTTCAAACACAATTTTTTGGGGGAAAAAACTTTCATGAATTAAAAAAAAGAACAAAAGTTAGCCTGAATTTTTGTCTAATGTGAAAGATGATGTTACGGTGAGTACATAGATACCTAACATGTCATGCTCTAAAATTGCGTCTGCCCGTGGAATGGCGTCAAACTACGGTGCTTAAAATTCTCTATAGGCGATGCTTTATACGCCTTTACAGGTTATCAGTTTAGAATTATAGGAGGTCTGGTGCTAAAATTATCGCTCTCGCTCTGACGTTCGCGACAATACTTCACATGTGTGGTGTGATCACCGTTTACATATGCGTGCGGGAGTAACATATGCGTTCGCATTTTCTCGTAAGCACGGTTGGACTTTTTTTGGATTAACTTTATTGCTATCACAAGGGATGAACAACATCCCTTGTGACAGCATAGGTCGTGACAGGTCCTCTTTATGGAGAGATTTGGGGTCTATTAATCGCCAAAACTCTCTTCTAGCCTCCCTTGTAGCCAATCAGACATGGGCTGCTTTCCTGGCGGCCAGGTAAACAAAGAGGTGGAACCAGAAATGACAAACTTCTCGTCGCTCCAAGTTTCCGGGGTTAAAGAAAGAGAGGAACGACGTCAGTTCCCCTCTTTCTATTCAGAGCAGCCATCGCCACCAGCCGCATCGCTCCTGGGCTCCGCACTGGGACTGTAGAGCCCGGGAAAGGTGGCGGCTGCCGCGGTAGGGGGGTGGGATCCCCTTCTGCCACCCACAGAAGTGGTTGAGTGGCAAACTGCCTGAAAGGGAATCGCCGGGTGAAAAGATACATACCAGGACGATGCCTGTAGGTGCAGGCTTCATCCCAGTATAACCACTGAAACCCAAGGATGTCCATGGACATCCTCCCGGCAGGAAGTGGTCAAAAAATAAGTTTGATAAAATTCTTGGTGTCACGGTTGTAAAGATGCCAGAAGAAGCCAGTCTATGAGCTGGAGCTACTTCCTAACTCCCCTAACTTCTGCTAAAACCTGTTCAGTTACCAAATGTCCTTCTTTCTGTCGGTCATTGTATAAACAGACCCTTGTCCTGTAAAATGCTGTCTGTCAATGGTTGGCACAAAAGTAGTCAGGCAGGTAGGACATGCACCACACAGGATCAGACACGGTAAGTCATTCCACCATCCAACAAGTAGGTGCTCCAAGAAGGTATTTGGTAATCTATGTCTCTACTTTTATAGGTCAGCTAGTAGTCCATAGGATATAGAAGATGCTGCACCACCTGGATAACTGCCACCATTCTTCAGCACGGGTACAGCATATGGACCCCTCTTGCCTAGTTGGATATGTTTATGGCCGACTATGTTTGGTTTGCATTTACATAGAGGCTATACATTGCCTAGATTGTTGCTGTCCCATTTTTACATTTATATGCGGCTTGACGTTTGGTGAACGTTTCATAAAAAAAGTATTTGCGGTGCATTTTTGGAGTCACCATGTCCACGTTTCACTGGTACATGCTGGGACTCAGGAATCCAGATAATGATCAAAAACGTATCAACATAGAAAAGTGACGGCAGAAAAAGACAGAGTAGTCTATCGAATTCGCCCATTTTTTTAATTTTTTTGTTTTCTTTGTTAAAGCAGTGTTTCAGCCACATTAAAAAAAAAAAAAAGTCAGCAGCTACAAACACTGTAGCTACTGACTTTTAATAAGGACATTTACCTGTCCAGGGAGCCCACGATGTCGCCCCCCCCCCCCCCCCAGGCTGATCAATCAGATCGGGTGCAGGCGCCACCATCCTAAGGGAAACCGGCAGTGGAGCCTTGCAGCTTTCACTCCTGGTTTCCTACTGCGCATGCGCGAGTCGTCCGGCGTTTTGTGAATGACCAGCTTGTCTTCTGGGGGGGACACAGAGGACACGACATCCTGAGCTGTGGGCCAGCTGGAACGGAAGTACACTTAGTACTTCAGAAAGGGTGAGTTGGGAAAAAAAAATAGCTAAAAACGAGTGGTGGAGGGGTCGTCTTTCCTTTAAGACAAAGTTCTAAAAGTGGGTGGAACTCCACTTTAACTTTGTTGTCTGACTATAGATCGATGTTTGTCCCAAACACGTTTGAAGCCATTTACTGTTGACTGTCTCGCTACCTCTGCTGAAAGGTTATTCCAAGCATCAATTACCCTTTCAGTAAAATTATACTTCCTAAAAATGAGTTTTGAACCTCCCTCCAGTTAGTTTGAGGTTATGTCCCCGTCAGTGGGGGTGGTGCTCAAAATTTTTTGGGGGGCACAAAGAAATTGAAAAATTCTGAAAAACACTGAAAAAAAAACGATCAATGCAGCCTCACAGTGCCACCAATTGCAGCCACTGTGCCCACCATATGCAGTCACTGTGCCCACCATATGCAGCCACTGTGCCCATCATATGCAGCCTCTGTGCCCATCATATGCAGCCTCTGTGCCCATCATATGCCGTCTCTGTGCCCACCGTATGCAGCTTCTGTGCCCACCGTATGCAGCTTCTGTGCCCACCGTATGCAGCTTCTGTGCCCACCATATGCAGCTTCTGTGCCCACCATATGCAGCTTCTGTGCCCACCATATGCAGCTTTTGTGCCCACCATATGCAGCTTCTGTGCCCATCATATGCAGCCTCTGTGCCCATAATATGCAGCTACTGTGACCCCCCCCCGCTCGCCCGCCATCAGACTGGCACTTCCCCCACTAGGGTGATGGCAGCGAGCTGTGGGATGGGCAGGCGATGGCTCCTGCATCCTCCATGGTTCCCATGTGTCTCCTCCTCCATTCCACGAGGTGTGGGGCACGCACGCCGACAGTACTACTCCCCGCACGGGAGGAGGTCTGGCACTTACCGGGCAGTTGGGTCCTCTCCTCCTGTGTCTCAGTGTGGGCAGCAGCAGCGGCGGCGAAAGAGTCCAATCCTCCAGCTTCCTCCCCTGTGTGTCTCTTCCGCCAAAGTGCCGGGCATCCAATAGGATGCCCGGCACTTTGGCCACTCGGGAAACAGGTCTCACTAACCTGCCTCCTTATTGGCGGGGAGGCACTGTGGTGTAAAAATAACGAAAATGTATTTGCTATGTTTACACACAACAGGGTGGGATCAGGGAGCACTCTGTGCACCCCAAGCCCACCCTTTTTTGAAGACTATTAGAGCCTCAGGCTCTAATCAATTGCTTTAAAAAAAAAAAAAACCCTCCCACACTGCCATAGGAGTCCATGCGTCCAACATCCTGAAAGCTGCCGGGCGCATGGATAGGGAGGTGGCGGCAGGGATTGGGGGGGGGGGGGCGGCGCCCGTGCGTCCACAATGCACGGGCCGCCCTTGGTCCCCATGTTCTTGATTTTGGTTTCATATTGAAAAAAACTGCCCTCCTGAACTTTATTCGCTCCCTTGATGTATTTAAAGATTTCAATCCCCCTTTCCCTTCTTTTCTCCAGACTGTACATATTAAGTTCCTGAAGTTGCTCTCGATATGTTTTATCTCCCAGACCTTTCACCATCAAGAAAGCATTTGCGGTGCGTTTCTGGAGTCACATATCAATGTTTCACAGGTGCATGCTGGGAGTCAGGAAGCCATAAAACACACCAAAAAACACATTGATAATGCAACAGAAACACAACATGCTTTTTGAAAAATACCTTTATAAGCGCACTGGTAAGTGGGCGCGGTTAACAAGGTGTTTGTGGATTTCATTTTGATAATCTGGTAACTTGCCTGTTGTAGCCAATGGTACTACAGTGGTAGCGCCAACCTTCCCCATCCTGTGCTGAGCACTGCCGCCCATTCACAGAACGTCTTGTGTATACTCTGATTCAACGAGGTGGAGAGGCAGGGTGACGGCATCATCAGCTCCACCGCATTTGGAGAACACCTTGTATTCACTGAAGAAAATCTGAGGCTTTCTATTAATGGCGGTACTACAGGGTCCGGAAGATAGCTTCTATCATTGTAGTAGCGATAACTTCTACAGGGGCTGTCAGCTTCCCCAGCAATGGCTCTGGTCTGAGATCTACATACATACACTAAATTAACAAAAGTACTGGGGCACCTGCCTTTAAACACACGTGAACTTTAATGGCATCCCAGTCTTAGTCCATAGGGTTCAATATTGAGTTGGTCCACCCTTTGCAGCTATAACAGCTTTAACTTTTGTGGGAAGGCTGTCCACAAGGTTTAGGAGTGTGTCTATGGGAATGTTTGACCATTTTTTCCAGAAGCCCATTTGTGAGGCCAGGCACTGATGTTGGACGAGAGGGCCTGACTCACAATCTCGGCTTTAATTCATTGCAAAGGTGTTCTATCGGTTTGAGGTCAGGAGTGCAGGCCAGTCAAGTTCCTCCACCCCAAACTCGCTCATTCCTGTCTTTATGGACCTTACTTTGTGCACTGGTCCAAATCATTTGGTGGAGGGGGGATTATGGTGTGGGGTTGTTTTTCTGGGGTTGGGGTTGGCCCCTTAGTTCCAGTGAAGAGAACTCTTAAGGAGTCAGTTTACCAAGACATTTTGGACAATTTCATGCTCCCAACTTTGTGGGAACAGTTTGGGGATTCTGGTAAACTCATGTCGCCGTTTCTCCCACTGCTCCCCCTCCTGAACAACCCCATGCTCCTCCCGGCTTAGAACAATCACACGTTATCTCGTGGTGTCCTGCCCATGGGCTCTCGCAGGTCCGACATTTTCTCGGATCTCGCACCTTCCCTTCCTGGTCCTCGATCCAAGCGACCAACGAAGCTCCTTCAGTCAAATTCTTTCGTTATATTCAGCTACGGCATTGGATCACCTCCCTTCACGGCCATGACACTTTCCCGTACCAGAAAACCACCTTCGAACATACTTGCCTGCATTCCCCAGGTGCCTCTGGCACCATCTCTATGATATATTCCTCCCTCAACTCTAGCAGCACCTCTGCTTCCCTCTCCTATGTGCTCAAGTGGGAGCAAGACCTATCCCTAATTGAGCTTGCAGATTGGAGCAAGGCCTGGTTTAGCATAGCAAAGTGCTCCTTCAATACGGCTATGCTGGAGGCAGCCTATAAGGTTCTCTTTCAGTGGTATTGGGTCCCGGCTCACATCGTCAAGTTAAATCCGTCTCATAGTGATAGATGCTTCTGTGGCTGCGGTCAGCGAGGTGATGAAATCCATATTTGGTGGCCCTGTCCCCGCTTGGTTGGATTCTGGTCAAGAGTTTTCTGGCTTCTGTTCACCCTTTTCCACGTACCCATCCGCTAGGACGCCAAACTAGCATTACTCCATTGTCAGATCCCGGGCCTCTTTTCCTATCAGCAGATATTGGCCACCTATTTATTCATAGCTGCTAAACTTACAATAGCGAGGGCCTGGAAGAAAACGGTTATTTAGTTCGCAGAGGTGAAGAGTACCTTGACAACCCTCATGATCCACGAACAAATGTCAAGTATCCTAAATGATACTTATGCTAAATTCCTTAAATTGTGGACTCCATAGTGGTCTTACACCCTTCCATCCCCGCGCCCAACCAGCCTAGGCCTCCCAAACTAATTCTCCTCAACCCCCAGCCTGGGGGAACTCCCCTCCCTTTCCTCTGCTCCCCCGTCTTTCACTGTTCTTCTTTCCCTCTATCTGCCTCCTGCTTTATTTAACAACACCCCCCCCCCTTTTTTTTTTTTTTTTACTCATTTATTTATTTTTATTTTAGTTACCTTAGCTCCCTTTGCTTACCTTAGCCCCTGAGTCTTATGGTTCATGGCTCAGGCATTATGCGTTGGTCCCCGATCTGGGTCAGTGAATCATGGTTTGTTAATAGTCTGTACTTTAGGACACACCTTTTTCTGTGTTTTCATGCAAAGTCTGCATTGTGTCTAATGTTCATTACCCCATGCATGGGAATTTTATATCTGTTCTTTCTATATACAGTATGCTAATAAAAATCATTGTACCAAACATTCCCATAGACACACTCCTGACCCTTGTAGACAGCCTTCCCAGAAGAGTTGAAGCTGTTATAGCTGCAAAGGGTGGACCAACTCAATATTCAAATATTAAAGTTTATGTGTGTGTAAAGGCAGGTCTCCCAATACTTTTGGTAATATAGTGTATATTGTGCTAAGCTGGACCAATCTAACTATGCAGTAAAAATCAGGCATGGAGTTCAGCTTTAACCACTTCAGCCCAAGCCTCTTTTTTGACACTTGTTGTTTACAAGTTAAAATCGTTTTTTAATAAATAAATAAATAAAATGGCTGTCGTTGCAATACTTTCTGTCACCCCCTATTTGCGCAGCGGTCTTACAAGCACACTTTTTTTGGAAAAAATACACTTTTTTGAATTAAAATATAAGACAACAGAAACATTAGCCAAATTTTTTTTTTATATTGTGAAAGATAATGTTACGCGGAGTAAATTGATACCCAACATGTCACGCTTCAAAATTGCGCCCGCTTGTGGAATGGCGACAACCTTTTACTCTCAATAGGCGATGTTTACAAATTTCTACAGGTTACCAGTTTTGAGTTACAGAGGAGGTCTAGGGCGAGAATTATTTATTTTGCTCTAACGATCGCGGTGATACCTCACATGTGTGGTTTGAACACCGTTTTCATATGCGGGCGCTACTCACATATGCGTTCGCTTCTACGCGCGAGCTCGTTGGGACGGGGCGCTTTAAAACATTTTTTTTGTTTACTTATTTATTTTACTTTTTATTTTGACACTGTCTTTTTCACACACAAAAAAAAAATTGGGTCACTTTTATTCCTATTACAAGAAATGTAAACATCCCTTGTAATAGAAAAAAAGCATGACAGGACCTCTTAAATGTGAGATCTGGAGTCAAAAAGACCTCAGATCTCATATTTACAATAAAATGCAATAAAATAAAAAATAAAAAATGTCACTTGATAAAAAAAAAAAAAAAAATCTCCTTTAACCACAGGGCACTTACACCCCCTTCCTGCCCAGGCCATTTTTCAGCGCTGTCACAGCTTGAATGACAATTGCGTGGTCATGCTACACTGTAACCATGTGAAATTCTTATCATTCTCTTCACACAAATAAAGCTTTCTTTGGTGGAATTTAATCACTGCTGGGATTTTTCTTTTTTTCCTAAAGAAAAAAAGTTTTTCTTAGTTTCTGTCAGTAAATTTTGTAAGTAATTTTTCTTCCTCTCTGATGTGCGCTGATGAGGCGGCACTGATGGGCACTAATAGGCTGCACTGATGAGGTGGCACTGATGAGGCGGCACTTATGGGCACTGATTAGGTAGCACTGATGAGGAGGCACTAATATTCTGCACTTATGGGCACCGACAGGTGGCACTGATATGTGGTACTGATAGGCGGCACTGATGGGCTCGGATAGGCGGCACTGATGGGCTTTACTGATGGGCATGGATTGGCATCACTGATAGGTGGCACTGAAAGCCAACACAGACTGGCATCTCTAATGGGCAGTGATTTCTGGCTGTGGTGGGCACTGATTGTTGGCACTGGTGGGCATTGACTGTTGGCACTGGTTGCTGGCACTGGCGGGCAATGGTTGTTGGCACTGGTGGCGCTCTAATGTAATCAGGGCACTGATCAACAGTGCCCAAATTACATCTCTCACTGTCCCCTGCGAGGAGATGCCGCTGATCGGCTCTCCTCGCCACGCACTCTGTCAGTGTGAGGCGAGGAGCGCCGGTTATCGGCACTTCCTTGTTTACATGTGACTGGCTGTGATTGGACACAGCCGATCACATGAATAAAGAGCCAAGTCAGCAGCTCTTTACAGAGCGACCGCCGCGCTGCGCGCCTCCCAGAACGAGAGCAGGCGGCAAGTGGCTATGGGCGGAAGTGACGTTTGACGACGCCCTCCCATGCTATGGAGCCAAGCGGGGGCCATCTTCCCCTCAGTCAGCAGCGAGACATCCATGGGAAAGGACGCGATCGTCTCCGCCGCTAACGGCCGGTCCGGTAAGAGGCAGAGACGACCGGAGCGCAGTGGGAGGGGGGTGCTCACCTCTCCCGCCACCGATAAAAGTGATCTCCTGGTGAATCCACCGCGGAGACCACTTTTCTCTTAAAGAGAAACACAGCTAGCTGCTGCCATAACCCCGGTATTTAGTGTCAAAGTACTGACGTACGGGTACGTTGTTTTGCGTGAAGTGGTTAAAGAGGTTGTAAACCTCCAACCCCCCCCCAAAAAAAAAAAACAAACCTGCAATACAAAGGTATAATGAGCTAGTATGCATCGCACCTTAGAACAATGCCCTGGATCGGCACCGCCACACCACTCACACGTAGAGTTGCCACCTCATCTCTTTAAACCCAAACACCTTTGAATTACACGGGTTCTGAGGCTAATTAAATGCAGATAAGGCACCAAGTGAGTTTAATTACCACCTTAATCAGCCATAAAACCTGTGTAATTAATATGTGTTCGGGTTTAAAGGGATGAGGTGGCAACCATACTTACACGGCCGACATGTTTCCCAGAGTTACTTCCGGGTTTGCGGGCTCCGGTGCTGTGATTGCCTAGAGCTGTGATTGCGTCACTCCTGCGCATGCCGCCAATCATGGCACGGGCCCTAAAGAAACGGCTTAGCGGGCTGTTCCTTAGGTGCGCATGCGCCAATGATGTCGGCGGCAGTGTATATGGTAAATATCTCCTAAATGTTGCATGTTTAGGAGATATTTACAGTACCTATAGGCATTCCTCCCAACATTTTGAGATAGGAATGAGGGACACCTACTAGCAAATGTATGTAGACATAGGACACGCCCCCTGGCACACCCCCTTAACCACTTGCTTACTGGGCACTTAAACCCCCCTCCTGTCCAGACCAATTTTCAGCTTTCAGCGCTGTCGCACTTTGAATGACAATTGCGCAGTCATACAACACGGTACCCAAATGCAATTTTTATCATTTTTTTCCCACAAATAGAGCTTTCTTTTGATGGTATTTGATCACCTCTACGGTTGGGCACTGATTGGGCACTGATTGATGGCAGCACTGCTAGGTGGCACTAATAGGTGGCACTTGTGGGCATTGATAGATGGCACTTGTGGGCATTGATAAGTGGCACTTGTGGGCTTTAATAGGTGGCACTTGTGGGCTTTAATAGGTGGCACTTGTGGGCTTTAATAGGTGGCACTTGTGGGCACTGTGGGCACTTGGATGCACAGATGAGGCATCTGTGCCTCCTTCCTCTTCGGGACCGATGTCCCTTTGACATAAGCCGGTGATCGGCTTTTTTCTCCTCCTCACGCTGTCAGCGTGAGGAGAAAACGAAACCGATCACCGAGCTATTGTTTACATCATGTGACCAGCTGTCATTGGCTGACAGCTGATCACATGGTAAGGGGCCGGGACCGGCCCCTTACGCGGATCTGTGATCATCCGAGTCTCCGTGACTCGGTGATCACAGCGCGCACACCGCGCGCCCTGCAGGGTGCGCGCGGTGCGCGTGCATAGGGGAGGACGTCATATGACGTCCTCCCGGAGATTGAGGTCTGCGCTGTAGCTGTCATTCGGCTATGGCCCGGACCTCAAGTGGTTAAAGGAGAATTAACCAAAGAAAAAGTTAATGTAATCCACAAGGGACTTGTTTTACCACTACTATTCATTTATTTTGGCTTCTAAAATGTACAAATTCAGAAATGTATAATTTGGATGAAAAGTTTAGCACTGGGAAACACTTTTTGAAAGATAAAAGTGCATTTTATTTACAACTATATAGATCAGACCAAAATGAGGGACAAATGAGGAGGAATGAGGGACATTGCTCCAAATCAGGGACAGTTGGGAACTATGCCTATAGGTAAGCCTTATTATAGTCTTACCAATAGGTACAACTTCCCCATGGAGGTTTACAACCTCTTTAAATAATTATGACTGATCGCTCTGGATATACATACAACCCCTCAGCCCTCAACACCTGTCTATTTTCTTCTCTCTGCCCCCTATACAGGAAACTCTCCCCCACTTCTGCCCTAAGGCTCTTGCATTTTTCACTGTGTGCGTTCCACGACTGCGCAGCCGCTTCCTGGTTGCCATAGTGACGCCCTGCAGCGTGATTGGATACTCTTCCAGCTGACAGTGACTGTATGGAGGCAAAGCTACCACTAGAGGGCGAACGTGTGACGTGTAAGAGGAGGAGACGCGTCCTCAGTAGAAGCGCGGTTGACGTTCTGTGGTGAACCAGGGAAGAAAGGTGAGGGGGGGAGGGGGAGGTGATTACCTCAGGAGACTTCCTGGGCTGGGATTGGTCTTCGTCCTGGAGGAAGAGGTAATCAGGTCTTCTTATGAGGAGATGGAGAGTCCTGTTGTGGGGTCAGAAATCAGTATGGCGCCGTGACTGGCTTCTTGTTGATGTCTGAATGGTTTCCTAATGTCAGATGTCTGACCCTCCCCCTTCAATTCCTTCCTCTTTCATCCTCACCCGCCCTCCCTTTTCCTTCTATTATATATTTGGTTACCCTTTCTTCTTTCTGTTTTCTTCTTTCCTCCCCCCCCCTCACTTCCTTCCTTTTTACTCCTTTCTTTCATCTCCCTCTTTTCCTTCCTTCCTTCCTTCCTTCCTTCCTTCCTTCCTTCCTTCCTTCCTTCCTTCCTTCCTTCCTTCCTTCCTTCCTTCCTTCCTCTTTTCCTTCCTTCCTTCCTTCCTTTCTTTCTTCCTCTTTTCCTTCCTTCCTTCCTTCCTTCCGTCCCTCCTCCCCCCCCCCTTCATTTTTCTTCCCCCCCCCTTCCTTTTCCTTCTTCCCTAAAGTCCTCCCCCTTCATTTTTCTTCCTTCATTTCCCATTCCTCTCCTCTCCTCTCCTCTTCTCTCCCTTCTTTCCTTACTATCTCCCATCCTTCCTCTCTCCCTTTCTTCTTCCTTCCTCTTAACCCTCCCGTCCTTCTTTTCTTCCTTTTTGCCTACTTTTCTTCCTCTTTCTTCCTTCCTTCCTTCCTTCCTTCCTTCCTTCCTTCCTTCCTTCCTTCCTTCTCTCTCTTTCCCTTTCTTATTTCCTGTCTCATTCTCTCCCTTTTTCCTTCTGCTCTTCCTCACTTTGCCCCCCCCCCCCTTCTTCATTTCCTTCTTTCCTTTCTCTCTCTTCTCCTGTTTATCACCATATACAGTCCTGTCTCTCTTTCCCCGTGCTCCCTTCTGAAAAGGGATTCCCCAGATTACACACTTATGTGCTTCCCGTATGTGTTGGGGATTTGTTTGGAACGTTCATTTAATGTTAAGTTGTTTTTTTTTAATGACCTTTCAATGTCAGTTTTTACTAACTGATCTTAAAGCAACCATTCATTTAAATGCTATGAGGCAGGTTTTGGACCAGCAGCGTTCAGACGTAGTACCAGATGAATAGTGGGCGTGATCAGAGAGTTAAGACTTGTCAATAGATGTCTCGGAGACCAGAGAAAGGTCCTTGTGTTGGATTATAATGCCGTGTACACACGACCGGACTTTTCGACAGCAAAGGTCCGACGGAACGATTCCGTCGGACAATTCGATCGTGTGTGGGCTTCATCGGACCTTGTCTGTCGAAAAATCTGACGGACATTAGAAATAGAACATGTTTCAAATCTTTCCGACGGACTCGAGTCCTATCAGAAAAATCTGTTTGTCTGTATGCTAGTCTAATGGACCAAAAGCGACGCAAGGGCAGCTATTGGCTACTGGCTATGAACTTCCTCATTCTAGTCCGGTCATACGTCTTCACGTTCGAATCAGTCGGACTTTGGTGTGATCATGTGTAGGCAAGTCCGTTTCGTTGGAACTCCATCGAAAAGTCCTTTGGAGTTCAGTCTGTCGAAAAGTCCACTCGTGTGTACGCGGCATAACTGTATGAAATCTGTCTGTGTGTCAGTAAGTAGTACTTCAAGTCTTTCACCTGGTAGATGGAGAATCATCCAAGGATTCATTAAATGTAGTGAGTTCCACTTTTTTGAAGTAGGAGAAAGACCGTTGGAAGAATCCTTAGCTATGTCCAGGAGGGGGTGAAAGGCGAAGGTCCCCCCCATCAGCAGTACAACTTCTCCAAATTCTAGCAATTGTGGAATTAGGTTATGCAGGAAAGGCAGTTGGTCTAAATTAGGGAAGTAGACCTTAGCTCAGGAAACTACGATATGGCAGATTCCCTCTTTCACAAAAATAAAGCAGCCTTGATTGTCTTGTTTCAAGCCTAAAAGTGTATTAACTCCTTTAGATTTAGATTTTTTTTAGATCCACTTACTGTGGAGAAATCTTTCTTTGTAAGTTTCCAAACAAAGTGTTACGTACCTAAAGGGTGAGCCCGAATTGCAGAGCATCCTCCGACTCGAGGGCCCCTGGTAGTGGTGACAGGGGTGCAGGAGTGCGGAGTGGTATGAGTGCCTGGCAGGATCAATAGCAGAAGGATCAGATGGCTGGCACAGCTGACGGGATGGATCAGTAGACAGGAACTGCAGACTGGACAACTCAGCAGACAGGCCCAGCAGACTGGATGGATCAGGCAGACAGGCTCAGCAGACTGGATGGGAGTCCAGGATAGTCAGACAGGCCGGGTCGATAAGCATGCTGGCAGCAGAGGTGCAAAATGAGCAGGCAGAGGGATCGTCAAACAAGCCAAGGATCAGGTACAGGCAGATAACAGGAATAGTCTCAAAGCAAGCCGGGTCAAAACAGGAGCAGATATCAGGTTTTCAGGGAACACATACACAGAGCTGCAGAGCAAACAGCAATGATGCAAGTCCCAGACAGGTTTAAATAACCCGCCAGACACTAACAAATGCATGTGCGCGTGCGCATAGACGCCCGCAATCGTGCACCGATGGGTCTAATCTGCCTGTTACTGGCAGGATCTTCATGACACAAAGTGAGTTTCTTGTGGAAACACTGTTAGTATGTGTGACTTTTTCAAATCTGACAGTAGCCTAGAATGTTTTTCCAGAACATTCAGGCCTCTAACATTTAGAGACGTGAATTTGCTTGGACCATAATTTGTTATAAGGTTGAGGTTCCCTCAAGAGAGACGCAGTAATGTGGTTCAGTGGAAATGGGAGATAGGGGTTGGCAAGAGGGGTACTTAGGGGTAACTGGATGAGAAAGGTGTTGATGAAAGATGTGATCCTATCTGTGTGGTGAAAGGAGAGGAGTTTACCTGTGCAGGTGTTAAGGGAAGGGTCAAAATGCACACAATTTTTTTTTCAATTCCTTCCCCTACCTTTCTCCTTCCCCCCCTCTTTACTTATTTCTTTTTTCTTTCTTCTCTTCCAGATATATATATATTTTTTTCATGTATATAGCGCTGCTTTTTGTTGGAGGTAAGAACGTTACTCTGTACGGTCACCGCTGAACAGATTACCTTACTAAGCATGGATACAGAGCGGAGTTACACAACTGAGCGAATACTAAACCTCACTCTGGAAATCATCTACCTGCTAACCGGAGAGGTGAGGAGGATTCTGGGAGGTCACATGACATCACTCATATCTCTATTAACAAAGCACAGACCTGACCAGAGAGGTGAAGAGGATTCTGGGAGGTCACATAACCTCACTTTTATCTCTAATAATAAAACTGACCTGACGGAGAGGTGAGGAGGGTTCTGGGAGGTCACTTGACATGGCTCTTCTCTCTATTAAAGCACAGACCTGATTGGAGAGGTGAGGAGGATTATGGGAGGTCACATGACCTCACCCTTATCTCAATTTAAATGGTTGTAAACCCTTACAGACCACTTTGTGCTACAGGTAAGCCTATAATAAGGCTTACCTGTAGCTACCCAGGATATCTCCTAAACCTGCACGGCTTAGAAGATATCCCCTGTATTTGCATGTGCTGACGTCATCGCCACATGCGCACTGACACAAACTGAAGCAACGGCTCAGTGAGTGTGCCGTTACTGCGTGCATGCGCGGGAGTGACGTCATTGCGGCTCCGGCTAATCACAGCGCCAGAGCCGCAATACCCGGAAGTAACCCCTGGGAGTGATGTCGCCGGCCGATGCTGTGTACGGGCACCGCAGCGAGGGCTTCGATCTCAGGTGAGTATTACATAATGAGCTAGTATGCTAGGCATACTAACTCATTATGCCTTTGTCTTGCAGGTGTTAGTTTTTTTTCTTTAAAATGGGTTTACAACCACTTTCATAAAATGGACCGGAGAGGTGAGGAGGATTCTGGGAGGTCACATGACATCACACTTATCTCTATTAATAAAACACAGACCTGACCGGAGAGGTGAGGAGGATTCTGGGAGGTCACATGACATCCCTCTTTTCTTTATCAACAAAACACAGACCTGACCGGTGAGGAGGATTCCTGGAGGTCACATGACAACACTCTTATCTATATTAATAAAACACAGACCTGCCTGGGGAGCGGAGGAAGATTCTGGGAGCATCATGCGACATCAATCTATCTCTACTTAAGGAGAAGTAAACTCATCCATTCCCCATCCCTGACCTTTTATATGTCAATGTTTTTATATGTTTTCAAGATTATACAAAGATATACATACAACCAAAGAACTTTGGTAGCATATTTACATTACAAGGGGGGAAGGGAAAGGGCTGATGCACTTAGTAAAACAATCACAGAATCAATTGTAATTAGAGAAGATCACACAGAGAGAAGAATAGGTTTTACAGTATATGTTATGAAAAGACATTAACATAGTATTTACTGTCCATCCAAGGTTTCCACATTTTGTTGAATAATGCACATTTGGAAATCATGTGGGAATATATTTTTTGTATGAAAATTGTATGCTGGTTAAATCTACAACTTCTGAAGGGTTGGTGCCAGATTATTAGTCCAATGCCTAGCTATAACAGTTTTTGCTGCCACTAAAATGTAATGCAACAGTTCTTAGACTACGATGGAAGCTATCTATGCCCAGGTGCAGGATTACGAGAGCAGGGTTGGGGTTGGTTAAAACCCTTGTTTCTGAGAGGATGGAGAATATTTTCTTCCAGAAGCTAGTGAGGTTTCTGCATGACCAAAAGGTGTGAATGAGATTACCCACTTGTTCACATCCCCTCCAACAGAGAAGAGAATGGGACTTGGAAAATTTTGGAATGGAGTTGGGTACCATCTGGTTAGCAGCTTTTGTGATTGTTCCCAGTGGGCTACACAGTGTGTCAATGTATAGTTACAACGAATAGCTCTAATCCTTTGGGTCTCAGGGAAAGATGTGTGGAGATCTTCCCATTTAAGCATAGGTAGTGTTTTAGAGAAGATCAATTTATGTTGTAAAGAGTTGTAAAATAGGGATATGCCCTTTTGAGTAGGGTGTAGAGAGCAAAGGAATTTCCAGATCTTACTAGATATCTGCAGGCTGGGAGGAGCGTGTTTGGATAGAAAACTAGATACTCTCATGTATGAGTAGTAGGCAGATTTGGGGTGATCATACTCTGCTTGTAGGGATTCAAAAGATTTCAGCTGGTTACTTTGGTATAGGTAATTTATCCAGTGGATACCCGCTTCATCCCATTGCTGAAGAGCTATACAGGGTATAAGGAGTTCCAATGATCTTAGTGGGAGGCGGATGTGGTGTTGGAGATGGTCTTGAACTGATTGGGAAATTAGCTTTCTCCATGCTAGCATCAAAGCCCGAGTAGGTAGGGGGAAGGATTTCATGTTTAAAGGTTTCCAGTTTATTGATGCTTGTAAGTGTAGTTTCAATATCTGACCATAATATCTCTTGTGAATTCTGGAACCAGTGGCGTAGGGGTGCGTGTTGTGAAGCATAAAGGTAATCATTTATGTTTGGTAATCCAAATCCGCCTATTTGTCTGTGTTTGATAAGGTGGGGGCATGAGCATCTAGCTCGTTTGCCTTTCCAGATGAAGGTTTTCAGTATTGATTTCAGTGATGCAAGATAATGTAAGGGCATTGGGATCAGGAGTGTGCAAAAAATATACAAAATTTTGGGAAGGACTTGCATTTTAAATGCCGCCAGTCTTCCAGACCAGGACATATCAATTTTAAAAAGTCACTGGGTGTCTCCGTGTACTGTTTGGATTTAAGGTTTAAGATTGGCATCTGCCAGTTTAGAGGTGTAGGAGGTTAAGGTGATTCCCAAATATAGGATACTATTGTCAGTCCAGGAAAATGGCAGTTGTGATGAGAGTTGTTTCCCGAGATTCTATATGGACTCCTAGATCTAAAATTAGATTTAGAAAAATGTACTTTTACAGTATGAGATGTTGCTAAATGTTTGAAGGATCTGGTGGGCAGAAGGGAGTGATATGAGAGGTTTGGTCAGTATTAGGATTACGTCGTCGGCAAATAAGTTACTTTATGGGGGTCTATGGTTGAATGTGAATCCAGAAAAACGGAGCTGGGAGCAGATAGATTCTGCCAAGGGTTCAATCATGAGATTGAATATTGATGGGGATAGGGGGCATCCTTGGCAAGTGCCGTTGGTTATTGGGAAGGATTTAGAAATTACACCAGACGTAAAAACATGTGCAGATGGGGTAAAGTAGAGGGCTAGAATTGCAGACAAAATAGGGCCCTTAAAACCGAACTTGGTTAGCACTGCGGACATGTAAGCCCAATGGACCCGGTTGAACACCTTCTCCACATCGATAGAAAGAAACAGAGAAGGCGCTCGGTTCATCTCCGTATGGTAGATAAGGTTGATCAAGCGTATGGTAGCATCGGTTGCTTGTCTCCCCCTGATGAACACTAGTTGGTCTGGTTTGATTAGGGTGGGTAAGATGTTTAGAAGTCTGGTGGCTTATGCCGCGTACACACGACCGGACTTTACGGCATACTTGGTCCGGCGAACCGGAGTCCGTCGGACAATTCGATTGCGTGTGGGCTCCAGCGGACTTTTTTTTCCCCAAAAGTTTGACGGACCTAGAAATGAAACATGTTTCAAATCTTCTTGACGGACTCGAGTCCGGTCAAAAAGTCCGCTCGTCTGTATGCTAGTCCGACAGACAAAAAACGACGTTAGGGCAGCTATTGGCTACTGGCTATGAACTTCCTTGTTTTAGTCCAGTCGTAGGTCATCACGTATGAATCCGTCAGACTTTGGTTGATCGTGTGTAGGCAAGTCCGTTCATTTGGAAAGTCCATCGTAAAGTCTGCAGGACAAAGTATGCCGTAAAGTCCGGTTGTGTGTACGCGGCATAAGAGTTTTGCAAACACTTTTATGTCTGAATTTAGACTGGAGATTGGTCGGAAATTTGCAGGCATATTTGGAGTTTTCCCTGGCTCCGGGAGGGTCACTACGTGTGCTTTTAGCCATTCCGAAGGAAGGGAAGCAGTCTCAGAGGCTTTAGCGAAAACTGGCTATAGGAAGGGAGCGAGGATATCTTTAAAGGTTTTAAGGTATTCATTGGTTAGGCCGTCAGGGCCTGGTGATTTGCCCAGGGGTAGGCTGGCTGTGGCGTGTTAGGATCGCATTTCAAGTTGTAGAGTGATTCGTAGTAATCAGCGAATGCCTCCACCACTGCTTGAGGATTTATAATCTTTTCATTAGTGTGTGGATGAAAGATGTTTGGAATCCTAGTTTTGGTTCTCTGGGAGTTCAATCTGTTTGCTAGGATTCTTCTAGCTCTATTGTTAAGGGCCTAATAGTTCATTTTTCAAGTATTTGTCATGCTGTTCACACAGTAGCCTTCTCAAGTTGTTACATAATTGTAGTAGTTTAGCTGCTGTAGTAATAGATGAGGATGTTTTGTTTGAAGCGTCTAAAGAATGAATTTCAGATAATAGAGCATCTAATTTGGTGGTGTAGAGTTTTTTTTAGCTCTGGAGCCAATTTGGATCAATAGACCTCTCACAAAGGCTTTGTGAGCTTTCCACACTGTGAACGGGTTGGTGTCCGGAAGGCTATTGTGTAAAAAGAACTTGTCAAGTTGATCGTCAATGGTTTTTTGGAATTCAGGGTTTTGAATTATAGAATTGTTGCAACGCCACGGGTACATAGGTGAACAGGAGTCGACCTCCACCAGAGATATGCATATGATCGCATGGTCTGACCACAGGGTATCGGATATGGTGGACGAGGCTACCTTTTGTAGAAGTAACTTGTTGACCAGAAACATATCGATGCAGGTATATGAATTGTGTTGCGGGGGAAAATACGTGAAATCGTGTTCATTTGCATGTTGGCAGCACCACACATCATGTATGTCCTCAGTATGAATAAAACTCCCCAGGGATGGTGAGTGGGATTTTGATCGTGAGGAAGCATCCATGATAGGGTCTGCTACAAGACTGAAATCTCCGCACACAACAAGATAACCCTGACGTACCTTGGAGATTATGGTAAATAGCTTATACAGGAATTTTAATTGATGTGAATTTGGGGCGTATATGTTAGCCAAAGTATATATACAAATATTAATGTTGCATATGAGTATGATTTATCTACCCTCCGGTTCCAAAATAGCATTAGATAATGAAAGAGACAGGGTCTCTAACAGCCGTCATGGCTCCCCTCTTCTTGGCTTGAGTCGATGCTAGAAAAATGTGTGGGTAGTTCTTGTGGGAGCAGTGACGTGTGGAATCTTTGTGGAAGTGGGTATCCTGTATAGCAATGATATCAGTTTTGTTGGAAGTTGCTTCCTTCCATAGAGAGTGGCGCTTCGCTGGATGTTTAGGCCTCGGACATTTAGGGACATGAGCTTAAGTCCCATTTGCATGTATCGAGGTGAAATGTATAGCATTGTTGTAGATCAAATAGAAGTCTTGAAGGATGAAGGTAATCTTGGGTGGTAAAGTGGGAGTGTCAGGAGGTGTCGATGTTTTCCGTGTTTGGATGAAAGTTATTTCTGGAGATATATAAAATGCAGTCTAAGTCATACAGCCAAGATGATGTCAGGAAGTAGAATACAAAGGTCATATCACAAATGGGGTCAGGTCCCCTGGTTGTAACTGGAATCAATTGGGCAGGGGAAACGGGTGAAATTCTTGTAGTATTAGCACAGGTTTGCAACGAAAAACAGAAAACGTAACTTGCCCAAACCAAACGTTGAAAAAGAACAAGTAAAAAGAAAAGGTCCATGTAGAACCAAGAGTGAAGTGTCCACTGCAAATTTTTGTTGGGTATAGGGTACAGTGGAAAGTATTCCATTTAGCTTCAGGATTCCTTTCTGGAACCGGGCGAGGACGTAGAGATGTCGTCTCTAGGTGTTTTGTTGAGGCTTCGAAGATTTCATGGACACTACTTGCCAGCCAGATTGAATGCGCTTAGACCCTTGACGTGAGGGATTAGTGGAAGTAGATTGTATTTCAAGAATAATTTCCCATTGTTTGAGAAGCTTAAGACCCTCATCTGATGAAGTAATGAGGTGTGATTTTCCTTGGTGGGTCACACTCAGCTTGGCTGGATACTTCCATTTGTAGATAAGTTTGTTGTTTCACAGAGCTTTAGTGATAGAATTTAACTTGCGTTGAAGTTGCAGAGTGTATTGGGAAAAATCTGGTAGAACCTGGATATTATCGGCTTATGCTGGAATCTAATCATTATGGTGGAACGCTTCTAAGATTTTTTTTCTTTTGCTTGGAAAAAATGGATCCGAATTAGGACATCATGAGATACTTCTGCAGGGAGGAAGGAATGCGGTGGATCCTATCGATGGTAAGATCCTCCTGACGCTAGATTGGGTACCGCTGCCTTAAATAGGTCCCGCACAAAGTGAGGTAGTTGATGGGTCTGTACTGTTTCAGGTATACCTCTGATTTTTAAGTTATTACGGCAGGACCTATCTTCAAGGTCAGCCACTTTGGCTTTCAGGAACATCAGGTCATTTTGGTGTGATGTATGTGAGTCAACTAGGGCGTTGAATGAGGAGGTCACTTCACACATTTTGTCTTCCACTTGGTTCACTCTCCCTCCTAACTCACATACTTCAATTTGGCATTGGTTCAGAGAGAATAGAATATCCGATTGAATAGATGTGCGGGATACTAGCATCTCTTTTAAAGTGGGGTCAGAAATAGGCTGTCCTGATGTGGGAAAGGATGCAAACGGGTCAAGTTGTGCAACATTAGACTGTGCTTTGGATTGTATGTTGCTCACCTCCTTCAGTGGGTCATCCTCAGCTGAATCTCATCTGGGCTTTGATTTGGTTGGGCTCTGGGTAGATGGTGTGGAGCTGCCAGATTGCAAGGAGTCTCCTGCAGAGATCATTGTGTCTGTGTGTTGCCGTTGTAGCGCCAGGGCCGCCGATGGAAGTTCGGGATCTGCATCTGCAGTCATGACTCAGCCGCCATTTTGTTGAGGACCAGCTCTCATAGATGGGAAGAGGCTGGAGAGTTTTTGAATATTCGTGACCTGTCGGTGCCGCCGCATCTCTGATGGTAGAGCAGGTGTTCAGAATGGGTTGAGAGATGCCTAGAGATCGGCGTATATGTGGTAGAGCCCAGGAACAGACAGGAGCTGAGAACTTATGCGGCCATCTTACCAGGCTGTTGCCACGCCCCCCCCCCCCCCCCCCCAGTGTACTGGTCATACCTGCTTATTAGATACCTGTAGATCCTTATGAAGTCATCTACCAAGGCTGAAAATACTCACCACACAGAGTGGTGAAAGACACTGTAGTAGGAATGTATTATTAATGTTTACTTTAGTTTGGGTGGTGTCATAATCCAAGTATTTTTTTGCTTTAAATATAGAACTATATAGCTTTTAAACTTTCTGATGGCTTGGTCACATCCAGTTTGATGAAGACTCGAATTTCAGTTATAGAGCCCCCATCTCACTCTATAAGTAAGGACAACAAGAAGATTCGAGAATTCACAAGGGAGATCATTGAGCTGCTGGCTGTAGAGGTGAGTGGTGCTTGGAATTAAGGGACATTATAATTGAAGGGATAGGTCTTGGTGGTGACTGTATTGTTGTGTGTGTGTCAGGTTCCTGTAAGGTGTCAGGATGGTACTGTGTGTTTTTCTGTGGAGGAGTGGGAGAATTTAGAAGGACACAAGAGTTTGTGTGAAGATGTCATGATGGAGAATCGGCCGCCCCTCACATCACCGGGTAAGAGGAGACTTTCATTTCTTGTAAAAGAGAGAAGAGTATGGAGTATCCACCTAGATACACACATCCTCTCATATAAAGACATAGAAACAATGTATTCAGTCTGTGTGTCTGTTTCCTACAGATGGATCCAGTAACAGAAATACCCCAGAGAGATGTTCCCGTACTCTGTATTCCCGGGATTCCACACAGGAACATCAGGAGATCCCTCAGGAGGATCAGGTAAATAGAGTTCAAAACTGAATACTACCTTTGTGATCATTACAGAAGCAACATTGCTTATATCCAATGTCAGTCACTGATATAATTCAACAGTTAAAGTTTTTTCTTAATTTTTTTTGCTCGGTTATGTAGGAAGAAAACTGTATTCTTTCTGTAACAAAAGCTAGAGAGGAAGCAGAAGAGACGCTTGTAAGAGGTGATGGGCCACATATGGAGAAAGAAACTCCTCCAAAGAAAAGCACAGGTGAGTAATAAACACTAAATGCAGAGAAGAGTCCCAGATTCTCCTTGTTCAGTCGCTACAACAATCTCTTCTTCTCCCCCCTCCTCTGTCAGTAGACAGTAATAGGGAGACAGTATGTGCCCAGTGGGGGAGTCAGGAGCCATCAGCCTCTATTAGACTCCGGCTCTCCTCCTCACATCATGTCATTGTGTGTTACCAGCCAAGAGATGTGACCAGTCTCCCCCCACACACACTCTCTGGAGTCTCTCATACATTTCAGTACAGGGGGCTTCACTCTCATCTTTATTCATAGAACCTGAAGACACCAGAGACACTCAGAGATACATTGGATCTGAGGATGAAGAAACCGACTTGATGATTAAAGAGGAGAAAACGTATTCAGAGATCAGTGCAGGTGAGTAATAAACACTAAATCCAGAGAAGAGTGCCAGATTCTCCTTGTTTAGTCACTACAACAATCTCTTCTGCTCCCCCCTCCTCTGTCAGTAGGCAGTAATGGGAAAACTGTATGGAGGGAGATTTACTAAAAATGGTGCACACAGAATCTGGTGCAGCTCTGCATAGTAACCAATGAGCTTCTAACTTCAGCTTGTTCAATTAAAGCGGTATGGAAGTCTTGTTTGTTTTTTTCCAAAATAACAAACATGTCATACTTGCCTTCTCTGTACAATGGTTTTGCACAAAGCAGCCTAGACGCTCCTCTTCTCAGGTCCCACGACGGTGCTCCTGGTCCCTCCCTCCTGCCAGGTGCCCCCACGCCAGGCATCTTGGTATGGGGGCACTCAAGCAGGCACACTCCTGAGCCACAGCTCTATGTGTCTATCCACACAGGGAGCCATGGTTCGGCTCCGCCCCCTCTGTCTTCTGATTGGCTCACTGGCTGTGAATGACAGTCAAAGCCAATCAGGAGTGTGAGTCCCTGGAGAGCCAAGGCTCTCGTGGACATCACGGAATCGAGAGGGGGCTCAGGCAAGTATGGGGGGGGGGGGTGCAAATGTGTCTATATCATATAACATGTATACACATAATACATACATAAACATGTATACACAACCAAACGATATCCACAATCGCATATGATAAATGTCTCTATAGGAAAACTGTAAAAAAGAGATAATTTCAGTTTCTCTGTGCAAAAATATACTGTGTAAATCTGCAGGTTGTGATACTAAAACAGTCTAACTCTAGCTGTGAGTCAGAGAAACAAGGAAGCTGACATGTCAGCTGAGCGGCAAGAGTGCAGCTTATACAGGTACAGATCGGCAGATTTTTATTACATTACACAGGCACAGGGACACATGTTGTTATGATACAGAGGGGATAAGAAGATTTTATTACAGTGGGTTAGCAACCACTTTAATAGATATCTTCATTAAATTCCACCGTGCTTACTAGTTTACTCGTAACAATGTGCCACCCCCACCGTTTAAGATGTACCCTTACCTTAATACGGTAGTTCATACTTCTTTAAGATTTATCCTTAATTTTATATATTGATCATTACTGGATTAATTGTCAGCATGCCCCACACTTCTCGCTCTGCATATAGCGATCTCCAGCTCTATAGCTCAATATGATCATGCAAAATAATAAGGGTATGCTATAGTGCTTTATTGTTTTAAAAAACTTTTACCTAATAAGCATGTGCCAAATGAACACTCACATTGACATCATAGAACATATGTATAGTAGCCAGGTTAGTTACTTGCTGGCAGTCTTGCAGTACTAGCAATAAGAACAACTCGTTCGTGGCTCGTACACTGTCCTGCGCCTCTAGTAATCCTTTCTGCGTCAGCTTCTCAGGTCCCTCCTACGTGTTTCGTCACACCTCATGACTTCCTCAGGGAGATATCAGAAGGTTTTTTACCTACATGCGTAAAATGCATGTAGGTTAAAAAAACCTTGTTCCTTTACAACCACTTTAAGCTTGGACACTAAAACCTAGCAGCTGATTGGTTACTATGCACAGCTGCACCAGATTCTGTGTGCACTAGATTTAGTAAATCTCCCCCTATGTGCACAGTGGGGGAAATAAGGAGCCATCAGCCTCTATTAGATTCCGGCTCTCCTCCTCACATCATGTCATTGTGTGTTACCAGCCAAGAGACGTGACCAGTCTCCCCACACACACACTCTCTGGGGTCTCTCATACATGTCAGTACAGGGGGCTTCAATCTCATCTTTATTCACAGACACCGGAGAGACTCGATATGTTGTATCTGAGGACAAAAGAAACCATCTGACGATTAAAGAGGAGGAAACTTCTCCAGAGAATAGCACAGGTGAATAATATAACTATTATTATTATATAGCCCAACAGTTTATACATTGCTTTACAACATGACGGCAGACAGTTCAGTTACAATACAATTCAATACAAGAGGAATCAGAGGGCCCTGCTCATTAGAGTTTACTATCTAAGAGGGAGGGTCAAGAGATACAAAAGGTAATAGCTGTGGGGGATGAGAGGAGTGACAGACACTGAATGGTTGGTAAGGTGGATCACCCTGGCAGCAGTGTTCATGGTGGACTGAATAGGGGATAGCCTATGTAAAGGTAAGCCAATGAGAAGGGAGTTGTAGTAGTCGTTGATTAGAAGTTTTGTGGTGTCATTGGTTAGGAAGGGGCGTATTTTGAAGATGTTGCAGAGGTTGAGGCGGCAAGCTTTGGACAGTGATTGGATGTGGGGCTGAAAGGATAGTTCAGAGTCCGGGATTACATCTAGCATTCTGGCATGCAGTGGTGGATGGTTGTGCCATCGCTCTTGATAGGGAAGTCGTGGGAAGGGGCACATGGGGGAGGAAATATTATGAGCTCAGTTTTGGATAGATTGAGTTTGAGGAAGTGATATGACATCCAGACTGATATGTCTGTTAGTAAATTGGTGATGCGTGAGGAGACTAATGGAGTGAGATGTGATAGCCAAACACAAAGTAGCACATAATTGTGAAGTGGAAGGAAAATGATAAATGGTTTTCAATTTTTTTTACAAATAAATATGTAAAAAGTGTGGCGTGGATTTGTATTCAGCCCCCCTGAGTCAATACTTTGTAGAACCACCTTTCATTGCAATTACACCTGCAAGTCTTTTTGGGGATGTCTCTACCAGCTTTGCACATCTAGAGAGTGAAATTTTTGTCCATTCTTCTTTGCAAAATAGCTTAAGCTCTGTCAGATTTGATGGAGAACGTCTGTGAACAGCAATTTTCAAGTCTTGCCACAGATTCTCAATTAGATTTAGGTCTGGACTTTGTTTGGGCCATTCTAACACATGAATATGCTTTGATCTAAACCATTCCATTGTAGCTCTGGCTGTATGTTTAGGGTTGTTGTCCTGCTGGAAGGTGAACCTCCACACCAGTCTCAAGTCTTTTGCAGACTCCAACATGTTTTCTTCTAAGATTGCCCTGTATTTGGCTACATCCATCTTCCCATCAACTCTGACCAGCTTCTCTGCCCCTGCTGAAGACAAGTATCTCCACAACATCATGCTGCCAACACCATGTTTCACGGTGGGGATGTGGTGTGTTCAGGGTGATGTGCAGTGTTCATTTTCCACCACGCATAAAATTTTGCTTTTACGCCAAAAAGTTCAATTTTGGTCTCCTCTAAACAGAGCACCTTCTTCCAAATGTTTGCTGTGTCCCCCACATGGCTTCTCGCAAACTGCAAACGAGACTTCTTATGGCTTTCTTTAAACAATGGCTTTCTTCTTGCCACTCTTCCATTCAGGCCAAATCTGTGGAGAGCACGACTAATAGTTGTCCTGTGGACAGATTCTTCCACCTGAGATGTGGATCTCTGCAGCTCCTCCATGTTACCATGGACCTCTTGGCTGCTTCTCTGATTAATGCTCTCCTTGCCCAGCGTGTCAGTTTAGGTGGACGGCCATGTATTGGTAGGTTTGCAGTTGTGCCATACTCTTTCCATTTTCAGATGATGGATTAAACAGTGCTCCATGAGATGTTCAAAGCTTGGGATATTTTTTTTTATAACTTATTAATAATAATATTACAGAATTTATATAAGGCCAACAGTTTGCACATCACTTTACAATGTAGGGAGACACTACACCAACAGTACAATTCAAAACAAGAGGGTTAGACGAGCCCTGCTCCTGCGAGCTTACAATCTAAGAGGGAAGGGCTGGTGAAACAAAAGATAGGGACTGTGAGGGAAGAACTGATGAGGGGAGTAGAAGATTTGGTTGTTAGCTGGAGGCAAGATAGGCCACCCTGAAGAGATGAGTTTTCAGGGATCACCTAAAAATGGTCAGAGTAGGAGATAGCCAAACAGAATGGGGTAGTAAGTTTCAGAGGATAGTAGAGGCTCTGGAGAAGTCCTGGAGACGAGCATGGGAGGAGAAGACAAGGGAGCTAGAGAGCATAAGGTCTTGGGAGGATATTTGAAGATGAGATTGGATGTGAATGGCTTTGTATGTTATTGTTAGTGTTTTGAATTTTATTAGTTGGGCAATGGGAAGCCAGTGGAGGGATTGGCAGAGAGGAGTGGCGAACACTGAGCGGGGTTGGTAAGGTGGATGAGTCTGGCAGTGGCATTCATTATAGACTGAAGAGGAGATGGCTTGGGCTAGACTGCTTTAAACTTCTTCACAACTTTATCCCTGACCTGTCTGCTGTGTTCTTTGGCCTTCATGATGCTGTTTGTTCACTAAGGTTCTCTAACAAACCAAAGGGGGCCGAATACAAATGCACGCCACACTTTTCAGATATTTATATAATTTTCATTCCACCTCACAATTATGTGCCACTTTGTGTTGGTCTATCACATAAAATCCCCAAAAAATACATTTACGTTTTTGATTGTAACATGACAAAATGTGGAAAATTTCAAGGGACTGTAGTTGATAGTTGTATTGCATGGAAAAAATGTGTTAGTCAGCATGATGAACTGCAGTAAATAAAGTCTCACTTGTTCTACTTACTGCTGGTAGAATTAAAGGTTCTAAAAGTACAAGTTGCTTCTTGGTGATTTGATCCAAGTCTCTGCTAGGTTGCAGGCCAACTAGCAAACTACCCTCTCCCTCCTCAAAAAACAGCCTAAGCACTAATGCAGAAGAAATGTAAACAGAATGAGTGATACTACTAGGGTGTTACAACAGTGATCTATTGTTCTTGAAAGAAAGCAGCCTTATCTTTTAATTACCGAGGGCTGTGAATATGGCCACATATTACACACACACTCAAACCATATCTGTCTATCAAATGATAGGTCATTGTTCTGACTCTTCAATAATCCTTTTTGGCAGGGTTAGATTTAAGCTGCCCATAGATGGATTGAATCTCGGCTGGTTCAGCAGGGATCCATCTATAGGCAGTCTGGTTGTACAGAAGTCGATCCAGTGATAAACTTCAGTACAACCAGCCTGTAGTAGTACTCATCAGTCATCTTCCTGGACAGCACATGAGAGAAGAATAGCAGCAAATTAGGGAGGGAGAACCTTTCTACTGAAGGGCTGGTCTGGAGACAAAATCTAACTTTTTGACCATCTTGTGTATCTGGTGAGGAGAGATGCCAGTAGGAGACCAAAGCTGAGGTGGAGTGTGCTTAGACATTAGTTGGAGTATCATTTTTCTGTGACCAGGTAACACTCAAATCTCACTTTGTCTCCTTTCTCCTCTTTTCATGATCAGCTCCTGCTCTACCTCCTTTCCCCTTCCCTCCCCCAGCTATAATCACAGCTCCCTTCCTATAATCACGCCCAACGCATACGTAAGTCATGCACGCAATATGTAAATGGTATTCAAACCAAACATGTGAGCTATCACTGTGAACATTAGAGCAAGAGCAATAATTCTAGCGCTAGACCTCCTCTGTAACTCTAAACAGGTAACTTAGAAAGGCGTTTAAAGTATCGCCTATGGAGAAGTTTGTCGCCATTCCACAAGCGTGCGCAATTTTAAACCATGACATGTTAGGTATCTATTTACTCTGTGTGACATCATCTTTCACAGTATACAAAAATAATTTAGGTAACTATTGCGTTTTGCTTTTTTTTCACTTCATTAAACTGTATTTTTTTCTAAAAACAATTGTGTTTGCAAAACCGCTGCGCACATACTGTGTGACATAAAAAATTGCAACGATTACCATTTTATTCCCTAGGGACTTTGCTAAAGAAAAAAAAAATGTATAATGTTTGGGCTTGTAAACAAAAAGTGCTAGAAAAAGCCTGGTTGGCAAGTGGCTATGGGGCCAAGTCTCACTGTAAATCAAAACCAAAGTAGTGCAGGGATCTTTTCCAAAATCGCACCATTCTAAGTCACATTGATTGAAAACAATGAGATTTTCCTTGTCATACATTGAATGTTATATGCGACCCAAGTTGCATCAGAAGTTGCACTAGTGTGAACCAGGATTTCATGATGTCACTACTATGCTTCTTGCTGTTTTCCTTGCTGGAGAGGAAACTGTACCTGCAGTGGAAGCATCTCTCTGCTTTTGCTCAATTAATTCAGTGGATTTGTGCTTTCACCACCTCTTTTGCTGCTTTTTCATAATTACCCCATCAGTTATCTGATCACCAGTGATCAGTGGTACAGTTCTGACACAAGGAAGCGAAGCTCTGCTCCTCTACTAAGATGGCCACCCCCACGCAAAGACAAAGTACAGAACAAGACATGCAAAGGCAGTAATGGGAAAAAGACCAGCTGCAGGAAGACCACAGACAATATTGGTGACTAGTGCTTTTTCCTCCTGCTTGTGTTTTTTTTGATGCAGCTTTCACAGTTCAGGTTCTTTTTAAAGATGGTTGTTATTTTCTTTGACCCGCTGGGTCTAGTCTCACTTTCTTATCTGCTCTCCTGGAAGATGACTGGGAAGAATCTGTTCACTGAAAATTTGTATAGCTTTATTTTAAAATGAAAAAAATGTGGATGGAGCGTGTAGGTTTCCAACGAATTCTGTGCGCTCCTTGAGGCCCGTGTTAGAAGGGGTGAGGCAGAATAGCACTTTCTTACAGACATCTCAGTTACTTTTAGACAATATTCCTTAAAGTTTTTAAAGTGATACTACACACACTGTTTAATTTACATTGTCCCTTCTATTTCTGTATGTGAATGATGGCACTGTAACTATTTGAATAAAATAAAACATCTAAGTACCTTTTTCCTAATCAATATACAGCTGTTGCATGACCCAGCCCTTTCCCAGCCAGTCTGCAGGGAAACATAAGCAGGAGGAGCTTCTAGCCCTCTGCTACTGGTCACATTTTTTTTTTTTTGAAAAGTTTTATTTATTACTTTTTAACATAACAGGTACATGCAAGACCCATTGGGCCACACACAAAAAGAAACTATTTACATTTCTTCAGCATTGACTCTCTCCTTTTTCCTCCAGACCTTCGCTCGGTGAAAAAAACAAGATAATAATGATTAGGCCACCTTTTCACAATAACCGTCAATGATAGATTTAAGATATGTCAGAAAGTTACACACACGTTAAAACCCACTGCAGGTACATTCTATTAGGTGCCACTCAATCCGCCACCGTAGTTTCACTATTCGTCCAACTGCCCCACACTTTATCAAATTTTTGTTGTATGCCCCTGCTAATGTATGTAGCTTTGTATAAAGGTGCAGCCCTATTTACCACACCCTTCCACGCTGATACAGATGGAGGATTGGGCTTTTTCCATGATAACACTATCCTGGTCACATTTTTAAAATAAAGAACAGCCTTTGGAATACAGAGTAAAAATAAATAGTTAATATCCATAAACTGTTTTAAATTGTCATACAAATATATATTTGAAATTAAATCTTTATTATTTTGTGGAAATAACATGGTGTGGGTGGATTTCTGCCAGTCACAATCTGTGTCACGCCCCTCTAGCCTGTGTCTTAGAATAACAGGGAGGTGAAGCCTCCATCAGTCTACATTTATTCCACACACACACACACGTTGTGTTTAGCTGTTTAGTGGACCTGAAGGAGGAGGGAGGGAGTGGCCTGTCATTTATCACTGTGTATACACCTACATGTATGACTCTATAGTCACATGGGCTGCTCCGATGTGATAGGGAGGAAATGCTTAGCAAAGAAACTCACTGAAAAACTGAGCATGTGCAGAGCTGCCAATGCTGCTCTGCTAAATCCCTAGCTGAATTTGGTATATGAACAGGAGGGGGAGATGAAGAGCAGCAGGATCAACCAGGTTTTTTGCAGAATACAGAAAACGAATCTCATAGTGACTGAGTGAGTATGAAAAGCATATAATACACCATTTATTGATAGTTTTTTTATGATGTGAGTTTAGTGACACTTTAACCATTATTATTTCCCTTCCATTTCATTCAGATGAACCATATTTAAGGAATAACACAGAGAATCATTCTATTATTTATCCAGATTGTGAACTAGAAGATGAGGATGACATCATATCTGATTCCACAAAAGAAAGCTCCATTATCCCTAATCTCCATCCAGCACCTTACAGTGCAGATCTGTCATCTGGTCCCTTTTCACATGGGGGGTGGTTTTCTGATGATTTTCAACCCGTTGCAATGCATGAAGATCATGGATGTTCGAAGGGCATACCATGTCCAGATTGTGGAAAATGTTTTAGTGAAAGATCAAAACTTGCTACACACCAGAGGTCTCACACGGGAGAGAAGCCATTTTCCTGTATGGACTGCGGAAAGTCCTTTAAGCAGAGTGCCCACCTTGTTTCACATCAAAGAACTCACACGAGAGTGCACCCCTTTTCATGTTCAGAATGTGGGAAATGCTTCTCCCAAAAATCAAACCTTATTAGACATGAAAAAGTCCACACAGGGGAGAAGTCCTTTTCATGTTCGGAATGTGGGAAGCGCTTTTCGGAGAAGTCAAACCTCCTTAGGCATGAGAAGATCCACACAGGGGAGAAGCCCTATTCATGCTCAGAGTGCGGGAGGTGTTTCTCTCTGAGAGCCAATCTTATTGCGCACGCAAGAACTCACACAGGGGAAAAGCCATTTGCATGTTTTGAATGTGGAAAATGTTTTTCCAGGAAGTCGGTTCTTACAATACACGAAAAGGCTCACAAGGGGAGTAGCCATATTCATGCACGGTTTGCAGGAAATGTATTTCAAAAAGACTTCTTCTTACCAGGCATACAAGGCTTCACACTGGAGAGAAGTCGTTTTCCCACCCTGTGATGGACTCCTTGCTCAAAAAACAAATCTCACCCAGAACACTCAGAGTAAAAAATTATTTATTGCTCAGGCTGTGGACAGTTTTTATATAAACTCTCACGTCTCCCTCCCTGCAGAGGACAAGGAGGTTCCTGTATCACCATCTGGCCAGCAAATTAGTCTTTGTCCACACAAGGGTCTTTGGTAGTTGGACTCAGTCAAGCTGTCTTTTGAAAGATGTTGGACAACCGCTAGTCACCTAAAGTGGTTGTAAACCTCAGACAAAGCATATCCCTCTATAGTGTGTACTTGTCTCAATTAAAAGCACTAAGTGTCATTTTTGTTTGCTGTCTCCTTCCTCTTCTATCAGCATTAATCACTTCTGACAAGTTTTCCTGACACCAAGAGATAAAAGGTGACAGGGGAGGGAGCTCCAGCAGAGTGACAGCCTCAGCACTGTTCCTGTGAGCTGTGTGAGGGGGGGGGGGTGTCTTTTGCTTCCAGTCAGCTCTCAAAACTCTCCTCACTGAGCTCTGCAGAAGGTAACTTCGGCTCTCCGCCCCTTTTTTCTGAATTCTCAGACAAGCATTATAAATTCAGCACTTTGAGGGAATGTAGAGAAGGCTGCAGATAAACAGGTACAACTTATATAGGAGGATTTGTTTCATCTCCGCGTATCACCTAAAGCCAGCGACTTCACTGGGTATATAGAAGGGTTTACAACCACTTTAAACAGAGCAGTATTCAATCAATGTGCTACCCAGGAGCAGTCTATTAAGTATAAGTATATTTTAATATCTCATGCTGCCAGAGTAAAACATGTTCAGTTTCAGTGTTGCATGAAAAATACAAAATGCATTCCTGATGTGTAATTCTTAGATGTTGATGGGTCTTTTACTGAGTATAGGCCAGAAGAGGGGAATTGTTTCACATTTACATTATAAAAAAATTCCTGATAGGAGCTGGAATTTCATACTGTGTATATGTCCTATTCCCTGAAATTTCACATTATATCAGCCCGGTATATACTGGCCAGTGAAGATTTTTGATATTTGGAATCCATGTTTATCACTTCTCAGCCATGCCAAGGGTTCTGCTTAAAGCGGAAGTAAAGGGTGGTAAGAGCTGCCTGCATTTACATAGCAAATTTCCACATTATGACACATTTACAGTATCTCTCTTTCAGTGATGTGAGGGCTGAGCTCCCTGCATCCACTCTGTCCCCGCAGTGCCATATTATGTTCCTTCCTTCGGGGTCACCCATACTCTTCTTCGCCACCTGGGCAGGCCCTGATGATATACACTATATCTTCAAAAGTATTGTGACGCCTCCCTTTACACACACACATGAACTGTAATGGCATCCCAGTCTTAGACCGTAGGGTTCAATATTGCGTTGACCTACCCTTTGCAGCTATAACAGCTTCAACTCTTCTGGTAAGGCTGTCCACAAGGTTTAGGAGTGTGTCTGTGGGAATGTTTGACCATTCTTCCAGAAGCACATTTGTGAGGTCAGGCACTGATGTGGATGAGAAGACCTGGCTCACAGTCTCCGCTCTAATTCATCCCAAAAGTGTTCTATTGGGTCGAGATCAGGACTCTGTACAGGCCAGTCAAGTTCCTCCACCCTAAGCTCGCTCATCCATGTCTTTTTGGACCTTGCTTTGTGCACTGGTCCAAATCATTTGGTGGAGGGGGGATTATGGTGTTGGGCTTGGCCCCTTAGTCCAAGTGAAAGTAATTGTTAAGGCATCAGCATACCAAGACATTTTGGACAATTTCATGCTCCCTCCTGTTTCAACATGACTGGGCACCAGTGCACAAAGCAAGGTCCATAATGACATGGACGATTGAGTCTAGGGTGGAAGAACTTGACTGGCCTGCTTCAACCAGATAGAACACCTTTGGGATGAATTAGAGCGGAGACAGCGAGCCAGGCCTTCTCGTCCACATCAGTGCCTGACCTCACAAATGTACCTCTAGAAGAATGGTCAAACATTCCCATAGACACACTCCTAAACCTTGTGGACAACCTTCCCAGAAGAGCTGAAGCTGTGATAGCTACAAAGGGTGGGCCAACTCAATATTGAACCCTTCAGACTAAGACTGGGATGTCAATAAAGTTTATGTATGTGTAAAGGCAGGCATCCCAGTACTTTTGGCAATAAAGTGTATCTCCTGCTCATGGATATTGGAGTCCCTTAGGCTGGGTCCGCATCCAATTCGCAATATCAGGAGATTTTGACCGGCTGTCTATGGAGCTGGTTCGCATATCTCCGCTGCGGCTCCGGTGCGAATTTGCACAGGAGCCCGTGCGTCTTTTAGTCTGTTTCAGGTCCAAATTCAGCCAAAAATGCGGGCTGAAATGGTGAACTGGGACGCACTGGACCCCTGCTGTAAGCCGCATGCGAAGATAGTGTGAACCCAGCCTAAATCTCAGCACCTAGCTACATATATAAGATGCCAGGACTGTATACTGTACTGCACATGTACCACAGTCAATGTACTGAATTAAAAAAAAGAAAAAATTCTAGCAGGTAACTAAAAGGGTTACCTTAAAGAAGAGGGCCAGTCAAAAAAAAAAATTAAAAGTCAGCAGCTACAAATACTGCAGCTGCTGACTTTTGATTGGACACTTACCTGTCCCAGGGTCCAGCGATGCGGGGGATCGAAGCCCCGCTCGTCTCCCCCTCCGTTCAGCGGCGCCGGCATTGCAACTGTGGGCACCGGGCTGTGGCTTCACAGCCTGGCACCCACTGTGCAAGCGCGAGCGGCGCTTCGCGCCGTGATTGGCCGCTCAGTCACCTGGGACCTGTAATGGGTCCCAGATGATTGACAGGAGGGAGGGAGCAGAGCTGAGCCCTTCCTGTGCCGAGGGGGAAGTGATGTCACCAGCCCAGGCACTGGAAGAGGCAGACTACGAGGGACCCCCTAGCAACAGGCATTTAGAGGTAAGTAAAAAAAAAAAATATCCAAATGTTTTTTTTTATTTTTTTTTAGGCACAATCATGACTTTTTTTTTTTTTTTTTTTTAGGGTGGAACACCACTTTAACCACTTTCTTCTTGCCCGTAGTACATTTACTGTGGACGAGCAGGCTGGATCACGTACATGTACGTCGTTAGGTGATGGTGGACACAGCAGATTGTGCCCACTTTGAGCGGCTGGGGGTATCGTGTGATCACAATGTAAACACAACTGTTATGAATGGGTTTCATTCATAACAGCTGTGCTTAGTATTGTGATGCTAATTGGCCTACAGCTATATTACGGTGCCTGGGCCAGTGAGGACACCCTGTACCATGTGATAGCTGTGGACCAATCACAGCACACAATAATAACAACTGTTATGATTGTAATACATTCATGACCGCTCAAAACATCACTGTAACAGCAACCGAAGTGTTAAAAAAAAAAAAATCCTGATCACCTTCTCCCCAGAGTAGTACAGTGTTACTATGGTGACATTGAACTACTCTGATGATAGTACAGTATGTAAAAAATATATAAATAGTAAAAAAATTTAAAAAAAATTAAAAATTTGAAAAAAAGTATTGTATTTATTTATTTTTAAACATACTGTCACCAGTCAGTACCCCTGATTACTCCCACACCAGTCATAATGATGGCACTGTACTGCACATGTAAAAAACAAATTGTGAAAAAAAATAATAATTTCTTTAATTTTCAAAACATTGTGACAAAAAAATTACAACTTCATAAAACTCGCCATGCCTCTTAGGGCTCTTTCACACGGGGCAGATCAGTCATGATCCGCCCCGTGAACACCCGCTTGCTCAGCGGGGATCGCTCCGCCGATCCCCGCTGAGCAGGAAGATGACAGGTCCATCGCTGCACGCTGTGCAGCGGCGGACCTGTCAGAGCGCTGCTTTCCCCTATGGGGGATCGGATGATGACGGACCGTAGTGTCCGTCGTCACCCGATCCGATCCGAAAACGGATGGAAAAGTAGGTTTTTCCTCCGTTACACTTTTCGGATCGGAGCGGGTCGGATGTCAGCGGACATGTCACCGCTGACATCCGACGCTCCATAGGGATGAATGTATGTCCGTTTTTCATCCGAAAACGGAAGGATGAAAAACGGACATACGGATCGTCCGTGCGAAAGAGGCCTTACTAAATTCCCCAGACTGTCTACTTTCCATAAAGGGGTTATTTGGGGGATATTTGTACTGTCCTGGCATTTTTGGGCCTCCAGAAATGGGATAGGTCGTCAATACATCAAGATTGATCAATTTTCAAATATATATACCATAGTTTGTAGACACTACAACTTTCACACAAACCAATTAATATACAGTGGGGACAGAAAGTATTCAGACCCCCTTAAATTTTTCACTCTTTGTTATATTGTAGCCATTTGCTAAAATCATTTAAGTTCCTTTTTGCAGATTTATTAAAAAAGAAAAACTGAAATATCACATGGTCCTAAGTATTCAGACCCTTTGCTCAGTATTTAGTAGAAGCACCCTTTTGATCTAATACAGCCATGAGTCTTTTTGGGAAAGATGCAACAAGTTTTTCACTCCTGGATTTTGGGATCCTCTGCCATTCCTCCTTGCAGATCCTCTCCAGTTCTGTCAGGTTGGATGATAAACGTTGGTGGACAGCCATTTTTAGGTCTCTCCAGAGATGCTCAATTGGGTTTAAGTCAGGGCTCTGGCTGGGCCATTGAAGAACAGTCACGGAGTTGTTGTGAAGCCACTTCTTCGTTATTTTAGCTGTGTGCTTAGGGTCATTGTCTTGTTGGAAGGTAAACCTTCGTCCCAGAGGTTCTGAGCACTCTGGAGAAGGTTTTTGTCCAGGATATCCCTGTACTTGGCCGCATTCATCTTTCCCTCGATTGCAACCAGTCGTCCTGTCCCTACAGCTGAAAAACATCCCCACAGCATTGTGCTGCCACCACCATGCTTCACTGTTGGGACTGTATTGAACAGGTGATGAGCAGTGCCTGGTTTTCTCCACACATACCGCTTAGAATTAAGGCCAAAAAGTTCTATCTTGGTCTCATCAGACCAAAGAATCTTATTTCTCACCATCTTGGAGTCCTTCAGGTGTTTTTTTAGCAAACTCCATGTGGGCTTTCATGTGTCTTGCACTAAGGAGAGGCTTCCGTCGGGCCACTCTGCCATAAAGCCCCAACTGGTGGAGGGCTGCAGTGATGGTTGGCTTTCTACAACTTTCTCCCATCTCCCGACTGCATCTCTGGAGCTCAGCCACAGTAATCTTTGGGTTCTTCTTTACCTCTCTCACCAAGGCTCTTCTCCCCCGATAGCTCAGTTTGGTCAGACGGCCAGCTCTAGGAAGGGTTCTGGTCATCCCAAACGTCTTCTATTTAAGGATTATGGAGGCCACTGTGCTCTTAGGAACTTTAAGTGCAGCAGAAATGTTTTTGTAACCTTGGCCAGATCTGTTCCTTGCCACAATTCTGTCTCTGAGCTCTTCAGGCAGTTCCTTTGACCTCGTGATTCTCATGTGATCTGACATGCACTGTGAGCTGTAAGGTCTTATATAGACAGGTGTGTGGCTTTCCTAATCAAGTCCAATCAGTATAATCAAACACAGCTGGACTCAAATGAAGGTGTAGAACCATCTCAAGGATGATCAAAAGAAATGGACAGCACCTGAGTTAAATATATGAGTGTCACAGCAAAGGGTCTGAATACTTAGGACCATGTGATAGTTCAGTTTTTCTTTTTTTAAAAATCTGCAAAAAATTGCAACAATTCTGTGTTTTTCTGTCAATATGGGGTGCTGTGTGTGTACATTAATGAGGAAAAAAATGAACTTAAATGATTTTAGCAAATGGCTGCAATATAACAAAGAGTGACAAATGTAAGGGGGTCTGAATACTTTCTGTCCCCACTGTATACTTATTGGGATTTTTTTTTTTTTTTTTTACATGTAGCAGAATACTTATTGGCCTAAATTTCTGAAGTATGCTTTTATTGGATGTGATTTATAACAGAAAAATATTTTTTTTTTTTTCAAAATTTGTGGCCTTTTTTTGTTTTAACCACTTCAGCCCCGGAAGGATTTACCCCCTTCCTGACCAGAGCACTTTTTACAATTTGGCACTGCGTCGCTTTAACTGCTAATTGCGCGGTCATGCAATGCTGTAACCAAACGAAATTTGCGTCCTTTTCTTCCCACAAATAGAGCTTTCTTTTGATGGTATTTGATCACCTCTGCCGTTTTTATTTTTTGCGCTATACACGGAAAAAGACCGAAAATTTTGAAAAAAAATGATATTTTCTACTTTTTGTTCTAAAAAAAATCCAATAAACTCAATTTTAGTCATACATTTAGGCCAAAATGTATTTGGCCACATGTCTTTGGTAAAAAAAATGTCAATAAGTGTATATTTATTGGTTTGCGCAAAAGTTATAGC
Source organism: Aquarana catesbeiana (assembly GCF_042186555.1). Lineage (NCBI taxonomy): Eukaryota > Metazoa > Chordata > Amphibia > Anura > Ranidae > Aquarana > Aquarana catesbeiana. The sequence continues at coordinate 275,380,780 of NC_133331.1, read as the reverse complement.
GTCTACAAACTAGGGTACATTTTCTGGAATTTACACAGTCTTTAATTTATGACTGCCTATGTCATTTCTTGAGGTGCTAAAATGACAGGGCAGTACAAAACCCCCACAAATGACCCCATTTTGGAAAGTAGACACCCCAAGGAAATTGCTGAGAGGCATGTTGAGCCCATTGAATATTCATTTTTTTTGTCCCAAGTGATTGAATAATGAAAAAAAAAAAAAAAAAAAAACAAAATTACAAAAAGTTGTCACTAAATGATATATTGCTCACACAGGCCATGGGCCTATGTGGAATTGCACCCCAAAATACATTTAGCTGCTTCTCCTGAGTATGGGGATACCACATGTGTGGGACTTTTTGGGAGCCTAGCCGCATACGGGGCCCCGAAAACCAATCACTGCCTTCAGGATTTCTAAGGGCGTACATTTTTGATTTTACTCCTCACTACCTATCACAGTTTTGAAGGCCATAAAATGCCCAGATGGCACAAACCCCCCCCAAATGACCCCATTTTGGAAAGTAGACACCCCAAGCTATTTGCTGAGAGGCATGTTGAGTCCATGGAATATTTTATATTTTGACACAAGTTGCGGGAAAGTGACAATTTATTTATTTATTTTTTTTTTTTTTGCACAAAGTTGTCACTAAATGATATATTGCTCACACAGGCCATGGGCATATGTGGAATTGGACCCCAAAATACATTTAGCTGCTTCTCCTGAGTATGGGGATACCACATGTGTGGGACTTTTTGGGAGCCTAGCCGCGTACGGGACCCCGAAAACCAATCACCGCCTTCAGGATTTCTAAGGGTGTACATTTTTGATTTCACTCTTCACTGCCTATCACAGTTTCGGAGGCCATGGAATGCCCAGGTGGCACAAAACCCCCCCAAATGACCCCATTTTGGAAAGTAGACACCCCAAGCTATTTGCTGAGAGGCATGGTGAGTATTTTGCAGCTCTCATTTGTTTTTGAAAATGAAGAAAGACAAAAAAAAAAATTTTTTTTTTCTTTTTTTAATTTTCAAAACTTTGTGACAAAAAGTGAGGTCTGCAAAATACTCACTATACCTCTCAGCAAATAGCTTGGGGTGTCTACTTTCCAAAATGGGGTCATTTGGGGGGGGGTTTGTGCCACCTGGGCATTCCATGGCCTCCGAGACTGTGATAGGCAGTGAAGAGTGAAATCAAAAATTTACGCCCTTAGAAAGCCTGAAGGCGGTGCTTGGTTTTCGGGGTCCCATACGTGGCTAGGCTCCCAAAAAGTCTCACACATGTGGTATCCCCGTACTCAGGAGAAGCAACAGAATGTATTTTGGGGTGTAATTTCACATATTCCCATGGCATGTTTGAGCAATATATCATTTAGTGACTTTTTGGGAGCCTAGCCGCGTTTGACGCCAGACCGACGCTTGCGTTCGCCTTAGCGCGAGAGCAGGGGGGACAGGGGTGCTTTTTTTTTTTTTTTTTTTTTTTCTTTATAATTTTTTTGCTTTTTTATCTTATTTTAAAACTGTTCCTTTCATTTTTTTTTTTTTTTAATCATTTTTATTGTTATCTCAGGGAATGTAAATATCCCCTATGATAGCAATAGGTAGTGACAGGTACTCTTTTTTGAAAAAATTGGGGTCTATTAGACCCTAGATTTCTCCTCTGCCCTCAAAGCATCTGACCACACCAAGATCGGTGTGATAAAATGCTTCCCCAATTTCCCAATGGCGCTATTTACATCCGGCGAAATCTAAGTCATAAAATGCTCGTAGCTTCCGGTTTCTTAGGCCATAGAGATGTTTGGAGCCACTCTGGTCTCTGATCAGGTCTATGGTCAGCTGGCTGAATCACCGGCTGCATTCTCAGGTTCCCTGTTGAGACAGGAGAGCCAGAGAAAAACACGGAAGACGGTGGGGGGGGGGCATTCTCTCCCACTGCTTGTAAAAGCAGTCTAGAGGCTAATTAGCCGCTAGGATTGCTTCTACATGAAAGCCGACCGCTGGCTGAAAAGAATGATACCAAGATGATACCTAAACCTGCAAGCATCATTCTGGTATAACCACTCAAAGTCGTGAATGCTGTACTCAGACAAAAATATGGTTAACAATAAAGCACAGTAAACGGTAAAGTATAAAAAATTGCAGACCTGAAAAGCAAACATGATAAAACATAATAACAATAAAACATTGCAGAATAGAATACAGTAAAAAAGAGCAGAACAATAGAGAGAATAGAGAGAGAGAGAATAGAGAGAGAACAATAAAACGACAACTATTATTTTTTATTTTATATTTTTGTTTGTGTTTTTTTTTTTTTTTTTTCACTTTTTTTGTAACTGTAACTTTTATAACTGTAACCGGTTCCAGGTTCGGGTCTCTCAAAATGCGATGGCATCTTGGGAGACCCTGTGAAAGTGTGTCCTAGTCTGTGCAATGCTGTACCCTACGCTAATACTCAGCTAGTGAATGGTAGCGTTCAAAACATTCACCAATGCAAAGACCAGGATTGTCAGGACAGGAGGGACAATAATAGCGGGTGTCACGCCTATATCCGCGCTTGCTGCAGACACAACATCTTTTTTGGGGGGGTTCGCTGGGTAGGGGTACTCGGGAGGACATAAAAATGCCTCTCATGCAGCCGACTGCATTTGGTTGGGGATGTGAATGGGGGAAGTACGGGCGCTGCAGAAGTGGTGGGTTCCCAATTAGGATTGGCGAATGCAGCAGGAAGGGCATTATGGGCACGACGGGCCTGTGTTTGTCTTTTTGGTGGCAGCGGGACACTACTTGTGCTTGCCACCTCACCAGCTTGAACTGCACTTATGGGACTCGCCACGTCACCAAGTGTTACTGCAGTGCTGGTTTGACTACGACCGGGGTGTACTAGGCCGCTGGCGCTTGCCAGTTCACCAAAACGCTACCAAAAAAACTGTTAACGATCGCAGGGATCAGGCCTGACTCTGCGAACGCTGCAGTTATGCATTTAGTGTTTTGTAAGTGACAGTGATCGATCGATACTGCACTTGGGTGGGCTGGGCTGGGCCGGGCGGAGGGGCAAAACACAGGTGCTAGCAGGTATCTGGGCTGATCCCGCTAACACTGCGTTTTTGGGAACCCTAAACTGCTGGGGACGCCAGTATAGATCTGATCGGATCAGATATTGATCAGTTCAGATACTATACCACTAAGGGAGGTGTACAGTGCGTGCGTGGGTGTTAGCGCTACTGGCACTAACCTGACGCTGCCTGGGGCTGGTGCTTGCCAGTTCACCAAAACGCTACAAAAAAAACTGTTAGCGATCGCAGGGATCAGGCCTGACTCTGCGAACGCTGCAGTTATGCGTTTAGTGTTTTGTAAGTGACAGTGATCGATCGATACTGCACTTGGGTGGGCTGGGCTGGGCCGGGCGGAGGGGTAAAACGCAGTTGCTAGCAGGTATCTGGGCTGATCCCGCTAACACTGCGTTTGTGGGAACCCTAAACTGCTGGGGACGCTAGTATAGATCTGATCGGATCAGATATTGATGCGTTCAGATACTATACCACTAAGGGAGGTGTACGGTGCGTGGGTGTTAGCGGTACTGGCACTAACCTGACGCTGCCTGGGGCTGGTGCTTGCCATTTCACCAAAATGCTACCAAAAAAACTGTTAGCGATCGCAGGGATCAGGCCTGACTCAGCGAACGCTGCAGTTATGCGTTTAGTGTTTTGTAAGTGACAGTGATCGATCGATACTGCACTTGGGTGGGCTGGGCCGAGCTGGGCGGAGGGGCAAAACGCAGGTGCTAGCAGGTATCTGGGCTGATCCCGCTAACACTGTGTTTTTGGGAACCCTAAACTGCTGGGGACGCCAGTATAGATCTGATCGGATCAGATATTGATGCGATCAGATACTATACCACTAAGGGAGGCGTATGCTGCGTGCGTGGGTGTTAGCGGTACTGGCGCTAATCTGACCCTGCCTGGGGCGACGCATATCACCGCCGGGCGATCAGGGGGCTAAATCTTTATTCGGTAATAAACGGCGGGTTCCCTGACACTATAAAAAATAAACAAACTAACCAGCGTCACCCGTAACGGTTATACAGTGATCAGTGGTGAAAGGGTTAACTAGGGGGCAATCAAGGGGTTAAAACATTTATTAGATAGTATATGGGGGTCCCTGTCGCTATAAAACTCTGACGGCGAACCTAAATATTTACGTCCCTAACTAGCATCACCAGCGACACTAATACAGCGATCAGAAAAATGATCGCTTAGCGACACTGGTGACAGGGGGTGATCAAGGGGTTAAAACTTTATTAGGGGGGGTTAGGGGGGTACCCTAGACCTACAGGGGGCCTAACACTCACTGCCCTGACACTGTAACTGTCACAAACTGACACCAATACAGTAATCAGAAAAAAAAAAAAAAAAAAAAAACCTGCTGGTGTCAGTTTGTGACAGGGGGGGGGGGGGGGGTGATTGGGGGGGGATCGGGGGGGCGATCGGGGGGGGGGATCGGGGTGTTTAGTGTGCCTGGCATGTTCTACTGTGTGTGGTGTGTTGGTGCACTTACATTGCAGTCTTCTCTCCTCGGCCCGGAACGGAAAATACCGAGCCGAGGAGAGATGACATCATTTCCTCTGCCTCTGTGTACAATACAGAGGCAGGGAAATGATCCCATTGGCTGAGAGCGATCGCGAGGGGGGGGCCACGAATGGATGGCCTCCCCCTCACCTCCGATCGCCGGGGGAGATTTGCCGACCGCCGCAGGCACCGGGGGGGGGTCCGATCGGACCCCCCACCCGCGGGCAGGCAAGGACGTACATATACGTCCTTTTGCCTGCCCGTGCCGCTCTGTCGACGTATATAGTCGTGCGGCGGTCGGCAAGTGGTTAAAAAGGAATGAAAAACCCAGTGGTGCTACCACCTAAATGAAAGCTCTATTTGTGTGATAAAAATAACATTAATTGCATTTGTAGACAGTGTTGCATGGCCACACAATAGTCAGTTAAAGTAGCACAGTGCTGAATAGCAAAAATGTCCTGGACATCAAGGGGGGGGAAACCTTCCGGAGCTCAAGTGGTTAATTGTACAGTACAGGACACAGGGCCTGTAGTTATTGACCATGGATTATATTCAGGCCACCTTCAGGTAATTGGACACTGGCAAAAAAAACCTTTGCCAATGCCACCCCTAGTAATATAATCCTATCTAGTGTATTCTGTGAAACCCCAATTTTTTTCTAGAACCCCAAGGTGATGGACTTCTCCTTTTGGGGAAGAAATTTCCTTTTTCTCTTCTAAAGATTCACAGTAATTCTTGGTGTTATACCTTGGAAGCAGTACCTGGCCACTACTGTGTGTTTGCTTCGGTCACTGGATTCTACATTAGGCAGTCACTTGGCACAAAATGCAATGCAAGTAGTTACCCACAAGTTGCTATACAGGTCCAGGGTCAGGGTCCATTCCTATGTTTCCCAGACCCTAAAGACCTCTTCGGGGTATGCTAACCATGACAGGTGAAGCCTGGAGCTCTAACAGATCCATCAATGTGGATAGGTAAGACAGGGCTTCCCTGTAACTTGGTCTGGTTCCTGGCTATTATACATACTTGGATACATAGGCAGAGGAAGTGGGAGTCATAAACTTTATTATGTTACTGCCTGTTGTTATTATTATCATTATACAGGATTTATATAGCGCCAACAGTTTACGTAGCGCTTTACAACTTGAGGGTAGACAGTACAAATACAATACACTTTAATACAGTAGGAATCAGAGGGCCCTGCTCCTTAGAGCTTACAATCTAAGAGGGAAGGTCAAGAGATACAAGAGGTAATAGCTGTGGGTGATGTGCTGATTGAGAAGATAAATGTACAGTTGTAAATGTACATTTTCTTTTTGATAAATGTACAGTTGTTAGGTGGGGGCCAGATAGGCTTCTCTGAAGAGATGAGTTTTCATTGATCGTCTGAAAGTGGATAAAGTAGGAGAAAATCGGACGGATTGGGGTAGAGCATTTCAGAAGATGGGAGAGGCTCTGGAGAAGTCCTGAAGACGAGCATTGGATGAGGTGACAAGGGAGTTTGAGAGCAGGAGGTCTTGGGAGGAGCGAAGAGAACGATCAGGTTGGTATTTTGAGACTAGGTTAGAGATGTAGCTGGAGGCCAGGTTGTAGATGGCTTTGTAAGTTATAGTTAGTATCTTGAATTTATTTCGGTGACTGAGTGGCAGCCAATGGAGGGATTGGCAGAGGGGTATAGCAGACGCTGAGCGGTTTGTGAGGTGATTGAGCCTGGCAGCAGCGTTCATGATGGACTGAAGTGGGGATAGCCTATTTAGAGGTAAGCCAATGAGGAGGGAGTTGCAGTAGTCGAGGCGGGAGATGACCAGGGAGTGGATTAGAAGCTTTGTGGTGACATTGGTTAGGAAGGGGCGTATCTTGGAGATGTTGCAGAGATTGAGGCTTGGATAGTGATAGAATGTGGGGTCGAAAGGTTAGTTCTTATTCTAGTTTTTAAAGTTTTCTGCTCCATAAGTAATTTTAAATTAGGCAAGATCTGTCGGTTCTTGTTTTAGTTAAGGTGAATCAGTAGACACACAAGATGCCGATCTACACATTTCCATCTTCTCATTACAACACTTTCTGCTGTTTGCTTTGGTAGACCAACATTTCCAATTGTAGCACTACCATTTGGGCTCTCTTCTGCACCCTGGGTGTTCAGAAAAGTGCTTGCTTTAATGCAGACCCAGGGCATGACTTCTGCTGAAGGACTTCTTTAGGCACACCCTTGTCTGCCAACTTTCAAACGATTCAAGTTCCTTTAAACTGTTCCAAAATCCACTTTCCAAATCAACTTTTGAAAGTTGGCCCTCCAGCCCCTATGCTGTTTGGAGTACAGGGTCTACTCTTGGGTGCAGCACAAACCAGAATTTTCCTTCCTCCAGAAAATATAGCATTTTTAGGGTCCCATACTCACACCTCACACCTTCAGATCCAAAAGGCACCCCTCAGTTCACTTCTACATGAGGGTTCTGGGCCTGACCCTACGTTCACACCTATTTGTTTTTTAGTGTGCTTTGCAGAAACGTACTACAGTCCATTTAACATGGTTTCCTATGAATGTAGTTCACATCTGTGTGTTTTGTGGTGCTGAGTTTTTTTGGAAAGGTTCAGGGACTTTTTTCCGGCAGCAGATTGTGTTTTGCGTGTAATGGAGTCGCACCAAAAATGCAAGTGTTGCGTTTTTGATGCGTTTTGTTTATTTTTTTAACACAGAGATTGCTTAGGAGGGGGCCAGGAAGCCGGCCGCCCCGACTTTAACAACCGATGAGTCATCAGTTGTCAGTGGGTTCCCTGCTGACAGCTGAATGTAAAAAAAAGAAAAAAAATTGCCGGCAAAAAAAAAAATCAAGAATAAAACAGCGTGGGATCCCTCCCTTTAAACACACTGTACATAGCTGGTTGCTAAGGAGCAGGCTGGGAATCTGCACCCTTAACAACCGATGATTCATCAGCTGTCAGCGGGTCCCTTTGGGTCTGGTATGGATTTGGAGGGGAACCCCAGGGCAAAATTAAATAAAAATTGCACAAATTGCCCAAAACACCCCCCTTCCATGTTGAGGGCATGCAGCCTGGTATGGTTCAGGAGGGGGGGAGGCGCTTGCTCGTCCCCTCCCTTTCCTGACAGGCTGCATGCCCAGATATGGGTCTGGTATGGATTCGGGGGGGCACGCCATTTTTTTTTTCTTTTTCTAATTTTGCTGTGGGGTTCCCCTCCAAATCCATAACAGCAAACAAATACTCCTGCACAATCATGCAACATCGGGTAATCCATCTCTCAGGGGATAGTTGCTATGGCCTTGCTGCCTTCCAGGATAGGGGATATCCTAGTAGTCATAGAACAAGAAAGAAAAGGAGGGTGCACCAGCCTTGTGCATTATCCCAAGCAAATGTATTAATAAAAAAACGACTTACAAACATATCGAGATAAAATGCTTACCGTAGCCACCTGATCGTGCCAATCAGTCCAGAACCAATAGTCTCCAGATAGCTATGGAAAAGACATCAGGGCTGCTGCTGGTTGACGCGTTTCAAAGTCATACTTTTAAGTAAGCTGAAGGGATCACTGCTGCTAGGCTCTGAAGAAGAAGCTATGACTTCGAAAATGCGTCAGCCAGCAGCAGCCCTGATGTCTTTTCCATAGCTAGCTGGAGACTATTGTTTCTGGACTGATCGCCACAATCAGGTGGCTACGCTAAGCGCTTTATCTCCACATGTTTGTGAGTTGTTTTTTTATTCTGGTTTTATTAATAAATTTGCTTGGGATAATTCACAAGGCTGGTGCGCCCTCTTTTTTTCTTTCTTGTTCCCCTCCAAATCCATACCAGACCCAAAGAGACCCGCTGACAGCTGATGACTCATTGGTTGTTAAGGACGCAGCTTCCAGGCCCGCTCCCTAGCAACCAGCTATATACAGTGCCTTTAAAGTGAAAAAAAGCCGCAAAATGCATGAAAATTGCATGCAAAAACGCATAAAAAACATGCCTAAAAAACTGCATCAACCGCATAGATGTGAACCTAGACTAGTGGAACCCTCCTTTTGAGGCCGTTCCCTTAGCACAGTTTCACTCCATGTCACTTTGCCTCAACATCCTCACCACGTGGAACAAGCAAATCCACTCTCTAGAACAGGGATAGAGAGGTGGAGATCTACCTGCACAATGTGAAAGAGATCAAAGATTACCAGGGATCGGCACACTTTTTGGGTGGGCAGCAGAAGCAAGGGGTAGTGGGACAGGAGGTTCAGTGGGGGCGGCGTTTACTAGAACTGATCTCCTTTATTTTCCTCCTGCAGCAGCTGAATGCCAGCGGGGGAGGAGAGGAGAAGCCAGCTTGCAGCTACAGGAGATCTGTTCTAGTAAATGCTGCTGTCCAGGTGTGACAAAGAGGCCACATGGGCCTCCTGGAGCATGGGTGAGGTTGGCATTGTGACCCCTGCTGCACCTCAGGCTATGCCTATGCCCACTACAGTTAAAGGGGGTGCAGTTGGGGGGGGGTAAAAATGTCTCCACCCCCCCCAAACCTCATATTTAAACAAGCCCTTACTGCCCTGAGCCCCTAAAATACTATTGCAGTGTTCACAGAGCTTAAAAAGCTATTATGCCCAGTTCAGTATGACCTGCAAGAGAATCCAATTTCAGTACAGCACAGAGCTCTTTACCCTGTCTTTTAGCCACTGCTGGCATCACTCGAGTTAATACCAGCAGGGATGAGGAGGAGTGCAGTTGATATCACTCCACCTTTTCCTGCAGTCGGAATTACAAAGTAGCTATCGGCTGATGTGGCCGCTTGCTCAGGCAGTGACCGCTTGTTCCTTCCACGGCTGGCCCTGGCTCAGCTGCAACTAAAAAAAGAAACAAGTCCCACTAGTCATAAAGAACTACACAGTGCTTGATGCTGTGGGGACAGTGGGTCGGAAAGCTGTAGGCGCTGTCTGCCAGTCTACTGGATGCGATTGACTGGTAAATCATGATCTATGGGTTACTGACCCCCGCTCTAGATTGTCCTATGTGTCTACGCAGCCAGACAAATCTCTCCCTACATGGTGGATCTCCAACTATGTCTTTGAGTCAGGAAAGTCTTTCCCTCCCATGCCCTAGAAAATGGGAACAACAGATGGCAGCCTTACCTGCTGTGGGGAGTTTACAGCTCCCTTACTGTCCAGTATTCTCATCCTTAGAGTCGAGACACCCCATTAACCCCTCTTCACATATCAGTCCCCAGCCCCCTTTACATTCCTATCCCTGCCCCCCTTTTATAACCCCCTCCCTCCTCCTTCACATTGCAGTCTCCAGCCCCCCTTCACATTTTCCCTGGTTTCCCCCCTGTCCTAGTAGTGATTTGGGCCTCTTCCCTGTTCTACCTTACATAGGCCGGAGGGCAGGAGGCACAGCATGTCTACAGCTGACATCGGGAGACAGGACAGTTATGGATGGAGAGTTGGAGATTCACAACTTTTCCTGTTAACCAACTTGTGATTGGTTGCTGGGACCGCTCTGCATTCTAGCAACCAATCAGTTAGCTGGGGCAGCTTCCACCCTCAGTCTAGTGCTATGCTGCCTCCTGATGTCAGCTCTGCGAAGATGAAAGCTCGTAGGGAGCTCTTGAGAGATCACAAGACTTGGGGGCCTGGTGTTACACTGATGGGCGAAAAAAAAAAAAAGAAGGGCAGCAAGACTAGAGTATTTCTATGGGTGAATCTATGAGTTTGGGGCCCAATCAGTGGCGGCCCGTCCATTAGTGGCACAGAGGCGCCGCCCCCCTAATTCATGTGCCCAGCCCCTAATCGACATGCAAACGCATGCATTCCAAAGGGTTTTTTTCTTTTTTGAAGCGCATGATTAGAGTCTGAGGCTCTAATTGGCTTCAAAAAAGGGGGGGCTCGGGGTGCAGAGCACTGCACCCTGAGCCCACCCAGTTGTGTGACAATAGCAAATTAATATACGCTATTGTCTTCCTGCTTTTTGTCCTGGCCAATTAGGAAGCAGGTCCTGAGACCTGATTGGCCCAGAGGAGAAGCGACTGTATTGGCCGGGCAGGGGAGAGGATGTCCGGGGAGGTCCGGGAGCACCAGCTTCCACTGGACCAGGGAACCATGTCCGGGGAGAGCCGTGTCTGGGGAGCTGTCACCACAGTGAGTGCAGAGTCGATCATGTTTACATTCATCCTTTGAATTGCCTTCAGAAATGGAGATTAGCAAGGATCAGAGTTTACTGCAGTATAGTAAACAGCAAATTCAATTTGGCTGAACAGTTGTGTACCATGCTACCTTATTAAATTTGATCATTAATCAACCCTTCTCCCCCACGTTAATGGATGTGCTGTGATATTATTGGAAAGCGGTGTTTAGAAAAGCCCAAATTCGAGATTAAAAGTGGCCTTGCTTTGCCAATAATATAATCCCGCTTAACTTGGTTTGAGTCTTGCAGTCCTGGGCCATACTTGTAGCAGAGTGTACATACTGTATATGTCTGTCTCTGCCTGGAGGGCTTTGTTTGCGCCCACACCCCCCCCCCCCCCAAAAGAAATGTATAGCACCAGCCGCCCTGGGACCAATGTGACACTTTTGGAAGCCAGAAAAATACTCCAGGATTATAGAAAGAAAAAAAGAATCTTTATTGAAGAAAAGAAAACATAGAACCTATGTTCATCCTGTTAAGACACTAAGCTAAAGCTGAGCTCTCTCTTCCTGCGCAGGGTGGTATAACCAACAGAAGGAAAGGACAATCCACTTCTGCTTAGAACAATATACTTCAGTTTACAGCTTAGTATCCATCCTACTAGGAGCAGGGCTTATACCCAGGGGTCTGCTGTGTCTTCCAAAAATATAAAATCAGTAATTAAAGAGACGCTGACACTGCCTATTCAGGAAAAAGAGACAATAAATTACAGTGTTTTTCGCTCCATAGGACGCACCTGACCATAAGAGGCACCTAGGTTTAAGAGGAGGAAAACAAGAAAAAAAATATTCTGAACCAAATGGTGTACTAAAATATTTACCAGTGCCCATGAAATGCAGCATGACCTGTGCCAAAGAAATGCAGACTTACCTAGGGCCAATAAAATGCAGCCTGACCAGTGCCATAAATGCAGACTGATCTTTGCCATTAATGCAGCCTGACCATTACCAATAATGCAGCCCGACCATTGCCATTAATGCAGCCCGACCATTGCCATCGCTCTGGCTGCTCTGTCTTCTGTCTCAGCAAGTGTCAGGCCCAGCCTGGAGATCGTCCGGGGCTCGCGGGGGCTTGGAATGTCTGTCCTTAGCTCTCTTCCGGTACTAACATGGCGGCAGCAGTGGGGGGACAGTTCCGGTGGCGGTGCCTGGTGTATATTCGCTCCATAAGACGCAGAGACATTTTCCCCCATATTTTTGCGGGGGAAAAGTGCGTCTTATGGTCTGAAAAATACGGTAAGCTCCTGGGGGAAAGGATTCTTCCATCCACTTATAGTTGGTAAGGTTGAATAAAGACATTAGTCCATCCATTTCAACCTGTGTAGGTGTATGCGTGTCAATGTTGATAATTATTTCCCATATTCCTGTATGTTATGTTCACTAAGATGCAGGTCCAAGAGTCTTTTAAAACTATCAATACCCCCCGCTGACACCACCAATTGTGGAAGAGAGTTTCACTTCCTTATTGCCCTGACAGTGAAAAACCCCTATGCAGCTTAACCACTTGCCACCTGCCCACCGTCAAATGACGCCTGGGCAGTGTGGATCTCGTTCTGGGTGGACGTCATATGACGGCCTCCCAGAACAGGGGCACGCAGCGCGGCGATCGCAGCCGTGCCAAGTTGCTAGGACACAGCGTGACCCCAATCTGTGTAAAGAGCTACTTTAACCATGTGATCAGCTGTGTCCAGTCACAGCTGGTCACATGTAAACATGGAGATGCCGGTAATCGGCGCTCCTCGCCTCACACTGACAGAGTGTGGGGAGAGGACAGCCGATCAGCGGCATCTCCTCACAGGGGACAGCTAAGTATGTAATCAGGGCACTGATTACAATTAAGTGCCCACCAGTGCCAGCAATATTTGCCCACCACTGCCAGCAATCAGTGCCAACCAGTGTCAGCAATCAGTGGCCATTAGTGATGCCAGTCAGTGCTGGCTATCAGTGCTGCCCATCAATGCTCATTACTGCTGCCCATCAATGCCACCCATCAGTACCGCCTATCTATGCCCACCAGTGCTGCCTATCTGTGCCCACCATTGCTGCCTATCAGTGCTCATCAGTGCAACCTAATCAGTGTCCATAAGTGCCACCTCATCAGTGCAGCCTATCAGTGCCCATCAGCGTCCATCAGTGAAGGAGAAAAGAAAATGTACTTATTTCCCAAATTTACTGACAGAAACTAGGAAAAACATATATATATTTTTTAGAAAAAATAATAACACCCAGGAGTGATTAAATAGCACCAAAAAAAAGCTATATTTGTGTGAAGAAAATGATAAAAAATTTCACGTGGTTATAGTGTAGCATGACCGTGCAATTGTCATTCAAAGTGTGACAGCGCTGAAAGCTGAAAAATGGCCTGGGCAGGAAGGGGGTTAAGTGCCCTGTATTGAGGTGCTTAAAGTGTTTGTTAACTCACTTACTTCTGTTACATGCTCCCATCCTCTCTGCACCATTATAAGAAGTTTCCCTGTGACTGTGTTCTGTAAAAAAACTGCACGATTGTACAAGCAGAGACAGGCAGAGAGGGGAGGGGGACACAAGAGACAGATAGCAGGCTGCAGCTGACAGAATCACGCAAACAGACCACAATGTCAAGGCTCAAAAGTAGAGATGAGCCGAACACCCCCCGGTTCGGTTCGCACCAGAACCTGCGAACGGACCGAAAGTTCGCACGAACGTTAGAACCCCATTGATGTCTATGGGACTCGAACGTTCGAAATCAAAAGTGCTCATTTTAAAGGCTAATTTGCATGGTATTGTCCTAAAAAGGGTTTGGGGACCCGGGTCCTACCCCAGGGGACATGTATCAATGCAAAAAAAACTTTTAAAAACGGCCGTTTTTTAGGGAGCAGTGATTTTAATGATGCTTAAAGTAAAAAAAAAAAGTGAAATATTCCTTTAAATATCGTACCTGGGGGGTGTCTATAGTATGCCTGTAAAGTGACGCGTGTTTCCCGTGTTTAGAACAGTCCCTGCACCAAATGTCATTTTTAAAGGAAAAAATCTCATTTAAAACTGCTTGCGGGTTTAATGTAATGTCGGGTCCTGGCAATATGGATGAAAATCAGTGAGACAAACGGCATGGGTACCCCCCAGGCCATTACCAGGCCCTTTGGGTCTTGTATGGATATTAAGGGGAACCCCGCACCCAAATTAAAATAAGGAAAGGTGTGGGGCCACCAGGCCCTATGTACTCTGAACAGCAGTATACAGGCGGTGCAAACAAGACAGGGACTGTAGGTTTGTTGTTAAGTAGAATCTGTTTGTCATTTTGAACGGGTACATTTTTAACGTGTTTAGCTCCAGCCAAAAAATCTTTTTTAAGCTTTTTGAAAAACATAGGGAAGGGTTATCACCCCGGTGACATTTGTTTTGCTGTCTTTCCTCCTCTTTAGAAGATTTCACCTCACTTTTTGTCCCAATGACAAATGTTTTTTGAGAATTTGGGTTTTTTTGTGGAACAAGGATTGGAAAGCATCAGTGGAAAGGAGAAATGTTTTTCCCATATTAACTCTTACAGGAGAGAAATTCCCTTCCTAGGGGTAGATTTCATCTCACTTCCTGTTGTCTCCTTCCATTTGCAAGTAGGAGTCGTTTGTAAGTTAGATGTTTGAAAGTAGGGGCCTGCCCTATATACTCAGCAGAAATTTGGGCCTTAGGTGTTGTTGTGGCCACAACAACGTAAGCCCTCACAGGGCCCTGCTGTGAAATATTAGATCAAGAATTGTAATTACATGCCCCTGTTGAACAGGGGCAGAAAAATTGGGCCTTTGGTGGTGGTGGTGGTGGTGCTGGTGCCACAACACTGCAACCCCTCACAGACACTCTAGTTGGAACGCAGGAACGAGCCCTGCTGCAAAGTATTGCATCAAAAATTGTAATTACACGCCCCTGTTAAACTGGGGCAGAAAAAATGGGCCTTAGGCACTGGTGCTGGTGCCACAACACTGCAATCCCTCACAGACACTCTAGTTGGAACGCAGGAACGAGCCCTGCTGCAAAGTATTGCATCAAAAATTGTAATTACACGCCCCTGTTAAACGGGCTGAAAAATTGTGCCTTAGGCACTGGTGGTGGCGCCCAGAACCAAAAATGTTCTTACAAGCTATCAGCGTGATGATTGAGGAGGTAGAGGATAATTTCTCAGGGATAGTCACTCAGCATCAGCATAGGCAGTCTTTGAAGGGATCTGAGATTTCCAAAAAATTTATTCTGTTACATCTGTATCATGTGCTTGGTAGCTGGTGGTGATGCAAGACTGATTCATTTTTATGAAGGTCAGTCGATCGACCGAGTCGGTGGACAGACGCACCCTGTGATCGGTTACCACGCCTCCAGCAGCACTGAATGTGCGTTCCGAAAGAACGCTGGATGCAGGACAGGTCAGTAGCTCAATTGCATACTGTGCAAGCTCTGGCCAGTGATCCATCCTCAAGACCCAGTAACCCAGAGGATTTTCGGTGGGAAAGGTGTCCAAGTCTGATCTTGCCCCTAGGTATTCCTGCACCATGTAAAACAGACGCTGGCGATGGTTGCTGGAACCGATCATACCTTGGGGCTGCGGACCAAAAAATTGTCTGAACGCATCGGTCAGACGGCCACCTTCTCCACCGCTCCTTCTTTGACTGACCGAAGCCTCAGCAACACGTTGTCCAGAAACAGGAGTTTGTAACCTCCCAGTCTCTGGGAACGCGTTGCACAGACCTTTCTGCAAGGCCTCCCGAAGATGTTTCATCCTCTGCTCCCTCTGCGATAGCAAGATAAGGTCCGCAACCTTACCCTTGTAACCTGGATCAAGGAGGGTTGCCAGCCAGTATTGTTCCTTCTCCTTGATACCACGAATACAAGGATCCTTACGCAGGCTTTGCAGGATCAGGGAGGCCATGCAGCGTAGGTTTGCTGAGGCATTCGGTCCGGAGTCCTCTGGGTCACTAAGGACGACATGGTCCGCAGCCACCTCCTCCCAGCCACGTACAAGTCCATGTGTTTTTGGGACTGATCCCTTAAAGACTGCTGCTGATGCTGAGTGCCAGGCTCCACCTCCATACTGACACAATCTTCCTCCTCCTCCTCCTCGTCCTGTGTGATCGGCGGGCACGCAGGAACACTGTCTGGATAAAGGGGGCCTTGAGAGCTAAGGAAGTCCTCCTCTTCCTGCCTCTGTTCTGCCTCAAGTGCCCTGTCCACTATTCCACGCACCGTGTGCTCCAACAGGTGGACAAGGGGGACAGTGTCACTGGTGCATGCACTGTCACTGCTCACCATCCTCGTGGCCTCCTCAAATGGTGAGAGGACAGTTCATGCATCCCTGATCATGGCCCA
The DNA here is from genome assembly GCF_042186555.1 of Aquarana catesbeiana. Classification (NCBI taxonomy): domain Eukaryota; kingdom Metazoa; phylum Chordata; class Amphibia; order Anura; family Ranidae; genus Aquarana; species Aquarana catesbeiana. The sequence continues at coordinate 275,364,734 of NC_133331.1, read as the reverse complement.
CTGGCGTGGGGAAAAAAAAACAAGCTCCCCTGACCCTGTCCTGGTGCCATAGTCGCACAGGTACTCATTGATGTCCCTCTGCTGCGTGTGCAGCCGCTGCAGCATGGCCAACGTTGAGTTCCACCTGGTGGGCATGTCACAGATTAGGCGGTTCTTGGGCAGGTTAAACTCCTTTTGGAGGTCCGTCAGCCGAGCACTGGCATTATATGACCGGCGGAAATGCACACAGACTTTCCTGGCCTGCCTCAGGACATCCTGTAAGCCCGGGTACCTGCCCAAGAACTGCTGCACCACCAAGTTAAGGACGTGAGCCAAACAGGGCACATGGGTCATTTGCCCCTGTCGGAGGGCAGAGAGGAGGTTGGTGCCATTGTCGCAAACCACCATTCCTGCCTTAAGTTGGCGTGGCGTCAACCACCTCTGAACCTGCCCCTGCAGAGCTGACAGAACCTCTGCCCCAGTGTGGCTCCTGTCCCCCAAGCACACCAGCTCAAGCACCGCATGGCATCTTTTGGCCTGCGTACTTGCGTAGCCCCTTGAATGGCTACGGAGCACCGCTGGTTCCGAGGACAAAGCACAGGAAGAGGCCATGGAGAAAGAAGAAGAGGAGGGGGTGGAGGAGAGAGGTGTGTCACAATCATTAGCATTTTGGAGGCGTGGTGGCGGAACAACCTCCAACACTACTGCACCTTGTCCTGCATCCTTCCCAGCTGCCAGCAGAGTCACCCAATGCGCCGTGAAACTTAGGTAACGTCCCTGTCCATGCCTGCTGGACCATGAGTCAGTAATATGCACCTTACTGCTGACCGCCCTGTCCAGCGAGGCATGGACATTGCCTTCCACATGCCGGTAGAGAGCCGGAATCGCCTTCCGTGAGAAAAAGTGGCGTTTGGGTACCTGCCACTGAGGAACCACACATTCCACAAACTCACGGAAGGGGGCAGAGTCTACCAACTGAAAAGGCAGCAGTTGAAGTGCTAGCAATTTTGCCAAGCTAGCATTCAACCGCTGGGCATGTGGATGGCTGGGAGCAAACTTCTTTCGGCGGTGCAGCAGCTGGGGCAGGGAAATTTGCCTGGTACAATCTGATGTCGGTGTACCAAAAGCAGATTGCCCACAAGTACTTGGCTGTGACACACCTAATTCTACACCTTCATTCCTCTCAGTGCAGGTCTCAGAGAGGACTGAAGGTATAGTGGGGTTGGAAATCTCAGCTGATGAGGAGCAAGGAGAGGTCCTCTTTGTTCTTTGGTGTGGGTCTTTTAGATACGCTTGCCAACGAACTGCATGGCAGGTCAACATACGTCTGGTCAAGCATGTGGTACCCAAGCGGGAGATGTTTTGGCCACGCGAGATACGCTTGAGACATATGTTGCAAATAGCAGCGGTGCGATCTGATGCACTCGTCACAAAAAAGGCCCACACCAAAGAACTTTTTGAATAACGTGCAGAGACTGCAGCGCCCTGCACATGTGGAGCTTTGGGGTGTGATGCAGTCAATGTGCTGCCCTTAGGCTGGCCCCTGGAGGGCATCCTGCCTCGTTGGTGATGTGCCGCCTCCTCCTCCTCCTCCTCTCTCCTATCAGGCACCCACGTTGAGTCAGTGACCTCATCATCCCCTCCCTCCTCATCACTGGAGCAAACCTGGCAGTATACTGCAGCAGGGGGAGCATGACTGCCAGATTGCTGTCCTTCTTGGGCACCCCCTCTGTCCGTGCTCATGTTACTGCCTTCATCGAGCTCAGTATCATCATCAGAGCCTTCCAAATGCTGGGCATCCTCCTGGAGCATGTACCCAACACTGTGGTCAAACAGTTCGAGGGACTCCTCAGGAGGACATGGTGGGGCTAGGGAAGGAGTCACTGATGACATTGAGCCGAGGGAAGAGGCCGCTGCTTTGCCAGACAAAGTACCCTGGGCATGGGTGAGAGAAGATGAGGAGGATGAGGACGGCTTGGTCATCCACTCGACCAAGTCTTCCGCATGTTGCGGCTCAACACGGCCAGCTGCCGAAAAAAAGGCCAAGCGTGTCCCATGGCCACGTGCTGATGAGGATGCACCGTCTCCACGACCAGCACTAGACACAGAGCCTGCTTGCCCTCTCTTATTGGCTTGTGACTGTCTGCCTCTCCTTCTTGGCCTTCCAGACATACTAATGTCCTGTAGCTGTACTAAGCTGGGATATATATATATATATATATATATATATATATATATATATATATATATATATATGTACTGATACTGCAGCTAGCAAAATCAACAGCCTGCCTGTAGTATGAGAACACCACCAACCTTCTACAGGTAGCTTTAGCTGAACACTGTGAGGTGGACGCACCCCACTAACTTGTAGGTTTAGCTGAACACTGTGAACAGGACGCACCCCACTAACTTGTAGGTTTAGCTGAACACTGTGAGCAGGACGCACCCCACTAACTTGTAGATTTAGCTGAACACTGTGAGCAGGACGCACTGCACTAACTGTAAATAGTCTAGCTGCCTGACTGTGGTACTAATAGGATCAAAAGAACACCAGTAATTTTCTTCAGGTAGCTGTATATACTATAACAAGACAAGCCTGCCTGTCAGTAAGAAGATAACGTAACGGATCTAGCTGAACACTGTGAGCAGGACGCACTGCGCTAACCTTGTAGGTTTAGCTGAACACTGTGAGCAGGACGCACCCCACTAACTTGTAGGTTTAGCTGAACACTGTGAGCAGGACGCACTGCACTAACTGTAAATAGTCTAGCTGCCTGACTGTGGTACTAATAGGATCAAAAGAACACCAGCAATTTTCTTCAGGTAGCTGTCTATACTGTAACAAGAGAAGCCTTGTTACAGGTAGCTGTCTATACTGTAACAAGAAGATAACAGGAATGGATCTAGCTGAACACTGTGAGCAGGACGCACTGCACTAACTGTAAATAGTCTAGCTGCCTGACTGTGGTACTAATAGGATCAAAAGAACACAAGCAATTTTCTTCAGGTAGCTGTATATACTGTAACAAGACAAGCCTGCCTGTCAGTAAGAAGATAGCAGGAACGGATCTAGCTGAACACTGTGAGCAGGACGCACTGCACTAACTGTAAATAGTCTAGCTGCCTGACTGTGGTACTAATAGGATCAAAAGAACACCAGTAATTTTCTTCAGGTAGCTGTATATACTATAACAAGACAAGCCTGCCTGTCAGTAAGAAGATAACGGGAACGGATCTAGCTGAACACTGTGAGCAGGACGCACCACACTAACTTGTAGGTTTAGCTGAACACTGTGATCAGGACGCACCCCACTAACTTGTAGGTTTAGCTGAACACTGTGATCAGGACGCACCCCACTAACTTGTAGGTTTAGCTGAACACTGTGAGCAGGACGCACCCCACTAACTTGTAGGTTTAACTGAACACTGTGATCAGGACGCACCCCACTAACTTGTAGGTTTAGCTGAACACTGTGATCAGGACGCACCCCACTAACTTGTAGGTTTAGCTAAACACTGTGAGCAGGACGCACCCCACTAACTTGTAGGTTTAGCTGAACACTGTGAGCAGGACGCACCCCACTAACTTGTAGTTTTAGCTGAACACTGTGAGCAGGACGCACTGCACTAACTGTAAATAGTCTAGCTGCCTGACTGTGGTACTAATAGGATCAAAAGGACACCAGCAATTTTCTTCAGGTATCTGTCTATACTGTAACAAGACAAGCCTGCCTGTCAGTAAGAAGATAACAGGAATGGATCTAGCTGAACACTGTGAGCAAGATGCACTGCACTAACTGTAAATAGTCTAGCTGCCTGACTGTACTAATAGGATCAAAAGAACACCAGTAATTTTCTTCAGATAGCTGTAAATACTGTAACAAGACAAGCCTGCCTGTCAGTAGGAAGATAACAAGAACGGATCTAGCTAAACTGAATACAGTGTATATATATATATGCAACACCTGGGATGCATATATATACACAATACACTGTAAGTGCAGCTAACTGACTGACTGTTCTGCCTAATCTATCTAACTCAAATCAAATGTCACTGTCTGTCTCTCTCTCTCTCAATGAACGCCAGAACACACACTACACAGGGCCGCTGTGCAGGCGGCCTTATATAGTGTGGGGCGTGTACTAAATCCCCTGAGCCATAATTGGCCAAAGCCTCCTTGGCTTTGGCCAATTACGGCTCTCTGTTCAGGCGGCGCTGTGATTGGCCAAGCATGCGGGTCATAGTGCATGCTTGGCCAATCATCAGCCAGCAATGCACTGCGATGCCGCAGTGAATTATGGGCCGTGACGCGCCACACGAATTTGGCGCGAATGGCCCATATCGTTCGCAATTCGGCGAACGACCGAACAGCCGATGTTCGAGTCGAACATGGGTTCGACTCGAACACGAAGCTCATCCCTACTCAGCAGCCATGATTATCGTGGTCTGTTTGCAGAGGAGAGGGCATAGCTAGGCAGGATCAGCCAGGTATTTCAGGTGATAAGAGGGTCCAAATGACACAGCACAAGCACTGTGCTGTATAACAGGCTTTAACCCTTTCATGACTAAGCCTATTTTTGAAATTTGGTGTTTACAAGTTAAAATCCATATTTTTTGCTAGAAAATTACTTAGAACCCCCAAACATTATATATATATATATTTTTAGCAGAGAATCTAGAGAATAAAATGGAGATTGTTGCAATATTTTATATCACACGGTATCTGTGCAGCGGTGTTTTAAACGCAAATTTTTGGAAAAGGGACACTTCCACAAATTTTAAAGAATCCAAACAGTAAAGTTACCCCAATTTTTTTGTATAATGTGAAAGATGATGTTACGCCGAGTAAATAGATACTAAACATGTCAGGCTTTATAATTGCACGCACTCGTGGAATGGCGACAAACTATGGTAGCTATGAATTTCCATAGGCGACGCTTTAAATGTTTTTTTACGGTTACCAGGTTAGAGTTACAGAGGAGGTCTAGGGCTAAAATTATTGCTCTCGCTCTGACGATCGCGGCGATACCTCACATGTGTTATTTGAACACCGTTTACATATGCGTGCGCAACTTCCGTATGCGTTTTCTTTGCTGCGCGAGCTCGCGGGGATGGGGGCGCTTTAAAAAAATTTTTTTTATATTTATTTTATTTATTTTTATACTTAAAAATTGTGTTTAAAAAAAAAAATGTTTTTTTTTTACTTTTATTGCTGTCACAAGGAATGTAAACATCCCTTGTGACAGTAATAGGTGGTGACAGGTACTCTTTATGGAGGGATGGGGGGTCTAAAAGACCCCCCCATCCCTCCTTTACACTTCAAAGTATTAAACGGGAAGTGACATCATGACACGGCTTTGTTCCAGCCCGCCCACAGCCGCCGGAGGCAGACGAATGGACACCGGGCCTCCCGATCGCACGGGAGGCCCGGTAAGAGCGGCGGGAGGCGGGGTTGTCCCCTCCCGCTCCTCCGGTATAACAGCCGAGCGGCTTTTAGCCGCATCGGTTGTTATATACGGGTAGCCGATCGCCCGCTCGAAACAACGGTACCGGGATGATGCCTGCAGCTGCAGGCATCATTCCGGTATAACCCCCGAAAGCCGAGTATGCAGATGTGTTTACGGTCAGCGGGAAGGGGTTAAGGGAACGGGATCTGTATTTTTTTGAGGGTTAACAAACACTTTAAGGTTAAACCACTTCCAGTCTCATTGTGTGACCCTGTGTCTTCTTACACTTCCTGAGACTGAATAGTTTTCTTCCTACACTGGGATAACCATTGAGGTATTTGTATAGATAGCCTCTCTTCTCTACGGAGAATAAGTTTAGTGCTTGTAGCGGTTCCTCGCAATTGAGGTCCTCCAGTCGCCTTATTAATTTTGTTGCCCTTCTTTGCACTTTTTCTAGTTCCAGCACATCTTTCCTGAGGATTGGTGACCAGAACTGGACAGAATACTCCAGATGTGGCCGAACCAGAGTTCTATCTAGTAGCAGGATTACCGTTTTATCTCTGGAGTGAATTATTTTTTTTATGCATGCCAATATTCTGCTTGCTTTGCTTGACATTGCCTGCTATTGCTCAATCTGTCCTTCTACTAGGACCCCCAGATCTTTATCCATGCTGTATTCTCCCAGAGGTTCTCCCCCTAGTGAGTAAATTGCATTTATATTTTTAACCCCCAAGTGCATTACTTTACATTTTTCAACATTAAACCTCATTTGCCGTGTAGCTGCCCACATCATTATTTTATATCCTGATGTGAAGTTATTGCCCTGCTTATTTTTGTGTTGTCAGCAAAAACTGAAAGTGATCTATTTATGCCGACCTCTATATCATTTATTAATAAATTGAACAGAATTGGTCCCAGGACCAAGCCTTAGGGTACCCCACTTACCACTCCAGACTAGTATAAGTGCACGTTATTTATCACCACCTATTGGACACGCCCCCGTAACCAGTTTTCTATCCATGAACAAACTTTATGGTCCATGCCTACAGACCTCAGTTTGTAGATGAAGCGTTTGCGGGGAACTGTATTGCTTTTGCAAAATCCAGGTACACCACGTCCACAGGCCTTCCTTTATCTTGGTGGCAGCTCACATAGAATGTCAACAGATTGGTCTGGCAGGAACAACCCTTCGTAAACCCATTTTCATTTGTGTGGATGGAGGAACCTGTGTATTGCCAGCTTCAATCTTTTCAAGTTCTGGTAGTAAAAAAAAAAAAAAAAAAGGCACACACATAGAATAATAGTAAAAAAAAAAATCTTTATTGAACTGTGACTTGATGGTGTGGACAATTGGTAGGCAGATCAGTATCAACTCAGACCAATCAGGAAGCCCCTCAACCTTTGGTGTTTGACTTTAGATGAAGAGAAGATCCAATCTCCGACACTCTTTCAAGAGTCAAAAGCAAGGCAAAGAATGAAGGAGACTTTTATTTATAAAATTCCAAAGAGCAATAAATCTTTTAACACTGTGCTTATATTATTTGTTAATAACTTACAGAAAATCTGCGTAGTGTGGAAGTATGAAGTAATAGTTTACCAGAGATAATATCAGCACACAGAGTCACTATTATTGATCCTTTCTTCTGAATACGCTAATTTTATGAATGTCAGGCTGACTTCCTTGTTGCAATAATCTGAGTCAGTGACCCAGAGCAAGCATGCAGATAAGCACTTCTGACTCGTCCAGACATCCAGACTTAAATACTTGAGTCAGGTCCATGACTCTGAAAGTGCTGAATACAGAGGATCAGCATGACAGCCAGAAAACTAGCATTATCCGAAGGAGCTCAGCAATGGCAGTCACCATATGTTTCTTATGGTGGGTTCTGTAAATTACATTTGCATGGGTTGGACAAATGTATGGAAACCAGTACCGTATGGTAAAAGAACAAAATCATTACCTAATATGCTGTTGGACATCCTTTGCCATCCAAGGCAGCCTGAATTCTCCTGGGAAATGACAAATATAAATCTTGGATAGTGAATAATAGAATCTAATACCACTCCTCATGTAAAAATCTGGGTCACAATCCTGCACAATGTCCTTTTGTCTCTTTCGGTCAGTTAACCATGTCGACAGCTCTTATGCTTATCAGACAACGTTTTCCCAGAAACTATATACCATCATACCCTTTGAGAGTGGGCAGCACAGTGGCTAAGTGGTTAGCGCTTCCGCCTAGCAGAACTAGGGTCGTTAGTTTAAACCCCAACTATGGCACTACCTACCTGGAGTTTGCATGTTCTCCCTGTGCCTGCGTGGGTTTCCTCCAGGTACTCTGGTTTCTTCCCACAATCCACAGACATGCTGACGGGTTAATTGGGTCATATCTAAATTGGCCCCAGTATGTGTGTACAGTGCCTTAAAAAAGTATTCATACCCCTTGAAATGTTCCACATTTTTTCATGTTACAACCAAAAACGTTAATGTAATTTATTGGGTTTTTATTTGACAGACCAACACAAAGTGGCACATAATTGTGAGGTGGAAGGAAAATGATAAATGGTTTTCAATTTTTTTTTACAAATAAAAGAGAAAATGAGTCAATACTTTGTAGAACCACCTTTCACTGCAATTACAGCTGCAAATCTTTTTGGGGATGTCTCTACCAGCTTTGCACATCTAGAGAGTAACATTTTTTTTCCAATTCTTCTTTGCAAAATAGCTCAAGCTCTGTCAGATTGGATGGATCTGTGAATGGCAATTTTCTAGTCTTGCCACAGATTCTCAATTGGATTTAGGTCCGGACTTTGACTGGGCCATTCTAACACATGAATATGCTTTGATCTAAACCATTTCATCGTAGCTCTGGCTGTATGTTTAGGTGAACCTCCACCCCAGTCTCAAGTCCTTTGCAGACTCTAGCAGGTTTTCTTCTAATGCCCCGTACACACGGTCGGATTTTCTGACAGAAAATGTGTGATAGGACCTTGTTGTCGGAAATTCCGACCGTGTGTAGGCTCCATCACACATTTTCCATCAGATTTTCCGACACACAAAGTTTGAGAGCAGGCTATAAAATTTTCCGACAACAAAATCCGTTGTCGGAAATTCCGATCGTGTGTACACAAATCCGACGCACACAGTGCCACGCATGCTCAGAATAAATAAAGAGATGAAGACTATTGGCCACTGCCCCGTTTATAGTCCCGACGTACGTGTTTTACGTCACTGCGTTCAGAATGATCGGATTTTCCGACAACTTTGTGTGACCGTGTGTATGCAAGACAAGTTTGAGCCAACATCCGTCGGAAAAAATCTTAGGATTTTGTTGTCGGAATATCCGAACAAAGTCCGACCGTGTGTACGGGGCATAAGTATTTGGCTCCATCCATCTTCCCAACTCTGACCAGCTTTCCTGCCCCTGCTGAAGAAAAGCATTCCCACAACATGATGCTGCCACCACCATGTTTCACGGTGGGGATGGTGTGTTCAGGGTGATGTGCAGTGTTAGTTTTTTGCCACACATAGTATTTTTCTTTTAGGATAATAAGTTCCATTTTTGTTTCATCTGACCAAAGCACTTTCTTCCATGTTTGCTGTGTCCCCACATGGATTCTCGCAAACTGCAAATGGGACTTCTTATGGCTTTATTTCAACAATTACTTTCTTCTTGCCACTCTTCCATAAAGGCCAGATTTGTGGAGTGCACAACTAATAGTTGTCCTGTGGACAGATTCTCCCACCTGAGCTGTGGATCTCTGCAGCTCCTCCAGAGTTACCATGGACCTCTTGGCTGCTTTTCTGATTAATGCCCTCCTTTCCCGGCCTGTCAGTTTAGGTGGACGGCCATGTCTTGGAAGGTTTGCAGTTGTGCTATACTCTTTCCATTTTCGGATGATGGATTGAACAGTGCTCCATGAGATGTTCAAAGCTTGGGATATTTTTTTGTAACCTAACCCTGCTTTAAACTTCTCCATAACTTTATCCCTGACCTTTCTGGTGTTTTCCTTGGCCTTCACGATGCTATTTGTTTAATAAGACCCCTTTCACACTGGGGCGGTTTTCAGGCACTTTAGCGCTGCTAAGCACCTGGAAACCGCCTCTCATTCATTAAAGTGTGCCTTTTCACACTGGGTCGGTGCGTGTGCGAGACACAAAAAGTCCTGCAAGCAGCATCTTTGGGGTGGGTTTGGAGCGCTGTATACAAAACGTCCCTGCCCATTGCAATGAATGGGCAGTGCTTTCAAAGCGTCTTAAAAGCAATTTGAAAGTGCCACAAAACTGGAGTTTCTAACCCCCCTAAAACACAAACACGACCCCACTGTGAAAGGGGTCTAAGGTTCTCTAACAAATCTCTGAGGGCTTCACAGAACACCTGTATTTATATTGAGATTAAATTACACACAGGTGGAATCTATTTACTAATTAGGTGACTTCTGAAGGCAATTGGTTACACTAGATTTTAGTTAGGGGTATCAGAGTAAAGAGGGTTGAATACAAATGCACGCCACACTTTTCACATATTTATTTGTAAAAAAAAATTGAAACCATTTAGCACTTTCCTTCCACTTCCCAATTATGTGCCACTTTGTGTTGGTCTATCACATAATCCCAATAAAATACATTTACATTTTTGGTTGTAACATGACAAAATGTGGAAAATTTCAAGGGGTATGAATACTTTTATAATGCACTGTATGAATGTAAATTAGGGACCTTAGATTGTAAGCTCCTTGAGGGCAAGGACTGATGTGAATGTGCAATATACAATATATGTGCAAAGTGCTGCATAAATTGACAGCACTATACAAGTACCAAAAATAAATAAATACCGTATCTCGCAACATTGAAAATAAATTGGCAACTTCACAGAGGCACCAAGAATTTGCCCTCTTTGAAACTCAGTAAGCTCTGACATGACTCCACATTACTAGCAGCACACGCAGTGAAGGATGAAAGTGAGGATTCCCACCTATTAGCTAGGTGTCTCATCACACAGCGGAAGCAAAAGAATGTTACATCACTTCCGCCTTCCGCTTTCAGCACAAAACATGACGTCACTTTCACACCTGCAAATCATGTAGTGTTTCCATATTTTTGTCCAACCCCTGTGTTTCCCGGTGAAGCACCTCCTACTTACAGATGGCCTTCAGTATTTGTCAGTAAACACCTTCCACATTATGGACATGAATATGACGTGACCTTAAAGCGGAGTTCCACGCGTTTTTATTTAGTTTATTAAAAGTCAGCAGCTACAAAAAGTATAGCTGCTGACTTTTAATAAAGAGACACTCGCCTGTCCCACGGTCCAGCGATGCGGCCGCCAGGAGCCTCGCTCCTCTCCCCCTCCTCTCTGCGGCGCTCTCATAGCAACTGTGAGCACCAGCTTACGGCAAGTCGCGCTGCGCTCTGCTTTTGACCAGGCTGTAAGGGAGGAGCTACCTAGGGCGAGAGGAAGAGTTGCCTAGGTGGCCGAGAAGAGGAAGGAGGAAGTGGGACAGGAAGTCCCACTAAAAAGAAGGTACCCACCCCCCCCCAAAAAAAATGACATGCCAAATGTGGCATGTAAGGGGGCGAGGAACTCTGCTTTAAAGCGGGATTCCGCCATTAAAAAAAAATAAATAAAAGTCAGCAGCTACAAACAATGTAGCTGCTGACTTCAAATAAGTACTTACCTGTCCCGGGTGCCCTCGATGTCGGCCGACCCGTTCCTTGGCTCTCGGGTCCCGGCACCGCCATCCTAGATAAGAGAAACAGGCAGTGGAGCCTTGCGGCTTCACTGCCAGTTTCCTACTGCGCATGCGCGAGCGGCGCAGCGCTTTGTGAATGGGACGCGATGTGTTGTGGGACACACACAGTTCCCATAACACACCGCGCCCCATTCCCCAGAAGATAACGTGGGGAGGAGAAGACTGAAGATCACCGCGGTGTAGGAAGAGGCAGATTAGGAAGACTGCCTAGCAACAGCCATTTCATATAGGTAAAACATTTTTTTTTCTTTTCCTCCATTTTTTTTAGGGATTTTTTGGTGCATTTTTTTTTTTTTTTTACAGGGTGGACCTTCACTTTAAGTGAGCCGACTGGTGTGAAATAGGACTTTGTCTGCAGGAAAAACATCTCCCGCACTCAGCGCAGCAAAACAGCTTAACTCTGGTTAGACATCTCTGGGAGTGGATATTGCCTTCTGACTTGGTTTGCCCTCTCTCATGGGGCCTCCCTTTAGGTACTTGGGATTGATCTGTTTCGGCAGACCTCCCAGAGGACTGGGCCTGCCTGGCTTCAGCTAGTGAGTATCTCAGTCCCTGTCAGGAGCCTTGCGCCCCCCGGGGGTTCAGGGTAAGGGTCCTTCCTCTTCGGAAAAGGTCCATGTGTACACCCTGTGCACTATTTTGTGTTCTCACTTTTTTTTTTTTTTGCACTGGGTGTTAAGGCCCGTACACACGATATAAAAATCGGCTGAAAAATTTTGTTGGACGAACAATCTGCCGTTTTTTGGATCGTTAGTATGGTGCGTTCGACAGCCAATTCCAGTTTTTGGTCAGACAAAAGCTGGATGTGCAGACTATAAAATTTTTGTTGTACGTGAACTCAATGTCCCATTTTCGTTTAATTAATACGGTTTTCGTACGAAAAAAACGTAAGCAGAAGACTAGGCATGCTGAGAAATGAAGGAATACATACAAAACTAGTCAACATGTTACGTCACATTACGTCACTTCTGAAGTTGTATTCTGTCATACGAGAATTTTCATATGGTGAGCATGTAACAAAAAACAGATGCTCGATTGTCCGAAAATCTGATCGTGTGTACGAGCCATAAGTCTGAGTGTGTTTCACACACCATGGGCAATAAAAAAAATCTCTGGTGTTTAACGCTTGCCGACCAGCCGCCGCAGTTTTCATTCTGTGGCAGAATGGCACGGATGGGTGAAACGGCATTACCTTACGTCGCTTCGCCTTTTGGCCACTAGGGGCGCGCCCGCAGCATGTGCCAAACCCCGATGCGGGTGCCCGCCGGGCTCCAGCAATTGCTCGTGACAGAGCGAGAACCGTGATCTATGTAAACGCACAGATCCCGGTTCTTTCAGGGGAGAGGAGACAGATCGTGTGTTCATACTATGTATGAACACTAGGGGTGCAACGGATCAAAAAACTCACGGTTCGGATCGTTCCTCGGATCAGCAGTCACGGTTCGGATCAACAAAAAAAAATCTCCCCCACTGTAATATCCACAATCTCCCCCACTGTAATAATAAATTAGCAGGGTATGGCAGAGTACTGCAGGGTATTGGCGGGTATATTGGCAGAGTATTGTCAGGGTATGGCAGAGTATGGAAGAGTATTGGCAGGGCATTGCAGAGTATTGGCAGGGCATTGCAGAGTATTGGCAGGGTATTGCAGAGTATTGGCAGGGTATTGCAGAGTATTGGCATGGTATTGCAGAGTATACTGTCAGGGCATTGCAGAGTATTGGCACTGCTGCCATCCGAACTCTCCCCTCAACTGTACAGATCAGTACACAGAGGGGAGAGAGGAACCGGCGTCATGACATGACGCCGGTTTGTTACAAGTGATCGCTCCGTCATTTGACGGGGCGATCACGTGGTAAACGGCCGCCGGGTGTACCAAGATGGAGCTAGGCCGAAGCCGTGGCCTTTCCTATGGCCGAGGCCACAGAGCGCTCCGCGGATCGCGGGTGTCCCCGATCTGTGGAGGTTGATCCATACGGATCACGGATCGATGACGATCCGATGCACCTCTAATGAACACCGATCTCTCTCTCCTCCTAGACAGTCCCATCCCCCCAGAGTTAGAAACACACATAGGGAACAAAGTTACCCCCTTGATCGCCCCCTAGTGTTAACCCCTTGAATCAAAAAGGGCTGGCAACTCGGATGCTCTTGAATAAAAGTCCTTTATTGGTTACATGGGTACACGGGTACAGGCTATACGCTGACACATTTTGGCCGATAAGCCTTCATCAAAGCATACTTTGATGAAGGCTTCTTAGCCGAAACTTGTCAGCATATAGCCTGTACCCGTGTACCCATGTAACCAATAGAGGACTTTTATTCAAGAGCATCAGAGTTGCCAGCCCTTTTTGATTCAAGTATTGTATTTGGGGCCTGAACGTCCTGGCTAGAGCACCTGATCACAGCTCATGGACTTTCATATTGGCAGTGGAGCTAGGATATCATTTTGTTTCTCTAGTGTTAACCCCTTCCCTGCCAGTGACATTTACACAGTAATCAGTGAATTTTTATAGCACTGATCGCTGTATAATTGTCAGTGGTTTCAAAAATGTGTCAAAAGTGTCTGAAGTGTCCGCCATAATGTCACAGTCCCGACAAAATCGCAGATCGCCGCCATTACTAGTAAAAAGAAAAAATAATAATAATAAAAATGCTATAAATCTATCCCCTATTTTGTAGACGCTATAACTTTTGCACACACCAATCAACATACGCTTATTGCGAATTTTTTTTTACCAAAAATATGTAGAAGAATACATATTGGCCTAAACTGAGGAAAAAAATAGTTTTTTTTTATAAAAAAACGTGGGATATTTATTATAGCAAAAAGTAAAAGATAGTGTTTTTTTCAAAATTGTCGTTCTTCTTTTGTTTATAGCGCAAAAAATAAAAACCGCAGAGGCGATCAAATAGCACCAAAAGAAATCTCTATTTGTTGGAAAAAAAATGACGTCAATTTTGTTTGGGTACAGCATTGCAACACTGCGCAATTGTCAGTTAAAGCGACGCAGTGCTGAATCGCAAAAAATGGCCCGGTCATTGAGCAGCCAAATCTTCCGGGGCTGAATCGGTTAAAGAGGAAGTAAAACCTAGGAAAAAAAAAAAAAAATACACCCTGCAAGGCAAAGTCATAATGAGCTAGTATGCATAGCATACTAGCTCATTATGAATAACTTACCTCAGAACGAAGCCCCCACCACCATCGCCATCTATCCCGGAGTGACTTCCGGGTATCGCGGCTCCGGCGCTGTGACTGGCCGGAGCCGCGATGACGTCACTCCGGCGCATGCGCCGTCAGTGACGGCATGTTCGCCTTCACTAATGGCATGCTCAGTGCGCCTGCGCCGTAGACAGCGGTGCCCGGTTTTTGTACGATATCTCCATAACCATGTAGGTTAAGGAGATATTTCTTGCACCTACAGGTAAGCCTTAATGTAGGCTTACCCGTAGGTTAAAGTGGTCCCAGAGGGCTAACAACCACTTTAAGAAGACTGTCTTTGTGGGGAAAACAGTTTCTGCATTTCAGATCATCTAAACGGCTTTTCCTTGTTGTTAAATCTGAGGTGAGAAAATGAGCTTTCCTCTCTGAGTAAAAGATTTTCCGCCTATAGAACATAAAAACAGCTTTTCAGACAGGCGAGTCTTTTTGTGGTAGTTGAGTGGTGGAAAAACATTTCCCGCACCCCGAACATTATAGTCATGAATAGGACATCACCTTGAGTGAGCCAACTGGTGGGAAACAAGATATCGTTTCTGAGAAAAACATTGTCCGCATTCATCGCAGGGGAATGGCTTCTCTCCCGTGTGACTTCTCTGGTGTTTAAGAAGACTATCTTTTTGAGGAAAACCTTTCCCACATTCAGAGCATGAAAACGGCTTTTCTCCCGTGTGAGATCTCTGGTGTAACATAAGGTTCCGTCTCAGAGTATACGACTTGCCGCATTCAGAACAGGAAAACGGCTTTTCAGACATGTGCGTCTTCTCATGATAGTTAAGATGAGATCTGGAGATAAAACATTTGCCGCACTCCAAACAGGAATATGGCTTCTCTCCTGTATGAACACGCTGATGTGTGATAAGGTTCTTCTTCCTGGAAAAACATCGCCAACATTCTGAACATGAATATGGCCTCACCCCTGTGTGAGCCAGCTGGTGCGAAATAAGACTTTGTCTGCAGGAAAAACATCTCCCGCATTCGGTGCAGCAAAACGGCTTCTCTCCCGTGTGACATCTCTGGTGTTTAATAAGACTGTCTTTGTGGGGAAAACATTTCTCGCACTCAGAACATGAAAACGGCTTTTCCCCCGTGTGAGACCTGAGGTGGAAAATTAAGTTTCCTCTCTGAGCGTAAGACTTTCCGCATTCAGAACACGAAAACGGCTTTTCAGACATGTGAGTCTTTTCGTGGTAGTTAAGATGAGTGCTGGTGGCAAAGCATTTCCCGCATTCTGAACAGGAATATGGCTTCTCTCCCGTGTGCACGTGTTGATGAGCAATCAGAGCTCCTTTTCGGGTAAAACATTTTCCACATTCAGAACATGAAAACGGCTTCACCCCTGAATGAGTTCTCTGGTGCATTACAGCGTCTGATTTCTGTCTGAAGCATCTCCCGCAATCAGGACATGAAAACGGTTTCTCTCCGGTGTGTGTCCTCTCATGTTTAATAAGACTGGTCAACAGGGAAAAACAATGCCCACATTCCGAGCATGTATACGGCTTCTCGCCCGTGTGGACCCTTTTGTGTCTCATAAGAGACCATTTTGAAGAGAAAATTTTCCCACATTCGGAACATAAAAAAGGATTAATTCCTATGTGAGTTCTGTGATGTTCAGTAAGAGCTTTTCTAGAAGAAAAACACTTCCCGCACTCAGAACAGGACTGAGGCTCCTTCACTGCGTGAGACCTCTGGTGTGAAGCAAGATGAGCTTTCTGGTTAAAACGCTTGCCGCAGTCAGAACAAGGAAATGTCTTTCCCTCTCTGCAAGCGGTTTGATGGGTGATAGGATGGGAGGGATTAGAAGAACCTCCTCCATTTGTATAGGAACCAGATGACAGTTCTGCACCTTGAAGTGTTGGATGGAGAATCTGGGAAATTGAGATTTCATCTGAAGACTCAAATGTGGTGCCATCTTCTGTTCCATCACCCGTAGAGGAAATAGGAAGCTTGTTATCCTTTCTGAATTGTCCATCTGCATGAAATAAGAAGTGAAAAAGAATAAACTTCTGTGCAATCAAATAGCAAGATATTGTTAAAATGGATGTAAAGGCTGAAGGCTTGCTACCTTCATGCATTCTATGCAAGAAGGTAAAAAAACCTTCTGTGTTCTGCTTCCCCCCATAGCCCCCCTAATACTCATCTGAGCACCCTCTTGATTTAGCGATGTGCAAGAGACCCCCGGCTGTCCTGGGACTCCCTTTCCTCAGTGGCCGAGACATTAAAGTGTTACTAAACCCAAAACAGTAGAAATCAGTCTGTATATGCAGCATAGCATGCTTGGTATACTCGCTGTGGAACTTAAGGGGTTAATCCCTTGCATTGTGGAAAAAGGATGTTTTTATCCTGTATGCACAGATCCTCCCACTCCTGCACTGTCTATCTGGGGAAAGCCAGCTAACACAAGCAGAGTAGCCAACCTGCACATGCTCAGTTGTGTCTTTTATGCTGGAGAGACTATTTCCTTGTTGATCAGAACTGTGCCGTTCACCACTAACTGTGGTATACAGATCAGCCAAAAAGGTATATAATGACAATATTTTAATGTAAAAAGAAGATTTATAAGCCGTGGGCACTGTGTGTGTGGGGGGGGGGGCAGATAAATTATTTTCATATTACTGTGTTTACTAACACTTTAACAGCCAGTGAGCCAATGAAGAGAGAGTGGGAAGCAGGGCTAACTCATGGCTCTATGTGTCTTATGGGCACATATAGCAGGACTTGGGAGCAAGCAGGCACCAGTGGCCCCATACCAGCATGCTATTAGGGGCCCTGGTCATGGGGGAGGAGCAAGGAGTGCCGGAGGGGGACTTGGGAGGAGAAGGATCAGGGCTGCTCTGTGCAAAACCATTACACAAAGAAGGCAAGAATGACATGTTTGTTATTTTTTAGGGGAAAAAAAAGCCGTACCTTTAGGCCTGGTGCACACATGGCATTAAAAAAAAAAAAAGAGCTGCAAAGCCAGTACCAATGCCAGGAAAAAGCGGCTGTAAAAACGTGCTTTTAGAAGCGTTTTGCATTGGCGTTTTTCTGCCTTCTTCTATTTTCCACTCTCAACTCCAATTACTACAGCTTAAAAACGCTTGACGCTGCCTAGCGCTGTATACAGTATTAACACGCATTTAGCTGCATCAGGCGCTTTACAGCTTAACGCTGCTGCTCCAAAATGCCCTTGTTTTTTTTTTTTTGTTTTTTTTTTTATAGCTTGAAAATGCCTATGCCACTTACAGCTCCTAAAAGTCTATGTGTGCATGAACACATAGAATTACATTGAAAGGGGTTCTGAACCTGTAAAAAACAAAAACATGTGACGCGGCCAATAGCGGAAGTAAAAATGCCCTGTGTGCATGAGGCTCATTTGGCTCTACTTATCCTATGGATCACAGGAGTGCAGTTTGTTCTGCACTCCTGTGACCCGCTGTCGGCTGGCATCACAGAGATGGTCCAGGCATGGGAAAAGATTGCGACCATGTGGTCGAGATCCGCCAATATGCCTGGATCGGCTTAGCCTCTCAGCGAGCCGCTGAGAGCCTGAGCTGGCTGCTCCCGCTCCCTCCACAGCCCAGTGCTCCAGTGAGCAAGGAGGGCAGAACAGAGAGCGGTGACTGACAGTTACCAGCACTCTGATCAGGGAGCTCTGAGAACCGAGCAATTGGCAGTGTTTGCTCAGTTCTCACGCTTAGAGGCGACAGGGGAAAGATGCTACATCCACCTAGGCAAGTATAATTAAAAAAAAAAAAAAAATCCCATACTTTTCCTTTAATACCACTTTAAGATGTCAGAAGCTGATCATATCATGAAATATAACAAAGTGTTGCATTTGCACCTCCAAATAGATGATATTATGTTATGTTGCTTCTGCATTAAGTGTTTATTACTGACCTTTTCTGATCTCCATAAGAATTTCCTCCTCTTTAATCCTCACATGTCCTTCTTCCTCCTCCTCAGCTTTGACATCTCTCTGAGTCTCTCTGGTATCTCCGGGGTCTGTGAATAAAGATAAGAGTGAAGCCCCCTGTACTGAGATGTATGAGAGACCCCAGAGAGTGTGTGTGGGGGGGAGACTGGTCACGTCTCTTGGCTGGTAACACACAATGACATGATGTGAGGAGGAGAGCCGGAGTCTAATAGAGGCTGATGTCTCCTGACTCCCCCACTGGGCACATACTGTCTCCCCATTACTGTCTACTGACAGAGGAGGGGGGAGAAGAAGAGATTGTTGTAGTGACTGAACAAGGAGAATCTGGGACTCTTCTCTGGATTTACTGTTCATTACTCACCTGTGCTGATCTCTGGAGGAAATTCCTCTTCTTTACATGGATCATCATCCCCCATATATGCAACTTCAGTTTCCTCCTTTACTTCTACTTTGACTGTTAAAACTTCACTCTTAAAATAAAAATTATTAAGATTCTACAATGATGAACTATGACTTTGTGTAACTCATTTAGTATATTTGCTGAAACACAATCTACCTGATCCTCCTGAGGGATCTCCTGATGTTCCTGTGTGGAGTCCCGGGAATACAGAGGACAGGGACATCTCTCTGGGGGATTTCTGTTACTGGATCCATCTGTAGGAAACACACACACTGACTGAATACATTGTTTCTATGTCTTTATATCAGAGGATGTGTGTATCTAGGGGGATCCTCAATACTCTCCTTTACAAGATATGAAAGTCTCCTCTTACCCGGTGATGTGAGGGACGGACGGTTCTCCATCATGACGTCCTTCTACAGATCCTTGTGTCCTTCTATATACTCCCACTCCTCCATGGAGAAATAATGACACCCTGACACCTTATAGGAACCTGACATGTTATCTCCATATATCGGAGGATGTGTGTATCTAGGAGGATCCTCAATAAAAGAAATGAAAGTCTCCTCTTACCCGGTGATGTGAGAGGCGGACGGTTCTCCATCATGATGTCCTTCTACAGATCCTTGTGTCTTTATAAATACTTCCACTCTTCTGTACTTGAAATTGAGGGGGTTTTCCAAACCACACACTGTAAAAAAAAAAAATAAATAAATAAATAAAAAGCTCAGGGTACATTGGGCTGAATGCTACACAGGCTTTTATTTTGCAGAACACTGTTTCATTAACCGCTTCAGCCCCCTTCCTGACCAGAGCACTTTTTGCGATGCGGCACTGCGTCGCCTTAACTGACAATTGCGCGGTCGTGCGACGTTCTACCCAAACAAAATTGACATCCTTTTTTCCCCACAAATAGAGCTTTCTTTTGGTGGTATTTGATCATCCCTGTGGTTTTTATTTTTTGTGCTATAAACAAAAAAAGAGCGATACTTTTGAAAAAAACGCAATATTTTTTACTTTTTACTATAATAAATATCCCCCAAAAATATATAAAAAAAAATATTTTTTTTCCTCAGTTTAGGCCAATATGTATTCTTCTACATATTTTTGGTAAAAAAAAAAAAAAAAAATTGCAAAAAGTGTATATTGCTTGGTTCGCTCAAAATTTATAGCATCTACAAAATAGGGGATAGTTTTATGGCATTTTTATTTTTAATTTTATTTTTTATTAGTAATAGCGGCGATCTGCGTTTTTTATCGGGACTGCAACATTATGGCGGACAGATCGGACACTTTTGACACTATTTTGGGACCCTTGTCATTTATACAGAGATCAGTGCAATAAAAATGCATTGATTACTGTGTAAATGACACTGACAGTGAAGGGGTTAACCACTAGGGGGCAGTGAAGGGTTTAAGTGTGTCCTTGGGAGTGATTCTAACTGTGGGGGGAGGGGCTAAACCTCACATGACAGTGATCACTGCTCCCGATGACAGAGAGTAGTGATCTCTGTCCTGTCACCAGGCAGAAAGGGAAATGATTTGTTTACAAAAGCATCTCCCCTTTCTACCTCTCCGTGACACGATCGCGGGCCCCCAGCGAACATCGAGTCTGCGGCACCCATGGACAAGGTCACCGAGCCCGCCGGGCGCACACACCCGCAGCACCGCTTCTTAAAGGGGATGTACCTGTATGCCCTTTTGCCCACCCGCGCCATTCTGCCGACGTAAATTGGAGTGCGCTGGTCGGCAAGGGGTTAAAGCAGAACAAACCCTCCTCTCCTTTACAGCCAAGGTAGCTGCCATCTTAGCCTCTGTTTACATCTACAGTTGCCACAATGCTGCACATGTGGTCAGTTATGACACCAGTCATTTTAAGCATGTCTTAAATTGTTTTGGGAAACTGTTAAATCAAAGGGATTAGTTCTGCTTTAAAAGACCACATATTCCCAACCACTGACACTAAATGTGGTTTGAACTGGAGGAGCAACAAGACAATGTAACTGATCAGATTATGATGACCAAAAAGTCTACTTTCTAAAAGCCATGTCCTGCACTCATGAGAACTAACAATTGGCAGAATTTGGGATAATATTAGGGAATACATCCCGATCAGCCCCCCATCTAATGTTCTACACATCAGAGGACTTGCAGGAATATGATGATGTATGAAGGTGACATGATCCCCCCATCCAGTCCACACACAGTGCTGGGACCCCCTTCTCTCATAATAAAAAGAAATTATTACCTCCTCCAAAGTCCTCACTGGGCAAATACTCTCCAGACTCACCCATGAAAGTCTTGGAAAAAAGCAATTCCAAGCTAAAACGTCCTCTGGACTACAACACAATGGCTGCTGGCCCCTCTGGCACTTACACTTCCCGCAGTTACACGGCAAGCGGGCGCCCTCTAGTGGTGTCTACTATGTACTGCACCACCTAAATCAGTCTAGCCCTGATGCGGAACCATGGCAACCAGAAAGCGTCTAGGCCGTGGAGTGTACACAGCGGAAGTCAGAGGAGTGTTTCCGGTGTAGAGGGCGCATAGTGATGATCATAGAGAGGAGACAGGCGGGTGCTTTGGTTTTGAAGGTTTGCTACATTTCTCTGGTCTGAACTACAATGATAATTACATGTCAGTACTGAATTATCATTATTATTCTCTGTAGAGCAGCCAATCAGATTGTAGGTGTCATTGTCCTGGTACAGATCAGGAGAGGAAAGGAAATGTCTGGTTGTCATGGCAACACCTCCCATCTCATCCTTCTGTCTAAATGTCCTCTGTGTTATTAAGTGTTCTTGCATAGCAAGACCACTTACTGTTATCTCACATATATATTATTCTTATTATTATAGCCAAATTTACCACCCTAACTCCTCCCACAGTTTTTCCACTACATAGACAAGTAATATACCGAAACGTGCGGATTGTTCCCGAATGGTGTGCTATTACTTTGTGGAACGTTTCGCCGAATGGTTCACGAAATATCGTCGTTTTTGCGGCGAAATTGGTCCCATAGGAATGAATGGGGAAACTAGAGTGGGAGATGACAAAAGCTGAAAAATCAGAACATGATTTCTAAACTGCCGCCACTCCCTCATTTTCAAGCCCACCTACACAAATCTTATATCAAAACGTTCAGCTATCCCTGCTGCCACTAAACATGTCCACGGCTAAGCCATAGTCCTGATAGTTTTCACAATATGACCATTTGTTTGTAACTCACGCCGTCCATTGACATTCATTGAAACTACACTCTAGCCCCCTCCAAATTTGAAGGGCAATTTCTAAACTGCGACTGTGCCTTCATTTTTAATTTTTTACAGACATACTATACATCAAAATCTAGGTCTGGGTCTTGTGATTCTCACAATATAAAGATCTTCGCTGTAGGATTTATAGTTTTTGGGAAAAAGCTTTTTGTTTAGAGGTAATTTCAGGAAATTTTAGCCATTAATCAGAGTGTACTGTGTTTGTTTTGTTGCCATGGTTACCAAAGCTTCTGTTATACACAAGGGGGGAGGTGGCTGGAGCATCTCAGCTGTGATTACAGAGCCCGGGGGAGGGGACAGACACACCATGTACTGATTTATAATAGAGGAATATGATGGGGCAGTTTTGATAGGGCAATTCTGATGGGGCAGTTTTAATGGTGGCAATATGATGGGGAAGTTTTGATAGGAATTATATTGTGTAGAAATTACATTGTGTTGTGTATTGAGCAGTGCGTGTGAAGCATAAACAGTACATGAGCGTTGCTAGGAAACAGTGGTTGTAAACACAAGATGCTGAAACCCCCCAAATGCATGTGGCCATACCTTCATCTGCAATGCTTGATAATGCTGATAATTTACCACCCTAACTCCTCCCACAGTTTTTACACATTCGCCGAATGGTTCACGGAATATCGTCGTTTTTGCGGCGAAATTGGTCCCATAGGAATGAATGGCGAAATGTTCAAAACTAGAGTGGGAGGTGACAAAAAAAAACCCCATGATCAGCCAAAACATTATGACCACCCCATGATCAGCCAAAACATTATGACCGCCCCATGTAAAAAAAAAAATATTTTTGAAAAAAAAAAATAATTTTTGAAAAAAGTAAAAAAATAATTTTTGAAAAAAAAAAATCATTTTTGAAAAAAAAAAAAATATTTTTGAAAAAAAAAATATATTTGAAAAAAAAAAATTATTTTTGAAAAAAAAATTACTTTAAAAAAAATAATAATTTCGAAAAAAAAATTATTTTTGAAAAAAAAAAATTACCTTTGAAAAAAAAAATCATTTTTGAAGAAAAAAAATTCATTTTTGAAAAAAAAAATTACTTTTGAAAAAAATGTTCAGCTCTTTCAGCGAATGATGGAACTTTTTTACTACTATTTATACTTTTTAAAATATTAAGCTTTTTAACACTTTTCACAGTTACTCAAGCCACTCCACCCCACCCAGTTACTCCGCCCACTCCAGTTGTAGAGGCAAGAACACTTTCACAATTTCCCCAGAAATTGTACCTTTTCTAGTTTTATTTATTATTTATTTCAGGTACTTATATAGCGCTGTCAATTTACGCAGCGCTTTACATATACATTGTACATTCACATCAGTCCCTACCATCAAGGAGCTTACAATCTAAGGTCCCTAACTCACATTCATACATACTGGGGACAATTTAGACAGGATCCAATGAACCTACCAGCATGTCTTTGGAGTGTGGGAGGAAACCAGAGTACCCGGAGGAAAGCCACGCAGACACAGGGAGAACATGCAAACTCCAGGCAGGTAGTGTTGTGGTTGGGATTCGAACCAGTGACCCTTCTTACTGCTAGGCGAGAGTGCTACCCACTACACCTCTGTGTGTTATGGAAGGAGGAAAGTCCTCCAGCTGGGATATTATTTATTATATCAGTAGATGTGCTCAACTTTCACAAGAAACTAAAAAAAAAATCCATCTATACACATATAACTTTATGACCCGACAGGTAAAGTGAATAACACTGATTATTCCATTACATCAGGGGTCTTCAAACTACGGCCCTCCAGTTGTTCAGGAACTACAATTCCCATCATGCCTAGTCATGTCTGTGAATGTCAGATTTTTACAATGCCTCATGGGATGTGTAGTTCCACAACAGCTGGAGGGCCAAAGTTTGAAGATCCCTGCATTACATTGACGTCTGAAAGTGGGTGGGATATGTTAGGCAGCAATCCTAAGAAGTCCCTGAAGTTGGTGTGTTGAAAGCAGAAAAATTGAGTATCGCAGTTTGTTGTGTATGGGGCTACGTAGCCGCAGACCGGACGGTCAGGGTGTCCATGCTGACCCGTGTCAACCGCCAGAAGCCCCAACAATGGGCACATGATCATCAGAACTGGAGCACGGAGCAATGGAAGAAGGTGGCCTGATCTGATGAATCATGTGGATGGCCGGGTGCGTGTGTGTCACTTACCTGGGGAAGAGATGGCAGCAGGATGCAGTATGGGAAGAAGACAAGCCGGGGGAGGCAGCAAGATGCTTTGGGCAACGTTCTGCTGGGAAACCTTGGTTCCTGCCATTCATGTGGATGTTACCTGACACAAACCACCTACCTAAACATTGTTGCTGACCAAATACACCCCTTCATGGAAACGATATCCCTAAAGGCAGTGGCCTCTTTCATCAGCATATTGCATCCTGCCACACTGCAAAAATGGTTTGAGGAGCACAAGAAGTTTGAAGTGTTGACTTGGCCTCCAAATCTCAATTCAATGGAGCAGCTGTAGAATTGTGAGGTGGGGACGGAACACTTAGAGGACTTAAGGATCTGCTACTGACGGCTTGGTGCCAGATATACAATGGTGTACTAGAGCGCTGATATAGTGTATATTGATTCAAAATTAGAAATTACCTAAATAATCAAGCCGCAACCATTCTAAGAGTGTTCTGATACCCCTATAGTAAATGATAAAGCGAATAATAGTGCGCTATAAATTAACTTCCTAATATATGCACAAACTCCAAATGGGTAGTGGAAAACTAGCGAAAAACACATAAGAGTGCTAAGTGATAAAACCAAATATGTAAAAAATGGCAGCAATAAGCATATCAAAATACCATCAATAATTGCTATGTTCAATCACCAGTGGTGGGGCATAATGCAGCCCTATACAGTGTATATGGATATAGCCAAAATCAATGATAGTCTCAACATGTATCAAATACAAGGAAAAAAACAAAATAGTTTCTGGGTGTAGTAAGTTCACTCTCAGTGGGCTACATAGCATAAATCATGCTCTGCTGCTACCTCCCGCTCTTCCTCTTAAATCATCCGATTATGGTGTTGCATTCATGGAATAAAAGAAAATCATCATTGCGCAATGATCAGCATAAAGTGCATCAACAGCATCAAAGGCACAGGTGGATCCACTCACATGTACTTCTATGGTAATCAGTGCTAAAGAACAGTCAGAGCGATTTCCTCTCCACCTACCACATCCAGTGTACTTCGTACAGACACATCAAATGTCGTCACTGGCTCCTCCCAACGCGTTGCGTCACGTCACGTGACTTTATCAATGTGGTGCCAGATACCATAGATGTTAAATTGGGAGCAGTGACTGTGTCTGTGCAGCCCCTGCATCTCACTTGACATGGATCTAAATGTGGGTACCACTTGTTATGGCATTTGTCCTTGTAAAGCCATCACCATAAACTTTGGCAGGCAGCAGGGCCATCTCCTTGACAAAATGAGCCATTAAAAGAGCTTTTTTTGGCCATACATCGCTTATGCCCCGTACACACGATTGGAAATTCCGCCAGCAAAAGTCCGATGAGAACTTTTGGTCAGAAAATGCGATCGTGTGTATGCTCCCTCGGACTTTTGCTGGCGGAATTTCGGCCAGCAAAAGATTAAGAGCATGTTCTCAATTTGTGGATCATAAAAATTCCGACGCGCAAAATTCCTAGGTATGCTCGGAAGCATTGAACTTCATTTTCTCGGCTCGTCGTAGTGTTGTACGTCACCGCGTTCTTGGTGGTAGAAAGTTCAGAGAACTTTTGTGTGACCGTGTGTATGCAAGCATGAGCGGAAAAACCATCCAACGGAAAATCCGCTCGTGTGTACGGGGCATAATGGGTCACAACTGGCAGAGGCACTCCAGGCGTAGGAAGGATTCTGACCATACTGTCAGGATGTACTCAGCTTCCTGATTGACAGCTGGATCCACCTCTCAGCAGAGCCAGCTGTGTTCGTCACCTCCAATGCTCCAGTAAATGCTGGAGGAGAAGAGTGACTGACAGTTACTGCTCTCCATTCCAAGCAGACAGAGAACTGAGTGATCATCAGTCATGTATTGCTCAGTTCTTGGGCTTAGAGTGGATGTGGGGCAGCTGCAGCATAGAGTACGTATGTTTATTTTAATTTTTTTACAAACCCATACTTCTCCCGGTTCACACTGATGTGATGCAGAAAACGCAGCGATTCCTTTGCATTTCCTGCACCGCTGCAGGTGTCAATTAGAAGTTAAGGACACCGCAAAAGCAGCTTGCAAAACGCAGTGGGTTTGCCTGAACCAGATTGCATGGGTATGAACACCCATGCGATCTGGTTCCAGCGTGAACATAAAATCTGCCCACACCTTTTTTACGCGGATGTGGTGAAATTTGAGCCAATAAAAAATGAATGGACTCAGATCACACCGCACAGAATCGCATACGATTTGCACAGGAATGTGGTACGATTCCTGTGTGAATCACATGCAATGTGACAGGTGTGAACCGGGGCTTAAAGTGATATAAAACGACACATAAAAATCAGCAGCTGACCTTGAGACTTACATTGTCTGCAGCTCCTTTATGTTGTAAGGATTGCTTATTCCTACAGTGTCACCCAGTCCCTTTATTGTTGGCTCTGCTTTCCAGAGCCGCTCTTGATCCAGTGGAACCACCCTGTGGTGCGCGATCCCAGGAAAAGAACTACCATGTGACATATGATGCTGTTTTTGTCCAGGATTGAAAGCAGCTCCACTCTACTGTAAATGACTGGGGACACATACGCGCAGGCTCTTTAGGTCGCTGGGCCATGTAGTTCTTTACACAGCTGGAGCATGTGTAATATGGGAAATTCTAGTATTAAAAAAAATAATAATATCAGTAATTAACCACTTGCCAACTGTATACAGTACATATACAGCAGTAAAGCGGCTTCCCTGTGCAGGATCACGTACCTGTATGTAATCCTGCACTTCCAGGTCTGGAGCACGCACACGCTGATTGGACACAGCAGGAATCGACTCAGCGAGTCCGGCGGACGCAATGTCCGCCAGGACCTGCCTATTGTTCGGGAAACAGGGATAACAGCGGTCTGCCTATGTAAACAAGGCAGATTGCGTTCTGTGACAAGGAAAGGATGTGATCCTGTGTTTCTGCTAAGCAGGAACACGGATCTCTGCCTTTCCACAGTACAAGCACCTCCCCCACAGTTAGTAAGCACGCCCTAGGAACACATTTAACTCTTTGATCGCCCCTGTTAACCCCAGTGTCATTAGTACAGTGACAGTGCATATCTTTAGCACCGATTACTGTCTTGGTATCCCTTTTAGTGTCAGATTTGTCCAGCGCAATGTCGCAGTCCTGCTATAAGTCGCTAATTGCCGCCATTACTAGTTAAACATTTTTTCCATAAATCTATCCCATAGTTTGTAGACGCTAGAACTTTTGTGGAAAACCAATCAATATAAGCTTATTGTTTTTTTTTTTTTTTTTTTACCAAAATCATGTGGCAGAATACATATTGGCCTAAATTGATAAGACATTTGATTCTTTACATTTTTATTGGATATGTTTTATAGAAGAAATATTGTTTTTTTTTTTCCCAAAATTCCTTTTTTTTCGGTTATAGCGCAAAAAATAAAAACCACAGAGGTGATCAAATACCACCAAAAGAAAGCTCTATTTGTGGGGAAAAAAAAGAACATACATTTTATTTGGGTACAACATCGCACGACCGTGCAATTGTCAGTTAAATTAACGTGCCGTATCACAAAAACTGTCCTGGTCATGAAGGGGGGTAAACCTTCCGGTGGGCAAGTGGTTTAAGCGCACACAAAAGCATTACCTAAACTTACCGTCAAAACCCCTTCCCGTCCACCCAGGTATATTGTAGCATTTTTTGTTTTACATTAGATTATTCCTGAAATGAGAAACGTCTTATATTACTCCCTGTGACATCATCACCAGGCTTGTAAAATTCTTGCAGGAGCAGCTGCTGGGAGGTCAGTCCCTGTTAACATAGACGTAGCTCCAGAACTAACTATACACAGCACAGGGGCCGACTCTTGAGAGTCAAAGCAGTAGCCTTGTTTTGCTTGGAAGAAATCAATTTGTGCACGTAGAATGGGAACAGACAGTAGGGCTGTCAGTCCTGGGTGGGATTTCAGTGGCTCTAAGCCCAAACAAGGTGTTAGCTGCACTCTGGATTTCTGGCAGGTCAACAGAGAAATTTTCCCGTACTTGCAGCTTTTTTTAACCACTTCCAGCCCAAGGACATCATATGACATCCTGGACTTTGAGTGGAGATATCTGAATGATGCCTGCAGCTGCATCTCTATGACCCTCGGAGGCCCGGGCACGACGGTATGACGTCACATCCGAGCCAGTGAAAGTAAAAAATGCCAGGGACTCGGCTGAAAAGGCCAACACAGTTCTTTTTTTTTTTTTTTATCTCGGTCTTTCCAGCCTGGAGGAGAGATGTGGGGTCTTATAGACCCCACATCTCTCCATTAAGAGGACCTGTCACGTACTATTCCTATTACAAGTGATGTTTATATTCCTTGTAACTGGAATAAAAGTGATGAAAATATTTTTTTTTTTAGGGGAAAAGAAAAAAAAAAAAAAAAAAAAAAAAAAATGTAAAGTGCCTCTGCCCCCACGTGCTCGCTCACAGAAGCAAACGCATTTTTTAAAAACGCGTTTGAAAAATTCCTGTGAAAATACAGTGGGACGTAAAAAATTGCAACAATTGCCATTTTATTCTTTAGAGTCTCTGCTAAAAAACAAAACAAAAAAAAAACAAAAAACAAAAACATAATTTTTGGGGGTTCTGATAAAATGATTTGTACATGTAGCAGGGGAGTGCCAGAATAGGCCCGGTATGGAAGTGGTTAAAAAGTGAACTATGGGGAGGTGTGCATGTACTGAAAACAATATACCCAATATGTTTGATTCTTGCCCTGACGTACACTGTAAGCCTTTTAGTGCACTGGTAGGAGAAAATAATGTACACACAAATACAGGATAATAATACAGTTATAATCTTTACTGAAATTTGCTGTGATTGTGATAAAAAAAAAAAAAAAAAAAAAAAAAAAAAACGAACTAGTTCAGCATTAACTTGGTGTTTCAGCTTGACCACAAGACATGGGAGCCATTTCATGACAAAGATGAGATCTACAGACATGGCTTCTTTCCTGTGCGCACATGCTGATGTCTGATCAGACAGGTTTTCAACTAAAATAATTTGCCGCACTCCGAACAGGAATATGGCTTTTCTCTGGTGTGAAATAAGATCTGTTGTGGTGGAAAAACACTTTTCACAGTCTGTGCAGGAATACGGCTTCTCTCCGGTGTGAATTCTCTTGTATATAACGAGATTGCTTTTCTGGGAAAAACCATTTCCCTCACTCCTGGCATAAATACAGCTTCTCTCTGGTGTGACTTCTCTTGCGTGTAATGAGAATCTCAGAAAAGCAAAAACATTTTCCACACTCCCAGCATGAAAAAGGCTTTTACCCCATGCAACATGTTTGGTGTCTAATAAGTCCGTATTTCTCAAAAACACATTTCAGGCCAAAAGCACAGTTTCCACAGTCTGTATAAGAATACGGCTTCTCTCCCAGGCGACTTCTCACATGTGTAATGAGATTGCTTTTCTGAGAAAAACATTTCCCACACTCCCAGCCTGAAAAAGGCTTTTACCCCACATGACATATTTGGCGTTTAGTAAGTCCGTTTTGGTCAGGAACGAATTTCCTTATGTTGGGCTAAGAGCACATCTGCGTTTTCTTATGTGTTCAGGATCAGGCAACACAGTGAAACATTTTCCACATTTAGGTCATGAATATGGCTTCTCCCCCGTGTGTGTCTTCTCATGTCTTTTAAGACTAGCCAATATGGAAAAACATTTTCCACATTCCAGACAGGAAAACGGCTTCTCTCCGGTATGTACACGTTGGTGATAGACCAAGGCTTGTTTCCTGGGAAAACATTTTCCACATTCGGAACATGAAAACGGCTTCTCTCCGCTGTGAGTTACCTGGTGCACTGCTACGGATGATTTCTGTGCAAAGCATTTCCCACATTCAGGACATGAATACGGCTTCTCTCCAGTGTGCGTTCTCTCATGTTTAATAAGAATGGACAATAGGGAAAAACACTTCTCGCATTTTGAACAGGAAAAAGGCTTTTCCCCCGTGTGACGTCTTTGGTGGGCCACAAGAGAATATTTAGAAGAGAAATCTTTCCCACATTCTGAACACGTAAATTCATTCATTCCGTTGTGAGTTTTCTGATGTTCAGTAAGAACTTTTTTAGAGGAAAAACATTTCCCACATTCCACACAGGAAAATGGCTTCTCTTCCATGTGTACATGTTGATGGTCCATCAAGGCTCCTTTACGGCGAAAACATTTTCCACATTCAGAACATGAAAACGGCTTCACTCCAGCGTGAATTCTCTGGTGCATTATTGCAGATGATTTCTGTGTGAAGCATTTCCCACATTCAGAACATGAGAATGGCTTCTCTCCGGTGTGCGTTCTCTCGTGGTTAATAAGAACAGGCAATAGGGAGAAACACTTCCCACACACTGAACACGAATAAGTCTTATCCCCTGTGTGACTTCTTTGGTGTGTTTTAAGATAAGATTTAGAAGCAAAATCTTTCCCGCATTCGAAACATGAAAAGCTCTTCATTCTGCCGTGAGTTCTCTGATGTTCAATAAGAACTTTTCTACAGGAAAAACTCTTCCCACACTCTGAACAAGAGTAGGGCTCCTGAGGTTCCTCCACTGGGTGAGACCCCTTGTTTGAAGGAAGATGAGCTTTCTGATTTAAATATTTGCAGCTTTCAGAAGATGACAGATCTGCACCATGAGGTGTTGGATGGAGATGTTGGGTGATGGGATTTTCTTCTGAAGAATTGGTTGTGATGTCCTCATGTTCTGTTTTACCAAATGTCGAGATAACAACAATGTTATAGTTTCTGTATTGTTCATCTGTGGGAAAGAAGAAGCGACAACTATGTCAAGCCAAAAAAGTTTAGGTAGAGTAGGAAGGGTTATATGTTAGTGTTGCTATTAGAGAGCTTCTTTAACATCCTGTCTGGTAAAATATTAGCAGGACAGGAAGAATCTCTCTAGGGGAAGTCCTGGAAAAACCTGACTAGAGGGTCTAACCCTTCCTTGCTCCTTTAAATAACTAAAGCTCAGTATACATGCATTCAAATTTGGCCAGTTCAGCATAAACTGGACAAATTTTGGTTCATGTGTACCCCTCCTAGTTCAACAGAAGCTAGTCATTAGACCAGCATCTTTTGAACGCTCTTGCTGGAAAACCAGCATTTAAATCGACTGCACCACTGTACTGTGTATTCTGATAGGGGGAGTCCAGAAGGTGAGATCCCTGCATCGACATTGCTTGTGTGGGTGCCAGAAAGAGTTTTTTTCGTTCAACTCGTTGATCAATGCAAAAAAACTCAAACACATATACCAAGGGTGCTCAAGCTTTTGAAGAGCGGGGGCCACTTAAGTACTGTATTTAATCGGTGGATAACACACACTTTTTCCCCCTGAAAGTCAGGGGGAAATCATGTGTGTGTGTGTTTTTCACCGATTCCTGCTGTCTGAGGGGAAGAGGGGCGAGCACCACGGATTACACACAGCCACAATCTCCTGTGTACCTGGCGCTCAGTCACACACAGTCCCGCCTCCTGGCCTGTTGGACCACTGTTTTGTCTATCTTAGGAGCCGTGACTGTGTGTGACTGAGAGTCGGGTACACAGGAGATTGTGGCTGTGTGTAATCCAGCACTGGTGAGGCTGCAGATTGGCAATGAGCAGGCTCCATTAGTTGGCAATGGTGAGGCTGCAGATGGGCAATGGTGGGGCTGCAGATGGGCAACGGTAAGGCTGCAGATGGGCAATGAGCAGGCTCCATTAATTGGCAATGGTGAGGCTGCAGATGGGCAATGGTGGGGCTGCATTGATTGGACTGTGACCCTTATTTTGCTTCAAATTTATTTAAAATGTAACTTTTTTTCCTAAAACTTCCCTCTTAAAATTAAGGTGCGTGTTATACGCCGATAAATACGGTAATTTGGTAACCAGGGGTGTGTCAAAATGAACTGAATGGTCTGAATTTCAAATTCTTTATTTTAAATAGCATAATGAACATTTTCCACCTGCAGCCGCTGAATGCCAGTGGGAGGGAGAGGAGACGTTGACTTTTAGCGGTTGCAGGAGGAAAATATGGACAAAATCAGTTCCTGTATAGGCCGCCCTCGCCACCCCTCCTGTCCAAGTGTAAAATGTGCAGACCCCCTGGAGAATGGGACGGGGTCATCATTGCAACCCCTGATGCTACACCAGTGGTTGGGGATGTGTGGTAAAACACATCTCAACTGTGGGGTTATACCAAACCCCCAAAGTCCAAATGTAAATTATGCACTTACTGTCCTGAGCCCCCTCTAAGGCTGCTTTCACACTGTGGGTGCAGCACAGTTCATAGGTTCTTTACCGGGATCAGAGATGCGGTGTGTCCGAGCGACACACCGCACCACTGATCGCCACTCTGTGCACGAGTGGCTTATCCTGCTGGACGCCATATGACGCCCAGTGAAGATAACTTAACCACTTTGCGACCGTCATTCTGCTATATGATGGGCGGGAAGTGGTTAACTACCTCAATACTCTAGTTCTGGGAGGGCGTCCATAGATGTTCTCCCAGAACATGCCTCAGGTGCGCTCTGTGACCGCTGTAGCCTTTGTCCAATCACAACAGACCTTTACCATGTAATCAGCTGTGTCCAATCACAGCTGACCACATGTAAACAAACTTGCCGGTTATCAGCATTCCTTTCCTTATCGGCTGTCACCATGCAAGGAAAAGAGAGCCGTTAACCGGCATGGCTGACAGGGCACATTTACACTGATAATCAGGGCACTGATCATAAGTGCCCTGATTGTCAGTGCAGCCTCGTCAGTGCCCATCGGCGCAACCTCATCAGTGCAGCCTCATCAGTGAATGAAAGTGAAAAATTAGGATTTTTTTTCTACAGCTCACCTGTAAAATCATTTTCTTGGAGTACATCACGGGACACAGAGCATCCACAATAACTAATTGGGTTATACGCCACCTATAGGTGAATGGACACTGGCAAAAAAAAAAAAAAAAAAAAAAAAAAAAAAGACAGGAAGTCCTCCCTTATATAACCCCTCCTACACAGGAAGTACCTCAGTTTTGTAGCAAGCAATAAACTTCCCAGACAAGAGGGGAGGGATCTCTGTGTACCGTGACGTACTTCAAGAAAAGAATTTTACAGGTAAGCTGTAGAAAAAAAATCCTATATTCTTTATTGTACATCATGGGACACAGAGCAGCCATAATAACTAACTGGGACGTCCAAGCAATGCTTTTTGAGGGGAGGGAACCCATTATAACCAAAGATTTACCAGCAGAACAGGATCTATATTGCTGTATGCAGTACACTGCATCCAAATGCAACATCCTCCTGAGTCCTAACATTCACTTAATAAAACATAGTGACCAAGTAACAGCCTTGCAAATCTGAGCCATCAATGCTTGATGACAAACTGCCCATGAAGCACTCACTCTTCTGGTAAAGTGTGCCCTTCCCGGAAAAGGCGGAGCCTTACCCTTTAACCCAGAGATATGCAATTAGCGGACCTCCAGCTGTTGCAGAACTAGAAGTCCTGTGAGGCATAGCAAGACTCTGACAGTCACAAGCATGACACCCAGAGGCAGAGGCATGATGGGACTTGTAGTTTTGCAACAGCTGGAGGTCACCTAATTGCATATCCCTGCTTTAAACCATATGCCTGAACAATCACTTGGCGGATCCACTGAGAAATAGTTGACTTAGATGCTGCCTGTCCCATCTTTAGACCTGGCAATATAAACAGAACATCAGAATATTGGACCCTGTGAGAGCAGATACGGACGGAGTGGAAGAACCCAGGGGTTTCCCACCGCCAGTCTTACATTCTGGCCGTACCAAGTCCTTCTGGGCCAGGCCGGAGCTACTAGGATTACCAACTTTCTCTCTTCCCAGATCCTGCATAGTAGCCTTGGCAACAGCCAGATTGGGGGGAAGGCATATATCAGGGAAAACTGATCCCACGGAATTATCAGGGCATCTGCCCCTAAAGACAGCGGGTCCCTGGTTCTGGACACAAAGCTGTCAAGTTTCCCGTTGAACCTGGACGCCAGCAGGTCTACATCCAGAACCCCCATCGGCAGCAGATTGATGCAAAGATCTCAGGATTAAGGGACCACTCCCCTGGTAACATCTGCTGGCAACTCAGAAAGTCCGCCTGCCAATTCTCCACTCCCAGAATAAACACCGCCGATAGGGATGGAACAAATCTTTCTGCCCAGGTCAGCATGCAATGCACTTCCTTCTGGGCTGTCTGACTCCTGGTGCCCCCCTGGTGATTGATATATGCCACAACCATGGCATTGTCCAACTGGACCCTCATAGGACATCCCTGTAGTCTGGAAGTCCAGAATCTTGGAGCCAAGCTAGCTGCCCGAATCTCCAAAAGGTTGATGGGCAAGCTCTTCTCCCTCCAGGACCACTCTCCCTGGACGGTAGCCTCCTCTAGGACTGCCCCCATCCAGAGAGACTGGCGGCTGTCGTCACCACCTTCCAGACCACAGGTAAAAAAGGACCTTCCGTTTACCAGATTCCTGGTCAACATCCACCAACTGAGACTCTGACGCACCCTCAGCCGAAGAAACATGTGCCAGTCCAGAGTCTGGATAGTCTTGTTCCAGACAGACAGAATGTTGCTCTGAAGTGGTCTGGAGTGGAACTGTACATAAGGGACTGCTTCGAATGAAGATACTATCTTCCCCAGTAGCCTCATACACAGGCAAATGCAGGGATATCTTTTCCCCTTTATGACCTGGACAAGGTTTTCCATGACTCTGACATTCTCTGGTGGCAAGAATACCTTTGCCTTGACTGTGTCTAGTATTAGCCCCAGATACTCTAGGCGCTGAACCGGCTGCAGGGCCGATTTTGACCAATTCAGAACCCAACCCGGACGCTCCAAGTATTGAACTGTCCGAGCTACATTTCGCCTCAGGTCTCGAACCGTTTGATCTATCAATAGTAGATCGTCCATGTATCCTGCAACCGATATTCCCTGAGATCTTAGAACTGCCAATACCGGAGCCAATATCTTTGTGAATACCCGAGGCACCATGGCTAACCCAAAGGGCAGTGCCACAAACTGAAAATGTTGGTAGCCCACCGCGAATCGCAGAAACCTTTAATGGGACCTGCAGATTGGCACGTGTAGGTACGCATCCTTGATGTCTATGGATGCCAGGAATTCTTCCCCGTGTAAGGAGGCTACCACTGAATGAACTGACTCCATTCGGAGAGAACGAATGACCAGAAATTGATTCAGAGCCTTGAGGTCCAGAATAGGCCTTACACCTCCATTTGGCTTTGGAATTATGAAAAGATTTGAGTAAAAACCCTTGAATCTTTCAATGATTGGAACCTCTGAAATCACTCCTGGTAACCTTAGTTGATCTATTGCCTGAAGAAAAGACCTCTTCTTTACCGGGTCTATGGGGACGTTGGACCTTAGGAACCGAGAAAGGGGGGCACCTGAAATAACCCACCTGTCTCGGATCACTTCTTCCCAGGTGTCTGAGAACCACGTGAGTGGGGGAGCCCCTTCATAAGGAAGGCTTGGGACTGACCTTAGGGGGTCTCTGGCCCCAGGGCTTTTTCTGCCCTTGGCCTTGAGGCTTTCCCCTAGAACCAGACAGCTGAGGCCGTCGATACTGCCTGAAATTAGAAGTGCTGGGTACTGAAGCACTAGACACCTTGAAGGAAGGTCATCTGCTCCTCTTGTTAACTGGTAGACGCGCACTCTTACCCCCTGAAATCTTCTGGATATATTTATCCAGGTTTTCTCCAAATAGCCGCTCCCCATGAAAAGGGAAAACCAGCTAGTCATCTTTTGCAGGATAACTCTGCAACCCAGCTTTTTAACCAAAGAATACTGCGCATATGTACTGACAGCAGGGCCTACCGGGACATCTGTTGTATGGAATCCTTAAGGGCATCTACTGTGAAACATAAGGCCAGAAGTAATTCTGCCAAATCCTCCGCAGGTACCCCTTGAACAAGAACACTTAGTTACCCACTTCACCTGGTCCTTTAAAGACTGACAGATACCGATAGCCGCCACTGCTGGTTGTACAGCAGACCTGGCAATAGCAAATGAACTTCAATTTCTTATCTGCTGGATCCCTAAACACCTGGGCATTATCTACAGGACAGGTAAAGCCTCGTACACATGATTGTATTTTCCGAAGACAAAACCACAGATTTTTGTCCGAAGGGCGTGGCCAGGAACTTGTCTTGCATACAAATGGCAAGGAATTGTGGGTCAACAAACACGAACATAGTGACGTACTACGTGTTTTTTCAGCTCTTTAGCTGCACCCTTTGGGCTCTTTCTGCTAATTTTGTGTTAGTAGAAGTGTGGTGTGTGTTGATTTGTGCTTTTCATTTTGCCCTTTTCATTTAGTTTCTGAACGGCCGTTCGTCAACCAGCCATGTTGCGGCATCGGAGGAGATAACGGGTTATTTATTATTGGCCTTGGATTTATTGCTTTGACCCAAGTCCAGTCCAGGAACAGGATTTCTTGGACCAAAAATTGGTTGCTTTATTAATCGTGACCAATTATGTCATATGCCTTTGCTGTGGGAGCTCTAGGAGAATAATCCGGATGATTTTCAGAATTATCTCCGGATGACGGACCCCTGCTTTTACCAACTCTTGGCATTGTTGACCCCCTATATTAAGAAGCAGGACACATGCATAAGGCTTTTATTTTTTATTTTTTGATTGAATAATAATGATTTGATTTGTTATATTTTCTATATTTTTGGATGCATAGAATGCACTTTTGGGTTAAGTTCTATTGGCAGATAGCATGTCTAATTTTATTTGTTTTTTGTTTTTTAATGCACAATAAAAAAAAAAAAAAAAAATGTGTAGAA
This sequence comes from Aquarana catesbeiana, assembly GCF_042186555.1. NCBI lineage: Eukaryota > Metazoa > Chordata > Amphibia > Anura > Ranidae > Aquarana > Aquarana catesbeiana. The sequence continues at coordinate 275,327,722 of NC_133331.1, read as the reverse complement.
TAATACTCGGCTATGCGTTTTACTTCAAAATGACAGTTTGGGAGTAGGCAGTTACATTTTAAAAAATACAATGTAAAATTAACAAGGGACACCAACATAGTTGCATCTATGATTTAAAAAAACTACGGAATAATGGTGTTGTGGTGACTTGCACCAAAAAACAAACAAACAAAAAAAAAAAACAACAAGTATAATAATATTATTCTTGATATCACTAGAAAAAAAAAGCCTTTGAAAATGTGTTTGCAATAACTCCATCAGTATCACCAGCAAAGCAGCTTCATTATTATCCCATTAAAGAAGAGAATTGTGCGCTGCATTTCGAGATTTCATAATTTTCCACGTCACGAATGTTAATTCTCCATTACGAACGCTAGTTTACAAGACCGACCGCTTCTGGCTCATGCTTGCTTCCGAGCATGCGTGTTTGTACTTTGGACTTTTGTCTGACGGACTTTTGTACACACAATCGGAAAATCCGACAATAGACATTTGTCCGTGGAAAATTTATAAGCCTGCCATCCAACATTTGTCCGTGGAAAATCCGACAACAATTGTTCAATGGAGCGTACAAACGGTGGGATTTTCCGCCAACAGTCTGTCATCAGACAATTCCCGTCGGAAAATCCGATCGTGTGTACGAGGCTTGAGACTCTTATTCACAGAGGAAATAGTGGCGTCCACAGACGGCATGCTCCATTTTCTTATAAACTTTTTCTCCATAGGGTACAAAAGTGCAAACCTGTTAGGAGGAATAAACAGCTTATCCGGGTGATCCCAGTCAGCATACATGATTTGCTCTAGCATGGATGCAAGGGAAAAGCCTGCAAACTCTGTGGAGGCTGCAGAGATCCTAAAGAAGAAAAGGAAACTTCAGGGACCTCCACAGGTGGCAATTTGAAATCTGATTGGACCATCTCCATGAGGGACTGGCTCAGCAGTCTCTGGGATTGAAAGGCTGAAAATGGTTCTTCAGAACCTGACACCTCAGAAGTGGAGTCTGTGGCCTGACCTTCCTCCCGGTCATTCATTGCCACTCCTTCCACATCTACTACCCAATCCTGTTCCAATGCAGGTGGGGGCTCAGGTGAAGGGGATCTATCCTGTGTCCTTCCACCTTGGGAAACTGAAGCAATCATACCTGCTATTTTCCTCTCTAGCCCAGCTAAAGCTGATGCTAAGTCGTCCTTTGTAATGTAGGTTGAGTCAGAAGCATTAGCTGTTGCTACAATGCCCGACAACCGTAATGGCTCAGACTGGCCAGTTGCCTCAGGTCTTTCAGGAGAGTTAAACACAGCAGATGTAAGGCTAGCATCCTCCAATACTGATGGTGGTGCATTTGCACCCCTTCCTGCTGCGCCTCCCCCACTCCTCTTCCGGGAAGACATGCCTGAGACAAAAAAAAATCAGAGGTAAAAAAAGCTCACCTTTATGCACTTTAACCGCTCTGTAAATACTACAGCTCTTACAGGACCTGTGGTGCCCTGATCCATCCACCCACAGTGACTCACGTGCCCAGCTGATGCCACTCTGTGTCCCCTCCAGCCGGCTTACAAAAGCCTAGGGCTGGAACAGCTCCTAATATGGCCGATTCCGCATCTATTGTGCATGTCCGGTGTGCACGTTTTACAACGTGCATGCTTGTAGCATCCTGTGCAGATCTCACACACCTCCCACGTGCACATTCTTCCGCACCATTCCCGTGCACGCCCCCTTCGACCACATAAACAGCGATGGGAAAGGGCCACCAAAGGCGCCGGCGTAAGAACTAGATGCACAGGGGCAGGGGAATCTGAACAACCGCGAGCCTCCTGATAGGATCAACCTGGCTGGAAGCTCCACAGAGAAGTGCCTCCATCCGCAACACCACTGCCCCCAGTAGACATAAAAGTTATGACAACACCTGGTTCTAAAAAAAAAAAAAATGGTTTGACAAGTGCAAAAAAGCTTTTAAAACACTTACCAATCCCGCATGACGGCGGGTCTTCGTCTCTTGGACCTTCAAGGACCGGGTCCCCTTGAATATGGGGCCACTCCCTTGGACCTGTAAAGCACCCTGCCAGAACTCCTTTGGGATCTTTTTTCTTACCAAGGATCCAGTTTCCCAGGGTCCAGTGCCCAAAGGGTCACATTACAGGCAATACCTCGTAGTCTTCTTGTGTAATGAGGTTTGGGTACCATCCATTTTAGTGCATCACTGTCCGGATGGATCCAATTATATAGCCCTTTAAATGCTTCAGGATCTGTTCCAGGACCATCTTCTTAGCTAGCTCATGGAGAGCTTCTCCAAACCGTGACCATCACCTTACAAGACCCTGGCGAAAAAAACGGAGGTACTTCTTGTGTAGGAGGGGTTATATAGGGGAGGAATTCCTGTCTTTTTTTTTTTGCCAGTGTCCATTCACCTATAGGTGGCGTATAACCCAGTTGGTTATTATGGCTTCTCTGTGTCCCGTGATGTACGATAAAGAAAATTACTTATTTGCAAAAAAATTAAAAATTTCCGTTCGTTTTCATTTGTTTAGCAAAAAAAAAAAAAGTCAGTGGAGATTAAATACCACCAAAAGAAAGCTCTCTGTCTAAAAAAAAAGATAACATTTTCATATGGGTACAGAAAGGGGGTGGGTGAAAGTACACTTTTCCTGGGACAGGAGCTGGCGCTACAGAGGAAGCACCGGTTTATGTGGCGCCTGCTCCCTCCGCACCCACTCACTTCCTCCAGCGCTGGTTCCATCTACTTGATACTCTGGGGTGGCAACCCACGATTTGGGCTTGCCGACCTGCCATCCCAGAGCATGAGGCTGCAGGCCACATCAGAGGGCTCCACGGGTCACATGTGGCCCATGTGCCACTGGTTGAGCACCCCTGATGTATACCTAGCTTAAGAAAAATAAACAAACACAACTATATCTCCTTTAGAGTTAGATCATAGCTAAAGGAGATTTTTAATACATACAGTATATACAAAGTTTTCAAGCTGATTAGTGAATTGACACAAATACAGCAGATTAGTTGTATAAAAACATCATGCAAGCCTTTTTTACATTTGAATACATTTACAACTACCTCTGTTCCTGTATTACATATCTTGGCCTTACAAATGTGGTCCTCATTAAGAGGAAAAAGATTTATTTTGATCACATATGGAAGGTAAGTATAGTTCAGCCAGTAAACTGGATGCATTTCACAGAAGAAGATCTGCTTCTTCAAGCAAATATTGGAAAGGTTTTCCTTATATCATATCTCTGTGACAGTCTCAGAATGTCTTTGCATTGGATCACAGGAGATACAAAGGAGGCATTAAATAAACCCCTAGCATAGAATTCCTTCACCTGTATAGGCCAAAAGGGGATCAACAGCTTGTTACTTTCCTCCTCCCTGTTCGCATTGAGGGTTACGTCAGGGTTTCTCAACCAGGGTTCCTCCATTAGTTGCTGGGGGTTCTTTGAGCAATGAGAAATTACTACCTCTCAGATATGTTCTCACTGACACCATTGATCTTTTTTAGTCATCCGTAAAGGGGTAATTCTTCCCACTGACCACCACACTAATGTATCATGAGCTTTAGCTATAGTTATTTTTAATAGGGGTTCCCTGAGACCAGAAAGTTATTTCAAGGGTTCCTCTGTGTTGAGAAGGTTGAGAAAGGCTGGATTACATGAATCCCCAATGCACCTGCTCCTCTTTGAATGGGAATAGAGGGAATACTACTCCAGGGTCAGAAGGATCTTGTATGTATGAATTTACTATTTTACAGTATCCGATTTACCAGCCTAATAATCCAATCTGGAAAAATTTCTTAAAATCTCTGAAATAACTTTCATTGGACCATAACAGATACTATTATATTATAAATAGCTGCATTTAGTGATTATTACTAACTTGTGTCAATTACTGTGGGAATTTCTTCTTCTTTAATCCTCACATGACCTCCTTCTTCCTTCTCAGCTTTGACTCCTCTCTGAATGTCTCCGGGATCTGTGAATAAAGATGAGAGTGAAGCCCCCTGTACTGAGATGAATGAGAGACCCCAGAGAGTGTGTGTGGGGGGAGACTGGTCATGTCTCTTGGTTGGTACCACACATGAGGCTGGGCACTCCCCCACTGGGCACATACTGTCTCCCCATTACATTCTACTGACAGAGGAGGGGGGAGAAGAAGAGATTGTTGTAGTGACTGAACAAGGAGAATCTGGGACTCTTCCCTGGATTTACCGTAGTGTTTATTACTCACCTGTGCTGATCTCTATAGGAATTTCCTCCACTTTAATGCTCACATGTCCATCTTCCTCCTCCCTGGCTTTGATGTCTCTCGGAGTGGCTCTGGTGTCTGTAAATAAAGATGAGAGTGAAGCCCCCTGTACTGAGATGTATGAGAGACCCCAGAGAGTGTGTGTGGGGGGAGACTGGTCACATCTCTTGGCTGGTAACACACAATGACATGATGTGAGGAGGAGAGCCGGAGTCTAATAGAGGCTGATGTCTCCTGACTCCCCCACTGGGCACATACTGTCTCCCCATTACTGTCTACTGACAGAGGAGGGGGGAGAAGAAGAGATTGTTGTAGTGACTGAACAAGGAGAATCTGGGACTCTTCTCTGGATTTAGTGTTTATTCCTCACCTGTGCTGACCTCTGGAGGGATTCCCTCCTTCTCCTTACATGGATCATCATCCATCGTAGACATCTCTTCTTTATCTTCAACTTTAACCACAATCAGGCCATCATTCTAGATAACACAGAAAAATATCCAATTAATGATTCGGAGGAATATTCATTTTTTATCTTAAAAACCTTAGTCCCATCTACCTGATCCTCCTGAGGGATCTCCTGATGTTCCTGTTTGGAGTCCCGGGAATACAGAGGACGGGGACATCTCTCTGGGGGATTTCCGTTACTGGATCCATCTGTAGGAAACACACACACTGACTGAATACATTGTTTCTATGTCTTTATATCAGAGGATGTGTGTATCTAGGTGGATCCTCAATATTCTTCTCTCCTTTACAAGAAATGAAAGTCTTCTCTTACCTGGCGATGTGAGGGGCGGTCGGTTCTCCATCATGACGTTCCTATAGAGATCCTTGTTTCTTTCTGTCTACTCCAACTTTTCTGTATGTCTCTGTATATAAAATATAGGGGGGGGCTTATAAATCTCACAAAATCATGAAAAACTAAAACAAAAATTTACCTTGAAAATAGATGTACATGGCACAGTGCAGTTTGTGCCTCTGTCTCGGAGAGGACAGTTCCACTAACAGAAGTCAAAGCATATATTGCCATTACACATGCCTGATGAAGGAGTCCGGAGTGGTCCTGAAACACTGTGTGTATATAATATAATATAATATATATATCACACACACTTTGCTTATATGTATGCAATTGCTTTAGTAAAGTTTTGGAGGTTATTTTGAAGATCTATGGGGTGCTGGTGATGTATGCTTGGAGTTGTGTAGATACTGGTTCCCTCCCAGATGGCAGTCACTATGGCGTTCACTTCTTTAGGCCAGGGGTAGGCAACCCGGGGCCCTCCAGCTGTTGCAGAACTACAAGTCCCACCATGCCTCTGGGAGTAATTGTAACTAACAACCTTGCAATGCCTCATGGGAAACAGCTGGAGGGCCCCAGGTTGCCTACCCCTGTTTTAAGCCGTCTCCTAGAATGTGTGTAATGGGAATATTCTACTTGGTTCTCCTAACAGGCCACACGCTCATCACCATAAGAACTAAATATTGTGAATAGTTGTAACTGGAGGGTCAGCATGACAATAAAACCAGTCAGACTACAAGGCCCAACAAGTCCTTCATTCCAAAAAGTGATGGCTCCCTACCCTGCACTGAAGGAGACGTACATGTATGCACTTGGTTCCATCATTTTAAAGTGGTTGTAAAAGTAGAACATTTTTTTTTTTTTTTAACCTTAAATACATTATCTGCATGAAGGCTAAGAAAACTTCTTTACACAGGATCCCCCCAGCCCCCACTCTCCTGAGCCTGATCTCAATCCAGCGCTGCATCTCTCTCCTTGGTGGACATACAGGCAGCAGCTGGAGCCATTGGCTCCTGATGCTGCCAATCACAGCCTGTGAGGAGTGGGCCGAGCCAAGCCACACTGCATGTGTCTACGGACACACACAGTGCAGCTCGGGATCAACCCCACACAAGTGCCGCTATAGAAAGTGGTTTGCTATGGGGACACCAGGCAGGGGGAAGGAGCCAGGAGCACTGGCGGGGGATCCCAGAAGAGGAGCATCAGGGCTGCTCCGTGCAGACCAAAAAAAAAAAAAAGTAGCTCATAAAGTTTTTATAAACCATAGTCAGGAAATCTCATCAGACATTCGTACAGGTTCCCCAAACAACGCCATTTGTGGTGAAACGTACGTCGGGAGGTTGACGCTCTGACGTCATCGCCATTTTCAGTGTGGACGGGTGCTTGCTATGCCGGCCGGCTGTTTGCTGTATTTTTACATACTCATGTGATTTTCTACCTTTATCTATTAAATCGTTTTTATCAGTATTACACTATGGCCAGTTTCTTTTTATTTACATGCATGTGAGATGTCATTTTGGAGTCTCTGCTGTATCCCCCGGTTCCTGCCGCAAGCAGTCCAGAACGCCAATGGATCTCTCATACTGCTATTGAACATAAGCTGTGGTTGGCTTGCCTTGCGGTAAGCGCATTATTTGCCTGGTGGTGGATCACGTAGTGTGGTGTGGTTAACCAATACTGAACACAAGCTGTTGTTGGCTTGCCTTGTGCTACGATGTATACAGTCTAAGAGCACCATCTGGATTCTCCACACCAAGACGTGATACAGGTTGGTGTTCGCTTGCCTTGCGGTAAGCGCAATTATTGGGTATTTGCAGATACTGTATGGGTTGTCACTCAAATTTTTTACACCGTTGACTCTGGTTGGATTCACCCAAGGGGTCTTTCTTGGACTGTTTTCAGATCATTACTTCACATTTTTATTTTCTGTTACTATATATGGACACTTATTTTTATTCGCAAATATTACATATGGACACTCATGTTTGATTCATACATACATGTGTTGACCCATGTACTTTTCATAATTTGATTTTTAATATTTTTCAACATCTTTGTATTTATATATGTATTTCCTCACGGAAGTCTTTGAGATTGCTTCACGTGTTTCACTTATATTTAGCGCGGTTATTTCTTTTTTATTAGTTCTTTTTTATTCGTACAGCAGCTTAGGCAATCTAGCGAGCATCAATGGTTGTAAAATAAGAGAATCATTGCGGAAGTCAGATAAATTTAGCCTCAATCATCGGTCGTGATCAGTGGGAAGATAGGGCCCCATCATTGGCGCCGGTGGGAAGATAGGACCACGTCATAGGCGCCAGCGGGACGATTGGATCCCCACCATTGACGCCGACGGGACGATTTGATTTTTTTTAATGATTTTTTTATCACTTTTTATTATTTTTTACTCTTATTTTTGGATTTTGTCATTTCTTGCTACATTTTTTTCTTAGTTTTCCTCTTAACATTTATTATTTTTTTATTATTCTTTTTTTTGTTTATATATATTTTTTTATTTTCATTGCATATATATTTTTTCTATATCTTAGTTTTGATATTTCTTACTGTAGACAAAATGTACATTCACATGGTGGTATACATACAGTATCTCACAAAAGTGAGTACACCCCTCACATTTTTGTAAATATTTTATTCTATCTTTTCATGTGACAACACCGAAGAAATGACACTTTGCTACAATGTAAAGTAGTGAGTGTACAGCTTGTATAACAGTGTAAATTTGCTGTCCCCTCAAAATAACTCAACACACAGCCATTAATGTCTAAACCACTGGAAACAAAAGTGAGTACACCCCTAAGTGAAAATGTCCAAATTGGGCCCAAAGTGTCAATATTTTGCGTGTCCACCATTATTTTCCAGCACTGCCTTAACCCTCTTGGACATGGAGTTCACCAGAGCTTCACAGGTTGCCGCTGGAGTCCTCTTCCACTCCTTCATGATGACATCACAGAGCTGGTGGAGGTTAGAGACCTTGCACTCCTCCACCTTCCGTTTGAGGATGCCCCACAGATGCTCAATAGGGTTTAGGTCTGGAGACATGCTTGGCCAGTCCATCACCTTTACCCTCAGCTTCTTTAGCAAGGCAGTGGTCGTCTTGGAGGTGTGTTTGGGGTCATGTTGGAATACTGCCCTGCGGCCCAGTCTCTGAAGGGAGGGGATCATGCTCTGCTTCAGTATGTCACAGTACATGTTGGCATTCATGGTTCCCTCAATGAACTGCAGTTCCCCAGTGCCGGCAGCACTCATGCAGCCCCAGACCATGACACTCCCACCAACATGCCTGACCGTAGGCAAGACACACTTGTCTTTGTACTCCTCACCTGGTTACCGCCACACACGCTTGACACCATCTGAACCAAATAAGTTTATCTTGGTCTCATCAGACCACAGGACATGGTTCCAGTAATCCATGTCCTTAGTCTGCTTTTCTTCAGCAAACTTTTTTCGTTTGTGGGCTTTCTTGTGCATCATCTTTAGAAGAGGCTTCCTTCTGGAATGACAGCCATGCAGACCAATTTGATGCAGTGTGCGGCGTATGGTTTGAGCACTGACAGGCTGACCCCCCACCCCTTCAACCTCTGCAGCAATGCTGGCAGCACTCAAATGTCTATTTCCTAAAGACAACCTCTGGATATGACGCTGAGCACGTGCACTCAACTTCTTTGGTCGACCCTGGCGAGGCCTGTTCTGAGTGGAACCTGTTCTTTTAAACCGCTCTATGGTCTTGGCCACCGTGCTGCAGCTAAGTTTCAGGGTCTTGTCAATCTTCTTATAGCCTAGGCCATCTTTATGGAGAGCAACAATTCTTTTTTCAGATCCTCAGAGAGTTCTTTGCCATGAGGTGCCATGTTGAACTTCCAGTGGCCAGTATAAGGCTCGGTTCACACTAGGACGACTTGTCAGGCGACCTAGGTTGCCTGACAAGTAGCGTCCCGTTCAGTACAATGGAACCGTTCTAATCGGAGCGACGCAAGTCGCTCCGACTTAGAAAAAGGTTCCTGTACGACTTTGGGGGCGACTTGGGGCGACTTGCATAGACTTCTATACAGAAGTCGTTTTGCAAGTCGCCCGGGCAGTCGTGTGCAGGTCGCCTCAGCGAGGCGACCTGCAAGTCGTGCCGCCTCTGGTGTGAACCGAGGCTTAGAGAGTGAGAGCGATAACACCAAATTTAACACACCTGCTCCCCATTCACACCTGAGACCTTATAACACTAACCAGTCACATGACACTGGGGAGGGAAAATGGCTAATTGGGCCCAATTTGGACATTTTCACTTAGGGATGTATTAACTTTTGTTGCCAGAGGTTTACACATTAATGGCTGTGTGTTGAGTTATTTTGAGGGGACAGCAAATTTACACTGTTATACAAGCTGTACACTCACTACTTTACATTGTAGCAAAGTGTCATTTCTTCAGTGTTGTCACATGAAAAGATATAATAAAATAATTTACATAAATGGGAGGGGTGTACTCACTTTTGTGAGATACTGTAGTGTTTTTATATCCTTATAAAGCGGTCAGGATACTAATTACATCACTCAGCACCTGTGACAGGTGGGGGTGGTCCTATTAAAGGAGTGTTGATTTTGTTTACCTTATGTTTTGCGGAAGCAAATTGTCAGTGTGAAACGCATCAACCTATATTCAAGGTCCTGGTGGCAATCACTAGTACAGTTCTAATAAACACTGTTGGACCGGCGGTGGTGTGCAGCCAAATTATTTTTGTCTCTACTACTACTACTACTACGGATGAGAGCCGGGGGATAGCACCCAGTCCTCTTGGATATTCCACTCACCTGGAGCAGCTTACCGCTCTCTCTTTTCCCTGCCGGTGGGACAATAGCACCCCGTCATTGTCGCCGGTGGGAGGACAAAAGCACCCCCCCCTCTTAATTGGCACCACGTGACAATAGCGCCCCCTCATCATTGGCGCCAACGGGACAATAGCACCCCCTCACTGGTGCCAACTGGACAATAGCACCTCCCCGTATTGGCGCCAACGGGACAATAGCACTTCCCCTCATTGGCGCCATCGGGACAATAACACCCCCCCCTCATTGGCACCAACGGGACAATAGCACCCCCCTCATTGGCGCCAACAGGACAATAGCACCCCCCTCATTGGCGCCAACGGGACAATTGCACCCCCCTCATTGGCGCCAATGGGACAATAGCACCTCCCCTCATTGGTGCCAATGGGACAATAGCACCTCCCCTCATTGGTGCCAATGGGACAATAGCACCTCCCCTCATTGGCGCCAATGGGACAATAGCACCTCCCCTCATTGGCGCCAATGGGACAATAGCACCTCCCCTCATTGGCGCCAACGGGACAATAGAACCTCCCCTCATTGGCACCAACGGGTCAATAGCACCTCCCCTCATTGGCACCAACGGGTCAATAGCACCTCCTGTCATTGATGCCGGTGGGACAATAGGGCCCCGTCATTGGTGACAGGACGAATGGACCCCACCAGTGATGCCAGGGGGACAATAGCACCCTATCACTGGCGCCATTGTGACAATAGCACCCCATTATTGGTGGTGGTGGGATGATAAAACACGGCCATTGGCATCAGTGGCATAGTCAGACCCCATCATTGGAGGGATAATAATACTCCATCATTGGTGTCAGTGGGATTAAATGTGTCCCAATCCTTGGGTGTCATTGAATGTGAGCACAATAAAAGCCCACCATTGCATTGGATAACTGACCTGATATCACACCCCTACTCTGCTCTTTGAGTGTCAGGAGATCCCTCAGCCCAACACATCCCCATCCATATCTGATGTGCCAGGAGCTGGAAGGCACTGGGCTCCTACAGTTTGGGAGATTGAGGGCTGGGTCATACCATAATATGGAGCAGGAAAGGCACATTTCCCACACATCAATGCACTGCCCTTGTGAGATGGGAGCAGTTATCATTGGTAACGGCATTCCCAACGCATCTATCAAATGCAGTGTGTTTGCAGCCACCAAATTGCATATTAGTGCAGATGCAGTTTGGCACAGAGCGATTTGCAAAAGTAGCGCCTGTACTCATTTTTGTGTATATGGCAACCCATTGAAATGAATGGGCTGTCAAAACCGCAACATGCAGGAAACCGCAAGAAAGCACACATTCTGGTGTGACCCGGTGTTCTGCCGAGAAAGTTCCGCTCGGCGGATTAGTTCCCCCCTCTACTGCGCATGCGCAGTAGAAGGCGGCGGAAATAGCCGAAGCGGAACAGCTGAAAATCAGCTGTACACGGCGCCTGTAAGAGGGCCCCTCGCCACACTTCGGGCACGGCCTCGCTGCGCTCGGCATTTTTAGATTCCCCCTCTAGGTCCACTTGGATAGTGGGAGAGGAACCTGGACCCAGAGCGCAGGCGCCGTGTACAGCTGATTGAAGCGTTTGAGCTTCGGCTATCTCCGGCGGCCGACAGTAGTACGTACTGCGCAGGCGCCGCGCCTGCGCAATACAGGGGGGGAACCTATCCGCCGAAGGAACTTATTCGGCAAGACACCGGCCCTTAAGCTCCCAGAAGACCACTCCAAAATATCAAGAAGGCCTGCCAGCAAACTGCACAGGCTATGGCTTCCCAGAGACCTGTGCTGCACAGCCCCGCCCCCATTTAATGTTCTACACATCAGAGGACTTGCAGAAAGATGAGGTGACATGGTGCCCCATCCAGTCCACACTGGGCCCCCTTCATTCATAAGAAGATATTATTACCTCCTCCTCGCTGGGCACACACTCTCCAAGCTCACACTGCTTTCATCAAGTCTCTTGGAACAATAATCCCTCTCCTAATACTACTTCCGGGCTTCAACAAAATGGCCGCCGTCCCTCCTGCTCTGAGGACACTTGCTCTTACTATCTAACTGATCAACACCCTCTAGTGGTGGTGTTTCATCAGATTTGGCGACCCGTCAGAATGTGCAACAGAAGTGACGTTTCGTCACCGCCATCTTGCTACACCCCGCACTCCTCCAAAATAAAGATACATCTTATTACACCTACCGGAGTTTTGCATGTTACACTTTTTTAAACAGGGGTATTCTTACTTCCCTCATTCATACTTTTGCTGATAGGTGTCCCACATATATATATATATATATATATATATATATATATATATATATATATATATATATATATATATATATATATATATATATATATATATATATATGGGACACCTATCAGCAAAAGTATGAATGAGGGAAGTAAGAATGAGGGACACCTATCGGCAAAAAAAAAATAAAAAAAAAATATATATAATCAGCAAAAGTATGCAGGCATAGGACACACCCCATGCCACGCCCCCTTAAAGGAGAATTGTACAAAAAAACAGGATTGGTTAAACCCACAAGTGCTTTTTTTTTACCACTACTATTCATTTATATTGGCTTGTGGAATTTACAAATGCAGCAATTTAGAAATCAGATGAAAGGTTTAGCGCTGGGAAAAAAGAATAAAAAAGTGCATTTTATATACAATTATATAGATCAGACCCAAATGAGGAGGAAAGAGGGACAGAGGGACATTGCTCCAAATCAAGGACAATCCCTCGAAATCAGGGACAGTTGGAAGCTATGTATACAGTAACCAGCCACTTTATTAGGTAGACCTGTTCAGTTGCTTGATAACACAAATTACTAATTAGCCAATCACATGGCAGCAGCTCAATGCATTTAGGCATCGAGGCGTGGTGAAGATGACTTGCTGAAGTTCAAACCGAGCATCTGAAAGTTGATTTAAGTGACTTCTAACGTGGCATGGTTGTTTGTGCCAGACGAGGTGGTCTGAGTATTTCAGAAAAACTGCTGATCTACTGGGATTTTTACACACAACCATCTCTTGGGTTTACAGAGAATGGTCCAAAAAAGGGAAAATATCCAGTGAGCGGCACTTGTGTGGCGGAAAATGCCTTGTTGATGTCAGAGGAGAATGGGTTTGAGATGATAGAAAGGCAACAGTAACTCAAATAAGCACTCGTTACAACCAAGGTATGCAGAATACCATCTCTAAACGCACAATGCATTGAACCTTGATGTAGATGGGCTACAGCAGCAGAAGACCACACCGGGTGACACTCCCGTCAGCTAAGTATAGGAAACTGAGGCTACAATTCACACAGGCTCACCAAAATTGTACAATAGAAGATTGGAAAAATGTTGCCTGGTCTGATGGGTCTCGATTTCAGCTGCAACATTTAGATGGTAGGGTCAGAATTTGGTGTAAACAACATGAAATCATGGATCCATCCTGCCTTATATCAATGGTTCAGGCTGGTGGTGGTGTAATGGTGTGGGGGATATTTTCTTGGCACACTTTGGGCCCCTTAGTACCAATTGAGGATCATTTAAACACCACGGCCTACCTGAGTATTGTTGCTGACCATGTCCATCCCTTTATGACTACAGTGTACTCATCTTCTGATGGCTCCTTCCAGCAGGATAATGCACCATGTCACAAAGATCCAATCATCTCACCACTGGATTCTTGAACATGACAATGCGGTCACTGTACTCCAATGGCCTCCACCAGGGATGGGCGAACGGTTCGGCCCTAGCATGAGTTCAGGCCGAACATTTGCCTGTTCGGCCGTTCGCCAAACATCCCGAATTTTAGTGTGTTTCCCACCGAGGAACACCCTGTAATGCACTGAGCACTGCACAGTGCATTCTGTGCCCTGATTGGGCAAAGCTTCGCCCAATCGGGGGCATAGTGTAAGTCGGTTGTTAAGGAACAGGCCGCCACGCCCTTAGCAACCGATGAGTCATCATCTGTCAATTGGTTTCCCCGCTGATAGATGAATTAAAAAAAAATGCCGGTAAAAAAAATAAAGAATAAAACGACATGGGCACCCTTCAGGCCTGGTGTGGATTTTAAGGGGAACCCCACACCAAAATATTTTTTTAAAACGGCGTGGGGTCCCCCCCAAGGTCCATAGCAGACCCTTAGCCAAGCATGCAGCCCCGCAGGTCAGGATAGGGGGGGCGAGCGAGTGCCCCCTCCTAAACCAGACCACATGCCCTAAACATGGGGGGGTGCTTTGGGGGCAGGGGGGCTCTGCACCCCCCCACCCCAAAGCACCTTGTCCCCATGGGGACAAGGGTCTCTTCCCAACAACTCTGGGCTGCAGTTGTCGGGGTCTGCGAGTGGGGGTTTATCAGAATCTGGAAGCCCCCTCTAAAAAGGGGGCCCCCAGATCCTGACCCCCCCCTATGTGAATGGGTATCGGATACATCGGACCCATTCACCAAAAAAGTGTCAAAAAGTAATAACCACAAGAAACAGTTTTTGACAAATCCTTTATTAAATAAAAAAAATTGTGTCCCGCTGTGTAAATCCACCATCAATCATGACACCCGCCGGACCCAAAAAATAGAAAAAATGGAAAACGCTGTATGCTCTCTCTTCGTTTTGACAGCTCCTATATAGGCAAGGGGCGGGGCCACCTGGTTACGTCACGCGAAGGCACCACCCCCTTCTGATGTCACATGATTATTTTTTTATTGTAATCGCGAGTCATTTTAAATGGGATTTTTTTTCTTTAGATATTTCATATTTTGCTGTAGCATGTTCTGTATATGCTACAAATGCGCCACTTTACTGGCACATTAAGGGGAACCCCAGGGACGATATTTAAAAGGAAGTTTTATTTTTCATTGTTGCACTTTACGCATCATTAAAATTACTGCTCCTGAAAAATGTCTCCCAGGGCAGTACCCAGACCCCCATATCCCTTTTACGGCTAATTTATTGCATATAAGCCTGCATTTTTGCTGCTCGGCTCCCTTTGTCTTCAATGGGGTTTGCTGCATTTCCCCTCTTCAGGAGTTCTGCTGCGGACTGAACATGGGGGTGTAGCCAGGTCTCCGGCCTTGTGCAGTCTAATGAGGACCTCCAAGACCAAAGATAGCTGACATATCCTTCAATATGTAGTGGGTTGTGAGGCATAGTGGGTGCCAAGGTGGTGAAAGTCATTGGGTGCCAGACACTTCTTGGATGTAAAAGAGATTTTGCAAGAATGCTGTCTCCTATGGTAACAGTCTTTAACAGTTCCTAACTCGTAACAGTCCTTTCATCTCCACTACAACTGCCTCTTGTAGTTCTTCAACACTGAGCTCTCGATCTTTCACTAGATCCTCTGATTCACTGACTCTGAATCCCTTGAGCTCCTCCAAGGTTTGCGGTGGTATCCCCTCAAGCATCACCCACGCTTTCCTGCTGGGTCCCTAGCTTGGCACTCCAGATACTTCTCAAGATTCACCCCTGCTAACGGCGAGGTCCCTGGCTTGACTCACAAGGCTGCTCTGCAAGCGTCTCCTCTGCGGGTTGGGTCCCTGACTTGATCACCGCCTGAAGTTTCCCATTTCTCCACTGTGCCCGTTCGGTGAAAATGCTACTCCAGTACTTGCTTCAGTTACTCACTGTGGTTCCTGGTAAAGGTGGTTGGTCCCTTTGTGGCAACAGCTTCCCTTCTACCTCAGACCACAGACAGGTTCTCCGACCAGCAGAACCATCACTTCTGGTTGGACTGCAAGCCGCAATCCCAACCCTGTGCTGCTCTCCTTACTTCTGGATAGGCCCTCAGACAGCCTAGCAGTCAGATGCCCCCAGGATTGGGGATGGGTGAACGGTTCGGCCAAAGCATACGTTTGGGACTAACTTTCGCTGTTCGGCGAACATCCGAACAAAGGCGTCGTTTGACCACAATGCATTGTGACGTTGAACAGTGCATTGCAAGCCCTGATTGGCCGAAGCAGTGAAAGCTTCAGCCAATCAGGACACAAAGCACTATCAGAGTCATGATTGGACACTGTCGTCATGACTTTATCCAATCATGGCTCATTCCCGCCCCACAGTATAAAAATATTCTTTCAATGGCAGCCATTTTCAGTGTGATTTTGGAGAGAGATAGAACAGGGCTCTGTTAAGTGCTATTAGTTAGTGTGCTATACTGTGCTATTTTGCTTTAATTGTCAGTGTAGAATACTAGTTTAGAGTCAGTCTAGGGATAGTGTGAGTGTAGTGAGGAGGACCATCATTCAGCTTTGCATAGTGTGCAGCTAGAGTAGGGACAGCTCAGATAGTTTCAGTGTAGTGTAAAGCTAGAGTAAAAACAGTTCAGATAGCATCAGTGTAGTGAGGGTTGAACACTGTATATTTGATTGTGTTACTGCCAGTTTAACACCATTTACTTCTGTGTGCGTTACTGCCAGTTTAACGCCATATAGTTTTGTGTGCATTACTGCCAGTTTAACGCCATGTAGTTTTGTGTGCGTTACTGCCAGTTTAACGCCATATAGTTTTGTGTGCGTTACTGCCAGTTTAACTACATATAGTTCTGTGTGCGTTACTGCCAGTTTAACGCCATATAGTACTGTGTGCCTTACTGCCAGTTTAACGCCATGTAGTTTTGTGTGCGTTACTGCCAGTTTAACGTCATATAGTTTTGTGTGCCTTACTGCCAGTTTAACGCCATATAGTTCTGTGTGCGTTACTGCCAGTTTAACGTCATATAGTTTTGTGTGCGTTACTGCCAGTTTAACGCCATATAGTTTTGTGTAGGTTACTGCCAGTTTAACGCCATATAGTTTTGTGTGCGTTACTGCCAGTTTAACATCATATAGTTCTGTGTGCGTTACTGCCAGTTTAACGCCATATAGTTTTGTGCATTACTGCCAGTTAAAGGCCATTTACTTTTGTGTGCGTTACTGCCAGTTTAAACTGCCATATAGTTTTGTATGCGTTACTGCCAGTTTAACGCCATATAATTCTGTGTGTGTTACTGCCAGTTTAACGCCATATAGTTCTGTCTGTGTTCACTAGAGCTTCACAGGTTGTCACTGGAGTCCTCTTCCACTCCTCCATGATGACATCACAGAGCTGGTGAATGTTAGAGACCTTGCGCTCCTCCCTAAGTGAAAATGTCCAAATTGGGCCCAATTAGCCATTTTTCCTCCCTAGTGTCATGTGACTTGTTAGTGTTACAAGTTCTCAGGTGTGAATGGGGAGCAGGTGTGTTAAATTTGGTGTTATCGCTCTCTCTCTCTCTCTCTCTCTCTCTCTCATACTGGTCACTGGAAGTTCAACATGGCACCTCATGGCAAAGACCTTTCTGAGGATCTGAAAAAAAGAATTGTTGCTCTACATAAACATGGCCTAGGATATAAGAGGATTGCCAAGACCCTGAAACTGAGCTGCAGCACGGTGGCCAAGACCATACAGCCGTTTAACAGGACAGGTTCCACTCAGAACCGGCCTCGCCATGGTCGACCAAAGAAGTTGAGTGCATGTGTTCAGCATCATATCCAGAGGTTGTCTTTGGGATCGCACACTGCATTAAATTGGTCTGCATGGCTGTCATCCCAGAGGGAAGCCTCTTCTAAAAATGATGCACAAGAAAGCCCGCAAACAGTTTGCTGAAGACAAGCAGACTAAGGACACGGATTACAGGAACCATGTCCTGTGGTCTGATGAGACCAAGATAAACTTATTTGGCTCAGATGGTGTCAAGCGTGTGTGGCGGCAACCAGGTGAGGGGTACAAAGACAAGTGTGTCTTGCCTACAGTTAAGCATGGTGGTGGGAGTGTCATAGTCTGGGGCTGCATGAGTGCTGCCGGCACTGGGGAGCTACAGTTCATTGAGGGAACCATGAATGCCAACATGTACTGTGACATACTGAAGCAGAGCATGATCCCCTCCCTTCGGAGACTGGGTTGCAGGGCAGGATTCCAACATGATAACCGACCCCAAACACCTCCAAGACAACCACTGCCTTGCTAAAGAAGCTGAGGGTAAAGGTGATGGACTGGCCAAGCATGTCTCCAGACCTAAACCCTATTGAGCATCTGTGGGGCATCCTCAAATGGAAGATGGAGGAGCGCAAGGTCTCTAACATCCATCAGCTCCGTGATGTCATCATGGAGGAGTGGAAGAGGACACCAGTGGCAACCTGTGAAGCTCTGGTGAACTCCATGCCCCAGAGGGTTAAGGCAGTGCTGGAAAATAATGGTGGCCACACAAAATATTGACACTTTAGGCCCAATTCGGACATTTTCACTACGGGGTGTACTCATTTTTGTTGCCAGCGGTTTAGACATTAATGGCTGTGTGTTAAGTTATTTTGAGGGGACAGCAAATTTACACTGTTATACAAGCTGCACACTCACTACTTTGTAGCAAAGTGTCATTTCTTCAGTGTTGTCACATGAAAAGCTATATAAAATATTCACAAAAATGTGAGGGGTGTACTCACTTTTGTGAGATACTATATATATATATATATACACACACACACACACATTATCCATAACTTTATGACCCACCCTCCCAATTGAGTAGGTCCCCTTTTACCTCCAAAACAGCCCTGACCCATCGAGGCGTGGACCCCACTAGACCTGTAAAGGTCCGCTGTGGTATCTGGCACCAAGCCGTCAGTAGCAGATCCTTTAAGTCCTGTAAGTTGGGAGGTGGGGTCTCCATGGATCAGATTGTTTTTTCCAGCACACCCTACAGCTGCTCAATTGGATTGAGATCTGGAGAATTTGGAGGCCTAATCAACACCTTACACCAGTTGTCTTCCTCAAACCAATCTTGAACCATTTTTGCAGTGTGGCAGGGTGCATTATCCTGCTGAAAGAGGCTGCTGCCATCAGGGAATACCGTTTCCATGAAGATGTGTACTTGGTCACCAACAATGTTTAGGTAGGTGGTTTGTGTCAGGTAACATCCACATGAATGGCAGAACCCAATGTTTCCCAGCAGAACATTGCCCAAAGAATCACACTTTGGGAAGCCTTCTTCCCACACTGCATCCTGGTGCCAGCTCTTCCTCAGGTAAGTGACGCACACCCACCCAGCCATCCAGATGATGTAAAAGAAAACGTGATTTATCAGACCAGACCACCTTCTTCTATTGCTCTGTGGGTCCAGTTCTGATGATCAGGTGCCTATTGTAGATGCTTTTGGCTATGGACGCGGGTCAGCATGGGCACCCTGACCGGTCTGCTGCTACACAGCCCCATACACAACAAACTGGTTTCCATTTTTTCTGCCCCTAGTAGTACTATCATTTGGGGCAATATATGCCCAAAAATGAATGTCTAAGATGCAGACTGCTTATGTTCTGGGCATACTGCCCTAAACATTACTACCATCCAGCAGCCCCTCATAGAGAGTGGATGGTGCACCTGTGCTCTTCACCTGCACCTAAACACCCAGCGTGCATAGAGCCCAAGGTCTCATTCACACTGGTGTGGGCAAACATGCATTTAAAAGACATTTCTAAAACACATAAAGGCATTTTTTTTAAACAGAGCCACTTATGCTGTGTGTTTACCTGCATTTAGATGCGTTTAGAGATAAAATAAATCTGTGCATCCAGGATCTGATTAGAAACAAATTACAGCAAAACACACCTAAATCTGCTTTAACCACTTGACCTCCGGGAGGTCATGACCAGGACATTTTTTGTTATTCAGCACTGCGCTACTTTAACTGGCAATTGCGCAGTCATGCAACACTGTACGGAAATGACACCTATATTTTTTCACACAAATAGAGTTTTCTTTTGGTAGCATTTGATCACCACTGGGTTCTTTTATTTTTTGCGATATGAACGAAAAAATACCAAAAATTCTATTTTAAAAATGTATTACTTTCTGTTGCAAAACAATTTCTTCATAAATTCACGTCAAAGTGTATTCTGCTACGTGTCTTTGTTAAAAAAAAAAAATCTTAAAAGGTGTACTAATTGGTTTGTGTGAAAGTTATACTGGTAATGGTGGTGATCAGCGACTTATAGTGGGGCTGTGACTTTATTCCATAGATGGATGGAATCTCGGCCCGTGCAGCAGGGACTGATTGAGATTCAATCCATTTATGGCAGGGTTTTTCAACTGGGGTCCCGTGGCACCCTGGGATGCCGAGTTCTCAGGATTAGCCACTGACACATCCTGGTCAGAGCGCTACTCTGTGTTAACTCCCTATGCAGTACAAGAGAGAGAGAGAGAGAGAGAGAGAGAGAGAAGAGAGAGAGAGAGAAGAGAGAGAGAGAGAAGAGAGAGAACGACTCACTCCTCCTCCCTGCAGCTATGTGTACTATTGCCAGCAAAGCAGAAAGCTGTGCATGCCGCCCACCCATGTCCTACCAAACGATGATGTCATTGGTTATGTCGGGCAGCGCTACAGCTTTCTGCTTTGCCAGTGTAATGTCAATTAGTGCCTCCCGTCGAAAAAAGCCTCCTACGTTACGTCACTCCAGCTGATTTCCCGATCAGCTGGCGTGACGTGAGACTGCACATGCGCAGTTCGTCGGATGCATTTTCCCGACAGCGAGCGCGCAGAGGGAGAGAATCTAATTGCTAGATTCTGCCTCGCTCTCCGCGCAACGTCATAGAGGGCGGATTGTGGCATGATCGCAATCTTGGATTTCCATTGGGTGGGTGGATTGTGGGGCGTGATCTTTTGGCATGAATTTTTGGATTCCTATGCCTATCTCATTGGATTCCTATGCACAGAGCTTGCTTCTGGACGTGGACGGTGGTTTTCTGGACAAGGACGTGGACGGTGGTTGCTTCTGGACGAGGATGCGGAGTTCTCCCTTAGATCAGTGTTCCTTGCGGAGTTCTCCCTTAGATCAGTGTTCTCTGCAGAGTTCTCCCTTAGATCAGTGTTCTCTGCGGAGTTCTCCCTTAGATCAGTGTTCTCTGCGGAGTTTTCCCTTAGATCAGTGTTCTCTGCGGAGTTCTCCCTTAGATCAGTGTTCTCTGCGGAGTTCTCCCTTAGATCAGTGTTCCTTGCGGAGTTCTCCCTTAGATCCGTGTTCCTTGCGGAGTTCTCCCTTAGATCAGTGTTCCTTGCAGAGTTCTCCCTTAGATCAGTGTTCCTTGCAGAGTTCTCCCTTAGATCAGTGTTCTCTGCGGAGTTCTCCCTTAGATCAGTGTTCTCTGTGGAGTTCTCCCTTAGATCAGTGTTCTCTGCGGAGTTCTCCCTTAGATCAGTGTTCCTTGCGGAGTTCTCCCTTAGATCAGTGTTCCTTGCAGAGTTCTCCCTTAGATCAGTGTTCTCTGCGGGGTTCTCCCTTAGATCAGTGTTCCCTGCGGAGTTCTCCCTTAGATCAGTGTTCCTTGCAGAGTTCTCCCTTAGATCAGTGTTCCTTGCAGAGTTCTCCCTTAGATCAGTGTTCTCTGCGGGGTTCTCCCTTAGATCAGTGTTCTCTGCGGGGTTCTCCCTTAGATCAGTGTTCCTTGCGGAGTTCTCCCTTAGATCAGTGTTCTCTGCGGGGTTATCCTTTAGATCAGTGTTCTCTGTGGAGTTCTCCCTTAGATCAGTGTTCTCTGCGGAGTTCTCCCTTAGATCAGTGTTCCTTGCGGAGTTCTCCCTTAGATCAGTGTTCCTTGCAGAGTTCTCCCTTAGATCAGTGTTCTCTGCGGGGTTCTCCCTTAGATCAGTGTTCCCTGCGGAGTTCTCCCTTAGATCAGTGTTCCTTGCAGAGTTCTCCCTTAGATCAGTGTTCCTTGCAGAGTTCTCCCTTAGATCAGTGTTCCTTGCAGAGTTCTCCCTTAGATCAGTGTTCTCTGCGGGGTTCTCCCTTAGATCAGTGTTCTCTGCGGGGTTCTCCCTTAGATCAGTGTTCCTTGCAGAGTTCTCCCTTAGATCAGTGTTCCTTGCAGAGTTCTCCCTTAGATCAGTGTTCTCTGCGGGGTTCTCCCTTAGATCAGTGTTCTCTGCGGGGTTCTCCCTTAGATCAGTGTTCCTTGCGGAGTTCTCCCTTAGATCAGTGTTCTCTGCGGGGTTATCCTTTAGATCAGTGTTCTCTGTGGAGTTCTCCCTTAGATCAGTGTTCTCTGCGGAGTTCTCCCTTAGATCAGTGTTCCTTGCGGAGTTCTCCCTTAGATCAGTGTTCCTTGCAGAGTTCTCCCTTAGATCAGTGTTCTCTGCGGGGTTCTCCCTTAGATCAGTGTTCCCTGCGGAGTTCTCCCTTAGATCAGTGTTCCTTGCAGAGTTCTCCCTTAGATCAGTGTTCCTTGCAGAGTTCTCCCTTAGATCAGTGTTCTCTGCGGGGTTCTCCCTTAGATCAGTGTTCCTTGCGGAGTTCTCCCTTAGATCAGTGTTCTCTGCGTGGTTCTCCCTTAGATCAGTGTTCTCTGCGGGGTTCTCCCTTAGATCAGTGTTCTCTGCGAGGTTCTCCCTTAGATCAGTGTTCTCTGCGAGGTTCTCCCTTAGATCAGTGTTCTCTGCGGGATTCTCCCTTAGATCAGTGTTCTCTGCGGGGTTCTCCCTTAGATCAGTGTTCTCTGCGGGATTCTCCCTTAGATCAGTGTTCTCTGCGGGATTCTCCCTTAGATCAGTGTTCTCTGCGGGATTCTCCCTTAGATCAGTGTTCCTTGCAGAGTTCTCCCTTAGATCAGTGTTCCTTGCGGAGTTCTCCCTTAGATCAGTGTTCTCTGCGGGTTTCCCCCTTACATCAGTGTTCTCTGTGGAGTTCTCCCTTAGATCAGTGTTCCTTGCGGAATTCGCAAGGAACACTGATCTAAGGAAGAACTCCGCAAGGAACACTAATCTAAGGGAGAACTCCGCAAGGAACACTGATCTAAGGGAGAACTCCGCAAGGAACACTGATCTAAGGGAGAACTCCGCAAGGAACACTGATCTAAGGGAGAACTCCGCAAGGAACACTGATCTAAGGGAGAACTCTGCAAGGAACATTGATCTAAGGGAGAACTCTGCAAGGAACACTGATCTAAGGGAGAACTCTGCAAGGAACACTGATCTAAGGGAGAACTCCGCAGGGAACACTGATCTAAGGGAGGAGTTCTCCCTTAGATCAATGTTCTCTGCAGAGTTCTCCCTTAGATCAGTGTTCTCTGCGGAGTTCTCCCTTAGATCAGTGTTCTCTGCGGAGTTCTCCCTTAGATCAGTGTTCTCTGCGGAGTTCTGCCTTAGATCAGTGTTGATATGCACAGAGGCAACTCCCATGGGTTGTCTTTCGTCGAAAAATACATCCTACGCACTGCGCATGTCCAGTCCATACGTCACGCCACAGAGAGCGAGGCAGAATCTTAAGATTCTCTCCCTTTGCGCGCTCCCCATGGCTTGTCTCCCGTCGAAAACTGAATCCGATGAACTGCGTATGGCCAGTCCATATGTCACACCAGCTGATTGGGAAATCAGCTGGAGTGACGTAACGTAGGAGGCATTTTTTGACGGGAGGCACTAATCGACGTTACACCGGCAGTAGTACACATAGCTGCAGGGAGGAGAAGAGAGCCGCGTGGGCTGTGCTCTCTCTCTCCTCGTAGTCGCACTGCACAGGGCGTTAACACACACAGCCCACACACTGCATGGGAGTTAAGCACAGCCCACATTTGTGCTAGGTGGGGGGGTTTGGGAGGATTGTGCTAAGAAAGTGGATTGGGGGGGATTGCAGTGGGGTTTATGCTAGGGGTAGGGATGTGGGAACAAGAGGGTTCATGTTGCGATGGGGGGTTGCAGTTGGAGGATTTTTTTTCTTTTTGGGGGGGGAGGTTGTTGTAGGAGGATTTTTTTTTTTTTGGGGGGGGGGGGGGCTGTGCTAGGAGGGAGGATTTATGCTAGAAGGGAGGATTAGATGAGGTTTGTGCTAGGAGGGGCAATTTGAGGGGCTTTATGCTAGGAGGGGCAATTTGAGGGAGGGGGATGTGCTAGGAGGAGGAATTTGGGGGGCGGGGGTTGTGCTAGGAGGGGGGGGGGTTCACATTTTCCTGTACCACACAAAAATGTGCTGCCTTTTGCAGTCGCATGTGGGTGCTATTATTTCTTACTGACACCCCCACACATCTAGCAAATGCATGTACATTTGCACCCATTAAAAAATGTGACGTGTGTAAATGGATGCACCTCCTGGTGTGAACGAGCCCTCAGACTGGCGTGCCCCAGGATTGTGTACAGTTGTAAAGGTTGCCTTGAAAAATGCTGATGTATGGGCAGGCTGGCTGTACTAAAGTCGACCCATCGATTGACTTTAGTACAACCAGCCTGTCAGGTTTTTTTGCATGCAATCACTGTCGGTGGTTATAGCCACCAGCAGTAATTATTGTGTTCTGCCAGAAAAGGAAGGCTCCCTGCCAGCAGAACACAATAGCACTACGGGAGGGATTCCCCCAACAACGACTGTGTTAACGGAGCAATTTTGGGTTGCAGGAAAGAGAACCGCATCATCTATGGCTTGCCTTGCTCAAAACCCCCTCTTTTCCCCCCAGGGAATATTGCACATTTTTTTTTTCCCCATTACATTGTTCCTGTAGTTCTGCCCCCAGAACTACTTGGAATCTTCCAGGAGCCCTTTATCTACACTCAGTGACAATGAAGGTAGTAGTCTTGTTTTGCTGGGAAGAAATCAATGTGTGCATGTAGAATGGATAGTGAGTGTTAGGCAGTAGGGCTGTCAGTGCTGGGTGGAACATCAGTGGCTCAGAGACACTGTGTTCACACAAGAAGTTAGGAGCACGCTGGATTTCTGGCAGGTCAGCAGAGTATATTTCTGTACTTTTTGTGCAGCATTTTCAAAAGGAGTTAGACATGGGAAAGTGTGCATGCATTGGAAAGGATATACCTAATATATTTACCGTATATACCTGAGTATAAGCCGAGTTTTTCAGCACATTTTTTTTGTGCTGAAAGTGCCCCCCTCGGCTTATACTCAAGTCAAGTACTTTTCTGCAGCAAAAAAATGTCATTGGTGTGCAAACCCAGTGGAACTAGTAACACAACATATCCAAAGCTGGGGTTCCTAGCACCAAGTGAGCCCGAGATACGGGGCCCCAAAGTCAGTTCGGAAAATGTTCTCTGCTGCAGAAGTGCTTGACATTTTCTGAACCGAATTTGGGGCCCCGTATCTCGGGGCCACTTGGTGCTAGGAACCCCAGCTTTGCATAAATTGTAGTGCTAGTTCCATTGGCTTTGTACACCAAATTTGGGGTTCCTAGCACCGAGTGGCCCCGAGATACGGGGCCCTAATTCAGTTCGGAAAATGTCATTCTCTGCTGCAGAAAAGTGCTTGACATTTTCTGAACCGGTTTTAGGGGCCCTGTATCTCGGGGCCACTTGGTGCTAGGAACCCCAGCTTTGGATATATTGTAGTTAGGGCTTGGAGATTTTCTTAAAAAAAAAAAAAAAAAATCTTCGATTCTCTTAAAAAAAAAAAAAAACTGGATTCACGATTCGAATTGTTTTTTTTTTTTTTGGGAAACCGCGCCGGTCCCGAGGCGCTGCGGGCATGAGCTTTTAGGCGAGGCAGCGGCTTCGGCCTAGTCCGGCCTCGCGGACTAGGCCGAAGCCGCGGCCTCACCTAAAAACTCCTTGCCCACAGCTCTTCAGGCCCGGCGCGGTATCCGCGCCGGTCCGGAGGCGCTGCGGGCATGAGTTTTTAGGCGAAGCCGCGGCCTCGCCTAAAAACTCATGCCCGCAGCGCCTCGGGACCGGCGCGGTGAAAAAAAAAAAAAAAAAAAAATCTAAAAACATCGATTTGCTTAAATTTTGAATCGATTTGACCTCTCAACTCGATTCAAGATTTAAATCGATTTTTTCCCCAGCCCTAATTGTAGTGCTAGTTCCATTGTCTTTGTACACCAAATTTGGGGTTCCTAGCACTAAGTGGCCCCGAGATACGGGGCCCCAAATTCGGTCAACTGTGTCCATCTGCAGCAATGTCATTTCGGGACCCTTTGAGTCCAGAGACCCCAAATTTTGGCTGCAGCTAGGGGGCACCTAGGAACCCTTAACTACTGAGTTTGAAGTTCAGGGGACCTATGGCTGCAAATGGGCACAGTGAGGCTGCAAATGGGCACAGTGAGGCGTGCAAATGGGCACAGTGAGGCTGCAAATGGGCATTGTTGACCCTCTTTAACACTTACAGTAGCTGTGCATTTCTCACCCTAGGCTTATACTCGAGTCAATAAGTTTTCCTAGTTTTTTTGTGGTAAAATTAGGTGCCTATTTGATTTTTGCCCTGACATACACTGTAGGTTTTTCAATATACTGGTGGTGAGAAAATAATGTAGACACAAATACCAGATGATAATATTATTATAATTTTTACTGCCATTTGGTGTGATGGTGATAAAAAAGGAGCTAGTTCAGCATCAACTCGGTGCAGCCAGTGAAACCCTCAACCTTTGGTGTTTCAACATGACTACAAGACATGGGAGTCATCTCATGACAAAGATAAGATCTAGAGTCACCGGTTAAAAGAAGATGAGATCCACAGCCATGCCTTCTATCCCGTGTGCACACGCTGATGTCTGATCAGACATGCTTTCCAGGAAAAACATTTCCCGCACTCCGAACAGGAATATGGCTTTTCCCCGGTGTGAGTTTTCCGGTGCGAAGTAAGATTTGCCGTGGTGGAAAAACTTTTTCCACAGTCTGTGCAGGAATACGGCTTCTCTCCAGTGTGACTTCTCTCATGTGTAATGAGATTGCTTTTCTGAGAAAAACATTTCCCGCACTCAGAACACGAATATGGCTTTTCTCCGGTGTGAGTTTTCCGGTGTGACGCAAGATTTGTAGTGGTGGAAAAACATTTTCCACAGTCGGTGCAGAAATGTGGCCTCTCTCCTGTGTGGCTTCTCTCGTGTATAATGAGATTGCTTTTCTGAGAAAAACATTTCCCGCACTCCCGGCATGAAAAAGGCTTTTCCCCCAGGTGATGTTTAGTAAGTCCGTCTTGGTCAGGAATGCATTGCCCTATGTCAGGCGAAGAACACATCTGCGCTTTCTTATGCGTTTTAAGACCGGACATTGTGGTGAAACATTTTCCACATTCAGGACATGAAAACGGCTTCTCACCAGTGTGTGTTCTCTTATGTTTCTTAAGAATGGACAATAGAGAAAAACACTTCCCACACGCTGAACACGAGTAGGGCTCCTTGACTGTGTCAGACCCCTCGTTTGAAGGAAGATGAGCTTTCTGATTAAAACATTTGCCGCTTTCAGAAGATGAGAATGTTTCCCTCTCTGTATGGTAGATGACGGGATCACAGAGATCAGGAAAACACTCCCCATGTGTAAAGGAACCAGATGACAGATCTGCACCATGAGGTATTGGATGGAGATGTTGGGTGATGGGATTTTCTTCTGAAGAATTGATTTTGATGTCCTCATCTTCTGTTTTACCAAATGTTGAGATAACAACAATGTTATAGTTTCTGTTTTGTCCATCTGTGGGAAATAAGAAGTGACAACTATTTAAGTGTACAGTATGTCAAGCCAAAACGTACATCTTTGGAAGGGTTATTTTTCTGTCAGTGTTGCAATTGATTGCCTGCCTGGTAAAACGTCAGCAGGACATGAAGGATGGAAGAATCTCCCTAAGGGAGTCCTGGAAAAACCCATCAGGGGGTTCTAACTCTTCCTCACTCCATACATAATTAAATCTGGGAATACCTGTATTGGAATTTGGTCAGTTCTACAGAAACCAGACGAATTTCGGTCCATGTGTAACCCCCTCTGTTCAACAGAAGCTGGTCTTTTGAATGGTCCTGCTGGAAAACCAGCATTTGATCAGCTGCTGCAGCGCTGATCTGTGTATTCGGAAAGGGAGGAGCCCCCCGTTCCTGCTTGTGTGGGTGCAGGAACCTGTGAGGTTTTTTTTTACTCAACATGTATGCCTAGCTTAAAGCGGAGGTTCACACATAAATTGAACCTCCGCTTTTCGGAACCCTCCCCCCCTCGGTGTCACATTTGGCACCTTTCAGGGGGGAGGGGGGTGCAGATACCTGTCTAAGACAGGTATTTGCACCCACTTCCGGCATAGACTCCCACGGGAGTCTATGCCTCTTCCTGTCCCCCCGCGCTGTCTGCTGGGACACACACACGGGTCCCAGGAGATAGAGGGGACCAATTAGGACGAGGGGCGCGACTCGCACATGCGCAGTAGGGAATCAGGAAGTGAAGCCACAACGCTTCAGTTCCTGATTCCCTCACAGAGAATGGCGGCGGCAGGTGCCGAGGACCGAGAGACGGTTCGGCCTCGGGTGCCCACACCGCTGGATTCGGGGGACAGGTGAGTGTCCTTATTTTAAAAAGTCAGTAGCTGCAGTATTTGTAGCTGCTGACTTTAATTTTTTTTTTTTTGTCGTGGGACTCCCTCTTTAAAGTGGTTGTAAACCCTTCCATATGCCCAAAGAAGTGATTGGCGTCTTGGTGATACACAGAGATTATACAAATCCTCCTACATAAGTTGTACCTCATTATCTGCAGTCTTCTCTTCTCCACAGCCATTCAAAGTCCAGAATTTAAAAAGCTTGTCTGAGCGAACAGAAAAAAAGGGGGCGGAAGAGCTGACGTTATACTCTGCAGAGTTCAGTGAGGAGAGCCCAAAGAGCTGATTGGAGGGAAGGAACACCCGCCTCTTCAGCACAGCACAGAGGAACAGAGCTGAGGCTGTCAATCAGCTGAAGGTCCCTCCCCTGTCACTTTTTTTCTCTTGGTTTCATTAAAACTTGTCAGAAGTGATTCATGCTGATAGCAGAGGAATGACGCAGCAGACAGTATTGACACTTGGGGTTTATTTACGAAAGCTGGAGAGTGCGAAATCAGGCTCATCTGCATAGAAACCAATCAGCTTCCAGGTTTTCTTGTCAAAGCTTAATTGAATGGTGAGGTT
Organism: Aquarana catesbeiana; assembly: GCF_042186555.1. NCBI lineage: Eukaryota > Metazoa > Chordata > Amphibia > Anura > Ranidae > Aquarana > Aquarana catesbeiana. Next base: position 275,299,002 of record NC_133331.1, on the reverse strand, counting down.
AGAAGCTGATTGGCTACCATGCACAGCTGCACCAGATTCTGAGTGCCCCCGCTTTAGTAAATTAGTGCTCTGGATTGAGACAAGTACACACCATAGAGGGATATGCTTTGCTCATATTTTATGTCTGAGGTTTACAACCACTTTAGGAAAAAGAAAAAAAATCAATACACAAATATATCTGCTTTAGAAGAAGATTATAGCTAAGGGGGACTTTTGATGCATATAAGTATTCAAGCTGATCAGTCAATTCACACAAATACAGCAGGTTAGTTGTATAAAAGCATCAACCTAATAATCCTTTCTGGATAATCTCTGTAATAACATACTTTCATTAGCCCAAATAAGATACTATTATATTATACATAACTGTATTTAGTAATTATTACTCACTTGTGCTGAATACTGTGGGAATTTCTTCTTCTTTAATCCTCACATGACCTCCTTCTTCCTCCTCCTCAGCCTTGATGTCTCTCTGAGTGTTTCTGGTGTCTCCGGGGTCTGTGAATAAAGATGGGAGTGAAGCCCCCTGTACTGAGATGTATGAGAGACCCCAGAGAGTGTGTGTGGGGGGAGACTGATCACATCTCTTGGCTGGTAACACACAATGACATGATGTGAGGAGGAGAGCCGGAGTCTAATAGAGGCTGATGTCTCCTGACTCCCCCACTGGACACATACTGTCTCCCCATTACTGTCTACTGACAGAGGAGGGGGGAGAAGAAGAGATTGTTGTAGTGACTGAACAAGGAGAATCTGGGACTCTTCTCTGGATTTAGTGTTTATTACTCACCTGTGCTGATCTCTGGAGGGATCTCCTCCTTCTTACATGGATCATCACCCATCGTGTACATCTCGTCTTTTACTTCTACTTTATCTCTTAAAACTTCATTCTTAAAAGACAAAATAGTACAGATACTACAATGATGAACTATGACTTTGTATAACTCATTTAGTATATTTGTTGAAACATAATCTACCTGATCCTCCTGAGGGATCTTCTGATCTTCCTGTGTGGAGTCCCGGGAATACAGAGGACGGGGACATCTCTCTGAGGGATTTCTGTTACTGGATCCATCTGTAGGAAACACACACACTGACTGAATACATATATGCAAATTAGATGCTGGTTTCCCTGCATCCAATTCGCATGACAGGCGAGTGTGACCAGCTCTCAATGGAGCCAGTTAACAAAAGGTCTGGGGCGACCGCTGTCCGCATTCAATAGGGGTCACAGTCTGAGTCCATTTGAAGTGCGAGTTCAGGCAAAAATTCAGACCCGATTCGCACATGAACAGCGACGCATTGGACCCCAAGCAAGAAACCGCAGCCACATATGTGTGAACCTGGCCTTACAAGAAAATTAAAGTCTCCTCTTACCCGGTAATTTAAGGGTTGCCTGGCTCGCCATCATGAAATCCCCATAGAGATCCTTGGGTCTTCTGTAGGTCTCTGTATATGAAATGTAGGGTGGATTATGAATCTCAAAAAGTAATCCATTACCAGACGTCAAAGCATACAGTATATCGCCATCACACATGCCTGATGAAGGAGTCAGTGGGTTATAAGACCTAAACATTGGTGTTGGTGGAATAATAAGTCCCCATTATTGCTGTTGATTGGATAAAACTCCATCAATGTGGTTGGTAGGATAATAAGCTCCAATCATTGGCGTTAATAGGATAATAACACCCAATCATTGGTGTCGGTAGGATAAAAAGACCCAATAATTGGTTTTGGGGGGATAATAGGACCCAATCATTTGTGTTGGTGGGATAATAGGACCCAATCATTTGTGTTGGTGGGATAATAGGACCCAATCATTGGTGTCGGTGGGATAATAGGACCCAATCATTGGTGTCGGTGAGATAATAGGACCTAATCATTGGTGTCGGTGGGATAATAGGACCCAATCATTGGTGTCGGTGGGATAATAGGACCCAATCATTGGTGTCGGTGAGATAATAGGACCCAATCATTGGTTTCGGTGGGATAATAGGACCTAATCATTGGTGTCGGTGGGATAATAGGACCCAATCATTGGTGTCGGTGGGATAATAGGACCCAATCATTGGTGTCGGTGGGATAATAGGACCCAATCATTGGTGACGGTGGGATAATAGGACCCAATCATTGGTGACGGTGGGATAATAGGACCCAATCATTGGTGTCGGTGGGATAATAGGACCCAATCATTGGTGTCGGTGGGATAATAAGACTCAATCATTAGTGTAGGTGGGATATTAAGATCCAATCATTGGTGACGGTGGGATAATAGGAACCAATCATTGGTGTCGGTGGGATAATAGGACCCAATTATTGGTGACGGTGGGATAATAGGTCCCAATCATTGGTGTCGGTGGGATAATAGGACCCAATCATTGGTGTCGGTGGGATAATAAGACTCAATCATTAGTGTAGGTGGGATATTAAGATCCAATCATTGGTGACGGTGGGATAATAGGACCCAATCATTGGTGACGGTGGGATAATAGGACCCAATCATTGGTGTTGTTTGGATAATGGGACTCACTCACTGGTGTCAGTGGGATTAAATTCTCCCCAATGGTTGGGTGTCATTGAATATGAGCACAATACAAACCCACCATTGCATTGGATAACTTCTCCATCAGGCAGAACTTTTTTGTGTCATGCAGGAGATCCCGCCTCGGCTGCTGGAAGGAACTTGTTTACCGCAGAGATTTAGGGTCGGTTCACATTATAATACGGTGTGGGAAAGGTGCGTTCCATGCGCGTTTCCCACACATGAATGCACCGCCCTTGTGAGATGCACACGGGTGTCATTTTTGTTGATGGCACATCTAGCGAATGCAACACATTTGTGATAACCAAATCACATGAAACTGAAGTACTGTGTGGTTTAGTGCAGCGCAATTTGCAAATGTAGTTCCTGCACTACTTTTTGTATGTCCCCATGCCTTTCACAGCTCTGCAGAGACCACCCCCAGCACAGCCCCCCATCCAATGTTCTCCATATCAGAGGAGTTGCAGGAAGATGATGATGTGTGGAGGTGACATGGTCCCCCCATCCAGTCCGCACAGAGTGCTGGGACCCCCTTCTCTCATAATAAGAAGACATTATTACCTCCTCCTCACACACTCTGCACAATCACACTTCTTCTTCAAGTTTCTTCAAAAAATAATCTTTCGCCTAATACTACTTCCGGACTTCGAAAAAATGGCCGCCGTCCCTCCGCTCCAAAGGTTACCTTTTCTAGTCAGACCAGCATCCATTAGTGGTGTCTCCGTTTCCACACTTTGGCTCTAAGCGTCTAGAAAGCGGTCCAATCACGCCGCTTGGCGTCACTATGGTAACCAGGAAGCAGCATGGTTTACCTGGGCCCTACCGCAGAGCGGAAGTGAAGAGCATTTCCGGTGTGGGCGGGGCACACAGATGATAGAGAGGAGATAGGCAGATGTGTGGTGTTGATGGGATTCATATATTATCCAGTCTTGGCTACAATGATAATTAGATATCAGTAGTGAATTATCATATGTATTATTCTCTGTAGAGCTGGCCAGAGCAGCCAATCAGATTGTAGGTGTCATTGTCCTGGTACAGATCCCCATCTCATCCTTTTGTCCAAATGTCCTCTGTTTTATGGAAGGAGGAAAGTCCTCCAGCTGGGATATTATTTATCATATCAGTAGAAGTGCTCAACTTTCACAAGAAACTGTGTGTATGTATATATATATATATATATATATATATATATATAGACACACACACACACACGTGTATGTGTGTGTCTGTGTATATATATATATATATATATATATATATATATATATATATATGCTGATGAGCCATAACATTATGACTACCCAGTGCCCACCTAATATTGAGTAGGTCCTCTATTTGCAGCCAAAAGAGCCCTGACCTGTTGAGGCATGGACACCACTAGAGCTCTGAAGGTACGCTTTGGTATCTGACACCAGGCCGTTGCAAGGTGGGGCCTTCATTGATCGGACTTGCCGCCAGACACGCTTGACACCATCTGAACCAAATAAGTTTATCTTGGTCTCATCAGACCACAGGACATGGTTCCAGTAATCCATGTCCTTAGTCTGCTTGTCTTCAGCAAACTGTTTGCGGGCTTTCTTGTGCATCATCTTTAGAAGAGGCTTCCTTCTAGGACGAGATCCATGCAGACCAATTTGATGCAGTGTGCGGCACACTGACAGGCTGAATAGGTCCCCTTTTACCTCCAAAACAGCCCTGACCCATCGAGGCGTGGACCCCAATAGACCTGTGAAGGTCCACTGTGGTATCTGGCACCAAGCCATCAGTAGCAGATCCTTTAAGTCCTGTAAGCTGGGAGGTGGGGTCTCCATGGATCATTGTTTTTCCAGCACATCCCACAGATGCTCAATTAGATTAAGATCTGGGGAATTTGGAGGCCAAGTCACCACTTCAAACTGGTTGTTGTGTTCCTCAAAATATTTTTGAACCATTTTTGCAGGGAGGGAGGGTGCATTATTCTGCTGAAAGAGGCCATAGCCATCAGAGAATATCATTTCCATGAAGGGGTGTATTTGGTCAGCAACAATGTTTAGGTAGGTGGTTTGTGTCAGGTAACATGGTAACATCCACATGAATGGCAGCAGCCAAGTTTTCCCAGCAGAACATTGCCCAAAGCATCTCACTGCCTCTGCTACTACTACAGGTAAGCGACACGCACCCTCCTGGCCATCCACATGATGGAAAATAAAATGTGATTAATCAGGGCAGGCCATCTTCTTCCATTGCTCTGTGGTCCAGTTCTGATGCTCAAATGCCCATTGTATGCGCTTTTGGTTGGGGATATGGGTCAGCATGGACACCCTGACTGGCCAATGGCTCCCACTGCTGCTGAGTATCATGTGAGAGAGGGGAGAGAATAGCAGTAGTGCTGCATACAGGCACAACCCTGGATTGAAATCAGGCTCAGGTAAGTATTTAAGGGTGGGCTGGGGGAGAGCTGCCATTGAAAGTTTTTTTTTTATCTGAGTGCAGAGAATGCATTAAAGTGATTGTAAAGTCTGTTATTTTTATAGAAAAAAAACAAAACATGTCATACTTACCTGCTCTGTTGCAGTGGATTTGCACAGAGCAGCCCCGATCCTCCTCTTCTCGGGCCCCTCTTCTGTGATCCTGGCCCCTCGCTCCTGTTAAATGCCCCCACAACAAGCAGCTTGCTATGGGGGCACCTGAGCTGAGTTGCAGCTCCCTGTGTCCATTCAGACACAGAGCTGTGGTTTGGCCCCGCCCCCTTTCTGTCCTGAGTGGCTAACAGACTTTGATTGACAGCAGTGGGAGCCAATTGCGCCGCTGCTGTGCCTGACCCAATCAGGAGGGAGGGTTCCAGACGGCTAAGACATTTGTAGATATCGCTGGACAGAGAGGAGGCTCAGGTAAGTATAAGGGGGGCTTCTGCACACAGAAGGCTCTTTATCTCAATGCATAGAATGCATTAATATAAAAAACCCTTCTGACTTTACAACCTCTTTAAGATTTAAAAAAAAAAAAAAAATCCTTTTACCTTTACAACCACTTTAACACCATTTTTTTAAAATTGTGTTTATGTATTCTCATGTATTTATTGCATATACCTTGGATTAGGAGCATAATTCGATCCAGAAGCATGCTTGTAATCCAAAACGAGTTTTCCCATAGGAATCAATGGAAACTCAGATAATGCATTCCAGTGCTACTGCTGGTGTATGCAGTACATCATGTGGCCAGAGATGCAGGGGCGCCGGAGACACTCGGAAACGGAGTGTCTCTGAGCGTTACCGATGCCCCCGCACCTCTGGCCACATTTGGTACTGCACACCCTAGAGGCTTGAATCCTGCTCGTGAAACAACACTCGCAAATCGAGTAAAAAATAAGCTCGTATTGTGTAACGCTCATAAACCGCATTACTCACAATCCAAGGTATTACTGTTTTTGCACATTTGTCCATTTTTCTGGAAGTAAATCCCTTCCTTCATTAGGATCCGGACAAGCAGCCCCATAATTGAATTGCCCACAGATGTCCTTTTGACCCCATTCACACTTGTGTGACTTGTCATATGACTTTGGACATCAAAGTCACATGAGAGGTTGTACCCCATGTTTTCCAAAGATAACCATCCATATTTGTGCAACTTACAATCACAGCGACTTCAAAGTAGTTCATGCACTAGTTTGGTCTGACTTTCATGCAACTTGAGTGCCATAGACTTTAATGTTATCCATCAAAAGTTGCATGAAAGTCATACCCAAATGTTTTACATCCAAGTTGCACTTATCCAAATTTGCACTCCAAAGTTGCATGACTTTGGAGTCCTACAAGTGTGAATGGAGCATTAAAGTGGTTGTAAAGGCTTGTTTTTTTTTTTTTTTTTTTTTTTATTTAAAATAACAAACATGTTATACTTACCTCCACTGTGCAGCTTGTTTTGCACAGAGTGGCCCCCGATCCTCGACTTCTGGGGTCCCTCAGTGGCTCTCGCGGCTCCTCCTCACATCAGATAACCCCCTAGGAGAAGCGATCTCCCGGGGGGTTACCTTGCGGGCGCGCTCCCGAGTCCAGCATTCGGCGTCCATAGACACGAATGCCGGACTCGGCCCCGCCACTCGCGTCATTGGATTTGATTGACAGCAGCGGGAGCCAGTGGCTGCGCTGCTATCTATCTATCCAATCAAAAGCTGGGTCCCCGCGCAGAGAGGAAGAGCGCGTCTCCGCCGAGGGAAATACGGGGCTCAGGTAAGTAAAACGGGGGGGGGGGTTGGGGGTCGGTGACTGACAGAAGTTTTTTCACCTTAATGCATAGGATGCATTAAGGTGAAAAAACACGAGGGTTTACAACTACTTTAAAGTGGATGTAAACCCGATTCATGAAATTTGAGCTGGGCACATATAGCTGTATTTTTACTTATCTCTGTCCAAAGCCCTGAGTCCTGTGTCTTTCTGCTGCTCCGTTCTTCTGTTATCAGCCTGATAACATCTGACAAGTTCTTCGACAACCAAGATATAACCAGCCTGAAATTTGTGTTGGGGTAGGTGCTATAAATAGATAGCAGAGAGCTGGTCTATTCACAGCACAGCTCTGCTCTGCTTCCTTCCTTTGCCTATGTGGAGAGGGGCGTGTGCCCTTCCTCCAATAAGCTGTCACCCAGTGTATGGAAAGAATCCACACCCACAGGTGAACAGGAAGATAAAAATCTCTAATAAGATGTGCACTTTCTGAAGAATATAGCAAGCTGAAGACAGCAGATATACATGTAAAATTTGTTTAATCTCTGTGTATCATCAGAAGCTGTTCACTTCACTGGGTATATTTGAGAGTTTACATCCACTTTAATGTAATTTATTTGCATTACATTTATTAATAGTCTTAACCCAAGCTAAAGGTCCATATACTTCATCTCAGCTTGCTATTCTCTGTAGTTCCATAGCCGTTTATTTGTTTCCATGGCCGCAGCATAGTTTCCTTCCCCAGTACTATAGTAGGATTGCCCCAAAATGCATAGCCATGTTCCCACGCAGAAGAGAACAAATAGTCCTGGACAGCCGCACACCAGAATGGATAAATTCATCTTTTTATTCAAAATACAGGATCATGGGGTACACAACACGACTGTGGGGTGGTACAAAAATAGCTGACGCGTTTCACACTTACACCAAGTGCTTACTCATAGCTCATGAGACACAAGCACTCTGGTTTAAGCCCCTCTTTGAGCGGAGGATCCCACATCATCTCGTTTAATTTCTGGACTTATGTTCCCACGCATGCTGTGTGTGATGTCACCTATTGCTTGGAGTCCCAGATGCTTCTCTGCATCACTCTGCCTGTTATGGCACAGAAGACCAAGAGGCCCTGCATTCCATTCTTCCGTCCGCTTCCTTGCAGCGCTCTGCTTAGCCTGGCAGCATCCCTGTCAAAGTCTGCAGTAAGATACAGGCCTATTCTCCTTCAGTGAGCGTTCCATCTAAGGGCAGACACACCAGACTCACATGGTTACTTGCTCACTGTTATATCCTATCAACTTTCAGACTGGAGAAAGTACAGAGAAGGGCAACCAAACTGATAAGAGGCATGGAGGAACACAACTAAGAGGACAGATTAGAGGAACTGAATCTATTCTCTCTTGGGAAGATGAGATTAAGGGGGGATATGATCAACATGTACAAATATATAAGAGGTCCATATAGTGAACTTGGTATTGAGTAATACATTTTAACCACTTGAGCCCCGGACCATTATGCTGCCTAAGGACCAGAGGTCTTTTTACAATTTGGCACTGCGTCGCTTTAACTGCTAATTGCGCGGTCATGCAATGCTGTACCCAAACGAAATTTGCGTCCTTTTCTTCCCACAAATAGAGCTTTCTTTTGATGGTATTTGATCACCTCTGCCGTTTTTATTTTTTGCGCTATAAACGGAAAAAGACCGAATATTTTGAAAAAAAATGATATTTTCTACTTTTTGTTATAAAAAAAATCCAATAAACTAAATTTTAGTCATACATTTAGGCCAAAATGTATTCGGGCACATGTCTTTGGTAAAAAAAATGTCAATAAGCATATATTTATTGGTTTGCGCAAAAGTTATAGCGTCTACAAACTAGGGTACTTTTCTGTAATTTACACAGCTTTTAGTTTATGACTGCCTATGTCATTTCTTGAGGTGCTAAAATGGCAGGGCAGTACAAAACCCCCCCAAATGACCCCATTTTGGAAAGTAGACACCCCAAGGAAATTGCTGAGAGGCATGTTGAACCCATTGAATATTTATTTTTTTTGTCCCAAGTGATTGAATAATGACAAAAAAAAAAATATTTACAAAAAGTTGTCACTAAATGATATATTGCTCACACAGGCCATGGGCATATGTGGAATTGCACCCCAAAATACATTTAGCTGCTTCTCCTGAGTATAGGGATACTACATGTGTGGGACTTTTTGGGAGCCTAGCCGCGTACGGGGCCCCGAAAACCAATCACTGCCTTCAGGATTTCTAAGGGTGTAAATTTTTGATTTCACTCTTCACTGCCTATCACAGTTTCGGAGGCCATGGAATGCCCAGGTGGCACAAAACCCCCCCAAATGACCCCATTTTGGAAAGTAGACACCCCAAGCTATTTGCTGAGAGGCATGGTGAGTATTTTGCAGCTCTCATTTGTTTTTGAAAATGAAGAAAGACAAGAAAAAACTTTTTTTTTTTCTTTTTTCAATTTTCAAAACTTTGTGACAAAAAGTGAGGTCTGCAAAATACTCACTATACCTCTCAGCAAATAGCTTTGGGTGTCTACTTTCCAAAATGGGGTCATTTGGGGGGGTTTTGTGCCACCTGGGCTTTCCATGGCCTCCGAAACTGTGATAGGCAGTGAAGAGTGAAATAAAAAATTCACGCCCTTAGAAAGCCTGAAGGCGGTGCTTGGTTTTCGGGGTCCCGTACGCGGCTAGGCTCCCAAAAAGTCTCACACGTGGTATCCCCATACTCAGGAGAAGCAGCAGAATGTATTTTGGGGTGTAATTTCACATATTCCCATGGCATGTTTGAGCAATATATCATTTAGTGACAACTTTGTGCAAAAAAAAAAAATTTGTCTCTTTCCCGCAACTTGTGTCGCAATATAAAATATTCCATGGACTCGACATGACTCTCAGCAAATAGCTTGGGGTGTCTACTTTCCAAAATGGGGTCATTTGGGGGGGTTTTGAACTGTCCTGGCATTTTATGCACAACATTTAGAAGCTTATGTCACACATCACCCACTCTTCTAACCACTTGAAGACAAAGCCCTTTCTGACACTCATTGTTTACATGAAAAAGTTATTTTTTTTTGCAAAAAAATTACTTTGAACCCCCAAACATTATATATTTTTTTAAAGCAAATGCCCTACAGATTAAAATGGTGGGTGTTTCATTTTTTTTTTCACACAGTATTTGCGCAGCGATTTTTCAAACGCATTTTTTTTGGGAAAAAACACACTTTTTTAAATTTTAATGCACTAAAACACACTATATTGCCCAAATGTTTGATGAAATAAAAAAGATGATCTTAGGCCGAGTACATGGATACCAAACATGACATGCTTTAAAATTGCGCACAAACGTGCAGTGGCAACAAAATAAATACATTTTTAAAAGCCTTTAAAAGCCTTTACAGGTTACCACTTTAGATTTACAGAGGAGGTCTACTGCAAAAATTACTGCCCTCGATCTGACCTTCGCGGCGATACCTCACATGCATGGTGCAATTGCTGTTTACGTTTGACGACAGACCGCCGCTTGCGTTCGCCTTAGCGCGAGAGCAGGGGGCGACAGGGGTGCTTTTTTTTTTTTTTTTTTTTCTTTATTATTTTTTTATCTTATTTTTAAACTGTTCCTTTCATTTTTTTTTTTTTTTAATCATTTTTATCTCGGGGAATGTAAATATCCCCTATGATAGCAATAGGTAGTGACAGGTACTCTTTTTTGAAAAAATTGGGGTCTATTAGACCCTAGATCTCTCCTCTGCCCTCAAAGCATCTGACGACACCAAGATCGGTGTGATAAAATGCTTCCCCAATTTCCCAATGGAGCTGTTTACATCCGGCGAAATCTAAGTCATAAAATGCTCGTAGCTTCCGGTTTCTTAGGCCATAGAGATGTTTGGAGCCACTCTGGTCTCTGATCAGCTCTATGGTCAGCTGGCTGAATCACCGGCTGCATTCTCAGGTTCCCTGTTGAGACAGGAGAGCCAGAAAAAAACACGGAAAACGGTGGGGGGGGGGGGCATTCCCTCCCACGGCTTGTAAAAGCAGTCTAGAGGCTAATTAGCCGCTAGGATTGCTTTTACATGAAAGCCGACCGCTGGCTGAAAAGAATGATACCAAGATGATACCTAAACCTGCAGGCATCATTCTGGTATAACCATTCAAAGTCGTGAATGGCGTACCTGAAGACAAAAAAATGGTTAACAATAAAGCACAGTAAACGGTAAAGTATAAAAAATTGCATACCTGAAAAGCAAACATGATAAAACATAATAACAATAAAACATTGCAGAATAGAATACAGTAAAAAAGAGCAGAACAATAGAGAGAGTGAATAGAGAGAGAGAGAACAATGAAACGACAACTATTTTTTTTTATTTTATATATATTTTTTTTTTTTACACTTTTTTTGTAACTAACTTTTGTAACTGTAACCGGTTCCAGGTTCGGGTCTCTCAAAATGCGATGGCATCTTGGGAGACCCTGTGAAAGTGTGCCTAGTCTGTGCAATGCTGTACCCTACGCTAATACTCAACTAGTGTATGGTAGCGTTCAAAACATTCACCAATGCAAAGACCAGGATTGTCAGGACAGGAGGGACAATAATAGCGGGTGTCACGCCTATATCCGCGCTTGCTGCAGACACAACATCTTTTTTGGGGGGGTTCGCTGGGTAGGGGTACTCGGGAGGACATAAAGAAAATGCCTCTCATGCAGCTGACTGCATTTGGTTGGGGATGTGAATGGGGGAAGTACGGGCGCTGCAGAAGTGGTGGGTTCCCAATTAGGATTGGCGAATGCAGCAGGAAGGGCACTATGGGCACGACGGGCCTGTGTTTGTCTTCTTGGTGGCAGCGGGACACTACTTGTGCTTGCCACCTCACCAGCTTGAACTGCACTTATGGGACTCGCCACGTCACCAAGTGTTACTGCAGTGCTGGTTTGACTACGACCGGGGTGTACTAGGCCACTGGTGCTTGCCAGTTCACCAAAACGCTACCAAAAAAACTGTTAGCGATCGCAGGGATCAGGCCTGACTCTGCGAACGCTGCAGTTATGCGTTAAGTGTTTTGTAAGTGACAGTGATTGATCGATACTGCACTTGGGTGGGCTGGGCTGGGCCGGGCGGAGGGGCAAAACGCAGGTGCTAGCAGGTATCTGGGCTGATCCCGCTAACACTGTGTTTTTGGGAACCCTAAACTGCTGGGGACCCTAGTATAGATCTGATCGGACCAGATATTGATCCATTCAGATACTATACCACTAAGGGAGCTGTACGGTGTTTGCGTGGGTGTTAGCGCTACTGGCGCTAACCTGACGCTGCCTGGGGCTGGTGCTTGCCAGTTCACCAAAACGCTACCAAGAAAATTGTTAGCGATCGCAGGGATCAGGCCTGACTCTGTGAACGCTGCAGTTATGTGTTTAGTGTTTTGTAAGTGACAGTGATCGATCGATACTGCACTTGGGTGGGCTGGGCGGAGGGGCAAAGTGCAGGTGCTAGCAGGTATCTGGGCTGATCCCGCTAACACTGCGTTTTTGGGAACCCTAAACTGCTGGGGACACTAGTATAGATCTGATCGGATCAGATATTGATCCGTACAGATACTATACCACTAAGGGAGGCGTATGCTGCGTGCGTGGGTGTTAGCGGTACTGGCGCTAATCTGACGCTGCCTGGGGCGACGCATATCACCGCCGGGCGATCAGGGGGCTAAACCTTTATTTGGTAATAAACGGCGGGTGCCCTGACACTATAAAAAATAAACAAACTAACCAGCGTCACCCGTAACAGTTATACGGTGATCAGTGGTGAAAGGGTTAACTAGGGGGCAATCAAGGGGTTAAAACATTTATTAGGTAGTATATGGGGGTCCCTGACGCTATAAAACGCTGACGGCGAACCTAAATATTTAGGTCCCTAACTATCGTCACCAGCGACACTAATACAGCGATCAGAAAAATGATCGCTTAGCGACACTGGTGACAGGGGGTGATCAAGGGGTTAAAACTTTATTAGGGGGTTATCCTAGACCTACAGGGGGCTAATACTCACTGTCCCAACACTGTAACTGTCACAAACTGACACCAATGCAGTAATCAGAAAAAAAAAAAAAAAAACTGCTGGTATCTGTTTGTGACAGGGGGGAAGGGTGATTGGGGGGTGATCGGGGGGGCGATCGGGGTGTTTTGTGTGCCTGGCATGTTCTACTGTATGTGTGTAGTGTTGTGCACTCACATACCTGTCTTCTCTCCTCGGGCCGGAACGGAAATTACCGAGCCGAGGAGAGACGACATCATTTCCTTTGCTGCTGTTTAGCATACAGCAGCAAAGGAATGTTCCCATTGGCCGGCGGCGATCGCGAGGGGGGGGCCACGAACGGATGGCCTCCCCCTCACCTCCGATCGCCGGGGGACAAAAGACGACCGCCTCGGGCACCGGGGGGGGGGTCCGATCGGACCCCCCACCCGCGGAAGGCAAATCACGTATATGTTTGTGATTTTGCCTGTCCGTGCCACCTTGCCGACGTACATCGGCGTGAGGCGGTCGTCAAGTGGTTAAGGTCATCACAGAGGACAAGGGGGCAATCTTAACCACTTCAGCTCCAGAAGATTTTACCCACTTCCTGACCAGGCCATTTTTTGCAATACGGCACTGCGTTGCTTTACCTGAAAATTGCGCGGTCGTGCATCGTTGTACCCAAATAAAATTGATGTTCTTTTTTCCCCACAAATAGAGCTTTCTTTTGCTAGTATTTGATCACCCGCATCCAATTCACATAGGTGTGAACCCAACCTAAGACTATCCGCAGTTCGGCCTCTACAAACTCAGTAGTGAGTGCCTAAAAATGGAGAGCAACTGAGCATGTGCAGACTAGGGCGAAACAGAGTATTACTGGATTTTAAACAATATAGACACTTTTTTTTATGTTTCACATAACTATACCTGCAAAAGTGGCCAGCCTGAAGTGATCTAGCAGGGCTTCATTTTCTGACAAAAGTTCCACTTTAAGCTTTGACAAAAAAAAACCTATGAGAGCCTAATCGCTGCTGCGACTATTTTAGGGGTCTTCAAACTATGGCCCTCCAGTTGTTCAGGAACTACAATTCCCATCATACCTAGTCATGTCTGTGAATGTCAGAGTTTTACAATGCCTCATGGGATATGTAGTTCCGCAACACCTGGAGGGCCATAGATTGAGGATCCTTGGACTATATAGTGCACCTTACGGTACTAGCATTTAGGGCAGCATGTGCCCAAAGATGAATGTCCATTTACACCTCCCAGATGACTTCTTCTGTGTACAGAAAAGCTAAGCGCGGGAGTGCTGTTGTGAATAAGGCCATAGGATCCTTGCAGAAGGGACCATTTTGCTTTGGGGCATCTCTCCAAGCATTTTAGTGTGCCTGGGGAGAGACAAGTGCAATGTCCATGCTGCCTGTCGAAGTCTATGGCAGCCTGTGGCTGAAAGCTAGTCTACTGGTACCCGCACTTAGGGACCTATGCATTTAGGGATAAATGTATGGAATACAGAAGACCTGAGTTTTGTGCACTGATCCCCTGAACACACAGGGACCTTAAAGTATTTGTTAACCCAGATCCTGGTCCCTTAAAGCAGATTAAACAGCACAGTGCTCTCTAAACTGTAAAAAACCTGCCTGTTTCTGCCACCCCTTGTGTCCCCCTCTATGTGCTGACCACAATAACCAGGGCTGCTGAGCTCTGACCACCGTGGTCAGTTTACATCACTCCGTCATCCGCAGCCCTACTCTACTCTCTCCTACTCACCCCCACCCCCTCCTTCCTGTCTGCCTGTCAGCTCTGTGTTCTGTGTCTCCGCCCCCCCCTCCCCTCCCCCACGCCGCAATTAGTACACATAAAAACGTTGAAATGCTCACTGCTAGCCCCTCTATAAAACCACACTGTATTATTCTTTTATAAAAATTAGGCTTGTAAATACCTGTTTAGAGTGATCTTCAGGCCAGTCACGTGACTCTCGGCCAGTTCCCATGGCTACTGTAGGAGGGGCTGAGCGGCCATGTGACCTCCCCAGCTGACATCAGCGGGAGATCTCAGCCCCTCCTGCAGAAGCCATCTATTGGAGCTGTACAGTGGCTGCGAGTCATGTGACCGGCCTGAAGACAGCTCTAAACAGGTATTTACATACCTTGTTTTTTTTATAAAAAACTCTTACACTGTGCTATGCCAGGCTCTAATAGAGGGGCTGGCTTAGACTTACTTATATGGCTTAACAAACACACACTTTAACAATGGTACCACTTTGTACAACGTTCAACCCT
This sequence comes from Aquarana catesbeiana, assembly GCF_042186555.1. NCBI lineage: Eukaryota > Metazoa > Chordata > Amphibia > Anura > Ranidae > Aquarana > Aquarana catesbeiana. Next base: position 275,283,954 of record NC_133331.1, on the reverse strand, counting down.
GTCCAGCTGCAGCCTGCCATACTGCAGGGCTGGACACTGCACCTGTCCCAAAGCACAAATTTTATGTTTACACCAGGACAGTAAGAGGGGAAATCTGCAAATGGGGACACTAGCTCTGGTGACAACACGGGATTCCCTCACGCTAAAGGGATTTCCTCTCACTTCCTGTTGTGACTATGGTACAGGAAGTGAAGGAAAAGCTCTCAAATGGGACACAAAAAAATAAATAAAAACACAACAAAAAACACACTGGTTATATCGCCCCCTTACTTTATTCAAAATGAAATAAAAAAAAAAAAAAAAAAGTTTAGTTCTGATTTTACCCTTAGCGTGCAGGAAGCCCTAATGGAAGGTCAATTTTGTTTACAGATTCCCAGAGTTCAGCTGTAGGAAAACCGTTTTCTACATTTAAAGAACACTTTATTGCCAAAAGTATTGGGACGCCTGCCTTTACACGCACGTGAACTTTAATGGGCTCCCAGTCTTAGTTTGTAGTGTTCAATATTGAGTTGACCCACCCTTTGCAGCTATAACAGTTGCAACTCTTCTGAGAAGGCTGTCCACAAGGTTTAGGAGTGTGTCTATGGGAATGTTTGACCATTCTTCCAGAAGCGCATTTGTGAGGTCAGGCACAGATGTTGGACAAGAAGGCCTGGCTCCCATTCTCCCATCAAATTCATCCCCCAAGGTGTTGAGGTCAGGACTCTGTACAGGCCAGTCAAGCTCCTCCACCCCAAATTAGCTCATCCATGTGTTTATGGACCTTGCTTTGTACACTGGTGCGCAGTCATGTTGGAACAGGAAGGGGCCGTCCCCAAAATGTTCCCACAAAGATGGGAGCATGAAAATGTCCAAAATGTCTTGGTATGCTGCCGCCTTAAGAGTTCTCTTCACTGGAACTAAGGGACAAGACCAACCCCTGAAAAACAAACAACCCCACACCATAATCCCCCCTCCACCAAATGATTTGGACCAGAAGATTTTCAAATACTTTGGCTCATGCACACTGCATCTCAAAGAAGCTGCTCCTACAAGCTTTTCAAGCTTTTTTTTCTGCCTGAAAACTCCCCTCCATGTTAGCCATAGTGGGCATGAACATATTGGCTTTTTCATGAGTTTACAGGCAGAACCCCCCAAACTTACATTTTTGAGAGGAGTTTTCAGGCAGAAAAGACACCCAAGTAGCCAAAACTGTGCAAAAATGTGTGAAAAAACAAGAAAACACACAAAAAAAAATAAAATAAAAAATAAAAATAAAAATAAGCTCAATAAAAATCCACAAAAAAGCACAAGCTTCTTCAAGCTTTTAGACAGAGAAATAAAAGCTGAAAATGCATGTAAAAGCAGCTTTTTTGTTTGTATGAGCCCTAAGTCTTTCATTGTACTGGTAGTGAGAAAATATAGTAGACACAAATACAGGACTATAATACAATTACAATTTTTACTGGTATTTGGTGGGACTATGATAGAGAGGGAGCTAGTTCAACAACAACTCGGTGCAGTAGAGCTGCATGATTAATCATTAAAGAATCAGATCGTGATTCTTCCCCTCGCAATCGTAACAAATCATTTTCCCGATTCTATGCAGAGTTCTCTGCTCGCGGCTGTCTTAAAGAAATAATATAAAAATCCAGGCAGCCCGCCAATTTTATGACAACATCGCTGAGACGGAGATAAAGAGATACAATGGAGTTGATTTACTAAAGGCAAATCCACTTTGCATTACAAGTGCACTGCAAGTGCAGTCGCTTTAAATCTCAGGGGAAGATCTGAAATGAGGGGAAGCTCTGCTGATTTTATCATCCAATCATGTACAAGCAAAAAAGCAGGTTATTTTCCTTGCATGTCCCCCTCAGATCTACAGCCACTGCACTTCCAAGTGCGCTTGTAGTGCAAAGTGGATTTGCCTTTAGTAAATAAACCCCATAGTAACACTAAGGCCTCATGTACACTGCTGCTGGTAAATGGATGTTTAGGAGCAGTTGGGTGTTTTTTTTTCAGCTGTACCTGAACTGTCCTCTATGTTATCTTATCAGTACATGTACACAGGGTCGTTTATAGTCGTTTCTAGGCAGTTTAGAAGCATTTTTGGAAAGCAAAAAAAATAATGCATTCAGGACGGATGTTCAGAGGCATTTGAAATGCCAAACGCCTGTAACAACTTGTAAAACGCAGTAACTCGCGTTTAGTTTACAGGCGTTTTTCATTTTTAACGATTTGGAAAAAACAAAAAAAAAAGATTCTAAAACGCAAACGCGGCTAAACACAGCAAAATGGACGTTTTTAAACGTTGGTTACTATCTGTCAAGTTGAATCGTTCAGGAGAGGTTGTAAAACTGTACATTAAAGAGGACTCCTTAATGTGTCTTCCCTCTTTGCTATACAAATTCGGGTGGTTAAACACCCCTTCCCCCATTTGACACATGGGAGTTAGACATGAGCTGTGCACTGTCTGTTCTCCTGTATATATCCCTCTGTGTTAATCCTAGACACCACATTAGATTATATCCATATATTTTCCAAAAATGTGTTAAATCGCATGTTAAATCGCACATTAGGATTTTAAGTAGACTCTCAATAAGAGGACTAAATTGGAATTATATTTCTTCCCTTGAGCTCACTAAATCAGTTACGCTCTTGTATTGTGAGTCTGTATTATTATTATACTTAATCGAGTCTATAATCCATAGCCTTGTTCGTGGTTGCGAATAGAGTAAAATCGCATCGCAACCGTGAGCAATGAGGGATCTACTGGATCCGATGCAAATTTCCTTATCTGGGTTGTTATACACTTACTATTTTGTGTATCTGGGAGATATTTTTGTGTATTTGAGAGTTATGTCCTTTCAAACAAATCTATTTAAACGTTGAAATTATGTTGCCATTTCTGGGTGGCTGTGGTTCTTACATACTTTTGGGAATATTGTTAGAATTGTCAGTGCGCAGTTTCTAATGTTTACCTTGTATTATTAATAAGTAATTATGTAGAAAACTTTTGTCATTTGTTGTTTTTCACAAATCGCATATGTGAGCTCGTTTGTGTGCCTCTCGATCGGCGCCTCCCCGCTTGCAGCTTGCGCCATTGGGGCCCCTGTGATGCCTGCACTGTCGCATGCTCCCTGGGTCGGGGATCATGTTCCCTGATGTGTCTTCCCGGCAGGGTGGGGAGCTCAGTCACCTGCGCTCCCCTTGTCTCTCCCCTTGGGTGGCCGGATTCCCGGGTCGGCCGCCCACGGGTGTGATTACCCTGCCGGCGGCATCCCTCATCACCTTCGGACATTGCGTGCGGTGTGCGCGCATGTGCGGTTCGCATGTGCGTGCGGCCTCATGATGTCACGTATTTTACGGCGAAGGTGACGACAGATGTCGGGGCTTCGCCTTGATGGATGCCGAGGGAGCCACACGAGGCCTGCCAATGGCGGCCATAGTCTCCCTCTACACTCCGGGGTTAAGGGGCGGAAGAAACGATACCTGTTGTTAATTTCAGTACTAATTAAGGACACTATTTAATGAGGGTGGATTTGGGTGTGATCCCTCCACTTCCTCCTTGGACAGCCAGACTCTTTTCCTCAACAGTAGGAGTGAGTAAGAACTTATGATACCTCTGATTATCAATGCTTTGTCAGACCCCATAGAATAATATTTTACTTATATTTAATTTTGATTTATGTGCACATTAGCTCTGGATGCCGTAGACTTAGATACTTGGCAATATCATGCACTTTTTCCTCAAATTCACACATCACATTCACTGTGCACATCCTTCACTTCTCTTCCTATCACTGCCATTGTCAGCATTTAAGGACAAGGTCATCCCTGACATATTCTATATTAGTTATACCAATATAGTCACTTTACTCATTCTATTATCCTTCACATGATCAATTCAAGTTGCAATAGATTATTACAACACTTTCTGACCGCCCAATAGTTAAATCTAACTACTAACCTATATGGGTATATTCAGGAGCTAACGCTCTGACAATTTTCGTAGGTTCCGGCCCCACCCCCCAGTGGTGTGTTGGTGGGGGGCAATTATACGTGTGACTCCTTGCAAGCCATATCAAGTGGATTCCTGTTCCCCCTTCTTCCTGGGGTACTGCTACGTGCGGGCACACTGGATGGTCTGGCTGCTGTGTGGGGAGGCTCTGATCGAGGGGTACATCCAAACTCAGTGGTAATTATGTGCAAAGTGTTGTTAAACAAACTTGCCTATGCTGTAATTCTTTTAAATAAGCTGGACATACTGTTATAAATTTTTCTTTTTTTTTGTAGCAAACTCATCCTCTGAAGAGACCCCAAAATTCATGGGTCGAAACGCGTCAGGATTGTTATGCAATAGCCTTATCATATGCTGTGTATAACCTATGTTTGCTATTATATGTATTTGGTATGGGTATTTCCCCACTGGAGCTCCCAATTTATATTTATATGTTGTTACATTCATTCATTACCCTTCAATAAAGCACTTTAATATTTTATTTAATGCCGTGTTCATATCTATGGTTAGCTGCCTAAAAACCCCGCTCGGGGGACCTTTTTCCATTTTTTTTGTCCATATTGGGGTGAGCAGCATTGACTCCTTAATGTGTCTTCCCTCTTTGCTATTAAAGAGGAAGTAAACCCCAGCCAGTTTTTCTTTTTTTTTTAAATTATAACATTCAGTAGCTCATTAAAAGTGATAATCAATTGAAAATCGCCCCTAAACAAGGTCTGTAAGTACCTTATTTTGGGTGTTTGTCTTCTCTTGATTTCCGGGTATTGACCGTGCCATTTTTAGTGATGTTTGTTGAATCAGTTCTCTACTTCACTTCTGCCCTTACTAGGTTTCCCTAAGAAAATCTTGCGCATGCGCCATAGCGCCCTGTGGCGCTACGGCACAAGAACTGCTTCCTTCCAATGTGTATCTGCCTGCTCTGATTCACTCCTCTGTGTGACGTCTTATTCAGCCACAAGGGGGAGTTATAGGAAGACGAGAATCATTGCAGCATCGCAAGACCTCTCCTCTGTGCCGTTCAGTGGGGAATCTCGCACACAATAATTTCCCGACATGCAGGAAATACACAAACGGCACAATTTACATGCCGTTAATGAAAGAGCATACTGAGCAATCGCGCATGACGTCATCGACGATAAAAAGACGATTTACATTGAAACTACACGAGTAAGTGCACTTTCACAGGCAGCGATTAGCTGCCTGTGTTATCTATTATCTGCTATGATTAAGTCGACTCTGAGGGTTTACAACCACTTTAAGCCTTAGTCCTTTTAGATCAAAGAAATGAACTTCGGTCCGTAAATGATGTCGGTTTAACCACTTAATGACTAAACCTTTTTCTGACATTTGTTGCTTACAAGTTGAAATCAGTATTTTTTTGCTAGAAAATTACTTAGAACCCCCCCCCCCCCAAAAAAATATAATATATATAATATATATATATATATATATATATAATTTTAGCAGAGACCCTAGAGAATAAAATGGCGGTAGATGCAATATTTTATGTCACACTGTATTTGTGCAACAGTCTTTCAAAGGCAATTTTTTTGTAAAAAAAAACACACTTTAATGAATTATTAAAAAGCTAAACAGTAAAGTTAGCCCAATTTTTTTGTATAATGTGAAAGATGTTACGTCGCAAGAATCATGATCTTTATTCTAAGCCAAAAAAATTGCGATTCTCATTTTGGCCAAAATCGTGCAGCTCTATGGTGCAGTCAGTGAAACCCTCAACCTTTGGTGTTTCAGCTTGACCACAAGACATGGGAGTCATCTCATGACAAAGAAGATAAGATCTAGAGTCACTGGGTAAAAGAAGATGAGGTCTGCAGACATGGCTTCTATCCCGTGTGCACACGCTGATGTCTGATCAGGCACATCTTCCAGGAAAAACATTTCCCGCACTCCGAACAGGAAAATGGCTTTTCCCCGGTGTGAGTTTTACGGTGTGAATTAAGATTTGCTGAGGTGGAAAAACCTCTTCCACAGTCGGTGCAGGAATATGGCTTCTCTCCGGTGTGACTTCTCTCGTGTGTATTGAGATTGCTTCTCTGAGTAAATAATTTCCCACATTCCCGGCATGAAAAAGGTTTTTCCCCCAGGTGACATATTTGGGGTTTCGTAAGTCCATCTTTGTCAGAAACACATTTCCCTAAGTCGGGCCAAGAGCACACCTGAGTTTTCTTATGCGTTTTAAGACTGGACAAGTCGCCAAAACATTTCCCACATTCAGGACATGAATATGGCTTCTCTCCCGTGTGTGTCCTCTCATGTCTTTTAAGACTATGTGACACAGAAAAACATCTTCCACATTCCAGACAGGAAAATGGCTTCTCTCCCGTGTGTACACGTTCATGGTCAAGCAGTGCTAGTTTCCGGGGAAAACATTTTCCACATTCAGAACATGAAAATGGCCTCACTCCGGCATGAATTTTCTGGTGCATTGTTAAAGAATATTTCTGTGCAAAACATTTTCCACATTCAGGACATGAAAATGGCTTCTCTCCAGTGTGCGTTCTCTCGTGTTTAATAAGAATGGACGATTGGGTAAAACACTTCCCACACTCTGAACATGAATAAGGCTTTTCCCCCGTGTGATTTCTTTGGTGCATCTTAAGTTGAGCTTTACAAGAGAAAATTTTCCCACATTCGGAACATGGAAATGTCATATGTGTAAAGGAACCAGACGACAGATCTGCACCATGAGGTGTTGGCTGGATATTTTGGGTAATGGGGTTTTCTTCTGAAGAATTCAATGTGATGTCTTCACCTTCTGTTTTACCAAATGTAGATACGACAGCGATTTTTTTAATGCTATAGTTTCTGTGTTGTCCACCTATGAGGAAGAAGAAGTGACAACTATTCAAGTGTATGTCAAGCCAAAAATGTATATTTGGGTAGAGTAGGAAGCGTTATATATTGCGGTCAGTGTTGCTATTGGAGAGTTTCTTTAACCACTTCAAGACCAGGCCTATTTTGACACTTTGTTTAAAATCAGTATTTTTGCTAGAAAATTACTTAAAGCGGAAGTAAACCCATCCATAAAAAAGTTTTATTTCCAACATTTTTCTTTTTAAATACATTATAATGAATTTTAATGCACATTAACACAATATAATACTCAATTGTTTGGTAAAATATAAAACACGATGTTACGCCAAGTAAATAGATACCAAATTTGTCATGCTTTAAAATTGCGCACGCCTGTGCAATGGCAACAAACCACATACATTTTTATCATCCATAGGCCAGGGCTTGAAAAATTTGCTTTGAATCTAGGAGCCCGCTAAAAAAAGTTAGCCAGATAACCCCCAAATCCCCCCTCTTAGAACAAATCTCTCCCAAATCCCACCACTAGTACAAATCCTTCCCCCAAAGCCCTCCTCTTAGCACACCCCACTCCAAAATTACCCTTTCCGGCACAAATGGAAATACTTACCTATTCTGAAGTCGCTGCAATCACATGATCAGCTGTTTGGTAAAACATTGTCAGCAGGACAGAAAGTGAGGAGGAATCTCTCTAAGGGAGCCCATGGTTAGCAGTCAAATCCCCCTTAGGGGGTGCTAACCCTTCCTTAAATGTTGACTGGACATACATCTTAAAGGGGTTGTAAAGGTTCATGTTTTTTTACCTTAATGTATCCTATGCATTAAGGTGAAAAAACATCTGATGATTAACGGCCCCCCAGCCCCCTGGTTTACTTACCTGAGCCCTCGAAAGTCCCACGCTCGATCGTTGCCTGGGCTTCTCAGCTCTTTATTGGATAGATTGATAGCAGCGCAGCCATCGACTTGCTGTGCTGTCAATCAAATCCAATGACGTGCGGGGGGGCGGGGGCCGAGTCCTGCACTCGGCGGCTATGGACACCGAATGCAGGACTCGGGAGCGCGCCCGCAAGGTAACCCCCCCCGGGAAAGCGCTTCTCCCAGGGGGTTATCTGGGACGGGGAGGAGCTAGGAGAGCTGCCGAGAGACCCCAGAAAATGCCATTCGGGGCCACTCTGTGCAAAACAAGCAGCATAGTGGAGGTAAGTATGACATGTTTGTTATTTTTAAAAAATAAAAATCGAACCTTTAGTGTCACTTTAACTCCTTTGCATTTTAAAAAAAGCAGGATATTTAGATGTCAGAAGGGTCAATTTCTTGAAATATGCAGGCTTCAAGATCAAGAATTCACAATTTTACAGTAGCTGATTTATCAACCTAACACCTCATTGTGGAAAGTCTCTAATAACATTTTAATTATCCCATAAAAGATAAAATGATTTTATAAATCATAACTGTATTTAGTGATTACTGTAGGAATTTCCTCCGTTTTAAACCTAACTTGTCCTTTGATGTCTCTCAGAGGTCTGTGAATAAAGATGAGAGTGAAGCCCCCTGTACTGAGATGTATGAGAGACCCCAGAGAGTGTGTGTGGGGGGAGACTGGTCACATCTCTTGGCTGGTAACACACAATGACATGATGTGAGGAGGAGAGCCGGAGTCTAATAGAGGCTGATGTCTCCTGACTCCCCCACTGGGCACATACTGTCTCCCCATTACTGTCTACTGACAGAGGAGGGGGGAGAAGAAGAGATTGTTGTAGTGACTGAACAAGGAGAATCTGGGACTCTTCTCTGGATTTAGTGTTTATCACTCACCTGTACTGATCTCTGGAGGGATTTCCTCCTCTTTAATCCTCTCAAGTCCTTCTTCCTCCTCCTCAGCTTTGATGTCTTCCCAAATCTCTCCGGGGTCTGTGAATAAACGTAAGAGTGAAGTTCCCTGTACTGAGATGTATAAGAGACCCCAGAGAAAGTGGGTGCAGGGTAAGAGACTGGTCACGTCTCTTTGCTGTTAATACTTACCTGTGCTGATCTCTGGAGTTTTCTCCTCCTTACATAGATCATCACCTCTCACACATGACTCTTTTGTTTCTTCTTTCACTTTAACGCTTAAAGATGCCTTCTTAAAAATACAAATATTACAATAATTCACTATGAATTGTATAAATTGTTTAGTATATTCAGTAAAATGTAAATGCAAGTTACCTGATCCTCCTGAGGGATCTCCTGATGTTCCTGTGTGGAGTCCCGGGAATACAGAGGACGGGGACATCTCTCTGGGGGATTTCTGTTACTGGATCCATCTGTAGGAAACACACACACTGACTGAATACATTGTTTCTATGTCTTTATATCAGAGGATGTGTGTATCTAGGTGGATCCTCAATACTCTTCTCTCCTTTACAAGAAATGAAAGTCTCCTCTTACCCGGTGATGTGAGGGGCGGCCGGTTCTCCATCATGACGTCCTTGTAGAGATCCTTGTTTCTTTCTATATACTCCAACTTTTCTGTATGTCTCTGTATATGAAATATAGGGAGGGGGGCTTAAAAATCTCACAAAATCATAAAAAACAAACCTTACATTTTACCTTGGAAAATAAATGTAGATGGCACAGTGCAGTTTGTGTCCCCTCTGTCTCGGAGAGGACAGTTCCATTAACAGAAGTCAAAACATAGAGTAGAGCTGCACGGTTCTGTCTAAAATGAGAATCGCAATTTTTTTTAGCTTAGAATAAAGATCACGACTCTCTCGGAGTAACATTATCTTTCACATTATACAAAAAAATGGGCTAACTTAATTCACCGCTGTGCAAATACAATGTGATTATATATATATATATATATATATATATATATATATATAAAATGTTTGGTGGTTCTAAGTAATTTTCTAGCAAAAAATAACAGATTTTAACTTGTAAGCAACAAGTGTCAGAAAAAGTTTCAGTCTTTAAGTGGTTAAACTGACCTCCTTTACAGACCGAAGTTCATTCCTTTGATCTAAGCACTAAATGTTACCATGTTTCTCTTTATTTCCACCTAAGATGTTGTGATAAACTTGGCAGCCTGCCTGTGTTTTGTTTTTGTTTGTTTATTTGACAGCTGTCAGCAGTGAGCAGAGAACAGCTCTGCACTGAATTGAGGAAATGCGGTTTTAAGATTGTGAGGGGGGGGTTGAATCACGATCTTGATTCTTTAAAGATTAATCATGCAGCTCTAGCATACAGTATATCGCCATCACACATGCCTAATAAAGGAGTCCTGCGTGGCCCCTAAATGTTGAAATTTACGGCTGTGATCACTTTAATACATTTTTGGACGTTCATTTGAAGATATATGGTGAGCTGGCAATATATGCTATGATTTGTGTAGATACCGGTTCCCAGCTGGTAGTCAATATGGCACCCACTTGCTTCACCCCATCTCCTAGAATGTGTGTAATGGGAATATTCTACTTGGTTTCCCCAACAGGCCACATACTTATCACCACAAGAACTGAATATTAAGCATGGCTTTAATTGAAAGATCAGCAAGACAATAAAACCAGTCAGATTATGAGGCCTAAAAAGTCCTTAATTCCTAAAAGTCATGGCTCCCTGTCCTGCATCGAGAGAGAGACTAACAAGCCTGAAATGTACTTAAAGGAAAAGTCCAGCCAAAGCTGGTTTGGCTGGACTTCTTCTATGAAGTACAGTTCTTTTTGCACTCCTATGACCCGTTTTCAGCTGAGAGCGGGCTGAAGTCCACTCTACTGACGTCACAGAAGTCAGTCCAGGCACCACGTCATCACGACAATGGAAGTCGGGATCCGCCAGGTCCCTGGGCCAACACCCAGCTCAGCCTCTCAGCGAGCCGCTGGAAGGCCAAGCTGGCTGCTCCCGCCCCTTCCACAGCTCGGCACTCCAGTGAGCGAGGACGGGGCAGAGCAGAGAGCTGTGACTGACAGTCAGCAGCTCTCTGCTCGGGGAGATGTCAGAACCGAGCGATCAGCTGTGTTAGATCGCTCGGTTCTCAGTGTAGAGGCTCTGAGGGACAGATGCAGCATCCATCTAGGCAAGTATGATTCTGCAAAAAAGCCCAAACCCTTACTTCTCTTTTAATTCCTAAACGTCATGGCTCCTTGTCCTGCATTGAGAGAGAGACTAACAAGCCTGAAATGCATGCAAGTTGGATTAAATGGTTTAATAATTTTAAGCTGCATCTTCCCCTCTCTGTTCAATGTTGAGAGCTGGAGGAGATATTCATTGTCATTGATAGGGTAAGAAGACCCCATTCATTGGTATTGATAGGATGATAAAAGCCCCTCACTGGTGCCAGCGGAATAAGACCCAATTGATAGCTTTAGTGGGATAATAAGTCCCAGTAATTAGCAGTGATTGGATAAGATCCAACCGTCGGCGGCATCACAGGGGCCCCAACCCCTGACGGCATCAAAGGGGCCCCAATCCCTGGCGGCATCAAGGAGGCCCCAACCCCTGGCGGCATTCAGTTTAGGCCAATATGTATTCTACATATTTTTGGTTAAAAATAAATCAATAAGCATATAATGATTGGTTTGCGCAAAAGTTATAGCATCTAAAAAAATAAGGGATAGATTTATAGCATTTTTATTATTTATTTAGGTTTTCTTTACTAGTAATGGCGGTGATCTGTGATTTTTAGCGGGACTGTGACATTGCGGCAGACAGCTAACTGACATTTTTTTGACACTTATTTGGGAAGCAGTGACATTATTACAGTAATCAGTGCTAAAAATATGCAACTGACATTGTACTAATGAAACTGGCAGGGAAGGGGTTAACATCAGGGGCGATCAAGGGGTTACCTGTGTTCCCTCTGTGTGTTTACTAACTGTATGGGGGATGGGCTGCCTGGGACAACACACAGATCCATCTTCCTGCATAGCAGAGACAAGATCTCAGTGTCATCTCCTGTCAGAATAGAGATCTGCCTCATTTACTTCAGTCTCTGCGGGGCACGATCGCTGGCGGCCGGCAGACATAGAGTCCGCCAGATCCGCTGGCCAATCGGAGCGCCCACAAATGCTGGTGCACGAATTGCCGTATCGGTACGGCGATTTGCGCAGCCGAGCCACCTTGCCGCAGTACATCTGCAGCGGGTGGTCAGCAAGTAGTTAAATGGCAACACAACATACAGACTCAAATACATCTCATTCCCAACGCACACTTTGCAGGGTGACCAGACCCTTTGTCTCCCAGGAGACCACCCCAAAATACTAAGTTTTTCCTATGGCTTTCCAGAGACCAGCCCCAGCAGAGCCCCCCATCTAATGTTCTACACATCAGATCCCCCCATCCAGTCCACACACAGTGCTGGGACCTCCTTCTCTCATAATAAGAAGACATTATTACCTCCTCCTCACTGGACACACACTCTCCACACTCACACTCCTTCACCACGGCTAGTTCCCATCCTGCAGATTAACCTTGTGATGTCACAGGAAACATGTGACCAGGAAGCAGGAAATCGAGGGCGGGAACTTGAAGTGAATAGTAATGAATAGGAGGCTGCAAGCAGAGCAGAGAGAGAACACGTTTTCACCCTGAAGGTCTCTTCCTCCCATCTTCTTTTATATTATATCTTCTCTGTGTATCCCTCTGTATATCTCTCTGTATACCCCTCTCTCTGTATATCTCCCTGTATATCTCCCTGTATACCCCTCTCTGTATATCTCCCTGTATACCCCTCTCTGTATATCTCCCTGTATACCCCTCTCTCTGTAAATCTCCCTGTATACCCCTCTCTCTGTAAATCTCCCTGTATACCCCTCTCTCTGTATATCTCCCTGTATATCTCCCTGTATACCCCTCTCTGTATATCTCCCTGTATACCCCTCTCTGTATATCTCCCTGTATACCCCTCTCTGTATATCTCCCTGTATACCCCTCTCTCTGTATATCTCCCTGTATACCCCTCTCTCTGTATATCTCCCTGTATACCCCTCTCTGTATATCTCCCTGTATACCCCTCTCTCTGTATATCTCCCTGTATACCCCTCTCTCTGTATATCTCCCTGTATACCCCTCTCTCTGTATATCTCCCTGTATACCCCTCTCTCTGTATATCTCCCTGTATACCCCTCTCTGTATATCTCCCTGTATACCCCTCTCTGTATATCTCCCTGTATACCCCTCTCTGTATATCTCCCTGTATACCCCTCTCTGTGTATATCTCCCTGTATACCCCTCTCTGTATATCTCCCTGTATACCCCTCTCTCTGTAAATCTCCCTGTATACCCCTCTCTCTGTAAATCTCCCTGTATACCCCTCTCTCTGTAAATCTCCCTGTATACCCCTCTCTCTGTAAATCTTCCTGTATATCTCCCCGTATACTCCTTCACCACGTTTCTCTCTCAGTCCCAACACTTCCGGGCTTTAACACAATGGCCGCCGTCCATCCCATTCTCAGGACACTTCCTCTAGTCACGTGACAAACCAGCGCCCTCTAGTGATAGCTTCATGGGCTTTAGAGGGCAGTCCAATCACGCCACTGGACGTCCCTGTGGTAACCCGGAAGCGGCGACGTTGATGTGGGCGTGATATAGAGCGGAAGTGAGGAGTGCTTCCAGTGTGGGCGGAGCACATGGATGTTAGAGAGGAGATGTGTGGTGTTGATGGGTTCATATATTACTCAGTTTGAGCTACAATGATAATTAGACCTCAGTATTAAAATGATTCTCTGTAGTGTTCCCCCCAGAGCAGCCAATCAGATTGTAGGTGTCATTGTCCTGCTGCACATCAGGAGATGAGAGGAAATGTCTGGTTGTCATGGCAACACCTCCTATCTCATCCTGCCTAAATGTCATCTGTGTTATGGAAGGAGGAAAGTCCTCCAGCTCGGATATTATTTATTATATTCGTAGATGTGCTCAACTTTCACAAGAAACTATAATATATATATATATATATACATACACTCACTGGCCACTTTATTAGGTACACCTGTTTAGTCGCTTATTTTGTGAAGAAACATCAGCTGGGGACTTTTTTAAATTAATATCGGTAGATGTAAAGTGTATTATGTTTTTTTTCTTGGGTCATAGAAGACTGCATCCATCCAACAAGCCCGCAGGTTATTGATCACTTGACCTCAAAGATTTACCCCCCCCTTCCTGACCAGGCCATTTTTTGTGATACTTTGACACTTACGCAGTCCTAGGACATTGTACCCAAATAAAATATATGTCCTTTTTTTCCCCATGTAGCACCCTGGGGTTTAGTTAGAGATGCCCCTCACAAATTTACTTGCCAGGAGTAGTTACCCTGGTCAGTTGTTAGAAATCCATTGATTTCTCCCTAAGCTTGGCCTTGTTGTATTTTTCTCTTCTACCACTAGGTGGCCAGGCACTTGGTGGTAGTAGATATAAGAAGGATATAAGAATGGGAGAGATGACATCACTAAGGGAGCTAGGGAGGAGGTGAAATCCTTATGGATAGAGCTCCAAAAGGGATGAAGCTAAGGGGAAAATAATACTGGGAGTATTCTATAGGCCCCCTAACCTGAGGAAGGAAGGGGAGACGGATCTCCTATCACAATTTGGATTAGCAGCAAAGGTGGGAAGTGTTATCATAATGGGGGATTTTAAGTATCCAGACATAGACTGGACGGAGGGAACCGCGCATTCATCTAAGGCTCTCCAGTTCCTAAATGTCTTGCAGGACAATTTCATGGTTCAGATGGTAGACGCACCAACTAGAAATAAAGCATTACTAGATCTACTGATTACCAACAATACAGACCTGGTCACGGATGTGGAAATACGGGGCAATTTAGGAAACAGCGATCATAGGTCAATTGTCTTCAGTATAAATCACACAAATAGGAAACATAAGGTGAATACAAAAGACACTGAATTTCAAAAGAGCCAACTTCCCTAAACTATGAACCTTGTTAAAAGGCATGAATTGGGATAAAATCTTAGGAACAAAGAACATGGAGGTGAGATGGGTTTGCTTTAAGAGCATATTAAATAAGGGCATTAGCCAATGCATCCCATTGGGTACTACATTTAAAGAGCGAACAAAAGTCCTGGATGGCTTAACGCCAATGTAAAAATGCATATACAAGCAAAGGAGAAGGCCTTCAAAAAACACAAGGTTGAGGGATCATCATGAGCATTCAGACTTTATAAAGAATGCAACAAGATATGTAAGGGTGCAATAAGGACAGCTAAGATAGAACACGAAAGACACATAGCGGAGGAGAGCAAAGAAAATCCCAAGAAATTATTTAAGTATGTAAACAGTTAAAAAGGGAGGACAGACCATATTGGCCCCATAAAGAATGAGGAAGGACATCTGGTTACAAACGATGGGAAATGGCGAAGGTATTGAATTTATTCTTCTCAGTCTTCACAAAGGAATCAGGGGGCTTCAGTAACCAAAACTGCAGTGTTTATCCTCATGACACATCACAGGAAACACCTCCATGGTTAACAGAGGACAGAATTAAAATTAGACTTGGGCAACTTAACATTAATAAATCACCGGAACCAGATGGCTTGCATCTGAGGGTACTTAGGGAACTCAGTCAAATAATTGCTGACTGGAATGGTACCAGCTGATTGGAGAAAAGCCAATGTAGCACCAATATTTAAAAAGGGCCCAAAATACGTACCTGGGAATTACAGACAAGTTAGCCTAACATCAATAGTATGCAAGCTCTTGGAGGGGGCAATAAGGGACTATGTACAAGATTTTAGTAATGAGAACGGTATCATTAGCAGTAATCAGCATGGATTCATGAAGAATCATTCTTGCCAAACCAATCTATTAACCTTCTATGAGGAGGTGAGTTGTCATCTAAATAAAGGAAGGCCCGTAGACGTGGTGTATCTAGATTTTGCAAAAGCATTTGACATAGTTCCCCATAAACATTTACTGTACAAAATAAGGTCAGTTGGAATGGACCACAGGGTGAGTACATGGATTGAAAACTGGCTACAAGGGCGAGTTTAGTGGGTGGTGATAAATGGGGAGTAATCGGAATGGTCAGAGGTGGGTAGTGGGGTCCCCCAGGGTTCTGTGCTGGAACCAATCCTATTTATTATGTTCATAAACGACCTGGAGGATGGGGTAAACAGTTCAATCTCTGTATTTGCGAACAATACTAAGCTAAGCAGGGCAATAACTTCTCCGCAGGATATGGAAACCTTGCAAAAAGATCTGAACAAATTAATGGTGTGGGCAACTACATGGCAAATGAGGAAAAAATATGAATGCAATCTATACACTGAGAGGAGAACCTCTGGCGGAATGGAGGATGGAAAAGGACCTGGGGGTCCCAGTAGATGATAGGCTCAGCAATGGCATGCAATGCCAAGCTGCTGCTAACAAAGCAAACAGAATATTGGCATGCATTTAAAAGGGGATCAACTCCAGAGATAAAAAGATAATTCTTCCTCTCTACAAGACTCTGGTCTGGCCGCACCTAGAGTATGCTGTCCAGTTCTGGGCACCAGTCCTCAGGAAGGATGTACTGGAAATGGACCAAGTACAAAGAAGGGCAACTAAGCTAATAAAGGGTCTGGAGGATCTTAGTTATGAGGAAAGGTTGCGAGCACTGAACTTATTCTCTCTGAAGAAGAGACGCTTGAGAGGGGATATGGTTTCAATTCATAAATACCGTACTGGTGACCCCACAATAGGGATAAAACATTTTTGCGGAAGGGAGTTTAACAAGACTCGTGGCCACTCATTAAAATTAGAAGAAAAGAGATTTAACCTTACACTACGTAGAGGGTTCTTTACCGCAAGAGCGGCAAGGATGTGGAATTCCCTTCCACAGGTGGTGGTCTCAGGGGGGGGGCATCGCTAGTTTCAAGAAACTATTAGATAAGCACCTGAGTGACCACAACATACAGGGATATACAATGTAATACTGACATATAATCACACACATAGGTTGGACTTGTGTCTTTTTTCAACCTCACCTACTGTGTAACTATGTAACTCAAGGTCAGGTTATGGGTATATGATATGGGGTATCTCAGCCAATGGGCAGGGGATTTCTTGAATCTGCTGTGAGAGCCTATATATTCGGGTGAGGTCAGGTATTCTGTGCCACCTGGACGGCTGTCTGGGTGGATGTGTGTTGCGTGCCCCGGGCTGCTAGGCCAAAGATTGGGCCTATCCCGGGGGCAACCGGCTGCTAGGCTGTCTGAGGGCCTATCCAATAGTGAAAGAGCAGCGCAGGGTTTGGACTGTGGCTTGCAGTCCAACCAGAAGTGACGGTTCTGCCAGCCGGAGAACCTGTCAGTGGTCGGAGGTAGAGGGGAAGCTGTCGCCACAAAGGGACCAACCACCTTGTTACCAGGGACCACAGTGAGTAACTAAAGCAAGTAACGGAGCAGCATTCTCACCGAACGGACATGGTGGAGAATTGAGAATCTTCAGGCGGTGATCAAGTCAGGGACCCAACCAGTGGAGGAGATGCTTGCAGAGCAGCCTTGTGTGTCAAGCCAGGGACCGAGCCAGTCATCAGGGGTGAAGCTTGAGAAGTATCTCGAGTGCCAAGCTAGGGACTCAGCAGAGAGGCGGGGTGACCCTTGAGGGAGATACCACCATGAAGATTGGAGGAGCTCAAGGGATTCAGAGTTAGTGAATCAGTGGGTCTAGTGAGAGATCGAGAGCTCAGTGTTGAAGACTACAAGAGGCAGTTGTAGTGAAGCTGAAGGAACTGTTAAAGACTGTTACCATAGGAGACAGTATTCCTCCATGTGCAGATGTGGTGCCTTGCTGGGGCCTTTCCCTGCATGGCTGTCTTCCTATTGAAGTCTCTGAGTCTGACAAGTGAATCTACAACTACTTAAGGGTGTCCTGGGTCTAACGCGCTTTCCCTCAAAAACATAAAAAGAACTGTTAAGAGAAATAAAACTTCTTTTACATCCAAGAAGTGTCTGGCGCCCAAAAACTTTGTCCACCTTGCACCCACTATGCCTCACAATCCACCCTTTTCAGAAGGATGTCAGCTATCTTTGGCCGGGAATGTTCTCATTGGACTGGACAAGGCCAGAGACCTTGCTACACTCACAAATAGAGCTTTCTTTTGGTGGTATTTGATCACTCCTCGTTTTTTTATTCTTTGCGATATAAACAAAAAACGACCAATAATTTTGAAAAAAAAAAAAAACTATATTTTTTAGTTTCTGCTATATAACATCCAATAAAAAAATGTAAATAATTTAAATTTCTTCATCAAGTTAGGCCAATATGTATTCTGCTACATATATTTGGTAAAAAATACCAATAAGCGTATATTGATTGTTTTGCGGAAAAAGTTATTGTGTCTACAAAACTATGGGATATTTTATTTTACTAGTAATGGCAAATCAGTGACTTATGCAATATTTCAGCGGACAAATCTGACACCTGACACTTTTTTTGGGGACCAGTGAC
Source organism: Aquarana catesbeiana (assembly GCF_042186555.1). Lineage (NCBI taxonomy): Eukaryota > Metazoa > Chordata > Amphibia > Anura > Ranidae > Aquarana > Aquarana catesbeiana. Next base: position 275,265,706 of record NC_133331.1, on the reverse strand, counting down.
ACTAATACAGTGATCAGTACTAAAAAAAAAATATGCAGTCACTGTACTAATGACACTGGCTGGGAAGAGGTTAACATCAGGGGTGATCAAAGGGTTAACTGTGTGCCTAGTCTGTGTTTCAGTGTAGTGGGGGAGGTGCTTGTACTGCTGGAAGGCATGGATCGGTGTTCCTGCTTTACAGGAACACAGGATCTCATGCCTTCTGTACTGACAGAAAGGCAATCTGCCTTGTTTACAAAGTCAAAGTACCAAAAGATCAGCGGGTGCAGGCGGACATCGAGTCAGCAGGTCTCGCTGTGTAAAATCACATAAAATCACAGTGGGAGCGAGCCACTGGTGACACGCACATTTGCACCCGATACCCGGAAATGCAGGATCACACACACACGGGGGGATGGGGGCAAAGGCGCTTCTTTGTTTATAATGTACCCTGGTGTGGAATGATTTGTCTGCAACCATTCACTATCCTAACGTCCTCCATACACTGTGCATACCACAAAAGGGGAATTCCCATATGATTGCCTACTTCCTGTCTTCCTATAAACTAAGGGGGCTTATAGAGGATGAATGAGGAGTTGTTTTTTTTGCAGAGCTCCAATCTCATTTTGCAGAGGCATTTACAAGTATATTTTTTATCTGAGCTGCCTGACTGACGCACACCAGTAATACCAGAGACTGCATGTTACTACCCCACAGTGCACCAGAGACCCTGCATTATTATTATTCGAGATTTATATAGCACCAACAGTTTACGCAGCGCTTTACAAGGTATAAGGGGGACAACACAATTACAGTACAGTTCAATACAAAAGGTACAGGAGGGCCCTGCTCATAGAGCTTATATTCTAAAGGGAGGGGGTGGTGGTACAAAAGGGAATAGCTGCAAAGAATGATTTGATGGGGGTGGCTCAGGGACAGTTATGTGGGTGTGGGATAGGCTTCCCTGAATAAATTAGTTTTCAGGGATCTCCTAAAGGTGGACAGGGTAGGGGCTGATCGGACATACTGGGGCAGGGAATTCCAGAGGATGGGAGAGGCTCTGGAGAAGTCTTGAAGGCGAGCATGGGAGGAGGTAACAAGTGAGCTAGAGAGGCATAGGCACCAGGGACCCCACACAGCCACCAGGGACCCCACACAGAGACCCTGCATAGCCATTAGAGACCCCACATAGTCCCCCAGAGACTCCTCACAGCCACCAGGGACCCTGCATAGTCACCAGTGGTCCTGCATAGCAACCAGAGACTCCACATAGCCAACAGAGACCCCACATAGCCAACCCTGCATAGCAACCAGAGACCCCCACATAGACACTAGAGACCCAACATAGCCTCCAGAGACCCTGCATAGCCACTTGAGAAGGAAGAGGTGGGATATATTTAGATGGGAGGAGAGGGCATCTAATTTTAGTCTTTTGCTAAGCAGAACAAAACCAAAATACACCGCTGACTCTGCCTGTACCTGCCGCCCGCTCACAGTAGAATTACTCTGAGCGGTTGGCAGGTGGTTAACCAAGTGCAAGCAAAGATAAACAAAACCAGACTTTAGGTTGGTGAAACAATTAATCTAACACCTTCCTGCGGACCACACATGCAGCCTCATGGAAATGAGCTTTTTTTCCCCATGGGGCCGCATATATGCAGACTCCCCATTCTGCTGGGAGCGCGCCTCCCAGCACAGCGACCGGTCTTTCACTGAGACCCCCGGGTCATTAATGATCAGAAACTCAGGACTCTCAATTCTGGGTCACCTGATAGCTGGGATAGCCTCTGATTGGCTATCACAGTGATCAGTCACTGTGAGCCCACCCCTGTGTTTAGTTCCTCCTTTGAATGAAGAGAAAGATACATTGTATCTTCCTCTTGCAAGAGAGGAAAATTTAAAAAAAGCCCAAGTATAAAAAAAAAAAAAACAACAAGATCAGGGTTTGCCAGGGTTAGTGTTAGGGTCAAGGTTGGGGGTCACGGTCAGCAGATTTTTGGGTAAAATTAAAAAATAAAAAAATGAAATTAATGTCAGTTAGCATCACTGTGTTTTAGGTAGAGTGAAAAGAAAGCAAAATAATAAATAAATAAATATATATATTTTTTTTACTGTTATGGGACAATTTTTCATTCAAAATACCCCCCCCCCAAAAAAAAAATCAGGAGATAGCCGTTACCATTTACCACCAAAAGAAAGCCTAAATTGTCTTGAAAAAAAAAAACAAGAAACAAAAACAAAAAAAACACGGTATAATCCACCTGGATACACAAAGTAGTTGTGATGATATGTACAGTTTTACTAATACATGTCAAAGTTGCAAAATTTTGCTTTGGACAATATTCTGCTGGGAAAGCTTGGTTCCTTCCATTCATGTGGATGTTACCCTGACACATACCACCTACTCAAACATTGTTGGTGACCAAGTACACCCCTTTGTGGAAATGATATTCCCTGATGGCTGCGGCCTCCTTCAGCAGGATAATGTACCCTGCCACATTGCAAAAATGGTTCAAGAATGGTTTGAGGAACTCAACAAGTTCACGGTGTTACCTTGGACTCCGAATCCTCAAAATTACAGTCCATTGAGCATCTCGCAACTTACAGGACTTAAAGTGGTTGTAAAGACAGGAAGTTTTTTTTTATCTTAATGCATTCAATGCATTAGGATAAAAAAAAAAAAAAAAATCTGTGTGCAGCAGCCCCCCTAATACTTACTCGAGCCCTATCTAGACCCAGTGATGTTACACGAGAGTCTTGGTTGTCCGGGACGCCCCCTCCTCATTTGCTGTGCCATTGGCTCCCGCTGCTGTCAAATTCAATAAGCCAATGAGGAGAAGGAGGGTGGGGCCGAGCCACGGCATTTGTCTGAATAGACACACAGAGCAGCGGCTCGGCTCAGGTGACCCCATAGCTAGCTGCTTGCTGTGGGGGCACTAGGCAGGAGTGAGGGGCAGGAGCGCCGGCGAGGAACACAAAAAGAGGATCTGGGCTGCTCTGTGCAAAACCACTGCACAGAGCAGGTAAGTATAACATGTTTGTTATTTTTAAACAAACATAAAAAAAGACTTTAATATCACTTTAAATGATTTGCTACTGATGGCTTGGTGCCAGATACCACAGCATCCCTTCACAGGTATAGTGGTGTCCATTTTGCTGCCAAAACAGCCTTGACCTGCATGCAACAGGTCAAGGCTGTTTTGGCAGCAAAAGGGGTACCTAGTCAATATTAGGTGGGTCATCATTAATATGGTTGTGATTTTATATATATATATATATATATATATATATATATATATATATATATATATATATACATACATATATACATACATACACACACACACGGCAACTCAAATAAAGGATAACAGTATAATAATGATTTTTTACAAGAAAAACAGAAATGGTAATGCACTAGGTGTGCGCGCCCTCCAACGATACTTTAATAATAAGAATTTTTTGTATAAAAGTGGGTACTCACAAAATGCAACTGACAAAAGGCCATACACACAGTGCATGGACATGCACAGAACACGGGGTACAGCTAATGCGTTTCGGGGGCGCTGAGGAAGGGGGTGCGCACCTGAAACGCGTTAGCTTTCCCCTGTGTTCTGTGCATTTCCATGCACTGTGTTTATGGCCTTTTGTCAGTTGCATTTTGTGAGTACCCACTTTTATACAAAAAATTTCTTATTATTAAATTATCTTTGGTAATGCACTAGGTGTGCACACCTTCCATTTCTGTTTTTCTTGTAGTCCCTTTCGGATTACCCCATCTGAGTAAGGCGGCATCCACCTAGTTTTGGGATACCACATATACCTTTCACACCACCATTTTATCTGACATCTGTTACTCCACACCTTGGAAGACCTATTAGCGCTGGAAGTGACTGTGTTTTTTGTAATAATTAATTTTTATTTAACTTTGGTGTGATGGTGATGAAAGAGTATCCAGTTCAGTATAAGCCCAGACAAATTACTTTTTGGCGTTTCAACTCAGGTATATTGACGACAAGACGAGCAAGACTTCTCATTATATATAAGATCGAGAGACAAGTCATTTTCTAAACACCTAACACCTTCCCTCCTGTATGTACACTTTGATGCCTGATGAGGGATCTTTTACAGGAAAAGCAGCTCCCGCATTCTAAACACGAATATGGCTTCTCTCCGGTGTGAGTCCTCTGGTGCAAACTAAGTTTTTGTTTGCTGGAAAAACATCTCCCGCACTCGGTGCAGGTGAACGGCTTTTCCCCCGTGTGACACCTCTGGTGTCTAATAACGCTGTCTTTGAGCGGAAAACATTTCCCGCATTCGGGGCATGAAAACGGCTTCTCCCTCGTGTGGACAGGTTGATGTCTCATCAAGGCTCGTTTCCGGGGGAAGGATTTTCCACATTCGGAGCAGGAAAACGGCTTCAATCCGGTGTGAGTTCTCTGGTGCATTACTGCAGTCGATTTCTGTCGAAAGCATCTCCCGCATTCGGGACATGAAAATGGTTTCTCTCCGGTGTGTATCCTCTCATGTTTAATAAGACTGGACACCAGAGAAAAGCACTTCCCGCACTCTGAACATTTATATGGCTTCTCCCCCGTGTGAACTCTTGTGTGTCTGATAAGAGACCCTTTTGAAGTAAAACTTTTCCCGCATTCAGAACATGAAAATGGTTTCATTTCATCCTGATCTTCAATCTGAACTTTTTCAATACACTCCCCATGAGTAGAGGGACCAGGTGACTGATCTGCACCATGAGGTGTTGGATGGATATTTAGAGTATTTTTTTTCTCTGAAGAATCTGATGGGACATCATCATCTTCTGTTTTAGAATATGTCATATTACACTTTCTGTATCGTCCATCTGCACAACAAGAGGAGAAAACCATTAACTGCTCTGCAATTAAAACAGCAAGACATTGCTTAGACGTGAGAAGGTCTAAATATCATGGACTATATCCAAGAACAAGGATTGACAATTTTATAGTATCTGAACTACGATCCCAAGAGTCCATATTTTGGTTTACCTCTCAATAGATACAATCACTTTATAAATTGTTACTGTATATTTTGTTACTCACCTGTGTTGATCTCTATAGGAACTTCCTCCTCTTTAATCACACATGCTTCATCCTCCTCCTCAACTTCTGAGCCATCTGTGAATAAAGAAGAGAGTGAAGCCCCCTGTACTGAGATGTATGAGAGACCCCAGAGAGTGTGTGTGGGGGGAGACTGATCACATCTCTTGGCTGGTAACACACAATGACATGATGTGAGGAGGAGAGCCGGAGTCTAATAGAGGCTGATGTCTCCTGACTCCCCCACTGGGCACATACTGTCTCCCCATTACTGTCTACTGACAGAGGAGGGGGGAGAAGAAGAAATTGTTGTAGTGACTGAACAAGGAGAATTTGGGATTCTTTTCTGGATTGAGACTGTATTCACACCTGAAGGACGCAACGCGTTTGGCTTCATAGTAGCTTTTCTGAGTTTAGTGTTTATTACTCACCTATGGTGATATATGGAGGAATTTCCTCCTTTTGAATAACTTGTAGTTCCTCCTCTTCACGTTTGACCTTTGTCTGAGTGGCTCTGGTGTTTGTGAATAAAGATGAGAGTGAAGCCCCCTGTACTGAGATGTATGAGAGACCCCAGAGAGTGTGTGTGGGGGGAGATTGGTCACGTCTCTTGGCTGGTAACACACAATGACATGATGTGATGAGGAGAGCCGGAGTCTAATAGAGTCTGATGTCTCCTGACTCCCCCACTGGGCACATACTGTCTCCCCATTACTGTCTACTGACAGAGGAGGGGGGAGAAGAAGAGATTGTTGTAGTGACTGAACAAGGAGAATCTGGGACTCTTCTCTGGATTTACTGTTTATTACTCACCTGTGCTGATCTCTGGAGGGATTTCCTTCTCATTACCTGGATCATCACCACTCATGTATGACTCCTCTTCTTCTTTCACTTCAACTTTAACAAACGTTAGGCCTTCACCCTATAGGAGACAAAATACAGACTTTATTATATATAACTCATCCACTTGCTGACAATACATATTACTGTGATAGGGTGGCTCTTACGGGCACAGGGATGTACCCGAACGTCATCACCTGTTTCCGTGTTTCAAGCACGTGTGCGCTCTGCCCGCCTACTCTTCTGTGATTTGTCACAGCGGGAATTTGTTAGCAGATCCTAGCCAATGATTCATGGCTGGGACCTGCTGATCGGCTGTGTTGAAACACAGCCCAGAGCTCTGTGTTGACAAACAACAAAGGGGCTCTGTACAGAGGGAACACTCGCTTTGTTTTTTTTTTCCCGCAGGGAAAAGAAACAAATTGATCTGTAGTAAAAAGTAGCATGCATTACATATTGTTAAGCACATAATTAACCCCTCGACGTTAACCCCTTCCCAGCCAATGCCATTAGTACAGTGACAGTGTATAGTATTATCACTGTATTAGTGTCACTGGTGATGTCAGTGGCAGTTAGTCAGTTCCCACAAAGTGTCAGATTGCCTGCCGCACTATCACATTCCTACTATAAGGTCGCTGATTGTCGCATTTACTAGCCACTTGCCAACCGCAATACGCATACTCGCCGGACACTTTATTAGGTACACCTGTTCAATTGCTTGGTAACACAAATTGCTAATCAGCCAATCACATGTCAGCAACTCAGTGAATTTAGACTACTTGCTGAAGTTCAAACCAAGTATCAGAATGGAGAAGAAAGGGCATTTAAGGGACTTTGAACGTGGCATGGTTGTTGGTGCCATCTGGGCTGGTCTGAGTATTAACAAAAACTGCTGATCTACTGGGATTTTCACACACAACCATCTCTTGGGTTTACAGAAAATAGTCAGAAAAAGAGAAAATATCCAGTGAGCGGCAGTTGTGTGGAGGAAAATGCCTTGTCGATGTCAGAGGTCAGAGGAGAATGGACAGACTGGTTGAGATGATAGAAACAAGAACAGTAACCACTCGTTACAACCAAGGTATGCAGAATACCATCTCTGAATGTACAACACATCACACCTTGAAGCAGATGGGCTACAGCAGCAGAAGACCACACTGGGTGCCACTCCTATCAGCTAAGAACAGGAAACTGAGGCTACAATTCACACAGGCTCACCAAAATTGGACAATAGAAGATTGGAAAAACGTTGCCTGGTCTGATGGGTCTCAAATTTCAGCTGCAACATTCAGATGGTGAGGTCAGACTTTGGCATAGACAACATGAAAGCATGGATCCATCCTGCCTTATATCAATGGTTCAGGCTGGTGGTGTAATGGTGTGGGGGATATTTTCTTGGCACACTTAAGGCCCCTTAGTACCAATAGAGCATCATTTAAACACCACAACCTACCTGAGTATTGTTGCTGACCATGTCCATCCCTTTATGACTACAGTGTACTCATCTTCTGATGGCTCCTTCCAGCAGGATAATGCTCCATGTCACAAACCTCCAATCATCTCACCACTGGTTTCTTGAACAAGACAATGAGATCACTGTACTCCAATGGCCTCCACACTCACCAGATCACAATCCAACAGAGCAATAGGGCACCGTTGGGATGTGGTGGAACGGGAGATTGGCATCATGTATATGCAAACGACAAATCTGCAGCAACTGCTTGATGCTATCATGTCAATATGGACCAAAATCTCTGAGGAATGTCTCCAACACCTTGTAGAATCTATGCCATGAAAAATGAAGGCAGTTCTGAAGGCAAAAGGGGGCCCAACCCGGGACTAGCAAGGTGTACCTAATAAAGTGGCCGGCGAGTGTGTATTATATATATAGATATATCTATCTCTCTCTCTATATATAATACACACTCGCCGGCCACTTTATTAGGTACACCTTGCTAGTCCCGGGTTGGGCCCCCTTTTGCTTTCAGAACTGCCTTCATTTTTCATGACATAGATTCTACAAGGTGTTGGAGAATGGAAATTAGCCGATGAATGGCTTTTTCATGAAAGCAGTTTGGCAGTTTGGGTAGCTCATTAAATGTCCCTTCCCGGGACTTGCCGTGTTTCTCAGGCTTAGTGTTTTTACCAGCGAACACGGGAAACAAACCTTCCAGGAGTGCTTACAGAGAAGATGAATATCGGTTCTAATTAAAATCCTCAGTTCCACCTACCTGATCCTCCTGAGGGATCTCCTGATGTTCCTGTGTGGAGTCCCGGGAATACAGAGGACGGGGACATCTCTCTGGGGGATTTCTGTTACTGGATCCATCTGTAGGAAACACACACACTGACTGAATACATTGTTTCTATGTCTTTATATCAGAGGATGTGTGTATCTAGGTGGATCCTCAATACTCTTCTCTTCTTTATAAGAAATGAAAGTCTCCTCTTACCCGGTGATGTGAGGGGCGGCCGGTTCTCCATCATGACGTCCTTCTACAGATCCTTGTGTCCTTCTATATACTCTGTCTCTGTATTTGAAAGGGATTGTAAAATTATAAGTAATTAAAAATAAAGTTTATGCTAAAAAAAAATGTAAACCTTACATGGGGCTGACTGCCATACATGCCTCTGTCTTGGAGGGCGGGGCATTTCCAGTAACAGAACAAAGCGAAAGAGGACCTCGGCACAAGCTTAACTACTTGCTGACCGGCTCACGCTGATATGCTTCGGCAAAGTGGCACAGGTGCGCAAAACAACGTACCCGTACGTCACTGCATCACCCGCGGCTAGCAGACGCGTGCCTGTGGGTCCCGCTGACTCGATGTCCGCCTGTGGCCTGCGATTGTGGCACGGAGAGGCAGAACGGGGAGATGTCTATGTAAACAAGGCATTTCCCTGTTCTGCCTAGCAACATGACAGAGATCTACTGCTCCCAGTGATCGGGAGCAGTGATCTCTGTGAGTGATCTCACAGATCCCCCCCCCCCCCAAACAGTCCCCAAAAAACATCTGTCAGTGCACAAAACATCTGTCTGTCCCCATCACATCTGTCTGTCCCCATCACATCTGTCTGTCCCCATCACATCCGTCACAGTGCACAAAACATCTGTCTGTCCCCATTACATCTGTCACAGTGCACAAAACATCTGTCTGTCCCCATTACATCTGTCACAGTGCACAAAACATCTGTCTGTCCCCATTACATCTGTCACAGTGCACAAAACATCTGTCTGTCCCCATTACATCTGTCACAGTGCACAAAACATCTGTCTGTCCCCATTACATCTGTCTGTCCCCATTACATCTGTCACAGTGCACAAAACATCTGTCTGTCCCCATTACATCTGTCACAGTGCACAAAACATCTGTCTGTCCCCATTACATCTGTCACAGTGCACAAAAAATCTGTCTGTCACATCTGTCTGTCTGTCCCCATCATATCTGTCACAGTGCACAAAACCATCTGTCTGTCCCCATCACATCCATCACAGTGCACAAAACCATCTGTCTGTCCCCATCACATCTGTCACAGTGCACAAAACATCTGTCCCAATCACATCGATGACAGTGCACAAAACATCTGTCTGTCCCCATCACATCCATCACAGTGCACAAAACATCTGTCTGTCCCCATCACAGTCTGTCCCCATTACATCCGTCACAGAGCACAAAACATCTGTCTGTCCCCCCGTCACATCTGTCTGTCCCCATCACATCCGTCACAGTGCACAAAATGTCTGTCCCCATCACATCTGTCACAGTGCACAAAATGTCTGTCCCCATCACATCCATCACAGTGCACAAAACCATCTGTCTTTCCCCCATCATATCTGTCACAGTGCACAAAACATCTGTCTGTCCCCATCACAGTCTGTCCCCATTACATCCGTCACAGTGCACAAAACATCTGTCTGTCCCCCCGTCACATCTGTCTGTCCCCATCACATCCGTCACAGTGCACAAAACATCTGTCTGTCCCCATCACATCTGTCTGTCCCCATCACATCCATCACAGTGCACAAAACATCTGTCTGTCCCCCCGTCACATCTGTCTGTCCCCATCACATCCATCACAGTGCACAAAACATCTGTCTGTCCCCCCGTCACATCTGTCTGTCCCCATCACATCCATCACAGTGCACAAAACATCTGTCCCAATCACATCGATGACAGTGCACAAAACATCTGTCTGTCCCCATCACAGTCTGTCCCCATTACATCCGTCACAGTGCACAAAACATCTGTCTGTCCCCCGTCACATCTGTCTGTCCCCATCACATCCATCACAGTGCACAAAATGTCTGTCCCCATCACATCTGTCACAGTGCACAAAATGTCTGTCCCCATCACATCCATCACAGTGCACAAAACATCTGTCTTTCCCCCATCACATCCGTCACAGTGCACAAAACATCTGTCTGTCCCCATCACAGTCTGTCCCCATTACATCCGTCACAGAGCACAAAACATTTGTCTGTCCCCCGTCACATCTGTCTGTCCCCATCACATCCATCACAGTGCACAAAACATCTGTCTGTCCCCATCACATCCCCCATCACCGCTGGTGGCCGATCAACATCTGTCAGTGTACCAACGTCCCATCAATTAATAAAACATTTAAAGCGCCCCCGTCCCCCATGCTCACATGCAAAGGTGAATGCACATGTTGGTCCCATGTGAGAGTGGGATCCCTAACTATCTGAATCCCCAGCTATAGGACATACACCAATCAGCCATAACATTATGACCACTGACAGACAAAGTGAATAACATTGATTATCTCATTACAATGGCACCTGAAAGCGGGTGGGATATATTAGGCAGCAAGTGAACATGTTGTTCCTGAAGTTGATGTGTTGAAAGCAGAAAACAAAAAAAAAAAAAAAAAAAAAAAAAAGAAAAAGGCAAGCGTAAGGATTTGAGGGACTTTGACAAGGGTTGTCATGGCTGGATGACTGGATCAGAGCAACTCCAATACTGCAGCCCTTGTGGGATGTTCCTGATTTGCAGGGGTGAGGACCGGCCAAAAGAGGTCCAAGGAAGGAAAACAGGCCAAGGCTCATTGATGCACATGGGAAGCAAATGTTTCCTTCTGTAGACCAATCCAATAGAAGAGCCCCATAGTTCAAATTGCTGAAAAAGTGAATGCTGGTTCTAATAGAAAGGAGTCAGAACACACAGAGCAGTGTTGTTTGTTGTGTATTGGACTGTGTAGCCGCAGACTTGTCAGGGTGCCCATGCTGACCCCCCATGTCCACAGCCAAAAGCTCCTAGACCTAGAGCGGGCACATAAGCATCAGAACTGGACCACGGAGCAATGGCAGAAGGTGGTCTGTTCTGATGAATTCAAGAATGGTTGGAGGATCACAATGAGTTTGAGGCGATGTGTTGGTCTCCAAATTCTTCAGATCTCGAACCAATAGAGTACCTGTGGGTTGTGCTGGAAAAACAAGTTCGATCCATAGAGGCCCCACCTCACAACTTACAGGACATAAAGGATCTGCTACTGATGGCTTGGTGCCAGATATCACAAGGTACCTTCAGAGATCTAGTGGAGTCCATGCTTGTATGGGTTATGGTGGGTGGTCATAATGTTATGGCTGATCAGTGGCAGTGTGCTTTCAACATGTATTTGCAAACGTATACAACGGAAACCTCTGTCTTGGCTTGGTTCGTTTTTTTTTTTGTGCTGACTAGCTTGAAAATGTGCTGGGGATCTTTTGTATTGATTGGTATGTTGCCCTGCCCATGTGCACCTTTCCCCTTTTTTGCTGCTATTCAATCCAATACCCAATCAAAAGAGAGAAGAACCTAAAGAGGAACCGGTCTCAAAGCTCCTCATCAGGCTCTGGCCACCCCACAACAAAACTATCCGGATGCTGCCCCTGTCTGTGTACTGTGCTGCACCGAGGAGAAACATTCAGTATGGACACTCCAGCCTCAGTGCCCGTGCCCTGCGACAAATTCCAGAGAGTGAATACAGTGTGCACAGGTCCAGGACTGAGGAATGTACAACATAATTATATACGGCACATGGGGTGAGGACTATGTAAAGCACAACCTAGTGCATAAAGTGCAGGGGTGAGGACTGGATAATGTACAACATACTGTATACAGTGCAGGGGGTGAGAACTGTGTAATGTACAACATAGTGTATACAGTGCAGGGGGTGAGAACTGTGTAATGTACAACATAGTGTATACAGTGCAGGGGGTGAGAACTGTGTAATGTACAACATAGTGTATACAGTACAGGGGGTGAGGACTGGGTAATGTACAACATAGTGTATACAGTGCAGGGGGTGAGAACTGTGTAATGTACAACATAGTGTATACAGTACAGGGGGTGAGGACTGGGTAATGTACAACATAGTGTATACAGTGCAGGGGGTGAGGACTATGTAATGTACAACATACTGTATACAGTGCAGGGGGTGAGAACTGTGTAATGTACAACATAGTGTATACAGTACAGGGGGTGAGGACTGGGTAATGTACAACATAGTGTATACAGTGCAGGGGGTGAGGACTATGTAATGTACAACATACTGTATACAGTGCAGGGGGTGAGAACTGTGTGATGTACAACATAGTGTATACAGTACAGGGGGTGAGGACTGGGTAATGTACAACATAGTGTATACAGTGCAGGGGGTGAGGACTGGGTAATGTACAACATAGTGTATACAGTACAGGGGGTGAGGACTGGGTAATGTACAACATAGTGTATACAGTGCAGGGATGAGGATTGGGTAATGTACAACATAGTGTATACAGTGCAGGGATGAGGATTGGGTAATGTACAACATAGTGTATACAGTGCAGGGGTGAGGACTGTGTAATGTACAACAGTGTATACAGTACAGGGGGTGAGGACTATGTAATGTACAACATAGTGTATACAGTGCAGGGGGTGAGGACTATGTAATGTACAACATACTGTATACAGTGCAGGGGGTGAGGACTATGTAATGTACAACAGTGTATACAGTACAGGGGGTGAGGACTATGTAATGTACAACATACTGTATACAGTGCAGGGGGTGAGGACTGTGTAATGTACAACATACTGTATACAGTACAGGGGGTGAGGACTATGTAATGTACAACAGTGTATACAGTACAGGGGGTGAGGACTATGTAATGTACAACATAGTGTATACAGTACAGGGGGTGAGGACTATGTAATGTACAACAGTGTATACAGTACAGGGGGTGAGGACTATGTAATGTACAACATACTGTATACAGTGCAGGGGGTGAGGACTGTGTAATGTACAACAGTGTATACAGTACAGGGGGTGAGGACTATGTAATGTACAACAGTGCATACAGTACAGGGGGTGAGGACTATGTAATGTACAACATAGTGTATACAGTACAGGGGGTGAGGACTATGTAATGTACAACATAGTGTATACAGTGCAGGGGGTGAGGACTATGTAATGTACAACATAGTGTATACAGTGCAGGGGGTGAGGACTGTGAAGAAATAAATGTCCAGACATTGGTGATCAGTCGGGGAAAGCCCTCTAAGTTGGTGTGAGGAAATGATGGTTAAATTGCAGCATCAGTCGACTCTAACATATATAGAAAGCTCACCCCCACCACCCCTCAGTGCCTATATATATATATATATATATATATATATATATATATATATATATATATATATATATAGTGAGTGCTCATCAGTTTGGCTCCAGTTCTTGTACACAACACAGAAATACCAGAATTAACTGGGACCTGGCCCCACCCCCAAGGGAGACATGTCTCCGCCCCCTAGGGAGACAATGCCCCACCTCTGCGGCACAAAACAACATCCTGGAACATTTCTGACAAATGGGATGTAATTAGGAGCTGACAGGTAGCCAATCAGTGTGTGGAGGGAAGTCACGTGGGTGTGTGTATTGTGTAGCATTGGAAGCAGCCTTCCATCACATGGATGTGAGGACTGTAGTCATCCCCAGGTCACTTCTGCAGGATGTGGGATGGCTGGGGGAGTCTGTCCATAGAACTGTGTAGGCTGCAACCCCTGTACCCCATAACACACATAGAGGATTCCCAGCGGGAGGGTAGGGAGAGTGCATGTAGGGGCTGAGGAAGTCTGCATATAACCCAGTTCACACACAGTGCTGGGACCCCCTTCTCTCATAATAAGAAGACAATATTACCTCCTCCTCACTGGACACACACTCTCCACATTTACACCGCTTCACGAAGATTCTTCCTCTCCAAACAAGTCTTCCGGGCTCCAACAAAATGGCCCCCAACCCACCTTTACTAAGGACACGTCTTCCTGTCTTGTGGCGGACTTGCGCCCTCTAGTGCTAGCTCTGTCTCTATACGGTTCTGGGTCATCCAAGCTCAGCAGCTCGGCGACCAGTAAGCAGCCAGAGTTGAATTTCAGTTTCAGGGGGACACAGTAATGAAAGAGGAAGCAGGGTGATGTGTGGTGGTGAGCTACAATAATAATTCCATCTGAGTATTAAATTATTATTATTAACCACTTAAGGACCGAGCCCATTTCACTTGGTTACAAGTTAAAATCTGTATTTTTTACTAGAAAATTACTTAGAACCCCCAAACATATATATATTAGCAAAGACTGGAGGAAAAAAATGGCGGTCATTGCAATATTTTATGTCACACGGTATTTGCGCAGCGGTCTTTCAAACGCAATTTTAAAAAATACACCTTTTTGAAATAAAAAAAAAAAGAAAACTGTAAAGTTAGCCCAATTGTTTTGTACATTGTGAAAGAGGATGTTACGCCGAGTAAATAGATACCAAACATGTTACAGTTGAAAAATTACGCACACTTGTGAAATGGCGAAAAAAGGACGGTACTTAAAAATCCCCATAGGCGATGCTTTTTTTTTTTTTTAACAGTTACCAGGTTAGAGTTACAGAGAAGGTCTGGTGCTAGAATTATTGCTCACACTCTGACGATCGCGGCAATACCTCACCTGTGTGATTTGAATAGCGTTTACATTTGCGGGTGCGACCTACGTATGCATTTTTTTTGCTGCATGAGCATGTAGGGACGGGGCGCTTTAAAAAAAAAAAAAAAAAAAAAAAATATTTATTTTATTTTATTTTTATTTTTTGACACTAACCCTTTAAAAAAAAACAAATAAATCTGATCAGTTTTATTACTGTCACAAGGAATATATACATCGGAGACCCGATCGAAGCCAAATCCGGCTTTGTTCAGGTGACAGCCTACCTGGGACAACGGCTGTGCGGCTGCCAAGCTGGATTGGCCGATATAACCAGATAGCCGACCGCCCGTTCCGAAAAACGGTACCGGGGTATAGCCTGCAGCTGCAACTGCAGAGAGCGACCAATCAGATTGTAGATATAATTTTCCTAGTGAAGATCAGGAGATGAGAGGAAAAATCTGATTGAAAGCTCTAACAAAGCGGAGCCCTCTGATTCCTCCTGTATTGAATTGTTTTGTAACGGTACTGTCTGCCCTCATGTTGTAAAGTGCTGTGCAAACTGTTGGCACTATATAAATCCTGCAGAGCTGGCTCTAGGCTTTGTGAGGCCTTAGGCAAAACTTAGACATGAGGCCCCACTCACACCCATAATGAGAAAAAATAATTCAAGAGATAAAAAATAACGGTGCCCCCCCCCACAGCGCTGCCGACTTCCCTCCTTTGTCTCCCGCTGACTGCTGTGGGGGATCTTCAGGATGGAGGCTGGAAAAAGGGGCTGGTAATTTACCAGCCCCTACCTTTTCTAAAAGAACACAGTGAGTGATCGAGACTGATCACTCACTGTGTTCATTTATAGCTGAAGCATAGTAAACTGTTTACTATGCTTTAGTTTATGAATTAACAGGAGCCTCTGTCTCCTGTTCATTCATCTGCAGTGCAGCTGAGACAACAGAGAAAGGAACTGGGGAATGTGTTTCCTCAGTCCCT
Organism: Aquarana catesbeiana; assembly: GCF_042186555.1. Classification (NCBI taxonomy): domain Eukaryota; kingdom Metazoa; phylum Chordata; class Amphibia; order Anura; family Ranidae; genus Aquarana; species Aquarana catesbeiana. Next base: position 275,249,883 of record NC_133331.1, on the reverse strand, counting down.
TTCTCTGTCTCAAAAGTGAGAATTCAGGGGTCTGTTTAGACCCCTAATATCTCACCAAAGCAACCAAAAAACTCTCACCAAAAACGTAAAAAAAAAAAAAAACTGTAAAAAAAAAAATTTAAACTAAGATTTCTAATCAACCTAAAAAGCAATGCCTAATATGTAGCCACGCTCACAGTTTTTTTCTGTATGCCACAGGTTACCATCCCCGTAGTAGGGGCCCCAGTGCCTTACTTTACCCATGAGGCTATTATGATGGTACTGTACAATGGCGGTAAAGTAGGAGAGGAAAGTGGAGGGTATGACGGCGGGTAATATGTACATGAGAGGGGTACAGAGTCTATGGAGGCAAGTAGTATGTAGTAGCAAGTAGTATGTAGAGGAGAGAGGTGCCGAGTGTATGGCGGTGGGTAGTATATACATGAGAGGGGTGCGAGTGTATGGCGGTGGGTAGTAAGTATATGAGAGGGGTGTGGAGTGTATGGCGGTGGGTAGTATATACATGAGAGGGGTGCGAGTGTATGGCGGTGGGTAGTATGTACATGAGAGGGGTGCGGAGTGAATGGCGGTGGGTAGTATGTACATGAGAGGGGTGTGGAGTGTATGGCAGTGGGTAGTATGTATATGAGAGGGATGCGGAATGTATGGCGGTGGGTAGTATGTACATGAGAAGTGTGCGGAGTGTATGGCGTTGGGTAGTATGTACATGAGAAGGGTGCGGAATGTATGGCGGTGGGTAGCATGTACATGAGAAGGGTGCGGAATGTATGGCGGTGGGTAGCATGTACATGAGAAGGATGCAGAGTGTATGGCGGTGGGTAGTATGTACATGAGAAGGATGCAGAGTGTATGGCGGTGGGTAGTATGTACATGAGAAGGATGCAGAGTGTATGGCGGTGGGTAGTATGTACATGAGAAGGGTGCAGAGTGTATGGCGGTGGGTAGTATGTACATGAGAAGGGTGCGGAGTGTATGGCAGTGGGTAGTATGACATGAGAGAGGTGTGGAGTGTATGGTGGTAGGTAGCATGACATGAGAAGGGTGCGGAATGTATGGCGGTGGGTAGTATGACATGAGAGGGGTGCGGAGTGTATGGCGGTGGGTAGTATGTACATGAGAGGGGTGCGGAGTGTATGGCGGTGGGTAGTATGACATGAGAGGGGTGCGGAGTGTATGGCGGTGGGTAGTATGTACATGAGAGGGGTGCGGAGTGTATGGCGGTGGGTAGTATGTACATGAGAGGGGTGCGGAGTGTATGACGGTGGGTAGTATGACATGAGAGGGGTGCGGAGTGTATGGCGGTGGGTAGTATGTACATGAGAGGGGTGCGGAGTGTATGGCGGTGGGTAGTATGTACATGAGAGGGGTGCGGAGTGTATGGCGGTGGGTAGTATGACATGAGAGGGGTGTGGAGTGTATGGCGGTGGGTAGTATGACATGAGAGGGGTGCGGAGTGTATGGCGGTGGGTAGTATGTACATGAGAGGGGTGCGGAGTGTATGGCGGTGGGTAGTATGTACATGAGAGGGGTGCGGAGTGTATGGCGGTGGGTAGTATGTACATGAGAGGGGTGCGGAGTGTATGGCGGTGGGTAGTATGTACATGAGAGGGGTGCGGAGTGTATGGCGGTGGGTAGTATGTACATGAGAGGGGTGTGGAGTGTATGATGGTGGGTAGTATGACATGAGAGGGGTGCGGAGTGTATGGCGGTGGGTAGTATGTACATGAGAGGGGTGTGGAGTGTATGATGGTGGGTAGTATGACATGAGAGGGGTGCGGAGTGTATGGCGGTGGGTAGTATGACATGAGAGGGGTGTGGAGTGTATGGCGGTGGGTAGTATGTACATGAGAAGGGTGCGGAGTGTATGGCGGTGGGTAGTATGTACATGAGAAGGGTACCAGTACTACTAATGCAGCACAAAGGGGTTAATTAAGTGCCACTGGTCACTAATGCATCAGTGACCAATGGCAGTACATTAACCCCCTCCATGCTGCATATTACAAATACCATTGTAAATTACCCCCCCAAAGAGTTAATCACTTCCGGCAGTTATCACAGCTAAGCCACTGACACAATAGTGCCTTATGCCCCGTACACATGATCGGAAATTCGGCCAGCAAAAGACCGATGAGCTTTTGGTCGGAAAATGCGACCGTGTGTATGCTCCCTCGGACTTTTGCTGGCCGATTCCAGCCAGCAAAAAATTGAGAGCAGGTTCTCAATTTTTCGGTCGGAAAAAGATACGATTGGAAATTCCGATCGTCTGTACACATTCCGACGTGCAAAATTCCTACGCATGCTCGGAAACAATTCAACGCATGCTCAGAAGCATTGAACTTCATTTCCTCGGCTCGTTGTAGTGTTGTACGTCACCGTGTTCTTGACGGTCGTAAGTTCAGCAAACTTTTGTGTGACCGTGTGTATGCAAGCCAAGCTTGAGCGGAATTCAAGCTTGGCTTGCATACACACGGTCCATCCAAGACGAAAAACCATCCAAGATTTTTCCGACGGAAAACCCGCTCGTGTGTAGGCGGCATTAGGTAAGGTTTTTAGCCTCTGCAAACTTGCTTGCACTGTTGCACGGGGCTTCACTGGCTGCTAGCAGGTCTTGGAAGCAGCACTCTGCTCTGCTCTTTCATCCGCCTCCCGGCCTGTGAATGACATCACGCCGGGTGGGCCTAGGAAGCTCCTGTCCGGCGGAGATCGCTCCGCCTGACAGGGAAGTGACTGCATTGGACTCAAAGCATGTTGGCACCGCTCTGCTGCAGATATAACAGTGTAGCGGTGGCTGGCGGGTGTCATGCCTGTCTGCAGCAGTGCAGAGCAAGCAGCATCTCGTCTGCAGCAGGCATTGCTGTATACTAAAGACTGGGACCCTTTACCAGCCAGGCCCGCTCACCCTGCCACCTTAGGGACACTGACCGGGACATTCCCTCCCATTCTACCACATGCATCAGGCAAATTAGGCGGCTGCAAGGCCCCTGGGAGCGCGAGGCCTTAGGCGACTGCCTTATTTGCCGAATTAGAGAGTCGCCTCTGGCTCACACTACACGTCACCATCTGAATGAAAAGGGATACTACGGTAGGAGACCCACTGCTGACACAGAAACATAAAAAAGCCAGAATGGAGTTTGCCAAAACTTACCTGAGGAAGCCAAAATCCTTTTGGGAAAATGTGCTGTGGACAGACGAAACAAAATTACAGGTTTTTGGTAAAGCCCATCAAAAGCCCAGAAAAAGAAATGAGGCTTTTAAAGAAATAAATACAGTCCCTACAGTTAAACACGGTAAAAGTTCACTGATGTTTTGTGGTTGCTTTGCTGCTTCAGGCACTGGATGTCTTGACCGTATGTATGGCATTATGAAATCTGAAGACTACCAATGATCTCTGGGGTGGACTGTAGGGCTCAGTGTCAGAAAGTTGGTTTTCTGTCAGAAGTCATGGGTCTTACAGCGGGACATTGACCCAAGGCAAATGTCAAAAAGCACCCAGAAATGGTATAAGACAAAGTGCTGGAGAATACTGAACTGGTCAGCAATGAGTCCAGATCTAAATCCCATAGAGCACCTGTGGAGAGATCTCAAAACAGCAGTTGGGAAAGGGAATCCTTCCAATCTGAGAGACCTGGAGCAGTTGGCTAAGGAAGAGAGGTCCAAAATTCCATTAGAGAGGTGGAAGAAATTCATTGATGGTTACAGGAAGCAATTGATTTCAGTCATTTTTTCCATGGGATGTGCTACCAAATATTAAATTGAGGGTGCCAATAATTTTGTCCATAGCATTTTTGGAGTTTTGCCTGGAATGTGTCAGATTTGCTTTTTGCTTCTCCACTTTTTTTTTCATACCAATACAAACAAAATAAATAAACATGAGAATGCCTAAACATTTGTAATTGCAACAATTTTTTGGGCGAAGTTGTACATTATCTGACAGAAATGCAGGGGTGACAATATTTTTGGGTATGACTGTATCTATATATACATCAGATACACAACAGATCTCAATGAAGATAAAAATCATAGTTGCCAACATTGTAGAAAAAATTAAAGGGATGCTTTTTTACCTGTAGGCGGGGTCTTGTTATAATTAGAGGGCAGGGCATGCGTTTGTAGGCATGGCATAGCTGGAAAGAAAAATGAGGCTCGCAAAGCGTGCCGCAATGAAAATTTGGCGTGGTTTAAACTAAATATTGCGTGTGGCTTAAAGGGGATGTGGCTCAAAGGGGGTGTGGTTAGAGTCTGAGATGAAAGATAGATGGAGGGAGAAAGAAAGGGAGAGAGAGAAAGAGGTAGGGAGGGAGGGAAGGAGAAGAAAGGAAAGATAGAGGGATGGAGGGACAGCAGGCCCAGATCCTACACCACAACAGCAATATTCGTATTCCAGAATGTATAACAATCAGCAGATAAAGATACTCCAAACATCTGGTGTTAGCGCTTCAAAGACAAAAACAGAACATTCCATAGCTCAACTCACCGACCAGTCTGCCAACTGACCAAATTAACCTGTCCAACAGTCTGCGTTAAAAACAGGGATTTAGTTAGCATGCATTTGCAAACGCCTGTGTAAGCTGCAAGGCCTCTTCACGGAACCCTGTGTATTGCTTGCAGTCCTAACGCTACTGAATTTATAAGCGTCTTCACAATAGAAGCACATGCATTAAATGGATAGATGAGGGGCAGGTGGACCTGGAGGCAGCCCAATCCCCCTTAAAGGAACAGGAGCACACTGGAACCCAGCAATAGCACAGTGTCAGTGAAGGTGCCCAGTGTGTCCCCGGACCATATTTACACTGTTAGCACTTCAGTCATCACAGCACCATGGTTGTTATGGTGTCAGGATGATTGAAGTGCATTACTTTCCACGTTACCTGCTACCAGATGCCATAAGGGGTCCCCAGCAGAGTCCCTCCTTACACCAGGCATTCCCAGCAGAGTCCATCCTTACATCAGGTGCAACAGCAGAATCCCTCCTTACACCAGGCATTCCCAGAGGAGTCCGTCCTTACATCAGGTGCCTCCAGCGGAGTCCCTCCGCTCCTTACATTAGGTGTGCCCAGCGAGGTCCCTCTTTACATCAGGTTCCCCCAGCAGAGTCCCTCCGCTCCTTACATCAGATGTGCCCAGCGGAGTCCCTCCTTACATCAGGTGTGCCCAGCGGAGTCCCTCCTTACATCACTAGTGCCCAGTGGAGTCCCTCCACTCCATACATCAGGTGTGCCCAGCAGAGTCCCTCCACTCCTTACATTGTGTGCCCAGCGGAATCCCTCCACTGCTTACATCAGGTGTGCCCAGTGGAGTCCTACAGCTCCTTACATAAGGTGTGCCTAGCGGAGTCCCTCCGCTCCTTACATCAGGTGTGCCTAGCAGAGTCCCTCCACTCCTTACATCAGGTGTGCCCAGCGGAGTCCCTCCGCTCCTTACATCAGGTGTGCCCAGTGGAGTCCTACAGCTCCTTACATAAGGTGTGCCTAGTGGAGTCCCTCCGCTCCTTACATCAGGTGTGCCTAGCGGAGTCCCTCCGCTCCTTACATCAGGTGTGCCCTGCGGAGTCCCTCTGCTCCTTACATCAGGTGCGCCTAGCGGAGTCCCTCCGCTCCTTACATCAGGTGTGCCCAGCGGAGTCCCTCCACTCCTTACATCAGGTGTGACCAGCAGAGTCCCTCCACTCCTTACATCAGGTGTGCCCAGTGGAGTCCCTCCGCTGCTTACATAAGGTGTGCCTAGCGGAGTCCCTCCGCTCCTTACATCAGGTGTGCCCAGTGGAGTCCCTCCTTACATCAGGTGTGCCCAGCGGAGTCCCTCCACTCCTTACATCAGGTGTGCCCAGCGGAATCCCTCCACTCCTTACATCAGGTGTGCCTAGCTGAGTCCCTCTGCTCCTTACATCAGGTGTGCCCAGCTGAGTCCCTCCTTACATCAGGTGTGCCCAGCGGAGTCCCTCCGCTCCTTACATCAGGTGTGCCCAGTGGAGTCCCTCCGCTCCTTAGATCAGGTGTGCCCAGCAGTGTCCCTCCGCTCCTTACATCAGGTGTGCCCAGCGGAGTCCCTCCACTCCTTACATCAGGTGTGCCTAGCTGAGTCCCTCCGCTCCTTACATCAGGTGTGCCCAGCTGAGTCCCTCCTTACATCAGGTGTGCCCAGCGGAGTCCCTCCGCTCCTTACATCAGGTGTTCCCAGCGGAGTCCCTCCGCTCCTTAGATCAGGTGTGCCCAGCAGTGTCCCTCCGCTCCTTACATCAGGTGTGCCCAGCGGAGTCCTACCGCTCCTTACATCAGGTGTTCCTAGCAGAGTAGCAGAGTCCCTCCGTTCCTTACATCAGGTGTGCCCTGCGGAGTTCCTCCGCTGCTTACATCAGGTGTGCCCAGCGGAGTTCCTCCACTCCTTACATCAGGTGTGCCCAGCAGAGTCCCTCCACTCCTTACATCAGGTGTGCCTAGCGGAGTCCTTCCACTCACTACATCAGGTGTGCCTAGCTGTGTCCCTCCGCTCCTTACATCAGGTGTGCCCAGCTGAGTCCCTCCTTACATCAGGTGTGCCCAGCAGAGTCCCTCCGCTCCTTAGATCAGGTGTGCCCAGCAGTGTCCCTCCGCTCCTTACATCAGGTGTGCCCAGCGGAGTCCTACCGCTCCTTACATCAGGTGTGCCTAGCAGAGTAGCAGAGTCCCTCCGTTCCTTACATCAGGTGTGCCCTGCGGAGTTCCTCCGCTGCTTACATCAGGTGTGCCCAGCGGAGTCCCTCTACTCCTTACATCAGGTGTGCCCAGCAGAGTCCCTCCACTCCCTACATCAGGTGTGCCTAGCGGAGTCCTTCCACTCCTTACATCAGGTGTGCCCTGCAGAGTTCCTCCACTGCTTACATCAGGTGTGCCTAGCGGAGTGCCTCCACACCTTACATCAGGTGTGCCCAGCAGAGTCCCTCCTTACATCAGGTGTGCACAGCAGAATCCCTCCACTCCTTACATCAGGTGTGCCTAGCGAAGTCCCTCCGCTCCTTACATCAGGTGTGCCCAGCGGAGTCCCTCCTTACATCAGGTGTGCCCAGAGCAATCCCTCCACTCCTTACATCAGGTGTGCCCAGCGGAGTCCCTCCACTCCTTACATCAGGTGTGCCTAGCGGAGTCCCTCCACTCCTTACATCAGGTGTGCCTAGCGGAGTCCCTCCGCTCCTTTACATTAGGTGTGCCCAGCTGAGTCCCTCCTTACATCAGGTGTGCCCAGCGGAGTCCCTCTGCTCTTTAGATCAGGTGTGCCCAGCAGTGTCCCTCCACTCCTTACATCAGGTGTGCCCAGCGGAGTCCGACCACTCCTTACATCAGGTGTGCCCAGCGGAGTCCCTCCGTTCCTTACATCAGGTGTGCCCTGCGGAGTTCCTCTGCTGCTTACAACAGGTGTGCCTAGCAGGGTCCCTCCGCTCCTTACATCAGGTGTGCCCAGAAGTGTCCCTCCCCTCCTTACATCAGGTGTGCCTAGCAGAGTCCCTCCGCTTCTTACATCAGGTGTGCTCTTTCGTCGGACACACAGGACGGAGGGTTGGCAGCAGCTTCATTTACAGGTCTCGTTCCCCGTATGTTCAGTGGAGAGTGGAGGGGCCTCGGATCGTGCAGCTAACTGGCTTCAGTGTACAAGGAAATTGCCTACTTGTACAATGAAGAGAGAAGCCGATTGGCTGCACGGATCGGAGACCCCTCCCCACTGAACACACGGGGAAAGAGACCTGCTAGGATCTGAGTCGCGGACATGTTTTCGTAGCCCACTGCGGTGCCAAAAACAGTCCCGATTCCCAGAACAAAAGTAAAATCCCGGCATTTTGATTGGGACGAGGGTCCAATTATTGGGATTATCCTGGGAAAATCGGGTCTGTAAGCAAGTATGAAATATCTGGATATCTATACTGATATGGATTGGGTAACGTGTTAGGAATGAAAGGATGCCACATCATTTGCTGGAAATGACAATTATCAACCTACAAAAGGCTGAATTCAAAGACACCCCGAAAATCAAAGTGAAAAAAGTATGCAGCAGGCTAGTCCATTTTGCTGAACACAAATGCATGCCACACTTTTCAGATATTTATATTGTAAAAAATGTTGAAACCCAGTTTTAATTTTTCTTCCACTTCACAATTATGTGCCACTTTGTGTTGGTCCACCACATAAAATCCCAATAAAATACATTTACGTTTTTGGTTGTAAGATGACAAAATGGAAAATTTCAAGGGGTATAAATACTTTTTCATGGCACTGTATATAAAGTATATATTCTGTATATACCGATCAGCCATAACATTGTGGTGACCCATGAGTGGGTCCCCCTCCTGAGGTTTGAGAAAGAAGCAGATGCTATGAAACGCATAACTATGTTCATCTGCGGCACCCTGGCTCCCAGCTAACATCACTTCTGGTCCGGCCTCCCTTGCGCTCCACGCTGGTTATCACTGCTTCTGGCTGCATCTCCTCACCATTCGCCAAGTACGCTGTGGAACAGGAGCACCACGCTACACCAGGATGACCACAGGATGCTTTAACACCTTGCCACAGATCACCAGATATGCCTGTTTGTCTTTTGCACGTGTAAGTTGCCAACTGGCTGTTAATAATTGTGCTCTTTTATTCTGCACTTAGTTTGGCGCCCCCTTGTTTTTCCTTTTGTATCTCACCGTGGATTAACACCTGTCATCCGCAGGCAAGTCCACCCGTGTGTAATTTCATCTCAGTATAAATACAGCTGCTCTGTGAAGCCCTCCGTTTGTTGGAGAACCTTAGTGAACAAACAGCATCATGAAGGCCAAGGAACACACCAGACAGGTCAGAGATAAAGTTGTGGAGTTTAAAGCAGGGTTAGGTTATAAAAAATATCCCAAGCTTTAAACATCTCACGGAGCACTGTTCAAACCATCATCTAAAACAGGGATCCTCAAACTACAGCCCTCCAGCTGTTGTAGAACTACAAATCCCATGAGGCATTGTAAAACTCTGACATTCACAGACATGACTAGGCATGATGGGAATTGTAGTTCCTGAACACCTGGAGGGCCGCAGTTTTCAGACCCCTGATCTAAAACATAACAACTGCAAACCTACCAAGACATGACCGTCCACCTAAACTGACAGGCCGGGCAAGGAAAGCATCAATCAGAGAAGCAGCCAAGAGGTCCATGGTAACTCTGGAGGAGCTGCAGAGATCCACAGCTCAGGTGGGAGAATCTGTCCACAGGACAACTATTAGTCGTGCTCTCCACAAATCTGGCCTTTATGGAAGAGTGGCAAGAAAAAAGCCATTGTTGAAAGAAAGCCATAAGAAGTCCCGTTTGCAGTCTGCGAGAAGCCATGTGGGGGACACAGCAAACATGTGGAAGAAGGTGCTCTGGTCAGATGAGAACAAAATTGAACTTTTTGGTCTAAAAGCAAACCGCTATGTGTGGCAGAAAACTAACATTGCACATCCCCCTGAACACACCATCTCCACTGTGAAACATGGTGGTGGTAGCATCATGTTGTGGGGATGGTTTTCTTCAACAGGGAGAGGGAAGCTGGTCAGGGTTAATGGAAAGATGGATTGAGCCAAATACAGGGCAATCTTAGAAGAAAACCTGTTAAGGTTTGCAAAAGACTTGAGACTGGGGCGGAGGTTCAAATTCCAGCAGGACAATGACCCTAAACATACAGCCAGAGCTACAATGGAATGGTTTAGATCAAAGCATATTCATGTGTTAGAATGGCCCAATCAAAGTCCAGACCTAAATCCAATTGAGAATCTGTGGCAAGACTTGAAAATTGCTGTTCACAGACGTTCTCCATCCAATCTGACAGAGCTTGAGATATTTTGCAAAGAATAGGCAAAAATGTCCCTCTCTAGATGTGCAAAGCTGGTAGAGACATCCCCAAAAAGACTTGCAGCTGTAATTGCAGCAAAAGGTGGTTCTACAAAGTATTGACTCATAGCATCTGCTTCTTTCTTAAACCTCAGGAGGCGTTATGGCTGATCGTACCGTATCTGCATATACAGAATATATACTTTATATACAGTGCCATGAAAAAGTATTCATACCCCTTGACATTTTCCATTTTGTCATGTTACAACCAAAAACGTAAATGTATTTTATTGGGATTTTATGTGGTAGACCAACACAAAGTGGAACATAATTGTGAAGTGGAAGGAAAATTAAAAATGGGTTTCAAAATTTTTTACAAAATAAATATTTGAAAAGTGTGGTGTGTATTTGTGTTCAGCTCCCTTTACTCCGATACCCCTAACTAAAATCTAGTGGAACCAACTGCCTTCATAAATATTGCCTTCACCTAATTAGTAAATAGTCACTCTCTAGATGTGCAAAGCTGGTAGAGACATCCCCAAAAAGACTTGCAGCTGTAATTGCAGCGAAAGGTGGTTCTACAAAGTATTGACTCAGGGGGCTGAATACAAATGCACACCACACTTTTCACATATTTATTTGTAAAAAATGTTGAAAAAAACATTTATCATTTTCCTTCCACTTCACAATTATGTGCCTCTTTGTGTTGGTCTATCACATAAAGTCCCAATAAATTACATTTATGTTTTTGGTTGTAACATGACAAAATGTGGAAAATTTCAAGGGACTGTATATATTACAGAACAAACAGTGCACAGTTCACTGTGGTTTTTCTGCTGCTTAACTGCAAACAGGAAACTTTATTATAGAAAAAAAGACAGAGTTTACCATACAGCAGCTACAAACATATAAACATTTCCATAACACTGCCATCTACTGGCTGATGTAGTTGTTGCACAAAATACATGAACAACATATTCCAACAAAATTATTTTTTCACCCAATTTACATGTATGTACATACCATCAAATGCTTTAAAATACATTGGTAGGTTTTCCAATCCGTTGTTTCCTCTATTTTGGAGAGACATTCCCTCGATACCCTGCAGCTGCCAAATATTGGGAAAGGTCTAGAACTTCTAGAAAAATGGATATGGTATAACGCCCCCTACAGCCACAGCCACTGCTTATAAAGCTCTCACAAATTCTCTTTATCCACTTGTGAACCGCCCACCGACACTGTACTGTGGACAGGTCGCATGCAGAGGTAAAGCATTGTACTGGAACGTCACTGCCTGGTTCTGGGATTTGTGTGCGCGCATGTGCGCCCCCCGACACCCGCTGTGATTAGGCACAGCGGGAGTCTGTCAGAAGGTCCCGGCCAAAGATTCATGGATTCAAAGATCAGCTGCGTTCAATGAAAGCCCTGTGTTGGCAGTTAACACAGGGCTCTGTACAGAGGGGAAAAGCTCTCCGTTGCAAAGCAGGGATAAGAAACTTAGAGATCTTTAGAGATGTCTCCATAAAGAGGACCTGTCACTGCCTTATTTCTATCACAAGGGATAATTATATTTCTTGTGATAGGAATAAGAGCGATAAAAAAAAAATGTAAGAGATAGAGTAAAAAAAATAAAACATGTTTGTAAACAGTGTTCACACCACATATGCGCGTTATCGCCACAAACATTACAGCGAGAGCACTAATTCTACCGCTAGACCTCCTCTAACTCTAAACTGGTAACCTGTAAAAATTTATAAAGCATCACCTATTGAGATTTTTATGTAGCGTGGTTTGGCACCATTCCACAAACGTGTGCAAATTTAACCCGTTCGCCGCCAGGTCTGTCATACGGACCTAACGGCGGGGGATATGGCTGCAGCCACTGGGATTGTGTTTGAATCTGACAGACTCCTGCCAGTCAGGTGAGAGAATTCGGGTGGCTTCGCTGCCACCCCCGATCACTCTCACACACCCCGAGAACCAGCGCTCGTCTCCCCCCGCCACGGCGCCCGCCATACTTACCGGGCTCCCCTTGCCCATCGGCGGGCCTGGGATCTCCATGGCGGGTGCCAGCTGGTAGAGGGGGAGGAAAAGAGCAGATACACGTCTGCTCTCCTCCCCTTCTTCTTGTGACCCGGAAATCGACATCTCTGACGACACTTTAGGGGCAAGCTCTCGATGTCCCCGGCTCGCTTTGCCGAGAAAGGATATATTGAAATGCGTCCTGCATTGTAAAACATTCAGTGGAGTACAGGGGAGACATTGGGGGTCTTTTAGATCCTGCATATCTCAATAAAGAGAACCTGTCACCTAAAAATCAACATATAGGGGACTGTTTGTCCCCTATGTGATGAAAAAAAAAGTTAAGTAAAAACATTTTTTTTTTTTGCAAAAAAAAAAAAAAAGTTACACCCAAGCACATAACCCTCCCCAAAAATTTTTTTGAGGACGCCTACGCGTGAAAACGTTGATAGTGATACATGTTACATATCGCCACGTACCCCGGAGTCAGAGCAATAATTCCAACACCAGACTCCTCCTCTGTAACACTAAACTGATACCTATAGGGGGCTTTTGAAGAGTTGCCTATAGAAAATATAGGGTACTGAAGTTTGTCGCCATTTCACGAGCACACATAAATTTAAAGTTTGGCATGTTGGGTATCTGGGATTGTCTGGATCAACTGTGGGTATAGGATTGGGTATATGGGATTGTATGGCATTTTTATTTTATTTTTTTATGGTTGAACTAGATGGACTTGTCTTTTTTCAACCTGACTAACTATGTATCTATTTACTCGGTGCAACCTCATCTTTTAGATTGTGTAATCTTCAGGCCTAAAATTATTTTTTAAACGTGTGCAAAAAAAACCACAAAAACGGCTCTGGCAGCGAAAGAGTTAAAGCATTACATGTTTAGATATCTATTTACATAGCAAATCTTTTATATTTCACCAAAAATGTATTGTGTTTTTTTTTGCATTAAAATTGAATAAATTGTATTTTTTCCCAAAAAAAAAAGTGTCTGAAAAACCACTGTGCTAGTGCTACGTGAAATAAAAAAAAATTGCAACAACCACCATTTTATTCTCTAGGGCCTCTGTAAAAAAAAAAAAAATATTATTTATATATATATACTGTATATATATATATATATATATATATATAAATAATATATATTTATATATAGTTCCAAGTCATTTTCTAGCAAAAAATGTTGATTTTTCCATGTAAACAAAAAGTGCCATAATAGGTCTTCAAGTGGTTAAAGCATACACAGTCTGCTCTCGGTCTCCTAAGTGTAGTTACACAGATTTGACCACCCTGCTGCTGATTCCTGACAACTAGTAGTGAGAAGGCAAAGATAGATACGCACACAACTACAGGATAATAAAGATCTTTATTGAACTTTAGTGTGATGGTGATAAAAGAGTAGCCAGTCCAATGACAACATTAAGGTGAAAATGCTCAACCTTAAGCGTTTCAGTTCAGGTAAGTTGTTCACAAGATAGGGCACTCCTCATATGGTAAATAGGATCTAAACACAAACATTTTCTGAAATCCTAGGAATACGGCTACTCCCCTGTGTGTACACATCGATGTCTGAGCAAGGATCTTTTCCAGGAGAAGGAGTTTCCACATTCAGAACATGAATATGGCTTCACTCCCGTGTGAGTCCTCTGGTGTGCACTGCGATTTTGCGTGGTAGCAAAACATCTCCCGCACTCGGTGCAGGGAAACGGCTTTTCCCCCGTGTGACATCTCTGGTGAATAGTAAGGCTCATTTTGTGGGGAAAACATTTTCCGCATTCGGGACATGAAAACGGCTTTTCCCCCGTGTGCACAGGCTGGTGTTTGATCAAGGCTCGTTTCGTGGCAAAACACTTTCCACATTCAGAACATGAGAACGGCTTCACTCCGGTGTGAGTTCTCTGATGCATTACTGCCGCCGATTTCTGTCGAAAGCATCTCCCGCATTCGGGACATGAAAACGGCTTTTCTCCAGAGTGTGTTTTCTGATGTTTAATAAGAATGGTCCTCAGGCAAAAAGATTTCCCACATTCCGAACATGTATGTGGCTTTTCCCCCGTGTCGACTCTTTGGTGTCTTATAAGAGATGCTTTAGAATTATAACTTTTCCCACATTCAGAGCATGAAAATGGTTTCATTCTGCTTTGATGTTCAGCGAGAACTTTTCTAGAGGAGGAGGAACAAGTGGATGTTTTCCCCGCTCTACCAACTGTCTGATGGGTTGTCTGGGAGAGATCTGAAAAACATTCCCCTTGAGTAGAAGGACCAGATGACAGATCTTCACCATGAGGGGTTGGATGGAGATTTATGGTACTGGGGTTTTCTTTTAAAAAATCTGATGTGATGTAATTTTCTGTTTTAGTATATGTTAAAATAACGGGACTCTTTCTCATGTTACACTTCATGAACCGTCCATCTGCATGACATATGAAGCGGAAACAATTAACTTCTACAATTAAAACAGCAGGAAATTAAGACATCAGAAGGTGTTAAAGTTTCAGTAAACCCAGACTATAAAAACCTCTCATGCTATATAATGGATGGTGCAAACTTACAAAGCCACTGAAGCATTTGTTTTGTGTAGAGGGAAATATACCTGGTTGATCCTGCCTTCAGCTGTCCCTCCCATCTTCTCTGTTTTTCCCCATTGCAGCCTGGGATTTTGTAGATCAGCTGGTGTCCTCTATGGGGTATGCTCCAGTTTCAGTTCCCCTTTAAGCTCTTAATTTCCTCCTTTTCTTATCTGTGCAGCCCACATGACTATAGAGTCACACGTGTGGGTGTATACACGGTGGTAAATGACACTCTCCTCCCTCCTCTTTCAAGTCCTCCTATTGCTAAACACTATGGGGGTGGGATATAGTATGCCGATTGACAACTTTCACTTTTTTTCACAAAAACGCTTATTTGTAATATGGATCAGTAAGAACTATATCAAATTTAATTGCTAATACCTGTAAAATAAAAAAGCCTTGGATGCAGATGCAGTCAGAACAAAGTGAAAGCGCAGCCCCCCCGAGGATGCCCACCAGGGATGCCACTAGGACCACCAGGGATGTCACCACGAGGTATGCCACCCTAGACCAACAGGGATGCCAATCAGTGCCCACAATGAATGCCAATCAGTGCCCATAATGGGCATCACTGACCGAAAATTGTTTCTCTTAAAATTTTTTGTAAATAGGTACGTTTTCTTCTTCAATGACGGGCACTGATATGGCTGCACTGACGGGCACTGATAAGGTGGCACCGATGAGGTGGCACTGATGATGGGCTCTGATAGGCGGCACTGATGGGCACTGATAGGTGGCACTGGTATGCAGCACTGATGGGCACTCATAGGAGGCATTGATGGGTACTTATGGGTGGCACAGATGGGCACTGATAGGTGACACTGAGGGACACTGATACGTGGCACTGATTACATTGGTGGGTGGCATTGCTGGACATCACTGATTTTATTAGTTCTATAACAGTGCCAGTCAGTGCCCATTTGTGGGCACTGATTGGCATATGTTGGGCATAAGTTGGCACATGTGGATAGCCATGGGGGATGTACCTGGGCGGCCACATGTTATGTGCCTCTCTGGTGGTCCTGGCGGCTTCTCTGGTGGTCCAGTGTGGGCATCTGAGGGGGAGCTGCGCTGATAAACAATCAGTGCAAAACCCCCCTGGTAGGAGAGCCACCGATCTGCTCTCCTCTACTCGTGTCTGTCAGACGCGAGTGAAGAAAAACCGATCAACAGCTCTTCCTCTTTACATCGTGATCAACCGTGATTGGACACAGCTGATCACGTGGTAAAGACTGCATCCGTTGGAGGCTCTTTACCGAGATCGGTGTAGCAGTGTGTCAGACTGACATGCCGCACCATCGACCGCTGCGATCATATGACGTCCAGTCAGGATATCCTGACTGTTAAAATAAACCTCCCATTAAAAGTATAGACTGATCATTTCTTTATCAATGGGTAAACGTACAAAATCAGCAGGGGATCAAATACTTTTTTCACTCACTGTATAACATACTCTGCTTTACCCCTCAATGAATGCTATTATTTTATTAAATGTTTCTTCATTTTGAGTTTATTGCTCACCTGTGCTGATCTCTATAGGAACCGCTTCTTCTTTAATCATCACATGTCCTTCATCCTCCTCCTCAGCTTTGACATCTCTCTGAGTCTCTCTGGTGTCTTCGGGGTCTGTGAATAAAGATGAGAGTGAAGCCCCCTGTACTGAGATGTATGAGAGACCCCAGAGAGTGTGTGTGGGGGAGACTGGTCACGTCTCTTGGCTGGTAACACACAATGACATGATGTGAGGAGGAGAGCCGGAGTCTAATAGAGGCTGATGTCTCCTGACTCCCCCACTGGGCACATACTGTCTCCCCATTACTGTCTACTGACAGAGGAGGGGGGAGAAGAAGAGATTGTTGTAGTGACTGAACAAGGAGAATCTGGGACTCTTCTCTGGATTTAGTGTTTATTACTCACCTGTGCTGATCTCTGGAGGATTATCATCCTCTTCAATTTTCATATGCTCCTCTTCCTCAGCTTTGACATTTCTCTGAGTGTCTCCGGGGTCTGTGAATAAAGATGAGAGTGAAGCCCCCTGTACTGAGATGTATAAGAGACCCCAGAGAGTGTGTGTGGGGGGAGACTGGTCACGTCTCAATGACATGATGTAAGAGGGAGAGCCTAACGCTGGCCATGAATAAGTACATTTTTTTAGTTATTTTTAACTAAATAAAAAACCTGACCCAATTCTCCCATCTGTCATGAACACGCTGCGCAAAGAGCTGTAACTGATCACAGGCGCACTGGTCCATTGAGATGTGTTCCAGCTCACAGGCATCCAGCGGTGAACAGACTTGTGCCAATGCGCATGTGCATGTAGCGGAGATCGTGCACGCGCGCACAGTGACGCTGCTTTGGTGCCCAGTGATCTTTAAAAGGGGCCTCTTCTGAATGCATCCTTGCTGTTTGATCTGCAGCTCATCCTGTAACCTGATCCTGAACCCGCATCTGATCCAGTACTTACCCGGCTTCCTGACCTCGCTGCTGTCTCCAGTCCTGACCCTTGGCTTGCCTTTGACCCTGCTCTGTCTGTCCGTTTGCCTGACCTCCTGTTACCGACCCTGCCCGAACTTTGACCATTCTTTGCCTGCTGCTTCTGCCTGATTGATCCGCTGTTGTGACCTGGGTAGTCTGACCCTGCTCCTGCCTGCTGTCCTGCACCTGCCTGCTGCTGCTCAGGGTACCTGCATCCACAGCAGTCAAGCCTGTTCCTGTCTCTGTTCCTGTCCTGTACAAAAAAAAATCGTAAGAGCAAGACTCCACATGCTCAGAAATGAAAGAACACATACAAAACTAGTCAACACATTACATCACTTCTGAAGTTGTATTCTGTCGTACAAGAATTTTGATAGGGTGAGTAACCTCTTCACTTTCGACATGAGACTAGCATGCAACAAAAATCGGACAAACGGTCGTCTGAAAATCCGATCTTGTTTACAAGGCTTTAGTCAAATTAGGCAACAGGCACAAGCCATAGGTGATTGGGAATTCCCACCTAGACAATGCTTTGATTAATCAGGGATCCCAGACTGTCCAGCAACAGTATTCAAGAAGACCCAGGGCTGTCCAAATCTCATTAGCCAGCTTTTATTTCTGTTTCAATCGTTTTTTATTATTATTTTTTGAAAAGAACAAAAAGTAAGTGATCACTTTCCAGAGCAGCAAACAATCCTTGCATGCTCTGTGCATAAAACAAAAATGATACATAAAAGTGGAGGTGAGAGGAACAAATATACCAAAAGGGGAAACCATAGAAGATCTTGCTAGTTAGGTTAAGTCCTTCATAAGGCCACAGGTGTATACTCGATCTCCATATAGCACAAACTTTATTAACATTTGGAAATAGCTGTCTAGACAGCTGCTCTTAAAAACTGAATAAAAGCAACAAGTCATAAAGATCTGGAGGTCAACACCTCACCAATGTGTAATCACTATAAGGAGGCCTGCAAAGGAGAAAAGCCTTAAGCCAGTGCGTATAGCTTCTTAAGTATTTCCCGTTATCATACAATAAAACAATCCCACATAAGAATCTCAAACCCCCCAGCTGTAAACGTGAGCAGCTCTGTTAAGAAAAGGACAGAAGAGCTGCTAGAGCATGAAGCCAAGACTGGCAAGAATGAAAAGAACAATAGAAAAGGTAAGGATAGGAAAAAGAATAAAGAAAGAAGTCTTCTGTTCGGGGATCCTCCATACAATTGGGGGTGTTGAATATAATCATAGCATCGATGCATCGCGATTCGGGTGTCCACGATGAGGCATCAATGCTACAACCGGCATAATCGATTGGCGGGTTACGTCATCCCGACTTGCCCCGCCCCTCCGGGGAGAGCGCTCCCATCGTACTCCACTTACAAGTTTTAAACTGTGTCTTATTGAATCCCGTGGTATAGTTCATTAAGCGCACCACTGTACATGCCTTTTAAAAACATGTAGCTACATACCGCATTTTAGACTGTCCCTCCGCTCTCATGTGACTCAGATTGCCTGGCCCTCCACTCTGAGAATCCACTGCTGACGTCAGCCGAGAGGAGAGCAGCAAGCGGCGAGCCAGGCAGTCTAATTCACATGACAGCGGAGAGACAGTCTGAAATGCAGTATGTAGCTACATATTTTTCAAAAGGTATGTACAGTGGGGCACTTAATGTACTATAACACGGAATTCAATAAGACACAGTTTAACACGTGTAAGAGTACTTATGGGTGTACTCTGCTTACAACTCGTACTGGCCCCGTGCTGAAAGTTCAGCTCCATCTTCCTCGTTCACACCTCCCAAAGTGTGTTAACTTCTAGTGTGCTGGAATGTGCAACAGGGAAGAGCTGAACTCCCAGCATGGAGCCAGTACAGTACTTCACAGGGCTGTTTGTCAGCTGTGGATTCCATCAATCCTGTCCTCCCAGCAGCAGTGTGTTTGCCTGTACCCTGAGTGCCAGTGTCACTGATCCCATCCCTCCACTACCATCACCCCTCTGCCTGATTCCACCATCCGTCTGCCTGATCCCACTATCCCTCTGCCTGATCCCTCTGCCTCTGATCCCACCATCCGTTTGCCTGATCCCTCTGCCTCTGATCCCACCATCCATCTGCCTGATCCAAACCATCCCTCTGCCTGATCCCACCACCTCTGATCCCCCCATGCATCTTCCTGATCCCCCCATCCCTCTGCCTCTGATCCCACCATCCGGTGTCTGCCCAATCCCACCACCTCTGATCCCACCATCCGTCTGCCTGATCCCACCACTAATCTGCCTGATCCCTCTGCCTCTGATCCCACCATCCCTCTGCCTGATCCCACCATCCGTCTGCCTCATCCCACTATCCATCTGCCTGATCCCACCACTAATCTGCCTGATCCCAAGACCCCTCTGCCTCTGATCCCACCATCCCTCTGCCTGATCCCATCTATCCCTCTGCCTGATCCCATCTATCCCTCTGCCTGATCCCATCTATCCCTCTGCCTGATCCCATCTATCCCTCTGCCTGATCCCATCTATCCCTCTGCCTGATCCCACCATCCCTCTGCCTGATCCCACCACCCGTCTGCCTGATCCCACCACCCGTCTGCCTGATCCCACCATCCGTCTGCCTCTACCCCTCTGCCTGATCCCACCATCCGTCTGACTGATCCCTCTGCCTGATCCCATCTATCCCTCTGCCCCTGATCTCACCATCCTTCTGCCTGATCCCACCACCCGTCTGCCTGATCCCACCACCCGTCTGCCTGATCCCACACCTCTGCCTCTGATTCCACCATCCATCTGCCTGATCCCATCTATCCCTCTGATCCCTCCATTCGTCTGCCTGATCCCCTCTATCACTCTGATCCCACCATCCATCTGCCTTTGATCCCACCATCCATCTGCCTGATCCCACCACCCCTCTATCCCATCCCATCTATCCCTCTGCCACTGGAGAAAAATGAATTGAGTTTTTCTGACTGCTTGAATTTCTGGATAAAAAGTTTTTAACAATGCGCAGTAATCGTGATGCATCGCGGAATCAAATCAAATTATAGCCAGGATAATCACATTTGAATCAAATTGTGAGACCAGTGAAGATGTGCACCTCTACATACAACAGCCAGCTTTCTTTTCACATACATCTGCTTACTGATGTTCAAATTAGCAGAAACCGTCATGGCTTCCTTGACTGGTAAATGTGATATTGTCCTTTTACATTATATAACAGGACATCCTCCTGAATTCTTGTAGCTCCCTTGAATGGCAGGGATCATAGTCAGTAGGTGTGGGGCTACCCTGCAGCCTCCTCCAAAAGCCCCTGTCCTGGTTGAGTTTTTCATGAGTCAGTCTCCCCATTACTGTCTACTGACAGAGGAGGGGGGAGAAGAAGAGATTGTTGTAGTGACTGAACAAGGAGAATCTGGGACTCTTCTCTGGATTTAGTGTTTATTACTCACCTGTGCTGATCTCTGGAGAGATTTCCTCCTCTTTACATGGATCATCATCCCAAACATATGGCTCTTCTTCCTCTTTAACTTCCACTTTAACTATTAAATCTTCACTCTTCAAATTACAAAATAATAAAGATATTACAATGATCCATTATGCCTTATATAAATACTATAGTATATTCATTGAAATGAAAATACAAACTACCTGATCGTCCTGGGGGAAGGTGTGATCCTCCTGAGGGATCTCCTGATGTTCCTGTGTGGAGTCCCGGGAATACAGAGGACGGGGACATCTCTCTGGGGGATTTCTGTTACTGGATCCATCTGTAGGAAACGCACACACTGACTGAATACATTGGGGGAATAAATAAGCTTGCTGTGCCAAATAAAAATAGGGTAGAAACTGGTGCAAGTGGCATGTGCCATAATAACAAAGCAGAGAGACCTAGATGGATAGATCATCTGCTCTATATCTGTGCCACCCATGCCACTTTCTATTTCAAAAAACAATAATGGCCAAAGCTTTATTGCCCATACTTCTCTTCTGAGTTACTTTTGCTCTCCTCTGACCCAGAATAAGCAGACAGCTAGCTAAGGCACCAATCAAACTCGCACAACTCCAAAGTTGCACGACTCAGACCCACTGTTGCACATAAAACATTCATGTAGGACTTTCATGCAGCTTTTGACGGTTAACATTAAAGTTTATGGCCCTCAAGTTGTATGAAAGTCGGACCAAAGTAGTGCATGAACTACTTTGAAGTTGATGCAACTTTAATTCGCACATACACTCACTGGTCACTTTATTAGGTACACCTGTTCAATTGCTTGGTAACACAAATTAATAATCAGCCAATCACATGGCAGCAACTGCTGAAATTCAAACCGAGCACCAGAATGGGGAAGAAAGTGGATTTAAGTGACTTTGAACGTGGCATGGTTGTTGGTGCCAGATGGGCTGCTCTGAGTATTTCAAAAACTGCTGATCTCTACTGGGATTTTCACCGGGTGCCATTCCTGTCAGTTAAGTACAGGAAACTGAGGAATTCACACAGGCTCACCAAAATTTGACAATAGAAGATTGGAAAAATGTTGCCTGGTCTGATGAGTCTCGATTCCAGCTCCGACATTCATATGGTAGGGTCAGAATTTTGCGTAAACAACATGAAAGCATGGATCCATCCTGCCTTGTATCAATGGTTCAGGCTGGTGGTGGTGTAATGGTGTGGGGGATATTTTCTCTGCACACTTTGGGCCCCTTAGTACCAATTGAGCATCATTTAAACACCACGGCCTGCCTGAGTATTGTTGCTGACCATGTCCATCCCTTTATGACTACAGTGTACTCATCTTCTGATGGCTCCTTCCAGCAGGATAATGCACCATGTCACAAAGCTCAAATCATCTCACCACTGGATTCTTGAACATGACAATGAGGTCTCAGGACTCCAATGACCTCCACAGTCACCAGATCTCAATTCAATAGGGAACCTTTGGGACGTGGTGGAACGGGGGATTCGCATCATGGATGTGTAGCCGACAAATCTGCAGCAACTGTGTGATACTATCATGTCAATATGGACCAAAATCTCTGAGGAATGTTTCCAACAGCTTATGGAATCTATGCCACGAAGAATAAAGGCAGTTCTGAAGGCAAAAGGGGGTCCAACCCGGTACCAGCAAGGTGTATCTAATAAAGTGGCCGGTGACTGTATATGAATGGTTATCACTTGCCTGATAAAGGTGCCTTGCGTGGCATTGCTGTATATTTATCATGTGACCATGAAAAAAAGCTTTGATCGCGGGCTACCTGTCAACCACCGACAAGTAGATCATGAAGACATCCCGCAGTTGCAACCCGTTTCTTGCTCTAGAGCGGTGCATGCGCACGCTCACACAATCCAGGCTGCAGAGGCAGTCCCCACCCTTGCATACGTGCGGCTGCGGGGCAAGCCTCCGGGATAGCTTGGGCGGGTCCAGGCTCTTCTCCGAACATGCCCGAGCGCTTCGTAGTGCTGTTGCACGTCCCTCGCCACCGGCCCTTCTCCCCGATGCACGGATTGGATACCATGTGGGATGGTGAGAGAGGATTGCTGGGAGGAATCAGGAATCGTTCCCTGCGCCACTCTGCATTAAGAACTTCTCTGCTCTTCAAGCCCACCTGACTCTCAAAGCCCTCCTGACCCCCCCCCCCCCCCCAATACCACACCATCCTGACACCCTAGCCCTCCTGATCCCCCCCCAATACCATACCCTCCTGACACCCCAGCCCTCCTGATCCCTCCAATACCATACCCTTCTGACACCCCCAGCCCATCTGATTTCCCCCCTCCCCCCAATACCATACCCTCCTGACACCCCCCCAATACCATACTCTCCTGACACCCCCAACCCTCGTAATCCCCCAAATACCATACCCTCCTGACACCCCAGCCCTCCTGATCCCCCCAATACCATACCCTTCTGACACCCCCAGCCCATCTGATTCCCCCCCCCCCCCCCCCCAATACCATACCCTCCTGACACCCCCCAAAACCATACTCTCCTGACTGACACGCCCAACCCTCTTGATCCCCCTAAATACAATACCCTCCTGACACCCCAGCCCTCCTGATCCCCTGAAAATCATAACCTCCTGTTGCCGCCCAATACCATGCCCTCCTGATCCCGCCCAATACCATACACTCCTGAGACCCCAGCCCTCCTGATCTCCCCAGTACCATGCCCTCCTGACACCCCAGCCCTACTGATCTCCCCAATACCATACCCTCCTGACACCCTAGCGCTCCTGATCCCTCCTGACACCCCAGCCCTCCTGATGCCCCCCAATACCATAACCTCCTGACACCCCAGTGCCATGCCCTCTTAAGACCTCAGCCCTCCCGATTCCCCTGTACTGTGCCCTCCATATCTCCCAGTACCATACTCTCCTGACCCCCCCAGTACTGTGCCCCCTGACCCCCCTATACCTTGCCCTCCTGACCTCCCTGTACCATACATCCTACTGACCTCTGTACTCCGCCCTACATCCTAACGACCTCTGTACGCCGCCCTGTATCCTAACGACCCCTGTACACTGCCCTACATACTACTGATCTCTGTACAGTGCCCTACATACTACTGACCTCTGTACACTGCCCTACATACTACTGACCTCTGTACACTGCCCTACCTACTACTGACCTCTGTACACTGCCCTACCTATGACTGACCTCTGTACACTGCCCTACAGATTACTGACCTCTGTACACTGCCCTACATATTACTGACCTCTGTACACTGCCCTACCTATGACTGACCTCTGTACACTGCCCTACAGATTACTGACCTCTCTACACTGCCCTACAGATTACTGACCTCTCTACACTGCCCTACAGATAACTAACCTCTGTACACTGCCCTACAGATTACTGACCTCTGTACGCTGCCCTACAGATTACTGACCTCTCTACACTGCCCTACAGATTACTAACCTCTGTACACTGCCCTACAGATTACTGACCTCTGTACGCTGCCCTACATATTACTGATCTCTCTGTAAACTGCCCTACATATTACTGACCTCTGTACATTGACCTACATATTACTGACCTCTGTAAACTGCCCTACATATTACTGACCTCTGTACACTGCCCTACATATTACTGACCTCTCTACACTGTCCTACAAACTACTTGCACTGGCCAGAAATTGGAGCAGATAGCCAGTCAAGCCTGCAGTACCAGATGTTATTCTTCCATGATGAATGCTGGCATCAGATTTGTGGGGGGTGACCAATTACTCCCCAGGCATGAAAAAATGTGAATGAAAGTGAATTCCGAGTTTTTCACTGAAGCTAACTTTAAAGGTAGGCTAAGTTTATATTTTTACAGTGACATTAGTTTTAGTAGATTTTTTTAGGTTTTTATTGCTGTCTATACTTTTTATTGGGGGCTTGCCAGGTAATTTTTTTTTTTTTTTAAAAAGGGGGCGCTGGATCACGGTGATCTTTGATCTCTTCAATGTTGTCCAGGTAGATCTCCATTTCTCAAAGGTTGCCTACCCCTGCTTTGGACCCTTTCAAGGAATCCTTGGTGTGCTGATGTAACTTTCTTCACTCTGATCATCCACGGTTTCCAGCACTCAACATTACTGAAAAGCCAGTTTCTTAAATGTGTTGAATATTGAGCTTGGAAAACATGAGGTACGACTTACCATGCGACTCTGATGTCCAAAGTCATATGACAAGTCCCACAAGTGTGAATAGTGTGTAAAGTCTATTGTCAGGTAACATTACAGAGCTGCTCCAGGTTCTGGAAGGATCCCAACCATATTCTTGGGATTCACCCAGCTGCCTATTTGACATCTAGCTCTGAATCTCAGGGCTTGGCTGAGGGCTGAAGCCAGCTGCTCCTGTCCCCACTCCAGCCTGGTGCTCCAGTAAGCCCTGAGCGCGGTAACTGACAGTCACCATTCTCCACTCAGAGCTGACAGAGAACTGAGCAGTCAGCAGTCATGTGATCATTCAGTTCTCAGGCTTAGAGCTGGCCGGGGATAGCTTGCAGCATCACCCCGGTCCCTTCTTAAGGACTGAGAAAGAAACTTGCAAGGGGTCTGCAGGGTGCACTCAGCTGTACATGGGGGAACTGTACAGGGATCGGAGCAGGCAACTCTAACTGCACTGCTCTCTGTGCCGTGTCTGTCAAAGATGATGGTTGCTAATTACCAAAGGGGCTTGTGGCCCTTATATTTAGTAGAAACAAGATCTGCTCCATTTTCTCAGTTTAAAAGAGTGGTGCAGGCATAAAGTCTGCACCACTCTTTGTTAGTTCTCCTGATTGTTTCTACTTCTTTCTAGAGGATGTGAGGATACTCTTCTCTCCTTTACAAGAAATTAAAGTCTCCTCTTACCCGGTGATGTGAGGGGCGGCCAATCCTCCATCATGAGGTCCATCTACAGATCCACTTTTCTGTATGTCTCTGCTGTACGCAGATGGTTTATAAACCTCACACTGTCAAAAAAAAAAAAAAAGTTAAAGGAGTTGCAATGGCGCAGCCATTGGCTCGCGCTGCTGTCAATTACATCCAATGACAAGGCCTCTCCCGCCACCTCCACAGCCCAGTGATCTGAGCCGGCCGCTCCCGCCCCCTCCACAGCCCATTGATATGAGCCGGCCTCTCCCAACCCCTCCACAGCCCAGTGATCTGAGCCGGCTGCTCCCGCCTCCTCCACAGCCCAGTGATATGAGCCGGCCCCTCCACAGCCCACTGATCTGAGCCGGTCGCTCCCGCCCCCTCCACAGCCCAGTGATCTGAGCCGGCCTCTCCCAACCCCTCCACAGCCCAGTCATATGAGCCGGCCGCTCCTGCCCCCTCCACAGCCCAATAAACTGAGCCGGCCTCTCCCGCCTCCTCCACAGCCCAGTGATATGAGCCGCCCCTCCACAGCCCACTGATCTGAGCCGGTCGCTCCCGCCCCCTCCACAGCCCAGTGATCTGAGCCGGCCCCTCCCGCCCCCTCCACAGCCCAGTGATCTGAGCCGGCCCCTCCCGCCCCCTCCACAGCCCAGTGATCTGAGCCGGCCCCTCCCGCCCCCTCCACAGCCCAGTGATCTGAGCCGGCCCCTCCCGCCCCCTCCACAGCCCAATGATCTGAGGCGGCCTCTCTCGCCCCCTCCACAGCCCAATGATCTGAGGCGGCCTCTCTCGCCCCCTCCACAGCCCAATGATCTGAGCCGGCCCCTCCCGCCCCCTCCACAGCCCAATGATCTGAGCCGGCCACTCTCACCCCCTTCACAGCCCAGTGATATGAGCCGGACGCTCCCACCCCCTCCACAGTTGGTGACTGATAGTCACCAGCTCTTTGCTCAGGGAGCTGTAAGAACCAAGTGATCGGCTGTATCCATCTAGGTAAGTATAATTCTGGAAAAAAACAAAACATACTTCTCTTTTAACTGGAGGAGCAACAACAAAATATAAATTGTCAGATAATAGGGCTTAAAGAAAACCTGAACCCCGGAAGTGATGACTCCCTGTATTAAGCTGGCCATAGATGGATCATAATATAGTTGGTTCAATTTCGATCCATGTACGGACACTGTGGTTGTAGAAAAGTCAATCTACCAGTCATACAAACGCCGGTCAGATTTTGCCCAATAGATCAGTGCTGCCGGCTACATCCTGCAATGCTGATCAGTGTATTCTGGGGAATACAATGAATGTATAGATGGGGGAAGCGGGTCAGTTTCCTTCATTCACCCCGCTGGGCTGCCTTACACTGATGATCACTGACAAGCAAATAAATCCTTCCATCATTTTATTCAGTATCTTCCCTGATCTGTTCAGTGCGGAGAGCGGAAGGAGATGCCTGGTACTTCCACATATGAAGAATCATGTGACTCTGATCATGTGACAGCGCTGGGCCAATCAGACAGAAGTCTATAACTTTGTAAAGATTACAACTCCAGTGCACACAGGTCATTGGTAGCAGCTGAACAGAGCGGGGGAGGGGAAGTCTATGTGTGCATATAAACATCACAGACCTATTCCTATATAATATATGGATCTCTACAGCACCCTGACCTACACTACACATCAGAGGACAGCAGGAAGATGATGATAAGTGGAGGTGACATGATCCCCCCATCCAGTCCACACAGAGTGCTGGGACCCCCTTCTCTCATAATAAGAAGACATTATTACCTCCTCCTCACTGGACACACACTCTCCAAACACACCTATCCACAGAAATGTTTTCGTCTCCTAACATCATTTCCAGGCTTCAACAAAATGGCCGCCGCTCTTCACTACACTGACGACACTTCCTCCTTCACGTGGTAGACGTGCGCCACCTAGCGGTGTCTCTAATCTTTGCACTGGTATAATCGGCTCTATGGAAGACGCATATGTTGGGCGTTACTATGGCGACCAAGAAGCAGTGGAACGCATGGAGCGGAAGTGAGAAGAGAGTTTCCGGTGTACAGGGAGCATAGTGATGATAGAGAGGAGACATGCAGATGTTTGTTGTTGGTTTCCCACATTTCTCTAATATGAGCTAAAAAAAATAATTAGATCTAAGTACTGAATTATTAATGTTATTATCTACAGAGCAGCCAATCAGATTATAGGTGTCATTGTCCTGGTACAGATCAAGAGATGAGAGGAAATGTCTGGTTGTCATGGCAACACCTCCCATCTCATCCTTCTGTCCAAATTGTCCTCTGTCTTAACCACTTGATAGTTTTACCCCCTTCATGACCAGGCCATTTTTGCTATTCAGCAAGGCACTACTTATAACTGACAAATGTACGATCATGAAACGCTGTACCCAAATTAAATTTATATAATTTTTTTCCCACAAATAGTTTTATTTTTGGTGGTATTTGATCACAACTGTTTTTTTTTTATTTTTAATATATAAACGAAAATAAAGTTTGAAAAAAAACAAAACCAAAACAATATTTTTTCCTTTCTGCTATAAAACATATCCAGTAAAAAAAAAAACAAAACCAACTTTCTATGGAGTGACGGATGTCAGCGGTGACATGTCTACAGACATCCAATCCGCTCCACTAAATCCAGACAGATGGAAACGCCACATAGAGGAGAGCGGAGATCTGACAGCTCTGTCTTTGCACAGTGAGCAGAGACGGACCTGTCATCCGCCGGCTCATCGGGGATCAGCGGATTGATCCTTGCTGAGCAAGCGGAGTCAGTGAAAACGGATCCACATGTGTGAAAGGGACCTAACAGACACTGGGTGAGAACTGAAACTGACATCACCAGTGACACAGTGATCAGTGCTAATACTATACACTGTCACTGTCCTAATGACACTGGCTGGGAAGGGGTTAACATCACATGGTAATCAAGGGGTTAAGTGTGTGCCTAACAATGTGTTATTGTGTGCTGCTTTTTACTAAAAATCTGTTTATTCCTTCTCCCTGCTTTTCAGGGGGAAGAGACAAATAAATCATTCCCTCTGCACGGAGCCCTGTGGTGCCTGTCAGCACAGGGCTCTGGGCTGTGATTGGATACAGCAGCAGGTCCCAGCCAATGATTCTTGGCTGGGACCTGCTGATAAAATCCTGCTGTGTCCAATCGCATTGGGAGCTGGTGGGAATAGGGTGTGTGCCCCTAAAACCAGGCAGCGACATACATGTATGTCTCTGTGCCTGTAGGAGCCGCCCATCCATAGTACAATGTAGGCCCGCGGGTGGTCCTAAAGCAGTTATGGCAGGAGAAGTGTGGGAAGAAATCTGAAAGGTGCCTCCTCACATTAGTTGTCAGTGAAGGCCCATCTTCCATTGTTGACATTGAACATACTCCCTTACTGTGGTGGTCAGTAGGATTAATTGTTCAGTGAGAAGAGTGTCCTCCTTTCAAGACTATTGGTGTCAGCAGTTGTTTTTCTGAGAATCAGAAGTTGCCCAAGGAGCCCCTAGCAAGCTCTTGAGGGACACTAGTTGAGAAAGACTGACTTAGTGGCTTAAAGTCATCATATGGAATAAGGAACTCCCTATAGAAATTATAATGAGTGTTATAAACCCCCCTTTAGAATCCCATCTGTGCTCGCTGACTTTTATCAAAATGAATGAGTCCTGGATTAGCAGCAGCTATCAAGGCCCTGATGCCGATGTCGCTGATTAAGTGTTTTCTGGATCTGGAATTTATGCAAGACTGTCTACACTTCCTAGCTTTGCGGGTGTTGATTTCATCTGGAAGACAGTAGTCCACCTATAGGACAGCTAGCACAAAAGACTATTTTCTGCTACACCATAAGGGCCCACGGTTTCTGCCTGCAAAAGGCAAGTTACTTGGGCCTGGCTGAGTCAATGTCGGGCCTAACCATGTGCTAGCATAGTTGCCAACATTGAAAAAAATGTATAGGGGCACTTTTTTGTCTGTAGGCGGAGTCTTATTATATTTAAGGGGCGGGGCATTCATTTGTCGGTGTGACGTAGCGGGGGAAAGATAAATGCAGCACATAAAGTGAAAAATGGATGTCGTTTAAGCTATGTGTTGGGCAGGGCTTAAAGGGGGCGTGACTCAAAGCATATAAAGATACTCCAAACACCTGGTGTTAGCGCTTCAAACATCCCGCCACCATGGTTGTTACAGTATCAGGATGATTGAAGCGCATTATTACTATTATTACATTGTAATATAGAATTAAATAGTTCAACTCACCATAATGTAGAATCAGTGGGAGCCCTGAGCGTGTCTCTTGCCAGAGTCTCTCTTTACACCAGGCATTCCCAGCACAGTTCCTCCATACACCAGGCATTCCCAGCAGAGGCTCTCCTTACATCAGGTATCCCCAGCGGAGTCCCTCCTTACATCAGGTGTCCCCAGCGGAGTCCCTCCTTACATCAGGTGTCCCCAGCGGAGTCCCTCCTTACATCAGGTGTCCCCAGTGGAGTCCCTCCCTACAACAGGCATTCCCAGCAGAGTCCCTCCATATACCAGGCATTCCCAGCAGAGTCTCTCCTTACTTCAAGTGTCCCCAGCGGAGGCTCTCCTTACATCAGGTGTCCCCAGCAGAGTCCCTCCTTACAACAGGTGTCCCCAGCGGAGTCCCTACTTACATCAGGCATTCCCAGTAGAGTCCCACCTTACATCAGGCATTCCCAGTAGAGTCCCTCTTTACACCAGGCATTCCCAGCAGAGTCTCTTCTTACATCAGGTGTCCCCAGAGGAGTCCCTCCATACATCAGGTGCCCCCAGTGGAGTCCCCCTTACATCAGGTATCCCTCAGCGGTGTCCCCCAGTGGAGCTCCCTTTACATCAGGTATCCCCCAGTGGTGTCCACCTTACATCAGGTGCTCCCCAGTGGAGCCCCCTTTACATCAGGTATCCCCCAGTGGAGCCCCCTTTACATCAGGTGTCCCCCAGTGGAGCCCCCTTTACATCAGGTATCCCCCAGTGGAGCCCCCTTTACATCAGGTATCCCAGCAGCGGAGTCTCTGCCACCATTACAGAAGACCAAAAGTAACAGGCTGAGTGGAACAAAATAGAGGCGGAGCCGGCCGGGTGGCTGCTAATAGAAATTGAGGTGCGGCGTCACCCACCCCCTGTGGCCTTTCCCACAACAGGTCACAGACAGACCGGCAGCAGGGAAGGGGGGGGGCGGCCGTTTGCAGTGGCGGCGGTGAAAATTCAGGAAAAAAAATGATTTCCCGGGACATTTCCCGGGAAACGCTAAAACCAGGAAAAAGGTCTAAATTCCAGGAATGTCCTGGGAAATTCAGGACAGTTACCTAGTAGGTGAGGTCGAAAAAAGACTCAAGTCCAACCTATGCCAGTTGGCAGTAATGTGCTGGAGAGAGAGAGATAGTAACAGTCTGCAAGCAAGAGTTGTGCTGGAGGAGACTGGTGTAACAAAGTGTATATAGCCGTCCCAATTGATTGTATATCAATCCATTAGATGATTGTATAGCAATCAGCCAACTGTTCATTCTACTGGGCATCCCATAAATTCCCTTACCCATCCAAGTTACATTCCCTCAATAAAACACCAAAAACAAACATATGGACTGTTCAATGACTCCAAGGTAATTGGGAAGTGAATGCCAGGCTGGGCAGGGTGACAGGTGGGCCACATCACTCAGCAGCCCCTACGGGGGTACCACTACATTTGTAAAGCAAAGCAAACACAACGTGTGAACAGGACTGTAAGGTAACCAATTTTATTTAGTGAAAGGGGCTTTGCTTGGCATTCAGAGTGCTTTAAAAAAGCGTGTCCAGTGCCACATTTTAAAGCAAGTATAGATGACCCCTTATGCCTAAACTTTCTGAGGGGGCTTGGACAGAAGTTCTGGCAAAATATTTGGACACTGACACTGTCGTACTTTTGTTTTGCTCTTGTATCATAGTCTCTTTTTCGTCTTACCTTTTTTTTTAAAAAATCCTAATGCACTGCAAGACAGAACTTAAAGAATCCCTGTCTCTTAGATAAGTGCTACTATAGTGTGTACATCTGAATTATTTTTGTATGCCTGACAGTGAACATTCACTCAAACAAGTCTAACCGTTTAAGTAGGGCTCCTTTGGCTTCAACACTCAGCTAGTTTATACTTGCTTCAAAACATGGCTTCGGACACGCTCTGTTAAAGCGCTCTGAATGCTAGTCAAAGCCCAGTGACTAAATAAAATGGTTAGCTTACAGTCCTGTTTACACCTTGCTTTTGCTTTGCTTCGGCTTCACTTCAAAAATGATACCCCATGTAGCTTTAGTGGTGCTTCAAACCGTCTTCAAATCCTTCATAGAAGTCTATGGCAAAGCTTGCTTGAAGCCCCACTGAACAGGGCTGGTGCAAGGACTTTTGACACCCTAGGCGAAACTTCATTTTGCAGCCCCCCCTTGGCTCCACCTCTAACTCCACCCCCTTTGCCCTGCCCATGTATACCCCACCTTTTTAATGAAGCACCCATCAAATGCAGCCCAGCAGCATCCATCAATGCAGCCTCACAGTGCCCAAATGCAGCCTCACCAGTGCCCGTCAAATGCAGCCTCACCAGTGCCCATCAAATGCAGCCTCACCAGTGCCCATCAAATGCAGCCTACCAGCGCCCATCAAATGCAGCCTACCAGCGCCCATCAAATGCAGCCTACCAGCACCCACCAATGAATGTTTGCTTGCTTCCATTCATTCGGGAGTCTGGACACAGACACAGTCCTCTGCCGCCGCTTCGCCTCTGACACTATGTGCGAACGGAGCGGCGGCTGCCTGCTAATGCTGAGACTTAGTTGCTTGCTGCAGAGAGAAGAGAGTAGGAACACCAGTGGTTGGGCCGGGGGGGGGGGGCAAGTGGGGGCCAGGGAAGCACGCAGGGGCCTGGGGCAGCAATACAGGGAAAGGGAGGTGGCGGGAGTGGCATGTAGAATAACCCATGCCCTCCATTTTCCTCCTGCAGCCGCTAAATGTCTGCGGGAGAGAGGAGGAGAAGTGGGCATCCAGTGGCTACATGGAGGGATCGGTTCTTCTACATGCCGCTGCCACCCCCACCATCCTCCTATCCAGGTGTACAGGGGGGCCGCACGGCCCACTGGAGCATGAGCCCGGGAGACCCTGTAGGTAAGCCCCCTGAATTAAGGCTCTAGGATACCCTAAAATGCAGCACTTAGGGTCAAGAGGTATAGTGGCTTAGAAAACAGAGTTGATCAGGTCAACCACCTCCTTCCAATAGACATGCAGTTTTGGACACCGCCACAATAATTGGATCAGGTTTCCTTTAACATCTAGTGTACATGGGATCCGTCAGACTTCCCAACCTATTCAATCTATGCAGGGTGTAGTGAGTGCACAGGAGATATATTATTCAATCAGTTTTTAAAATATGTTAAATGAGCAAGTTACCACAGACTTAAAGCCTTCCTTCCATTGGTCTCCTGTAACCAAACACACATCCAGTGTGAATTTTGGCAGCAAATTTCGATTTAGTCTTAGCCTTTTGACTAAAACGACATTTTAGTTTTAGTCCCATTTTAGTCATCTGCAATTGTTTTAGTTGTATTTAGTCAACTAAATCTGCAGTAAATTTTAGTTGACTAAAACGCCCTACATTTTAGTCGACTAAAATCATTTTAGTCAACTAAAATCGAATACGTTTAGTTAAATTGTAATGGATTATTTAAGTATTTCTCTGGAATTTTCAAACTTATTCTAATATGTTATTATTTATGATATGAAGGTTTGAACAAACTCACAGATACAGATTTAGCCACTCTGGATGGTCTGAGGAGGCCTGTAAAGCACAGTGCTGTGGTTTGGCCACAGTGGTGATGGACTTGCAGTTTTCCTGCATGTTACTCCTGGTTATAGCCGCAGTCCCATATACCAGTGGTACTCAACCCTGTCCCCAAGTACCCTCAACAGGCCATGTTTTGGGAATTTCTCTTAGATAAAATAGCTGTCCAAAATACAGGGAGCGAGAACGGATCCAGGGGAATGTGCCGCCCAGACGCTCGTAGCCCAGGCTCAGTGAGAATGGAAAGCAGACACTCGTGTGGTGTGAGAGGGTAAACGTCCCTCCTTACCAATTTCGTTCATTAACGGAATTGATTTTTGTCATAGTTTTAGTCAGTGGACGAAAATGTGCTGTACTTTTCATTTCACTTGATGAAATTACCACTGTACACATCTCTTTTCCACTGCTCTCTTACCCTCATGGGATGGTCGTGGTAAAAATCCGTCAAAAGCATGGCACAACATTGTGAAATGAATCCCTTGGAAAATTCTGATGACTGAACGAGGTTAAAAACTGGGTTTGGGGACATATGCTATTCACTCGAGAAATCCTGAGCCCAAACTGCATGGTATAAGTGTCCAATCGCAGTCCAGAGCTCTGTGTTGGGCTCTCCCGGGTGTTCGATCTGGTGGTGCCACCGGGTTATCATAGAGCTGGCTGAGAACTGGAAGGTTCCCGCCGTCTCTATGGTCTAGGGAGATCAATTTTAATTTTTTTATGTCATGCTTTCCAGGGTAGAGGAGAGAGCTGGGGTCTTATAGACCCCAGATGTCTCAATAAAGAGGATCTTATTTCATCATAAGGGATGTTTACAATTTTTGTGATAGGAATAAAAGTGATCAAAAAAATTAAGGGACATTGTAAAAAAATAAAAATGTAATAAGGAAAAAAAAACGTTTAAAGCACCTCCATCCCCGCGTGCAGAAACTGCAAGGGTGAGGTATCGCTGTGAACGTTATAGCGAGAGCAATAATTCTAGCGCTAGACTTCCGTAACTCTAAACTGGAAATCTGTAATCATTTTTAACTATTGTAGTTTGTCGCCATTCCACGACATGCACAATTTTAAAGTGTGCCATGTTGGGTATCTATTTACTCGGCGTAGTATCATCTTTTATATTTTACCAAAAATGTAGTTATATATAGTGTTTTGCATTAAAATTTATTATAGTCTATTTTTTCCCAAAAAGTTGCGTTCGAAAAACCGCTGCGCAAACACCGCGTGACATAAAAAATTGCAATGACCACTATTTTATTCTTTAGGGCCTGTGTTATATATATAATATGTTATATATTATATATACACAGTGCTTATATATATATACACACACACATACAGTGCTGTGAAAAAGTATTTGCCCCCTTCGTGATTTTTTAATTTTTTTGCATATTTCTCACACTTAAATCATTCAGATCATCAAACAAATTTTAATATTACACAATGATAACCTGAGTAAATCCAAGATGCAGTTTTTAAATTACTATTTCATTTATTAAGGCAAAAAAAGCTATTCAAACCTGCCTGGCCCTATGTGAAAAAGTAATTTCCACCTCCCATGCTGAATCATGAATGAACTGTGATTAACCACAATTTTTTGTAAATCTGAGTTAAATTTCACTTGCCACACCCAAGCCTGATTACTGCCAGACCTGTTGAATCAAGAAATCACATAAATAGAAGCTGTCTGACGAAGTGAAGCACGCTAACAGATCACAAAAAGCCACACATCATGCCACAATCTAAAGAAATTCAAGAACAGATTAGAAACAAAGTAATGTACAAGTATTGGTCTAGGAAGGGTTTAAAAGCCATTTCTAAGGCTTTGGAACTCCAGTGAACCATGGGGAGAGCCATTATCCACAAATGGAGATGACTTGGAACAGTGGTGAACCTTCCCAGGAGTGGCCGGCCTACAAAAATTAATCCAAGAGCATGACGATGACTCATCCAGGAGGTCATAAAAGAAACCTGAACAACATCTAAAAAACTGCAGGCCTCACTTGCCTCAGGTAAGATCAGTGTTCATGATTCAACAATAAGAAAGAGACTGGGCAAAAATGGTATCCATGGGCGAGTTCCAAGGCCAAAGCCAATGCTGACCAAAAAGAACACAAAGGCTCATCTCACATTTACCAAAAAACATCTTGATTATCCCCAAGACTTTTAGGCAAATATTCTGTGGACTGATGAGACAAAAATGTTACTTTTTGGAATGTGTGCGTCCCGTTATGGCATAAAACTAATACAGCATTTCATAACAAGAACCTCATACCAACAGTCAGACATGGTGGTGGTAGCGTGATGGACTGGGGCTGCTTTGCAGCTTCAGGACCTGGATGACTTACCATAATTGATGGAACCATGAATTCTGAGCTACACCAGAAAATCCTAAAGGAGAATGTCCGGCCATCAGTTCGTGACCTCAAGCTCAAGTGCACTTGGGTTATGCAGCAGGACAATGATCCGAAACACAACAGCAAGTCCACCTCCAAATGGTTCAAACAAAGCACAATTTAGGTTTTGGGGTGGCCTAGTCAAAGCCTGGGCTTAAATCCAATTGAGATGCTGTATCATGACCTTACACAGGTCGTTCATGCTGGAAAACCCTCCAATGTGGCTGAATTAAAACAATTCTGCAAACAAAAGTGGGCCAAAATTGCTCCACAGCAATGTGAAAGACTCATTGCCAGTTATCGTAAACGCTTGATTGCAGTTGTTGCCGCCAAGGGTGGCACAACCAGTTATTAGGTTTAGGGGGCAATTACTTTTTCACATAAAGCCAGGCAGGTTTGGACAGCTTGTTTGTCTTAATAAATGAAACCATCATTTAAAAATGGCATTTTGTATTTACTCGGGTTATCTTTGTGTAATAATAAAATTTGTTTGATGATCTGAGCCATTTAAGTGTAACAAAAAAAAAAAAAAAAAACAGAAAGGGGGCAAATACTTTTTCACAGCATTGTATATATAATGTTTGGGATTAACTAAGTAATTTTCTAGCAAACAAAATGCTGATTTTTTTTTTTTCTTAACCGCTTCAGATCCGGACCATTGCCAAATGACGGCAACAGCGCGGATCTAAATTGCCGGGACGACGTCTATTGACGTCGTCCCGTGCACGAGCGGCCTGCGCGCCCCCTGCAGGGCGCGCGCGGCACGCTCGGTGATCAGCGAGTCTATGAGACTCGCCTGATCACAGATCAGAGTAAGGGGTTGGTCCCGACCCCTTACCACATGATCAGCTGTCAGCCAATGACAGCTGATCATGTGATGTAAACAGAGCCGGTAATCGGTCAGCGCGAGGAGGAAAAAAATAACCCGATCACCGGCGGCCGTGATCGGGACATCAGTCCTGATCACAGGGATCTTCTAACACAAAGCAATAGGCAGCAGTGCTGCCTACCAGTGCCCACCAGCGTCACCCATCAGTGCCCAAAGTGCCATCAATCAGCGCCACCCATCAGTGCCCACAGTGCCACCCATCAGTGCCCACAGTGCCACCCATCAGTGCCCACAGTGCCACCCATCATTGCCACCCATCAGCACCCACATCAGTGCCACCCATCAGCACCCACATCAGTGCATCCAATCAGTGCCCATCAGTGTCACCTACCAGTGCCCATAAGTGCCCATCAGTGCCGCCCATTACTGCCCATCAGTGCCACCCATCAGTGCCCCCCATCAGTGCCGCCCATCAGTGCCCCCCATCAGTGGTACCTATCAGTGCCCATCCGTGCCACCCATCCGTGCCGCCCATCCATGCCGCCCATCCGTGCTGCCCATCCGTGGCCATCAGTGCCACCTTATCTGTGCCCATCAGTACCGCCTTATCTGTCCCCATGAGTGCCGCCTTAACTGTGCCTATCAGTGCCGCCTTAACTGTGCCTATCAGTGCCGCCTTATCTGTGCATATCCGTGCCCATCAGTGCAGCCTATCAGTGCCCACCAGTGCCGCCTCATCAGCGCATATCAATGAAGGAGAAAAATTACCTGTTTGCAAAATATTATAACAAACTATTAAACATGATTTTTTTTTTTCTCAAAAATTTCCATCTTTTTTTGTTTGTTTAGCAAAAAATAAAAACCCCAGCTGTGATTAAATACCACCAAAAGAAAGCTCTATTTGTGGGAAAAAAAATGATAAAAATTTCATTTGGGTACAGTGTTGTATGAACGCGCAATTGACATTCAAAGTGCGACAGCGCTGAAAGCTCAAAATTGGTCTGGGCAGGAAGGGGGGTTTAAGTGCCCAGTGAGCAAGTGGTTAAAACACTTTAAGTAAACAAAAAAAGTGTCAGAATAGGCCTG
Organism: Aquarana catesbeiana; assembly: GCF_042186555.1. NCBI lineage: Eukaryota > Metazoa > Chordata > Amphibia > Anura > Ranidae > Aquarana > Aquarana catesbeiana. The sequence goes on along the minus strand of NC_133331.1, from coordinate 275,212,522 downwards.
GTCTTCAAGTAGGTAAAGCATACACAGTCTGGTCTCAATCTCCTAAGTGTAGCTACACAGATTTGACTATCCCTGCTACCGATTCTTAACAATTAGCAGAGAGAAAGTACAGATAGATACACACACAACTACAGATTATTGAAGATCTTTATTGAACTTTAGTGTAATGGAAATTAAAGAGTAGCCAGTCCAATGGCAACATTAAGGTGAAGCATTAAACCTTCGGTGTCTCAGCTCAGGTAAGTTGTTCACAAGATAGGGCACACCTTTAATAGTGAATAAGAACACAAAACATTTTCTGAAATCCTAAGAATACGGCTACTCCCCTGTGTGTACACATCGATGCCTGAGCAAGGATCTTTTCCAGGAAAAGGAGTTTCCACATTCAGAACATGAATATGGCTTCACTCCCGTGTGAGTCCTCTGGTGTGCACTGAGATTTTGCGTGGTCGTAAAACATCTCCCGCACTCGGTGCAGGGAAATGGCTTTTCCCCCGTGTGACATCTCTGGTGAATAGTAAGGCTCATTTTTCGGGGAAAACATTTCCCGCATTCAGAGCACGAAAATGGCTTTTCCCCCGTGTGCACAGACTGGTGTTTGATCAAGGCGCGTTTCGTGGCAAAATATTTTCCGCATTCAGGACATGAGAACGGCTTCACTCCGGTGTGAGTTCTCTGGTGCATTACTGCCGCAAATTTCTGACGAAAGCATCTCCCGCATTCGGGACATGAAAACGGCTTTTCCCCCGTGTGTACAGGCTGATGTTTGATCAAGGCTCGTTTCGTGGCAAAATATTTTCCACATTCAGAACAGGAAAACAGCTGCACTCCGGTGTGAGTTCTCTGGTGCATTACCGCCGCAGGTTTATGTCCAAAACATCTCCCACAATCCATACATGAGAATAGCTTTTCTCCAGAGTGTGTTTTCTGATGTTTAATAAGAATGGTCCTCAGGCAAAAAGATTTCCCACATTCCGAACATGTATGCGGCTTTTCCCCCGTGTTGACTTTTTGGTGTTTTATAAGAGATGCTTTAGAATGATAACTTTTCCCACATTCGGAGCATGAAAATGGTTTCATTCTGCTTTGATGTTCAGCGAGAACTTTTCTAGAGGAGGAGGAACAAGTGGATGTTTTCCCCGCTCTACCAACTGTCTGATGGGTTGTCTGGGAAAGATCTGAAAAACATTCCCCTTGAGTAGAAGGACCAGATGACAGATCTTCACCATGAGGGGTTGGATGGAAATTTATGGTAATAGGGTTTTCTTCCAAAAAATCTGATGTGATGTTGTTTTCTGTTTTAGTATATGTTAAGGTAATGGGGCTCTTTCTCACGTTACACTTCATGAACCGTCCATCTGCATGACATAAGAAGCGGAAGCAATTAAAGCGTCACTAAAACCGCATCAATAAAAAAACCTTTCAGTAAATGGTGTATTACATGCTTTTCATACTCGCTCACTCACTATGAGATTCGTTTTCTTTATTCTGCAAAAGACCTGGTAGATCTTGTTGTCCTCCATCCCTCCCTTATGTCCATTACCCCGGCTGCAGTTGGGAATTTTGCAGAGCTGTGTTGGCAGCACATGCTCAGTTTTCAGTGAGTTTCTATGCTGAGCATTTCCCCCCTATCACATTTGATCAGCCCATGTGACTATAGAGTCCCACTAGAGCTGCACCCACCCCCCTTTTCCCTCTCAAGTATCCCCCTATCCTCCTTTCAGGTGCCCCTACTTATCTCAGGTGTCCCCCCTTTTCCCACTCTCTCTCTCTCTAGTGATCTCATTCCCCCTGTCAGGTGCCCCCAATCCCAGGTCCCCCCCCTCTATGTTAGGTGTCCCCCTTGCTCTCTCAGGTGTCCCCCCCTCCCTGTCTATTCCTCTGTCATGTGTTCCCTCTCTGTCAGGTGTCACCTCACCTACTGCTAGATCTTGCCGTCCTCTGTCACCACCCAGTGTGTTGTGGCGCCGGTGGGACACACCTGGCATAGCAGGCAGAGCACCCCGAGAAGAGAGACCCCCATCCGGGGGATCCGGTCAGGGCTCCGGTCTCGGGGGGGCTGTACGGCCCCGCTCTTGCTCTCCGCCATGTTTCCCGCTGACATCACATGCTCGGACGCACACAGGAAGTGCCCACCGCCATCTTGGCAGAGGCAACGTCCCCTACCTACCAACACTGGGGGGGGGCAGGCGTGTCACTCTGACATACTTACCGACCAATCACATTCTTCTTTGCTGACATCAGACGTTTCACGCTGGCTCCGACGGCTTCCCCTCCGCTCCGAAACAGGCGCAAGCTTTGAATGGTCAGAATCATACAAATCTGGAGTTGCGATCGTGGCGGGCGGAGAATCGCGATAACGATTCTCTGCGATTAATCGTGCAGCTCTAAGTCACACATGTGGGCATACACACAGTGGTAAATGACAACCCATTCCCTCCCCCCTCCTCCATGCCCACTAACCAGCTAAACACAATGGGGGTGGGATATTACATCTTGACTGATGGAGGCTTCACCTCCCTCTTATTCTAAGACCCCGCCTGGAGGGGCGTGACAGCCTGTGACTGGCAGAAATCTGGCCACATCATGCAATTGCCAAAAGTAATAAAGATTTAATTTCAAATACAGTAAAACCTTGGATTGAGAGTAACTTGGTTTGAGAGCGTTTTGCAAGACAAGTAAACATTTTTAATAAATTTTGACTGAATAAACAAGCGATGTCTTGATATACAAGTAGCTTAATGTCACAACTGAGTATAAAAGAAAAGAGAGGCGCCTCTAAGTGTAGCAATATGATTACATTTAATGAAGGTACAACATTAAGCAACTCACATGGTTGATGATTAAAACAGGCACATCTAAGTATGCAGGCGTCCGGGCTAAAGCTGTTAACATAGACTGTTCTCCGTACCACCATTGACATCATCCTTTCCACTCTGCGCTCCACGAGCGCTTCAGGCCTCGCTTTCAGACCGCTCTACTGCAGAGTAGTCTTCTCGGTTGCGATTGCAGACTTACACCGGCGAGAGTCGGCGGTGCAGAGGACGGTCTATGTGGACAGCTTTACCCCGGACGCCTGCATACTTACATGTGTCTGTTTTAATCATCAACCATGCAAGTTGCTAAATGTTGTACCTTCATTAAATGTAACCATATTGCTACACTTAAGAGGCGCCTCTCTTCTCTTTTATACTCTGTAGCTCCTGATGGATTTTGCTTCTAATCCCCTTGCGGAGGCTTCCATTTGTGGATGGACATTTTATGGTTACACAACCTATCACATTGCTATAATCTTTTTATATGGACTATAAACTGAAGGACTTATAAAGAAATGGTTGTGAAACAAATCACCTGAGTTTCCATTCATTCTTATGAGGAAATTCGCTTTGATATACAAGTGCTTTGGATTACAAGCATATTTCCTAAACTACTTATGCTCGCAATCCAAGATTTTACTGTATATATTTGTATGACAAATTTAAAACAGGTTATTGATATTAATTATTTATTTTTACTCTGTATCCTAAAGGCTGTTTTTCTTATTTTGAACATGTGACTAGCAGCAGAGGACTAGAAGTTCCTCCTGCCACTGTTTCCCTGCGGACAGGCTGGGAAAGAGCTGGGTCATGTGAAAGCTGTATATTCATTAGGAAAAGGGTACTTAGATGTTTTTTTTTTTTTTAATTAATAATTACAGTGCCATCATTCACATATGGAAACAGAAGGGAGAATGTAAATTATACATTTTGTGTTTAGTATCACTTTAACTTGTGCAAATAAAATAGCAGGAAATCAAGGCAAAAGATGTTGTTCATATCGCTGATGATACCAAGAACAAGGATTCATAATTTCATATGATGTGAATTATGATCCAAATATCCCTTCTGAAAAAATGTCTGAAGGTCTTTGTGTAAGATAACATACTCTGCTTTAACCCTCAATGGATGCTATTATTTTATGAAATGTTTCTTTTAGAGTTTTTTTACTCACCTGTGCTGATCTCTATAGGAACTTCCTCCTCTTTAATCATCACACGTCCTTCTTCCTCCTCCTCAGTTTTGATGTCTCTCTGAGTCTTTCTGGTCTCTCCGGGGTCTGTGAATAAAGATGAGAGTGAAGCCCCCTGTACTGAGATGTATGAGAGACCCCAGAGAGTGTGTGTGGGGGGAGACTGGTCACATCTCTTGGCTGGTAACACACAATGACATGATGTGAGGAGGAGAGCCGGAGTCTAATAGAGGCTGATGTCTCCTGACTCCCCCACTGGGCACATAGGGAGAGATTTACTAAAACTAGTGCATTCAGAACCTGGTGTAGTGGTGCATGGTAGCCAATTAGCTTCTAACTTGTTAGGCTTTGACAATAAAACCTGGAAGTTGATTGGTTTCTATGCAGAGCTGCACTAGATTTTGCACTCTCCAGTTTTAGTCAATCTCCCCCCATACTGTCTCCTGACAGAGGAGGGGGGAGAAGAAGAGATTGTTGTAGTGACTGAACAAGGAGAATCTGGGGCTCTTCTCTGGATTTAGTGTTTATCACTCACCTGTGCTGATCTCTGGAGGAGTATCATCCTCTTCATTTTTTACATGCCCCTCTTCCTCAGCCTTTATGTCTCTTTGAGTCTCTCTGATGTCCCCGGGGTCTGTGAATAAAGATGAGAGTGAAGCCCCCTGTACTGAGATGTATGAGAGACCCCAGAGAGTGTGTGTGGGGGGAGACTGGTCACATCTCATTGACATGATTTGAAGAGGAGAGACGGCTGGCCATAGATGAGTCAATTATTTTTTTTTAACCAAATGAAAAAAACCTGACCCAATTCTCCCATCCATGCAATTGATGTGGTCGGCAAAATCCTCACTGTTGTGTTCCTGTATTCTGACAGCAGGAAGACTTCCCCGATGTCAGAATACACTAATCAGCTCTGCAGTCTATAGACCGCAGCACTGACCGAGCGGAAATTTCCCAACAGGGCAGTTGAACAAAAGTCGATTGGTAGATTGACTTCCTTTCAATCTCAGTGACCATACATATATTGAAATTCAGCCAGTCCATGCTGACCTAGCCAAATTTTGATCATTATATGGTCAGCCTAATAGAGTCTGATGGTTCCTGACTCCCCCACTGGGCACATACTGTCTCCCCATTACTGTCTACTGACAGAGGAGGGGGGAGAAGAAGAGATTGTTGTAGTGACTGAACAAGAAGAATCTGGGACTCTTCTCTGGATTTAGTGTTTATTACTCACCTGTGCTGATCTCTGGAGGGATTTTCTCCTCCTTACAGGGATCATCATCCCAAACATACGGCTCTTCTTCTTCTTTAACTTCCACTTTAACTATTAAATCTTTGCTCTTAAAAATACAAAATAATAAAGATATTACAATGCTCCACTATGCCTTTATATAAATAATATAGAGAGTATATCCATTGAAATGAAAATGCAAACTACCTGATCCTCCTGAGGGATCTCCTGATCTTCCTGTGTGGAGTCCCGGGAATACAGAGGACGGGGACATCTCTCTGGGGGATTTCTGTTACTGGATCCATCTGTAGGAAACACACACACTGACTGAATATATCGGGGGATAATTAAGCTTACCGTGTCATAAAAATAGTGTAGAAAACTAGTGCAAGTGGCATGTGCCACAATAACAGCACACGGACCTGGATGGATCCTTTATATCTGTCACCCACACCACTTTCTATGTAAAGTATGGTAAAGCTTTTTTGGCCATGCTTTTCTTCTGGGTCACATAGGATTGCACTTACTTCCAGGATCTGAAAGGAACCCAACCATATTGTTGGGATCCACCCAGCTGCCTGATTGACAGGGGGCTCTGACTCTCAGGGCTTTGCTGAGGGACCCCTCTCCAGCCTGGTGCTCCGGTGAGCACTGGAGGGGTAGAGCTGAGAGAGGTGACTGACAGTGGTCATGTGATCACTCAGTTCTCAGGCTTAGAGCTGGCGTGGGATAGCTGCAGCATGGAGGTGAATATGTATTTGTTTTTAAGAACCCCAAACTTCTTCTTTAGGAATAAAAATGAATCTGGCGCAGGGTCTGCAGGGAGCACTCATCTGAACATGGGGGAGGGGAAACCATAGAAGGATCAGAGCAGGCTGAACTGCTCTCTGTGCCGTGTCTGTCACACACATGTTACAGAACCCGGAGCTGATGGCTGCTAATCACCAAAGTGGTTTGTGGCCCTTATATACTTGACCACCGGAAGGTTTTACCCTTCATAACTAGGCCACTGAAGTAGAGAATGATCCCCTCCCGTCGGAGACTGGGCCGCAGGGCAGTATTCCAACATGATAACGACCCCAAACACACCTCCAAGATGACCACTGCCTTGCTAAAGAAGCTGAGGGTAAAGGTGATGGACTGGCCAAGCATGTCTCCAGACCTAAACCCTATTGAGCATCTGTGGGGCATCCTCAAACGGAAGGTAGAGGAGAGCAAAGGTCTCTAACATCCACCAGCTCCGTGATGTCCTCATGGAGGAGTGGAAGAGGACTCCAGTGGCAACCTGTGAAGCTCTGGTGAACTCCATGCCCAAGAGGGTTAAGGCAGTGCTGGAAAATAATGGTGGCCACACAATATATTGACACTTTGGGCCCAATTTAGACATTTTCTCTTAGGGGTGTACTCACTTTTGTTGCCAGCAGTTTAGACATTAATGGCTGTGTGTTCAGTTATTTGAGGGGACAGCAAATTTACACTGTTATACAAGCTGTACACTCACTACTTTACATTGTAGCAAAGTGTCATTTCTTCAGTGTTGTCACATGAAAAGATATAATAAAATATTTACAAAAATGTGAGGGGTGTACTGACTTTTGTGAGATATTGTATGTCCTTATATCGGAGGATTTGTGTATCTAGGTGGATCCTCGATACAAGAAATGAAAGTCTCCTCTTACCCGGTGATGTGAGGGGTGGCCGGTTCTCCATCAGGACATCCTTGTGGAGATCCACTTTTCTGTACGCAGGATGGTTTTATAAACTTCACACTGTCAAAAAAAAAAGTTTATCTTAGAAATAAATGTAAATGACACAGTACAGTGTACATAGTGGGGATTGTCATGACATGTTTCTGTCTTGGAGGAGGCAGTTCCAACATTTTCACCACCTCTAATACTGAATATTGTGAACTGTTAACTGGAGGAGCAACACATTATAACTTGTCTGATAATGGGGCTCAGAACTCCCCCCGACTCCTGGAAGTGATGACTCCCTGTATTAAGCTGACCATACATGGATCGTAATATAGTTGGTTCAGATAGGACCGGCCCAATTTCGATCCATGTACGGACACTGTGGTTGTACAAAAGTCAATCTACCAGTCATACAAACGCCGGTCAGATTTTGCCCAATGGATCAGTGCTGCCGGCTACATCCTGCAATGCTGATCAGTGTATTCTGGGGAAGCTTCCCAGCTGTCAGAATACAATCACTCATTAGGAAGGATTCCTCCCATCCCCCATGCACACAATGAATGTATAGATGGGGGAAGCGGGTCAGCTTCCTTTATTCACCCCGCTGGGCTGCCTTACACTGATGATCACTAACAAGCGTGAAATGTATAAAATCTGTAATAAATCCTTCCATCATTTTATTCTGTATCTTCCCTGATCTGTTCAGTGCGGAGAGCAGAAGGAGATACCTGGTACTTCCACATATGAAGAATCATGTGACACTGATCATGTGACAGCGCTGGGCCAATCAGACAGAAGTCTATAACTTTGTAAAGATTACAACTCCAGTGCACACAGGTCATTGGTAGCGGCTGAACAGAGCGGGGGGAGGGGAAGTCTATGTGTGCATATAAACATCACAGACCTTTCTAATTCTCTACAGAGAATAGAATACAGTGTATTCCTATATAATATATGGATCTCTACAGAACCCTGACCTACACTACACATCAGAGGACTTGCAGGAAGATGATGATGTGTGGAGGTGACATGTTCCCCCCATCCAGTCCACACAGAGTGCTGGGACCCCCTTCTCTCATAATAAGAAGACATTATTACCTCCTCCTCACTGGACACACACTCTCCACAGAAATGTTTTCGTCTCCTATCATTTCCAGGCTTCAACAAAATGGCCGCTGCTCCTCACTACACTGACGACACTTGGCAGACGTGCTCCACCTAGCGGTGTTTCTAATCTCTGCAGCACTGGTATAATCGGCTCTGGGTCTATGGCAGACCCCTGTTCTGTTGGTCGTTACTATGGCGACCAAGAGGCCGTGGAACGCATAGAGCGGAAGTGAGAAGAGAGTTTCCGGTGTACAGGGAGCATAGTGATAATAGAGAGGAGACATGCAAATGTTTTGTTGGTTTTCTAAATTTCTCAAAGTCTAAGCTAGAAAATTAGATCTCAGTACTGAACAGGTAAACCTATTATAGGTTACCTGGTAGGTAAAAAATGTGCAAGCGGTGTACAACCTCTTTAATAATTCAGTACTGAGATCTAATTATTAACTATTCACCCTACATGCAGCCGCTGACGTCAGTGGCACAGCGAAGGTGCTGCGTATCGTGCCGGAACGGAGGACTCCCGCATCCATTGCAGTGCCGGAGCCCACGACCCTGGAAGAAACAGCGAGACAACATGTCAGTCACCTCATCGCTGACCGGGTCAGGCTTCATTCTAAGGTAAGTATTTCATAATGTGCTAGTATGCGATGCATACTAGCACATTATGCCATCGTCTTGCAGGGTTTTTTTTTTATTTTCTTCAGCGGTTTACTATCGCTTTAAAGAGGTTGTAAACCTCAGAAACAAAGGCATAATGAGCTAGTATGCATCGCATACTAGCTCATTATGAAATACTTACCTCAGAACGTTGCCCTGAATCGGCGTCGGCACTCCGAGTACATGGCGGACATCTTCCACCGGAGTTACTTCCGGGGCTGTAATTGGCTGGAGCCGCGATGACGTCACTCCCGCACTTGCGCATGAGAGCCGCCAGTGTCCTTTTAGAAAGCTGCTATCCATCAGAATATGTAACAGAAGTGACATTCCGGCACGGCCATCTTGGTACACCCCGCACTCGTCCGCAGTAAGCCTACAGTCAAAAGGCGGCAAGCAGACATCTTTTTACACACACCGGCGTCTTGCAGTTACAGTCCGTGTGACTGTTTTGATGTTGAATTTTAAAAGCACCGGCAAGCCTGCTGATCTCACAGGTTTGCTAATCTGGCTGAACACTGCTGCTTTTAAAATTCAACATGAAAACAGTTTGATGGATTTCTAAATCCTGTATTTCACTATATAAGCTCAGTTGACTGATAGAAATAAGTGTGAAATGCAATACTTCAATGGGTGTAAAAAGATGTCCGCTTTCCGCCTTCTGACTGTAGGATTACCACGGATGAGTGCGGGTGTACCAAAATGGCCGCGACGGAACGTCACTAAGGTTGCGTTTTCTGATGGGTAGCGGCTTTCTGATAGAACACTGATCACAGCACGAGTCCTGAAGAAACAGCACCAGCGGCTCGTTTCTTCAGAACGCATGCGCCAATGACGTCGGCAGCAGCGCATATACTGAATATCTCCTAAACTGTGCAAGTTTAGGAGATATTCACGGTACCTACAGGTAGGCCTTGTTGTAGGCTTGCCTGTAGGTAAAAGTGGTGTAACAGAATTTATAACCACTTTAATGTTAGTATCTATAGAGCAGCCAATCAGATTGTAGGTGTCATTGTCCTGGTGCAGATCAGGAGATGAGAGGAAATGTCTGGTTGTCATGGCAACACCTCCCATCTCATCCTTCTGTCCAAATGTCCTCTGTGTTAACCACTTGATAGTTTTACCCCCCTTCATGACCAAACTCTTTTTGCTATTCAGCACAGCACTATTTAAGTGTCAGTCACGTGGTCATGCAACACTGTACACAAAATATATGTCATTTTTTTCTCCACAAATTAAAAAAACTTTTTTTTTTTTTCCCCTGCTATAAAACATATCCAATAAAAAAAAAAAAAATCGAATTTCTTCATAAATTAAGGCCAAATTGTATTCTGCTACATGTCTGGTAAAAAAAAAAATCTCAACCAAATGATGGCTATAGCGCAGACGGCTAGTTCTGGGAGGTCATCATAAGACAGCCTCCCATGATCACGCCTGTTGCACGCCCGCTGCTGGGCGCAGGCGGCATGCTCTGTGATTGCAGTGTGTGGAGGACACTGCTGATCACAGATTGAGGTAAAGAGCCAATCAACGGCTCTTTACCACGTGTTCAGCTATGTCCAATCAAAGCTGATCACGGATGTAAATAGAAGCTGGTTAGCAGCTTTCCTTTCCTCATGCTCACAGCATGAAGAGTGGAGAAATAAGCCGATCATCAGCTTTTCTAAAAGAGACACACACACTGATAATCAGGGCGATTATCAGTGCCCTGATTATCAGTACAGTCCAAACAGTGCCCACCATTCTTGCCAATCTATGCCCATTAGTGCCCACTAATGCTGCCAATCAGTGCCCACCAGTGCTGCCAATAATTGCCCACCAGTGCTGCCAATGTGTGCCCACCAGTGCTGCCAATTAGTGCCCACCAGTGCTGCCATTAAGTGCCCATCAGTGCTGCCAATCAGTGCCCATAAGTGCTGCCAATCAGTGCCCATAAGTGCTGCCAATCAGTGCCCATTAGTGCCTCGCCATCAGTGTCACCTATCAGTGCTGCCTATCAGTGCATGCCTATCAGTGACGCCTACCAGCGCTCATCAGTGCCACCTATCAGTTCAGCCTCATCAGTGTCCACCAGTGCATGCCCATCAGTGATGCCTTCTAGTGTTCATCAGTGCCAGCTATCAGTGCCACCCAACAGTGCCCATCACTGCAGCCTCATCAGCGCACATCGGTGAAAGAGAAAAAATACCTGTTTCCAAAATTTTATAACAAACTATGAAAAAGGGTTTTTTTTTTTCTAAATATTCAGTTTTTTTTGTTTATTTAGCAAAAAATGAAAAACCCAGTGGTGATTAAATACCACCAAATGAAAGCTCTATTTGTGTGAAAAAAGTATAAAAATGTATTTTGTGTACAGTGTTGTATGACCTCGCAATTGTTATTCAAAATGTGACAGCGCTGAAAAGTATATACAGTACACATACAGTATATATACTGGAATTTGTATTTATTTATTTTTTTTTACAAGTAATGATGATGGTGATCAGCGACTTATCCTGGGACTGTGATTTGGGAATCAGAAGCTGCCCAAGGAACCCCTAGCAAGATCTTGAGGAACACTGGCTGATAAGGATGAGCTCAGGCGTGTTCGCAACTCCACGTGCCCGCCAGGAAGCTGACACTCTGCAACGCTAATCACAGGCAGTGAGACATTTGCCGGTCCTCGGCTGCACAGATCGTGAAATGTCTCACTGCTCGTGATTAGCGCTGCGGAGTGTCAGCTTCCTGGCAGGCACGTGGAGTTACGAACACGCCTGAGCTCATCTTTACTGGCTAAGAAAGACTGACTTAGTGGCTTGAATAAGGTATAAGGAACTCTCTGGGGAAGTTATAATGGGTGTCATAAATCCATCAACCTCCTTTAGAATCCAATCTTTGCTCACGCCCAATTCATGGACCTGTCTGTCCATAACACACAGAAGGTATGTGGCAGAGGTAGGGATGAGCCGAACACCCCCCCTGTTCGGTACGCACCAGAACTTGAGAACAGGCAAAAAATTTGTGCGAACACCGTTAAAGTCTATGGGACTCAAACATGAATAGTCAAAAGTGCTAATTTTAAAGGCTTATATGCAAGTTATTGTCATAAGAAGTGTTTGGGGACCTGGGTCCTGCCCCAGGGGACATGGATCAATGCAAAAAAAAGTTTTAAAAAGGGCCGTTATTTCGGGAGCAGTGATTTTAATAATGCTTAAAGTGAAACAATAAAAGTATAATATTCCTTTAAATTTCGTACCTGTGGGGTGTCTATAGTATGCCTGTAAAGGGACGCATGTTTCCCGTGTTCAGAACAGTCTGACAGCAAAATGACATTTCAAAGGAAAAAAAGCCATTTAAAACTACTCGTGGCTATTAATGAATTGTCGGTCCGACAATACACATAAAAGTTCATTAATGAAAACGGCATGGGAATTCCCCACAGGGGAACCCCAAACCAAAATTATTTAAAAAATGGCGTGGGGGTCCCCCTGAAAATCTATACCAGACCCTTCAGGTCTGGTATGGATTTTAAGGGGAACCTCGCGCCAAAATTAAAAAAAAAAAATGGCGTGGGGTCCCCCCAAAAATCCATACCAGTCCCTTATCCGAGCACGCAACCTGGCAGGCCGCAGGAAAAGAGGGGGGACGATAGAGTGCCCCCCCCTTTCCTGAACCATACCAGGCCACATGCCCTCAACATTGGGAGGGTGCTTTGGGGTAGCCCCCTAAAGCACCTTGTCCCCATGTTGATGGGGACAAGGGCCTCATCCCCACAACCCTTGCCCGGTGCTTTAACAAGGGGGCCCCCAGATCCCCCCCCTGTGTGAAATGGTAAGGGGGTACATTTATACCCCTACCATTTCACAAAGAAACTGTTAAAAATTACAAGAGACAGTTTTTGACAATTCCTTTATTTAAAGTCTTCTTCTTTCCATCTTCTTTCTTCTATCTTCCTTCGGTTTCTTCCTCCATCTTCTTCTGGTTCTTCCTCCGGTGTTCTCGTTCGGCATCTTCCTCCGCGGCGTCTTCTTCCCTTCTTCTTCTTGGGCCGCTCCGCATCCATGATGGGAGGCTCCCGCTGTGTGACGCTTCTCGTCTTCTGACGGTTCTTAAATAACGGAGGACAGGGCCACCCGGTGACTCCACCCCACTCTGACACACGGGGACTTCCCTGTGGCATTCCCCATGATGGCAGAGGGAGGGTGGGGTCAACGGGTGGCCCCGCCCTCCGTTATTTAAGAAACGTCAGAAGACGAGAAGCGTCACACAGCGGGAGCCTTCCATCATGGATGCGGAGCGGCCCGAGAAGAAGAAGGGAAGAAGACGCCACAGAGGAAGATGCCGGACGAGAACACCGGAGGAAGAACCAGAAGAAGAAGATGGAGGAAGTAACCGAAGAAAGATAGAAGATAGAAGAAAGAAGATAGAAGAAAGAAGATGGAAAGAAGAAGACTTTAAATAAAGGAATTGTCAAAAACTGTCTCTTGTCATTTTTAACATTTTTGACAGTTTCTTTGTGAAATGGTAGGGGTACAAAAGTACCCCCTTACCATTTCACACAGGGGGGGATCTGTTGGTCCCCTTGTTAAAGGGGGCTTCCAGATTCCGATAAGCCCCCCGCCCGCAGACCCCAAAAACCACCGGGCAAGGGTTGTGGGGATGAGGCCCTTGTCCCCATCAACATGGAGACAAGGTGCTTTAGGGGGCTACCCCAAAGCACCCTCCCAATGTTGAGGGCATGTGGCCAGGTATGGTTCTATCATCCCCCCTCTTTTCCTGCGGCCTGCCAGGTTGCATGCTCGGATAAGGGACTGGTATGGATTTTTGGGGGGACCCCACGCCATTTTTTTTCCATTTTGGCGCCGGGTTCCCCTTAAAATCCATACCAGACCTGAAGGGTCTGGTATAGATTTTGAGGGGGACCCCCACGCCATTTTTTAAAAAATTTTGGTTCGGGGTTCCCCTGTGGGGAATTCCCATGCCGTTTTTATTAATGAACTTTTATATGTATTGTCGGACACACAGCGGGAGCCTCCCATCATGGATGTGGAGTGGCCCGAGAAGAAGAAGGGAAGAAGACGCCACGGAGGAAGATGCCGGACGAGAACACCGGAGGAAGAAACCAAGGAAGATAGAAGAAAGAAGATGGAAAAAAGAAGACTTTAAATAAAGGAATTGTCAAAAACTGTCTCCTGTCATTTTTAACATTTTTTTTGTGAAATGGTAGGGGTACTTTTGTACCCCCTTACCATTTCACACAGAGGGGGGCAGGGATCTGGAGGTCCCCTTGTTAAAGGGGGCTTCCAGATTCTGATAAGCCCCACGCCCGCAGACCCCCACAACCACCGGGCAAGGGTTGTGGGGATGAGGCCCTTGTCCCTTATCAACATGGGGACAAGGTGCTTTGGGGGGCTAACCCAAAGCATCCTCCCAATGTTGAGGGCATGTGGCCTGGTACGGTTCAGGGGGGGAGCCCCCCCTTTTCCTGCGGCCTGCCAGGTTGCGTGCTCGGATAAGGGTCTGGTATGGCTTTTTGGGGGGACCCCACGCCATTTTTTTTAAATTTTGGTGCGAGGTTCCCCTTAAAACCCATACCAGACCTGAAGGATCTGGTATAGATTTTGAGGGGGGACCCCCACGGCATTTTTTTTTTTTAATTTTGGCCGGGGTTCCCCTTAATATCCATACCAGATCTGAAGGGCCTGGTATGGAATTTAGGGGGACCCCCCCACGTCATTTTTTTTTTTTATTTTGCTTCGGGGTTCCCCTGTGGGGAATTCCCATGCCGTTTTTATCAATGAACTTTTATGTGTATTGTCGGACCGATAATTCATTAATAGCCACGAGTAGTTTTAAATTACTTTTTTTCCTTTGAAATGTCATTTTGCTGTCAGACTGTTCTAAACACGGGAAACATGCGCCACTTTACAGGCATACTATAGACCGCCCCCAGGTATGATATTTAAAGGAATATTTCACTTTTATTTTTTCACTTTAAGCATTATTAAAATCACTGCTCCCGAAAAAACGGCCGTTTTTAAAACTTTTTTTTACATTGATCCATGTCCCCTGGGGCAGGACCCAGGTCCCCAAACACTTTTTATGACAATAACTTGCATATAAGCCTTTAAAATTAGCACTTTTGATTTCTCCCAGAGACTTTTAAAGGGTGTTCTGCGGCTTTTGAATTTGCCACGAACACCCCAAATTGTTCGCTGTTTGGAGAACTGGCGAACAGCCGATGTTCGAGTCGAACATGAGTTTGACTCGAACTCGAAGCTCATCCCTAGTCAGAGGGGACTTCACAAGACCAAAGAAAGAACTTCACATGGGGATGAAACTAAATTTACACTACTAGAGCACCCAAATTCCTGAAACTGCTTGAGTAAGAGCCTGGAGTCTTGTAGGTTACAGAAATCATGAACTACAACCCAAGCTAAGTAACTTTTTATTGTATCCCTATCACATACGGCCCTTTGTCAATGCTCATTTGCTAGGAAGGTTAGGTAGCATGCATGCTGTATGCATATTTTGTAGTACTCTGTATGTCTTGTGTGGTTTTTCTTACAATTGTAATAAGTTTGTATGTACAGCATTCAAGTTTAGTAAAACACATTAATATACTTTAGGGGTTTCTGCTTACAAGAAAAATATCCGCTGCTCCAGGTGTATAAAGATAAGGCTGATGGGGGTATCTTGCAGAGTGCTAGCCCCGGCCCGCCTCCTTGGGAAACCTGGAAAGAAGAAAGAAATGGCTGCACATCCAGAACTTCCGATTGCCTTTTATTTAGTTTTACAAAGATCACACCAAAGACACCAAACTGTGGATACGTAGACGCATTTCACACATACATCTTGTGCTTAATCATTACGTCTAGGTTTGGTGTCTTTGGTGTTATCTTTGTGAAACTAAATAAAAGGCAATCAGAAGTTCTGGATGTGCAGCCATTTCTTTCTTCTTTCCAGGGGTTTCTGCTTCCTTGCTTTAGTGCAAAGTAACATTAACCACTTGAGGTCCGGGCCATAGCTGAATGACGGCCACAGCGTGGACCTCAATTTCCGTGAGGCCGTCATGGGATGTCCTCCCCTGTGCACGCGCACCGCGCGCACCCTGCAGCTGGATCACCGAGTCACGGAGACTCAGATGATCACAGATCCGAGTAAGGGGCCGATCCCGATCCTTACAGACCTACAGTCTGTAAGGACATAAGACAGAAGCAATAGATACGTTTGGAATCATTGATGTAGGACAGTAAGGTACGCATCTGTAGATTTTATGGAAAGCTTTGCAAAAAAAAGTACATGAATGCTATATTGGTAGGGGAGCTGGAATTTAGAAAAAAAAAAAAAAAAAAAAAAAAAAAAAAAGGTGAACTAAGCCTTTAAGGAAATTACCACCAGAAATTGTCATTAGGACTTTACAGAATTCCCCTGTCTGTGTTTATAATGAATCTAAAGCTGGGAGCACAGTGAAGCCTTGTAGAAGAATTTAATGGCTTCCTCCAGTTGATCCACCACATACTAGAGGAGGCCACCTGAGACCAGAGCCTGTCGGAGAGTTCTTGGCCATTCTGCAGAAGCCCTGCTTATCTAAATGCCAGCAATGGAATGTTTTCGAGTCCAACTCAAGGTTTGGCAGGTGGCTCCCACCCCCCTCCCCCACATGGTCCTTCCCTGCCCAGATTAGTTTTTTGTACACTTAGCTTTTTTTCAGATGTCTTCTGACATGTTACATGACCTGTGGGGTCCTCTTCTTGTCCGGTGGTGGGTAGGTTTCTGATGATATCAGTGCCATTCTCTGCAGCGCTGTCCTGGGAGCCATGTGCAGAAAATGTAGAAACTGATCTGCTGACAGCCTAAAGATTTTCTGCTGTTCAGGGACTCCGGGCTTCTGCAAAATGTCAGCCTCCAGCAAGAAGAAACAGGGGCAATGCTTGAGGCAATTTACAGCATACACTATTTTTGGTAGCATAAATATTAAAGTGGAATGTATGTTTCGTGCTAAAGAACATAATTTTTTACCGTGCTGTTTTGGGTAAAGTTCTACTTTAAGAAACTACTGTAAGTACACTCATTCTTACAACAGCCCGCTGCCCAATTGCCTCCAAGTGAAAACCATCTTCTCCCCTCTCCATTAATGATCTACCAGACTGAATGAGAGATGTACGTCTTATGGAGCACCTTACAGCTGGGTTCTACAAATGACTAAACCAGTACAGCAAAATCTGGGATCATTGGGACACTTTTTTCAGTCTACTGAACAAACTTAATGAGTGTTCTGTGGTTATCCTACCTTCCCTTCCCCTATCTCTGCATTTGAGGCTCCAGTGTGACACTGCTGAGATCCAAGAGTACTAAAGAGTACTACAGCAAGGTTCCAAGAATGAAAGGGAATAACTCTTAGAACAGTGGTCTCCAAACTGCAGCCTGTGGGCCAGATGTGGTCCTCTGATTTTCTTTATCCAGCCCTTGGTGCACTGTTCTGGGGCACTATTTCTTCCACTGACACCAACAATGGGGCACCATTTCTTCCACTGACACCAACAATAGTGTACTATTCATTGCACAAGTACCAAATGATGGGGCACCATTCTTTTTTCTACTAACCACAGCCATGTCATTTTACTCCCACTGACAACCAAGCCTGGGGCATTATTTAATCCCACTCATGCCGGGCCATTTTCTACTCCTATTTGCTACAGTGTGGCCCCCCTGATGTCGAAAGGATAGTCATCTGGCCCTTTGCTTACAAAGTTTGCAGACCCCTGTCTTTGAACACTAAGAACTCATAGGAACCCCCCCATCACAAAGACAGTTCATGGGAAAAAAGGCTTTCCTCTTAGCATTGTCTAATAAGGAGGGATCTTTCAATAAACAGACACAAGGGTGATAGATAAGAACTTCTGGTATTCAAGAAATTGTAGTGGAGTTTTTTTAATATTCTGGCAGTAAAAAAATTATGTAAATACACACATATATAGGATAATAACACAATAATAATCTTTATTGAGGTTTGATATGATGGCAATAAAAGTGTAGCTAGTTCAGCATCAACTCAGACCAGTCACTGAAACCCTCAACCTTTGGTGTTTCAACCCGGGTAAGTTGACAAGACGAGCGAATGTTATTGTGATAGATCAGATCTCAAGACAAAACCTTTTCTGACCTCCTAACAGGAAAATGACTGCTCTCCTGCATGTACACGTTGATGCCTGATCAAGGATCTTTTCCAGGTAAAAGAAATCCCACATTCCGCACATGAATATGGCTTCTCTCCGGTGTGAGTTCTCAGGTGTGAAGTCAGATTTTGTGTGGTGGAAAAACATCTCCCGCATACAGTGCAGGCAAACGGCTTCTCTCCTGTGTGGCATCTCTGGTGTCTAATGAGATCGCTTTTTTGAGAAAAAGATTTACTGCATTCCCGGCAGGAAAACGGCTTTTCCCCCGTGTGACATCTCCGGTGCTTAGTAAGACGGCCTTGGTGAGGAAAACTTTTCCCACATTCGGGGCAAGAAAACGGCCTTATCCCTTGTTGTAAAATACGATTCTCTCTCTCAGGGATGGACGTCCCACTTTCAGAAGCGGGAAATTGCTTTTCATCAATGTGAGTCTGCACATGATAGCGAAGATGAGTGCTGATGGAAAAACATTTCCCGCATTCAGAGCATGAATAGGGCCCCTCGCCCCTGTGCGCGCGCTGATGTGACATCAGAGCTCCTTTACAGGCAAAACACTTTCCACATTCAGAACATGAAAACGGTTTTACTCCCGAGTGAATTCTCTGGTGTATTACAGCGTCTGATTTCTGTCTAAAGCATTTTCCGCAATCAGGACATGAAAATGGCTTCTCTCCAGAATGTGTTCGTTCGTGTCTGATAAGAGTGGTCAACAGGGAAAAACATTTCCCGCACTGTGAACATGAATATGGCTTCTCTCCTGTATGAACTCTTTTGTGTGTCATAAGAGAATATTTCCTCGTAAAACCTTTCCCGCATTCGGAACACGAAAGCGGCTTCATTCCATCGTGAGTTTTCTGATGTTCAATAAGAACTCTTTTAGAAGAAAAACACTGACCACATTCAGAACAAGAGTGGGCTTCCTTTGCTACATGAGACCTCTGGTGTGAAGCAAGATGAGCTTTCTGGTTAAAACATTTTCCGCACTCAGAACAAGAGAATTTTTCGCCCTTTCTATCGGCTGTTTGATGGGTGGTGGGGGGTGATGAAACAGAAACACGTCCCTTCCGTTTAGTGGATTTAGATGTTAGCTTTACTCTCTGAGGGTCTGTGTGGCGATCTGGGGTGGTGGGGCTTTCTTCTGTAGAATCAGATGAGGCGTCATCTTCTATTTTACCATACTTTGAGATAACAATAATCTTTCCTACGTTATACTTTCTGGGTTGTCCATCTGCATAAAATAAGAATTGAAAAAAACTTTTCGTAACTTTTTGTAACCTTCCTATCATTTTCAGCCAAGGAAGCTGCCATCATGGCATCTGTTTGGTCTTCAACTGCCATAATGCTGCATATGTGATCAGTTTTGACACCAGACTTTGGATGGTTTGACAGTTTGGTTAAAAAGCACAAGCAAATGTGACAGTAGGCAATCCTGTAATGCCAGGAATGTAACTGTTTTTTGAAACCTTTAAATTGATGCTCTTAGTACAGCTTTAAGGCCCCTTTCACACTGATGGACTGATCGGGTCCGCCTGTCAGTTTTTCAGGTGGACTTGATCGGACCATCCATTGCTCTCTATAAAGCATGTCGCTGACACCCACCGACATCCGATTCCATCGTGTCTGCTAAAAACAGATGGGTGGGGATCAGTTCCCCATCTCTCTGGCGGATTGGATCGTGTGACAGTTGGATGGAAACGGACAGGCGATCCGTTTCCATCTGACAGCCAATAAAGGATAGCCGGCTGTGCCTGTGTCCGCTCTGTATTCTGACACCGCCTTCAGAATACACTGATCAGCACCGCCGGCTTTAGACAGTGGCACTGATCAAGCAGAAAAAGACTGGTTGTACAGAAGTCAATTGGTAGATCGGCTTCCATACAACCAACCTGCCCATACATGGTTTAAAATTTGGCCAGTCCCTCATACCCGCCAAATTTTGATCCATGTATGGCTGGCTTGAGTTTGCTTTGTTGCAGAAGAGATGTAGCTGTCTCTTCAGTCCTCCCATATCTAAGTTTGTACTTTAATTCTGCTTTATTATCATCCCAATAAAATCTTCACGAGCAATACCATACTCTAATGTTGTATTTAATGTTTGTTACTTACCTGTGCTAATCTCTATAGGAATTTCCTCCTCTTCCTCCTCTTTAATCCTCACATGTCCTTCTTTCTCCTCCTCGGCTTTGGCAACGCTTCGGGTGGCTCTGGTGGTTCCGGGGTCTGTGAATAAAGATGAGAGTGAAGCCCCCTGTACTGAGATGTATGAGAGACCCCAGAGAGTGTGTGTGGGGGGAGACTGGTCACGTCTCTTGGCTGGTAACACACAATGACATGATGTGAGGAGGAGAGCCGGAGTCTAATAGAGGCTGATGTCTCCTGACTCCCCCACTGGGCACATACTGTCTCCCCATTACTGTCTACTGATAGAGGAGGAGGGAGAAGAAGAGATTGTTGTAGTGAATGAACAAGGAGAATCTGGGACTCTTCTCTGGATTTATGTTTATTCCTCACCTGTGCTGATCTCTGGAAGAGATTCTTCCTCTCTGCATGGTTCATCACCCCAATCATATTCTTCTTCGTCTTCTTCTTTTACTTCAACTTTAACAACAATCAGGCCTTCACCCTGGATAAGACACCATATAGACTTTTTTGTATATGTAACTAATTTATTGAGAAAACATATCAGTAAAATCCTCACTTACATCTACCTGATCCTCCTGAGGGATCTCCTGATCTTCCTGTGTGGAGTCCCGGGAATACAGAGGACGGGGACATCTCTCTGGGGGATTTCTGTTACTGGATCCATCTGTAGGAAACACACACATTGACTTAATACATTGAGGGAATTAACTAAAACTGGAGCAGACAGAATCTGAAGCAGCTGCACATAGTAACCAATAAGCTTCTAGCTTCAGCTTGTTTTGTTAGGCTTTAAAAATGAAGGCTAGAAGCCGACTGGTTTCCATGCACAGTTGCTTCAGATTCTGTCGGCTACAATCTTAGTAAATTCTCTCAATTGCTTCTAGGTCTTAATATCAGAGGATATGTGTATCTAGGTTGGATCCTTAATACTCTTCTCTCCTTTACAAGAAATTAAAGTCTCCTCTTACCTGGTGATGTGGAAGACAGTTGGTTTTCCATTGTGACGTTCCTGAACAGATCCTTGTGTCTTTTTTCTTACATGCTCTCCTCTATATATGTACCTTAGGGTGGTTTATAAACCTTTTACTGCCTAAAATAAAAGGTTTATTATGAAATGCACAGAGAAGTAGCTGATACATAGAGTTATTTTTTGATTATATGTGACAAGTGAAGCCATGTTTACTGTAAACATGTAAAACGTATACATGTTATGCATCTATAACTGTTAAGATATTGAACCTTATGTGAAATGCACAGATTCACATCTGTTGTGGCAGAACTGTATACTTATGTGATTTTTTTATATCATCACGTTGAAGGTTTGGTTGTCACATGCATGCATTGTGGTAGCTAATACCCATTTTTGTGTTTAGCACTGTATTTCTAAATATAGTTAAGCTTTTCTCACATTGTTATCACACTGTTGATGCTGGCTGCTATTCCTATTTTTTATTTCATTTTTGTCTTTATAGTAGCGCAATAATATTTTGTTTATTTTTTGATACTTATGTGATATCTGGTAAGGATTGTTTGTAATGTTCTATTGATTATCTGTAAATAAACGTTCCCTTGAAAAAAAAAGTTCATCATATAAATAAATGTGGACATTGTTTTGTGTACATAGCACATATGTCAAACACAAGGACCGTGGGCCGAATCCGGCCCGCCAGGCCATTTCATGTGGCCCTCGCCCCCAGGGGAAGGAGTTGAGGTGAGATGTGGACAGCTTGTAAAAGAGAACTGAACCCCACACACTGTGCATAGCACACCCTGAAACCCTGCACTCTGTGCACAGCGCACCCCTGAACGCTGCATTATGTGACACGGGATCATACA
This sequence comes from Aquarana catesbeiana, assembly GCF_042186555.1. NCBI lineage: Eukaryota > Metazoa > Chordata > Amphibia > Anura > Ranidae > Aquarana > Aquarana catesbeiana. The sequence goes on along the minus strand of NC_133331.1, from coordinate 275,190,689 downwards.
ACTGCAAGTGTGTGTGTTTTTTTTTTCCTTCACAGAGACAGAGGGTGTAGGTTTTTTTAGACCTTGCCTGGATGATGGGGAAAGGATCTGGGTTCCCTGGGTCTGTTTTCTTTCCCCAACTGGGGGTCTGTCTTCTGAAGAGCCCTCACTAGTTATTTGGAGGACTTGCTTCGGCAAGTCCCTAAGGGCCCTTTCACACTGAGGTGGGGGCAGCGTCGGCGGTAAAGCGTCGCTATTGTAAGCGGCGCTTTACCGTCGGTATTCGGCCGCTAGCGGGCGGTTTTACCCCCGCTAGCGGCCGAGAAAGGGTTAAAAACCACCATAAAGCGCCTCTGCAGAAACGCTTTGCCGGCGGTATAGCCGCTCCTGCCCATTGATTTCAATGGGCAGGAGCGGTAAAGGAGCGGTATACACTCCGCTCCTTCACCGTTTCGAAGATGCTGCTAGCAGGACTTTTTTTACCGTCCTGCTAGCGCACCGCTCCAGTGTGAAAGCCCTCGGGGCTTTGACACTGGAATCAAAGCAGCGGCACTTTCGGGTCGGTTTGCAGGCGCTATTATTAGCGCAATAGCGCCTGCAAACCGCCCCAGTGTGAAAGGACCCTAAGGAGCAGGGTCCACGTGGCTTCAGCCTAGGTAGACAACAGTACCTTGCCCTTGTCAGGAGCCTTACGCCCTGGGGGATCAGGTATGCATGTCCTTCCTCTTTGGAGGTTGGTCCTATTCTGCACCCTTATGCACTTTTTCCATGTGCTGTGTTTTCACAGTTCATTTTTTTTTTTTTACACAGAGTTTTGACAACCATGGCTCAAAAAAAAAAAAAAAAAAAAAAAAAAAAAAACACTAACCTGTTTTTTTCTTGTTGCAAATGGTTACTGGCTCTCTCTTTTACCCATGTGTCTTTTTACATATCTGGACTCATGATATCCCCACCAGTAGCCATCTGCTATCTCATACCTTAACCACTTGCTTACTGGGCACTTAAACCCCCCCCTCCTGTCCAGACCAATTTTCAGCTTTTAGCGCTGTCGCACTTTGAATGACAATTGCGCAGTCATACAACACTGTACCCAAATTACATTTTTATCATTTTTTTCCCACAAATAGAGCTTTCTTTTGATGGTATTTGATCACCTCTGCGGTTTTTAGTTTTTGTTAAAAAAAATTGAAAAAGTCCGAATTTAAAATTTTTTTTTTTTTAATATTTTGTTATAAAATTTTGCAAACAGGTTATGTGCCTCCTTCCTCTTCGGGACCGATGTCCCTTTGACATAAGCCGGTGATCGGCTTTTTTTTCCTCCTCACGCTGTCAGCGTGAGGAGAAAACGAAACCGATCACCGAGCTTTTGTTTACATCATGTGATCAGCTGTCATTGGCTGACAGCTGATCACATGGTAAGGGGCCGGGACTGTCCCCTTACTCGGATCTGTGATCATCAGAGTCTCCGTGACTCGGTGATAAGGGTGCGCGTGCACAGGGGAGGACGTCCCATGACGGCCTCCCGGAAATTGAGGTCCGCGCTGTAGTCGTCATTCGGCTATGGCCTGGAACTCAAGTGGTTAAAGGTAGCACCACTGCTTCCCCAACCCTCCACCCCAGGTTTCTCTTTCATCATATCTTTGCCAGATCACTCTAATCCAGATATTCTCAACCAGAGGTTTCTAGGAGTTCCTTGAACTGTGGCTGGTTGACCTCCCATTTTATGTGCCTGGGCCAACACCACTTGGCAAAGCCATCAGCATAATACTAATTATCTTTTTGGCTGTAAGGGTTCTGACCACCACTAAAGGGTGTTACTCTTTCTGAGGACTACCAATGTGTAAGGCCACTTTCACAATGAGGCGCTGGCCGCATTAGCGGTAAAGTGCCACTAGTTTTAGCAGTGTTTTACCATCGTTTTAGCAGCGCTTTTCAACGACTTGCAGGTTAAAAGGGCCCGCAAAGTGCCACTGCCAAAGCGATTTGTAGGCTCTTCGGCAGCGCTGGCCATTGATTTCAATGGCAGGGGCGTTTTGAGGCGGCTCTATACAGCACTCCTAAAACGCCCCAAATATGTTGCTTGCAGGACTTTTTTTCCAGTCCTGCAAGCGCACCGCCCCAGTGTGAAAGCATTCACACTGGGGCTGCAGAAGAGGCAATCTACAGGCGCTTTTCAGGTGCTATTTTTAGCGTGAAAACGCCTGGAAAGCGCCTCAGTGTGAAAGTGGCCCAAGGCATTTTATTCCCCTGCCCCTAGATGAACTGGTTTTAGTAGGAGCTCCTTAAGACCTGAACATTATTTTAGGGGTTCCTCTTGAGGTTGAGAAAAGTTGCTCTAATCCTTTGCTGTAACACCCTAATAATTTATCCTCTTTTTCCAACTTTGTGTTGTCATTAAAAGATAGAAATATGTGGCGCTAGTCTAAATTAGCCAATCATCATACCTCTCCGAAGAAATCTCAATGTTTCCTTGATGCACAACAACCAATAATATCTTCTCTCATTAGGGGGCAGCTAAATCAGCCAAAATAATAAATACCATAATCCTCACATTAAATCATCCTAATAAATAATGGGTTCCTCAATCAAACTAAGTATAAAAAAATGTGGCCAAAATTATTAAGTGATACTAGTGGGAATTCAACTTAATAATTTTGGCCACATTTTTTTATACTTAGTTTGATTGAGGAACCCATTATTTATTAGGATGATTTAATGTGAGGATTATGGTATTTATTATTTTGGCTGATTTAGCTGCCCCCTAATGAGAGAAGATATTATTGGTTGTTGTGCATCAAGGAAACATTGAGATTTCTTCGGAGAGGTATGATGATTGGCTAATTTAGACTAGCGCCACATATTTCTATCTTTTATTACGTTACCCCTTAGGGTGGGTGAGACCACCTCTTATGTTGGCAGCTTCTCTAATCTGTGTACCCTTGATCTTTTGAGAACGTGGTTGTGCGCATTAGTTTTCTATTATTTCGATTTGTGTTGTCATTGATATTCTCTCTACTTTCTAGTCCTGACCTTCAGACCATCAGCACCCTTTCTCTTCACAAACTGGGCAGCTATCAGTCTCTCAAATAGGTGTAGATAAAGGAGTGAGAAACAGCAAATTTTGAAAATGAAAAATACTTGTTGTGTCCCTCATTTTTTTATTGAAATAATGATCCACACACAGTTCTCTGTTGCTCATAGTTTTATAAAACCAGAGCCACTCTTTGCTGGGGCTGCTATGTGTTGTTGCCATCCATCCCTCCTGTTCTCTTGAGCTTTTAGCCATATTCAGGGGTGTCAAACTCTATTTCATTGAGGGCCACTTTAGCATTATGGTTGTCCTCAAAGGGACGCTTGTATCTGTAAGACTTTTTTTTCCCCCAGAGATTAGGTGCAGGAACAAAATCAGAGTTCAGGGATGTACTGTGTACAGAGCGCAGAGTTCAGGGATGTACTGTGTACAGAGCGCAGAGTTCAGGGATGCACTGTGTACAGAGCGCAGAGTTCAGGGATGCACTGTGTACAGAGCGCAGAGTTCAGAGATGCACTGTGTACAGAGCGCAGAGTTCAGAGATGCACTGTGTACAGAGCGCAGAGTTCAGAGATGCACTGTGTACAGAGCGCAGAGTTCAGAGATGCACTGTGTACAGAGCGCAGAGTTCAGAGATGCACTGTGTACAGAGCGCAGAGTTCAGAGATGCACTGTGTACAGAGCGCAGAGTTCAGAGATGCACTGTGTACAGAGCGCAGAGTTCAGAGATGCACTGTGTACAGAGCGCAGAGTTCAGAGATGCACTGTGTACAGAGCGCAGAGTTCAGAGATGCACTGTGTACAGAGCGCAGAGTTCAGAGATGCACTGTGTACAGAGCGCAGAGTTCAGAGATGCACTGTGTACAGAGCGCAGAGTTCAGAGATGCACTGTGTACAGAGCGCAGAGTTCAGGGATGCACTGTGTACAGAGCGCAGAGTTCAGGGATGCACTGTGTACAGAGCGCAGAGTTCAGGGATGCACTGTGTACAGAGCGCAGAGTTCAGGGATGCACTGTGTACAGAGCGCAGAGTTCAGGGATGCACTGTGTACAGAGCGCAGAGTTCAGGGATGCACTGTGTACAGAGCGCAGAGTTCAGGGATGCACTATGTTAACGGGCATCCACTCACCTGCTGCCGCCATGTCCCTCACTTTGTTGTGTCACTGCCGCATCACCATCTGTCCCATTAAAGTGAATGGGACTGTCGGTGAGTCAACAGCAGGTCAGAGGAGGAGCGGCTCCAGGACAGAGATGACAGCTGCTCTTTAACCACTTCAGCTCCAGAAGGATTTATCCACTTCCTGACTACAGCACTGCGTTGCTTTAACTGACAATTGCGCAGTACCCAAATAAAATGTATGTTCTTTTTTCCCCACAAATGGAGCTTTCCTTTGGTGGTATTTGATCACCTCTACAGTTTTTATTTTTTGCACTATAAACAAAAAAAGGCCGACATAAAAAAAAAAAAAAAAAAAAAAAAAAAAAAAAAAAAAAACACACAATAATTTTTTACTTTCTGCTATAAAACATATCCTATAAAAAAAAAAAAATGTAAAAAATCGAATTTCTACATCAATTTAGGCCAATTTGTATTCTGCTACATCTTTTTGGTAAATAAAATCCAAAAAAGTGTATATTGACTGGTTTGCGCAAAAGTTATAGCGTCTACAAACTATGGGATAGATTTAGGGACTTTTTAAATTTTTTCTAATTGTTTTTACTAGTAATGGCGATCGGCGATTTTTAGCGGGACTGCAACATTGTGGCGGACAAATCTGACACTAAGTAACACTTTTTGGGGACCAGTGACACCAATACAGTGATCAGTGCCAAAAAAAAATGCACTATCCCTGTATAACTGGCACGGAAGTGGTTAACATCAGGGGAAATTAAAGGGTTAAAGCGGAGTTCCACCTAGAAATGGAAATGATCCGCGCCCCCCCCCCCCCCCCCATGGTGTCACATTTGGCACCTTGCAGGGAGGAGCAAATACCTGTCTAATCCAAGTATTTGCTCCCACTTCTGGCGAAAGAGCGCCACAAAATCCGCAGCAAACTTTGCCATGTACGGCCCCTCCTCTTTCTTCCCTCCCCCCCGGCTGTCTTCTGGGAGACACACAGGTCCCAGAAGACAGCAGGGACCATTCAGAGTGCGCAGCTTGACTTGCGCATGCGCAGTAGGAAACAGGCTGTGAAGCCTCAAGGCTATACTTCCTGATCCCCTTACTAAAGATGCCAGCACCTCCACCCGAAGCCAAGGGACGGTGAGGACATCGCGGGTGCCCTGGACAGGTGAGTGTCCTTATTTTAAAAGTCAGCAGCTGCAGTATTTGTAGCTGCTGACTTTAAAAAAAAATGTTTTGCAGGCGGAACTCCGCTTTACGTATGCTCCTAGGGAATGCTTTCTCACTGTGTGTGGGATGGACTGACTGGGGGAAGAGAGACGTCTGTGTTCCTGATTAGCAGGAATCACAGATCTCTCTCTCCCTCTCTGACAGAACAGTGGTCTGCCTTGTTTACAAAGGCAGACCGTCGTTCTGTCCCTCCTATGAACGATCGTGGCTGGCTGGCGGCCATTGCGGCCCCCCAGACCTGCTGATTGGCTCCTGCTGTGTCCGATCACAGTGAGAGTGCGGCCCCGGTGGCACGTGTGGGCCTCAGAGCGGAGAAGAGGAATCACATACAGGTAAGCAATTTTGCGCTTAAAGTGGTTGTAAACCCACTTTGAAAAAAATAAAATAAAACTAACACCTGCAAGACAAAGGAATAATGAGCTAGTATGCACAGCATACTAGCTCATTATGTAATACTCACCTGAGATCGAAGCCCTCGCTGCCATGCCGTACACTGAGCAACATCACTAGCGGGGGTTACTTCTGGGTATTGCGGCTCAGGCGTGCCGTTGCTTCAGTACGCATGTGCCGATGACGTTGGCACATGCAAATACAGGGAATATCTCCTAAACCGTGCAGGTTTAGGAGGTATCCTGGGTAGCTACAGGTAGGCCTTATTATAGGCTTACCTGTAGCAAAAAGTGGTCTGTAAGGGTTTACAACCAATTTAAAGCGGTAGTAAACCCATCTTGTGCTATTTCTGCCATATGAAGCTTTCCTAACTAGTGAACTTTTTGCTCTGTGTACAATGCTTCCTACCTTTTTCCTTTCTGTGCAGTGAGTCCTTTTCTGAGCAATGACATAATTGGCACAGTTAGTCCCATTTTTCCGGCAGGCCATGGGCGTCTGCAGAACTTTTTCGGGGGGGGGGGGGGGGGGCATCATTTTAGGTCACCCATGCTCTGCTCCTTTTTGACAATGTCATGAAGGGGGGGGGGTCATTATCATATAAAGCGCAGGCATGTGCCCACTATTTGCAGCCTCATTGTGCCCATCAAATGTAGCCTGTACAGTATGGAGGGTGTATGGTATGTGTATATATAGGGGGTGGATGGTATTAGTATATACAGGAAGGAAGATGGATGTATATAGCTGTATACAGGACAGATGATATATATCTGCAGTCAGTGATAAAGGAGGAATACAGGAAGGAAGATGGGTGTATATAGCTTTATACAGGGCAGATGATGTACAGTGGGGACGGAAAGTATTCAGACCCCCTTCAATTTTTCACTCTGTTATATTGCAGCCATTTGCTAACATAATTTACGTTCATTTTTTCCTCATTAATGTACACACAGCACCCCATATTGACAGAAAAACAGAATTGATGACATTTTTGCAGATTTATTAAAAAAGAAAAACTGAAATATCACATGGTCCTAAGTATTCAGACCCTTTGCTGTGACACTCATATATTTAACTCAGGTGCTGTCCATTTCTTCTGATCATCCTTGAGATGGTTCTACACCTTTATTTGAGTCCAGCTGTGTTTGATTATACTGATTGGACTTGATTAGGAAAGCCACACACCTGTCTATATAAGACCTTACAGCTCACAGTGCATGTCAGAGCAAATGAGAATCATGAGGTCAAAGAAACTGCCTGAAGAGCTCAGAGACAGAATTGTGGCAAGGCACAGATCTGGCCAAGGTTCCAAAAAAATTTCTGCTGCACTTAAGGTTCCTAAGAGCACAGTGGCCTCCATAATCCTTAAATGGAAGACGTTTGGGACGACCAGAACCCTTCCTAGAGCTGGCCGTCCGGCCAAACTGAGCTACTGGGGGAGAAGAGCCTTGGTGAGAGAGGTAAAGAAGAACCCAAAGATCACTGTGGCTGAGCTCCAGAGATGCAGTCGGGAGATGGGAGAAAGTTGTAGAAAGTCAACCATCACTGCAGCCCTCCACCAGTCGGGGCTTTATGGCAGAGTGGCCGGACGGAAGCCTCTCCTCAGTGCAAGACACATGAAATCCCACATTTTTTTTACTAAAAAACACCTGAAGGACACCAAGATGGTGAGAAATAAGATTCTCTGGTCTGATGAGACCAAGATAGAACTTTTTGACCTTAATTCTAAGTGGTATGTGTGGAGAAAACCAGGCACTGATCATCACCTGTCCAATACAGTCCCAACAGTGAAGCATGGTGGTGGCAGCATCATGCTGTGGGGGTGTTTTTCAGCTGCAGGGACAGGGTGACTGGTTGCAATCGAGGGAAAGATGAATGCGGCCAAGTACAGGGATATCCTGGACGAAAACCTTCTCCAGAGTGCTCTGGACCTCAGACTGGGCCGAAGGTTTATCTTCCAACAAGACAATGACTCTAAGCACACAGCTAAAATAACGAAGGAGTGGCTTCACAACAACTCCGTGACTGTTCTTGAATGGCCCAGCCAGAGCCCTGACTTAAACCCAATTGAGCATCTCTGGAGAGACCTAAAAATGGCCGTCCACCAACGTTTACCATCCAACCTGACAGAACTGGGGAGGATCTGCAAGGAGGAATGGCAGAGGATCCCCAAATCCAGGTGTGAAAAACTTGTTGCATCTTGTTGCATCTTTCCCAAAAAGACTCATGGCTGTATTAGATCAAAAGGGTGCTTCTACTAAATACTGAGCAAAGGGTCTGAATACTTAGGACCATGTGATATTTCAGTTTTTCTTTTCTAATAAATCTGCAAAAATGTCAACAATTCTGTGTTTTTCTGTCAATATGGGGTGCTGTGTGTACATTAATGAGGAAAAAAATGAACTGAAATGATTTTAGCAAATGGCTGCAATATAACAAAGAGTGAAAAATGTAAGGGGGGTCTGAATACTTTCCGTCCCCACTGTATATCTGCAGTCAGTGATAAAGGAGGAATACAGGAAGGAAGATGGGTGTATATAGCTGTATACAGGACAGGGCAGATGATATGATCTTTGCTATATCTGGCACCCCCCTTCAGCGATCATACCTGTATGCACTCAGCTGCCCCCCTCATCTGTATATATGTCAGGCCCCCACACACACAGTGCTCTGCCCCCCCCCACCGCCGTACACAAACAGCCTCCTTCCTTCACTTGTACTCACAGACTCCCCTTGTAAGATGGTCTTCCTTCTCCTAAGTCCTGTTTCCACATGTCCCTGTAAAAATACAACAGGCAGCAAAGCAAACACGAGGGGCGCACATACAGGAAGCAGCCAGAGGTGGCAGTAAAGAGCTCTGTGAGTTCAGTGACACTGATCTGCAGCAGCTGTGGAGCCGACTCGCACAAACCCAGAGAGCCAGCACAGCTACAGATGCGGCCATGGTAGACCCTTGCTAATTCCATAGGGGGGTTCACTCGCCCCCCCCCCCTCCCCTTGCCCCTACCTGTGGACGCCCATGCGGCTGTCTCTTCATGCCGAAAAAATGGTGTTTACATGCCGGGGCTACGTAGAGTTGCCACCTCATTCCTATAAAACCGAACATATATTAATTACACAGGTTTTGAGGCTAATTTATTGCAGATAAGGCGCCAAGTGAGTTTAATTGCCACCTTAATCAGCCACAGAACCTGTGTAATTAATATATGTTCGGTTTTAAAGGGATGAGGTGGCAACCCTAGGGCCACGTCATTCCCTTTGCCTGTCAGGTCCGAGATCCCGCAAGACTAGTTCCCCATTCACAAGCTGGGCCTTAACCCCATGTGTCTCGCTACGTCCCAGGGGTTGTGGAGGAGACCAGTGCGGCACACGACTGAGCCTGAGAGAGCAGTAATGCATTACTGAGCATGCCCCAGATTATGGATATGGAGAGGGAGTAAGGGCGGAAGTAAAAATCCTATTGAACGCGGAAGACAGCAGTCAGTATGGCGGCGTCTGCAACCGAAAAAGAGCTTTACAAAAAAGAATGTTTTTTTACAAGTAAGAAGCGTTTTATATGTTTTCCCTGTGTGGCACTTTGATTTAAAATAACTTAATACACTTCATTCTATGTAATTTTGGGTAGAAGTATCTGAGTTTACTACCGCTTTAAGTGGTTAAAAAATGTTGATTTAAATCGAATCCACCCTGGTCAATGAAACACTAAATTTCTCAATGTCATGGCTCCCTGTCCTACACCGGTAATGACCAACAAGCCTGAAATGGATCAAATCTGGAATGGCTCCATCATTTTTGGCTGTGTCTCCCCAGCTCTGTTCAGTGCAGAGAGCAAAAGGAGATACCCAGTACTTGCAGGTATGGAAAAGCATGTGACCCGTCCACCTGACACTGCCGGACCAATCAGGACTGGCCATACAACTGTGAAGGTTTCAACTCCAGTGCACACAGGTCATTCCTAGCTGCTGAATAGAGGAGGGAGGAGGGAGCAAACAAAAGGCAGATATATGAATTCATGGAGGTCCACATATAATCACCATGGATCTTTCTACCTCTGTGCATGCAAGAGAATCTATTTCTGTAAAATATGTGTATTTACAAAGCACCCTGAGCTGGGCTACACATCAGAGGACTTGCAAGAAGATGATGATGTGTGGAGGTGACATGATCCCCCCATCCAGTCCACACACAGTGCCGGGACCCCCTTCTCTCATAATAAGGAATAGTATTAACATTACCTACTCGTCACTGGCCACACACTCTGCACAATCACACCTCTCCACGGAGAATCTTGTAAAAAAAAAAAAAAAAAGAATCCTCCTCTGGTTTCCGGGCTACAACAAAATGGCCGCCGCTCCTTCTGCATTGAGGACACTTCCACCTGTGAACTAGCAGATGTGCGCCCTCTAGTGGTGGCTCGGCTTGCATTAAACAGCGCTTTGTTACAATGTAGGACTTTGAAAGCTGGGCCAGTCAGGTGTTTCGTAGGAGCTGGGTGTTACTATGGCAACCAGGAAGCCACAAGATGGTGTTCTGTCAGCCGTGGAACGCACAGAGCGGAAGTCTGAGCAGCATTTCCGGGTTCAGGGAAGAACACAGTGATAGAGAGGAGACAGGTTATGTGTTAATGGCTTCATACATTTTTGCGGTTTGAGCTAAAATAATAATTAGATCCTAATACTATATCTGTGTTTATATATATATCCACATGCGATACCACACTACGTTACTTTAACCAGCTGAAGACCGGGAATTTTCTGGCACTTTTTCTTTACATGTGAAAATCAGTTTTTTTTAATTTTTTTTCTTTTATAGAAAATCTGTTAGAACCCCAAAAACATTATATATATATTTTTTAAAGCAAAGGCTCTAGAGAATAAATGAGTGGGTTTTGCAATTTTTTTATGTCACGCGTTTTTTGCGCAGCGTTTTTTTGAAATGCATTTTTTTGTGAAACAAATTTAAAAAATACACTTTTTAAATTTTTTATGCAAAAAAAAAACAAAATACATAACCCATTTTTTTTTGTAAAATTGATGATGTCACGCGAGTAAATAGATACCAAACATGTCACGTTAAAGCTGCTGAAAAACTGCTGCGCAAAAAATGCGTGACATAAAACAAATTGCAAAACCCACAAATTTATTCTCTAGGGCCTTTGCTTTAAAAAATATATATATAATGTTTTTGGATTTCTAACAAATTTTCCTTAAAAAAAAAAAAAAAAAACGATTTTCACATGTAAAGCGCTACATAAACTGTTGTCGCTACAAAACTCCTGTATAATAATAATAATAATAATAATAAAGTGCCAGAAAATTCCCGGTCTTCAGCTGGTTAAAGTAACGCAGTGTTGTATTGCATGTGGATTATATATATAAATATAGATATAGTACTAGGATCTAATTATTATTCTAGCTCAAACCGCAAAAATGCGCAGAACCGCACAACGGCGTCAAATGATGTCAATTTTACTATCCATGGGCGACACTTTAACAGCCTTTACAGGTTACCACTTTAGATGAACAGAGAAGGTCTGGTGCTAAAATTACGGTCCATGATCTGACGTTTGCAGTGATACCTGACATGTGTGGGACGATAGAGGTTTGCGTGTATTCAGGACCGACGCATGCATTCGCCTAGCACAGGGGGCGCGGGAGCACTTTAACCACCTCAATACCGGGGCACTTACACCCCCTTCCTGCCCAGGCCATTTTTCAGCTTTCAGCGCTGTCACACTTTAAATGACAATTGCGCGGTCATGCTACTCTGTACTCATGTGACATTTTTATCATTTTCTTCACACAAATAGAGCTTTCTTGGGGGGTATTTAATCACTTCTCTGATTTTTATTTTTTCCTAAAAAAAAAAAAAAAAAAGACGAAAATTATGAAAAAAAAAATTTTTTTCTTCGTTTCTTTCAGTAAGTTTTGTAAATAAGTAAATTTTCTCCTTCACTGATGGACACTGATGAGGCTGCACTGATGAGGAGGCACGAATATGGGCACTGATATGTGGCACTGATGAGCACTAATTGGCGGCAATGATAGGCGGCACTGATGGACATAGGCTGCACTGGTGGGCACAGATGGGCGGCATGGATAGGCGGCACTGATGGGCATTGATGGGTGGCATTGATGGGCAGCAGTGATGGCCACCACTGGCTGGCATTACTAATGGCCACTGATTGCTGGCAATGCTGGGCACTGATTGCTAGAATTTGTGGGCACAGATTGGTGCCAATTGTGGGCACTGGTTAGCACTGATTGCTGGCAGTGATGGGTACTCATTGCTGGCACTGGTGGCACTTAATTGTAATCAGGGCACTGATGATCAGTGCCCTGATTACATACCTAGATGTCCCCCTGTGAGGAGATGCCGCTGGCTCTCCTCTCCACACACTCTGTCAGTGTGAGGCGAGGAGCGCCGATTACCGTCATTTCCGTGTTTACATGTGACCGGCTGTGATTGGACACAGCCGATCACATGGTTAAAGAGCTGCGGCTCTTTACAGAGATCGGGGTCGTGCCGTGTCCTAGCAACACCGCGCGGCAGCGATCGGCGCGCTGCGCACCTCCGCAGGCACGTGAGAGCGTTTGTTCTGGGAGGCCGTCCAGAACGAGAGCCGCACCGCCCAGCTGCCATTTGACGGTGAGTGGGTGGCAAGTGGTTAAAAAAAATGATTATCAATTTATATTATTTTTTTTTTTTTTTTTTTTTACACTGTTACTTTAAATTTCTTTTTTTTTTTTTATCACTTTTATTGCTGTCACAAGGAATGTAAACATCCCTTGTGACAGTAATAGGCGTGTGACAGGTACTCTTTATGGAGGGATCTGGGGTCTATAAGACCCCCCCAAATCCCTGCTTTGCACTTGAAAGCATTCAAAACGCCAAGATTGGCATTTTTGAATACTAAAAGTCAATTCATTTTATAGGGTAAGTTAAAAATGAGAAAGGAGAAATGGTGCACCTAATAATGGAAATAGCTCAGGCTTTCCAAAGTTATTATAGGGCATTATATGCAGTATGGCAAGAGGACACACAAAAAGTGGAATTAACTAGTTAGGGACCGAGCCTATTTTTCAGACTTGGTGTTTACAAGTTAAAATCATTTTATTTGCTAGAAAATTACTTAGAACCCCCAAACATTATATATATTTTTTTCAGACACCCTAGAGAATAAAATGGCGGTCGTTGCAATACTTTATGTCACACTGTATTTGCGCAGCGGTCTTACAAGCGCAATTTTTGGGGGAAAAAATACACTTTTTTGAATTAAAAAATAAGACAACAGTAAAGTTAGCCCAATTTTTTTTTTATTATATTGTGAAAGATAATGCTACACCGAGTAAATTGATACCCAACATGTCACGTTTCACAATTGCGCCTGCTTGTGGAATGGCGACACACTTTTACCCTTAAAAACTCTCAATAGGCGATGTTTAAAAATTTCTACAGGCTACCAGTTTTGAGTTACAGAGGAGGTCTAGCGCTATTATTGCTCTAGCTTCACCGATCCCTTACATGTGTGGTTTGAATACGGTTTTCAAATGCGGGCGCGACTTATGCAAGCTCAGCGGGACGGGTCGCTTTCAATTTTTATTTATTTTTTATTATTTATTTTACTTTGTATTATTTTTTTTACACTGTTATTTAAAAAAAAGAGATTTGGGTCACTTTTATTCCTATTACAAGGAATGTAAACATCCCTTGTAATAGAAAAAAGCATGACAGGGCCTCTTAAATATGAGATCTGGGGTCAAAAAGATCTCAGATCTCATATTTACACTAAAATGCAATACAAAAATAAAAAATAAATAATTGTCTTTTTTTTTTTTTTTTTTTGCAAAAATTTTTTTTTTCCCCTTTAACTACTTCAGCCCCGGAAGATTTTACCCCCTTCCTGACCAGAGCACTTTTTGCGATTCGGCACTGCGTCGCTTTAACTGACAATTGCGCGGTCGTGCGACGTTGCACCCAAACAAAATAGACGTCCTTTTTTTCCCACAATTAAAGCTTTCTTTTGGTGGTATTTGATCACCTCTGCGGTTTTTATTTTTTACGCTATAAACAAAAAAAGAGCGACAATTTTGAAGAAAAAAAAGCAATATTTTTAAAATTTTTGCTATAATAAATATCCCCCAAAAATATATCAAAAACATTTTTTTCCTCAGTTTAGGCTGATATGTATTCTTCTACATATTTTTGGTAAAGAAATCGCAATAAGCGTATATTGATTGGTTTGAACAAAAGTTATAGCGTCTACAAAATACGGGATAGATTTATGGCATTTTTATTATTATTTTTTTTTTTTTATTAGTAATGGCGGCGATCTACGATTTTTATCGTGACTGTGACATTATGGCGGACACATCGGACACTTTTGACACTATTTTGGGACCATTGTCATTTATACAGCAATCAGTGCTATAAAAATGCACTGATTACTGTGTAAATGATACTGGCAGGGAAGGGGTTAAACACTAGGGGGAGATCAAGGGGTTAAGTGTGTCCTAGGGAGTGATTCTAACTTGGGGGGGTGGGCTACAACTCACATGAGAACGATAACTGCTCCCGATGACACCCCTGTCATGTCACTAGGCAAAACTGGGAAATGCCATGTTTACATAGGCACTTCCCCATTCTGCGGCTCCGTGACACGACCGCCGGGAGACCAGCGGACATCGAGTCAGCGGGTCCCACAGGCGCGGTCACAGTCACGTTGTACGCGGCGGGTGCCCGCCAATTAAAGGGGATGTACAGGCACGCCCATTTGCCCACCGCTGCCATTGTGCCGATGTATATCGGCATGCAGCGGTCGGCAAGTGGTTAAGACCACTGGTCGGAAGTGACATTTGATGTTGGTTCCGCCATCCAATGGTATGAAGCCGAGTGGGAGCCATCTTTCCCTCACTTGGCTCCAGACGGTTGAGGGTAAAGGACGCGATTATCTCCGCCGCTAAAGACGTCTCCGGTAAGCGGCGGAAATGACTGAAGTGCGGCGGGAGGGGGGCCCCTCTCCCGCCCCTGATAAAAGTGATCTCGTGGTGAATCCGCCACAGAGACCACTTTTATCTGAAAGAGGACCGTCCAGCATTGAAGAGGATACAAGGGTTATGGCAGCTATCTGCTGCCATAACCTGCATGCTTTGAGACCCCCCCCCCCCCGCCAATGCACCTGACCTGCATGCTTTGGCTATTCACAGCGTGCTCTGATGTGAGAGCCATGATTGGCCAATCATGGCTCAGGGGGCTAAGTCCACACCCCACACTATATAAGACTGCTTACATGGCGGCCGTATATAGTGTAATAAATGAGAGAACGTTAGCTAGAGGCAGGTTAGTTAATGGCGTGCAGGCAGTTTAGTATGTGTGTATGTATGTGTATATATAAATATATATACTCTGCATTCAGTGTAGAATATATATACAGTGCAGGCAGTGTACAGTATGTAATACAGTGTATTGAAGTGGTTAAATGAAACCATATGACAGAATTAAGAAAAACAACGGCATGGCTCCCCCCCCCCAGCCCATACTAGGCCCTTTGGGTCTGGCATAGATTTTAAGGGGAACTCCACGCCAAAATGTAAAAAAAAAAGAATTGACGTGGGGTCCCCCCCCAAAAATCCATACCAGACCCTTATCAGAGCAAGCAGCCTGACAGGCCAGGATAGGGGGGGATGAGCGAGCGCCCCCCCCCCCCTCCTGAACACACCAGGCCACTTGCCCCCAACATGAGGAGGGTGCTTTGGCGTTGATGGGGACAAGGGCCTCATCCCCACAACCCTGGCCATTGGTTGTCGGGGTCTGCGGGCGGAGGGCTTATCGGAATCTGGAAGCCCCCTTTGACAAGGGGGCATCCAGATCCCACCCCCCCTAACTGAATGGGTATCTGGTACATTGTACCCCTACTCATTCACCAAAAAAAGTGTCAAAAAGTAAAAACCACAATACAGAGTTTTTGACAATTCCTTTATTAAAAAAGAAAAAAAAAAGTGTCCCGCAATGTAAATCCATCATCATTCACGTCGCCCAACGGACCCGAACAATCTAAAAAAAAAAAAACCTCTGCCTCGATGGGAGGCGTCCCGCCGACTGCTGTCTGTTGGCTGTGACCGGTGACATAACCGAGTGACCTCACCCCTTCTGACGTCATGTGCCGTAAGAGGGGGGCGGGGTCATCCGGTTACATCTGCGGGTGGCCCCGTCCTTGCCTATATAAGAGCTGTCACAGCGAAAAGACAGAAGTCGGCTGGACGCCTCCTACGGAGGCGGAGTATTTTTGTCTTTTTTAAAAAAAAATTTCGGGTCTGTCGGGCAGCGTGATTGACGATGGATGTACAACGCATGTATTGTTACATAGTTAGTCAGGTTGAAAAAAAGACACATGTCCATCTAGTTCAACCATAAAAATAAATAAATAAAAAATAATGTCAAACAATCCAATATACCCAATCTTATACCCACAGTTGATCCAGAGGAAGGCGAAAAACCCCAGCAAAGCATGATCCAATTTGCTACAGCAGGGGGAAAATTCCTTCCTGACCCCCGAGAGGCAATCGGATTTTCCCTGGATCAACTTTACCTATATTGTGGTTTTTACTTTTTGACACTTTTTTTGGTGAATGGGTAGGGGTACAACGTACCCGATACCCATTCACATGGGGGGGGGGCCCTTGTTAATGGGGCTTCCAGATTCTGATAAGCCCCCCGCCCGCAGACCCCCACAACCAATGGCCAGGGTTGTGGGGACAAGGCCTTTGTCCCCATCAACATGGGAACAAGGTGCTTTGGGGGGGACCTATCCCTAATATCAGCCACAACTCTGGTATCGTTATTTGCAGCTGGCAGCTGGCTTTCTCATGAAAGCATTCCGAGCAGCTCATAAGCCACTGGAACAGTTTACAAAGTGGCGGGAGGAGATTCCCCCCCCTTTCCACCAATGTTTCTCAAGCTCTCCGTTTGCACCAGTTCTCCCGAGAAACAATCAAACGGTGTAGCCGGCTTCTCCTATAGGCAATCAGAGTTAATAGTCTTTGATCGCCTTTATGGCCTTGGAGGACAAGAGCAATGTCATGACGTCACTTCTGGTCCAGGCTGGAATGAAATATATATATTTTTTTAATCTTTTGCTTTTAAAGGTAAAGAAGAGACACCGTGGTCAGTTTACTTGCCTCCGTCATCCTCAGCTCCTCTGTCCTCCTCCCTCCTCCCCTCCCTGCCTGCCTGCCCCTGTGTCAGTGTGAGGCCCCTCCGCTCCTGCTGCTCTCATAACTTTTAAAACTTCATATCAGCCCCTCTGTGTTCCTGTTTGTGTGCTTTATTTAAATAAATGCCTCCTTTACCCTATATTACAGCAGTTCCCCGCAATCATGGGACGGCCGGCTCTCTCTCACCGCTCCTCCTCATGTCTTGACTAATGTCAGCGGGGGAATCCCGGCCCCGCCCACTGCATCTGTCAGCCGGGCAGAGAGGAGACACGGCCGGTAACTTGATCGAGGGGAACCGCTGTGAAACAAGGTAAAAGATGTTTTTTTTTAAATAAAACACACAGACAGGAGCACTTATTATTAGAACACAGAGGGGCTTATATAAAGTTATGGAAGTGAGTTAACAACCACTTTAAGGCGTCAGCATACCAAGACATTTTGGACAATTTCATGCTCCCAACTTTATGGGCCCCTTCTTGTTCTAACATGACTGCCCATCAGTACACAAAGCAAGGCCCATAAAGACATGGATGAGCGAGTTTGGGGTGGAGGAACTTGACTTTCCTGCACAGAGTCCTGACCTCAACCCCATAGAACACCTTTGGGATGAATTAGAGTGCAGACTGCAAGCCAGGCCTTCTCGTCCACATCAGTGCCTGACCTCACAAATGTGCTTCTGGAATAATGTTGAATGTTCAAACATTCCCATAGACAGATTACAAACAAATATAGATATGGGAGTCCTGCTCAAAATGTAGATCAGTGTCCTGACAGAGTTTCTGATGGGCGGGACGAAACATGTAAACGCAGGGACATGCCCACCAATGGCCCAACCACCATATGTTCCAGGAGAACCCATGGATATGACATCAGAGTACCCGTATCTCATCTGACCACCCACGTGACCGGAGACCAGAGCCACTGCTACTCAGTCCAGCTCACTCGACACAGCGTGGAGATCCCGTTTGCCTTGAGTGACATGTGAATGATCTGCATGAGTTGGGAGGCGGCTTAGCGGTCTTACACCAGCATACTTGGAAGGGAGCATGGCTGGGGGGCTGTGAGTACATCTAACACCACTATACTGAACACAGGCTACACAGCTACATGACCAACAGGTGGAGAGCTACCTTACAGACTTGGGAATCTCCCTGTGTTTGCAAGCCGTCCTATATGTATATAGGTAGTCCTTTAGCCCAGTTTTCAGGACTTGATTGTTACTGTTCCCTTAGTCATATGGACTCATATTACCCCAGCACGGATTAGCAGTTTACTGCTTCACGCTATGAGGTCTATTATATCATTCCAGATGGGCCACTGTCACCAGGGGTCAGTGTCACAGACTATGACTTTATGACTGACAATATATGACTGACCATTATTGGGTGGATTGTTGGGCCTATTGTTGGGGGGGGGTCTAGTTGGGGAGGGTAGGCTCAGCTCCCTTGCGGAGCTTCATCCCCCTCCTCCTCCCTTCATTGGTGAGGGGTGGTTCTAGTTGAGAGTGGGTTCTGTGGAGGGTGTTACAAGGGAGGTTTTAGGGTAGGGTGGGGAGGTGGAGCATTCCAGTTCTGGTGGGAGCGGGGCGGTCTATGGTGTTTCATGCTGATATGTTTTTGCCATTTGATGCTTAACATTTTGTAGTTAACTCAGATTGGGTGTGTTGAGTCTTCCCCGTTTTTTGTTTGAGGTTTTCATGGATTCCCATAGACACACTCCTAAACCTTGCAGCAGACAGCCTTCCCAGAAGAGTTGTTGAAGCTGTTATTGCTGCAAAGGCCAACTCAATATTGAACCCTACGGACTAAGACTTGGATGCCATTAAATTTCATAGGCGTGTAAAGGCAGGCGTCCCAATACTTTTGGTAATATAGTGTATATTTTAGGGGTCGACCAATAAGGTTTGTTCAGGGCCGATACAGATTTTTCGGCTGCCTTTAAGGCCAATAGCCGATACCAGGTGCTGATGTTCCGTAGATTTAAACTTTTTATTTTTACACTGTCCTTTTAATTTTTTGAATCACTTTTATTGCTGTCAAAAGGAATGTAAACATCCCTGTGACAGTAATAGGCAGTAACAGGTACTCTTGATGGAGAGATATGGGGTCTATAAGACCCCAAACCTCTCCACTGCACTTGAAAGTATTCAAAATGTCAAGATCGGCATTTTTAAATACTTTCTATTTTTTAAAACTGGTGCCTTTAGGATGAGAGTAATCCGGGTTACTAGATCTGAGATGCTTTGTTTGGGTCTTCAGCCAGCTTGCGGACGTGCCAGCTGGTCGCTCAGGCCTCCTGGTGGGACGGGGGACACGGGCGGAGCGGCAGAAGTCCCCTCCCATGACTGCTGAGCCGCATCAGTTGTTATTACAAGAAAGCTGCATGCATCACCCCGATACAACCCCTTGAAGCAATATCGGTAACATCGGTAAGTTTGTGACCGATACCTATGCTTCAAAAAAAGTAAATATCGGCCGCACCGATAATCGGTCGACCCCTTGTATATTTACTAATAAAAATACCTCCTGATGAATGCTACAGCAAGGTCCATTTGCAGGGGCCCCTGAGGACGATCGCAATGTGGCATCAGTCTGGGTGTTACAAACAGAATCAGAGATGAAGGGAAGATCCCCCAATCATCATCCAACCACCCTGAAACGTAGCCTGTCACTAGCAGTAACCATGGTGTGATACTGGCACTCTGAGTCAGCCAATCTACTCTGCATCTTAGTCCCTAGTAACCTTTAATCTGCTATAGCACCGTCCTACAGTCATGTAGATCAGGGCTCAAAATTTCAAGTCCTGAGCTACTAGCCAGGCCTCAAGGGTTACTCGCCACCAGTTGCCCCACCCAACCCCGCCCCACAACATGCCCTGTTCACCCCTAAACACGCCCCACTCTGCCCCTAAACACGCCCTCAGAAATTATCTCATTAAATGACACTTAAATGTTTTATGCAGAATTAAGTTATAAAAATAAATATTAACAACAACTTTATCCATGCCCACCAATGCAAGCTGCCTGTGCCCACCAATGCAAGCTGCCTGTGCCCACTAATGCAGCCTGTGTCCACCATCCAGCCTGTGTCCACCATCCGCCATGCAGCCGGTGCCCACCATCCACCCTGTGCCCACCATCCACCATGCAGCCTGTGCCCACCATCCAGCCTGTGCCCACCATGCAGCCTGTGCCCACCATCCAGCCTGTGCCCGCCATGCAGCCTACCTGTGCAGGAAAGGAGAGGAACAGGAGAGCCGCCCGGATGTTAAGAGCGCAGGGAACACAGCGCTAACAGCTTTCATTTCAATTTCTGTGTTCCTGCCGCCATATACAGCCCCGCCCCCTGGCTGGGGAACTTTGACAGATCACCAGTCCCTGAATTGGACGTGTGATCTGTTTATCAAAGTCCCGAGACCAGGGGGCGGGGCTGTATCTGACAGAGAGCGACAGGAAAATGGCAATGTGAAATGAAAGCTGTTATTGCTGTGTTCCCTGCGCTCTGAATATCCGGGCGGCTCTTTCTCTCTTTCCATCCGTGATCGCTGGGAAAAGAACTCCCATTCCACCCAGGCTGCCGGCAGTGCTCCCCCCCCCCCCGCTCCAGGCAGCTCTTCCTCGACCAGCCCTCAAAATGCACTTGCAAAATGCAAGCAGGCGAGTGCAATTTTTGAGGGCTGATGTAGATTGTTAGGTACATTTACTTGGCTCCTCTGTAATCAGTGGAACAGGGGTTGATTGTTCAGGCCTGTTCAGTGTCCCACATGCTGCTGCTCCGATTGCTTCCCCTGTATTCTAGAGTTATAGTGGGAGGAAAAACAGACTGAACAGCCTGAATATTTATGAGGAATCTAGCCAATCCCTGGGGAGGTGTGCCCAGTAGGTGGCTGGGGAGCCCATAAAAAGGCTGAGGCAGAGGGAGAGTTCCTAGATCTAGTCCTGCTGGAGAAGACCCCTTTGTAGGGGCTTTTCCCCCGGGGGCATGATTACTAGAGGTGCCATCTAAAAGACACTGAGGTCCCAGCTGAAGCTTTAGCAGGGGGGGGGGTGCTATTCACAAAGCCTAGTCCTGGAGTCTTTTTGGGTCTGGAGAAGCTCACTGGAGAGTACCAGGAGGAAGTTGGTGGAAATGTGTCCAGCTGTCCTATGGTGGTGTGAGTCTGCATCTCTCTCACTGAAGAGTGCCCAGAGAACATCAGGAGGCAACCGATGAACATGTGGCTGTGTGAACAGATGACCCAGATGTGGGAAGTTATTGACTGTGTGCAGCTTTTGGGGAAAGTCCAAGTCACCTGTCAGCATTAGAGTTTCTGTGGGACATTTTGTGCAGCTCAGCAAGATAGAGGAGGAGTCTTCAAAGTGTTCAGTTCACCAGTTTATCACCCCTTAGGGGGTGAGAACCACAGCTGTGCAACAAGACCTCTAGCTACCTGTCACATGCCTAACCTGGCTGTAGAATCCTAGACCAGAAGGGACAGGGTTAACTAAAATAATAGGAGCTGCATATAAACTCTATTGCAATAATAATGTTCACCTACTAAAGCAAGGTAAGCACTACACATGCACACCATATCACAGACTTAGCTATGTAGATCTTCCCATGGACACATATCAATTTAGAGATTGTGACATATTTAGTAGCATTTCTCAGTCTAGATCAGGGGTCGGCAACCCCCTGCTCATATGCCAGACATGGCACGCCTCCACATTCATTACACCACGGAAGCAGGTTCACCAACCATCTCCATTGCTGACAGCGCAGTGAGTGAACTATCCTGTGTTTTCACTCTGTACACAGATTCCACCCGCTACTCACCGTTACTAGTGGTAGTGGTTACTAGGACCGCCCGGCATCCTAGCATCAAACACAAGCTTACCCTGCCCCATGGTCCCGAATTTCAGAGCAGGAGGACAGAACTTCCTTCTTCAAACCTACTCTTTTCTAGTGCCCTGCCTCCCAGCATCTACCTATTCTGTAGCTCCCTGCTGCACAGAGGACTGGACCCTGATGTAGGGTGGGGATGGAACTCTGGGAACCCTGATTTCATTTTTGGTGGAACCTGATCTAATTGTAGGAAGTCTCTATGGACCCTAATGGGAGAAGGGGACTCTGGAGACCTCAATTTAATGTGGGGGAGGACTCTGAGGACCCTGATGTAAGTTTGGCAGTCTCTGGGGACCCTAATGTAATGGGAGAGACTCTAGGGATATTGATGTAATGGGGAGGAACTCTGGGGACCATGATGTATTGATCAGGACTCTGGGGATCTGGATGTGATGGGGAGGACTCTAGGGACCCTGATGTAGGGGGGGGGGATTCTGTGAACCCAGATGTAAGTGTGGGGAGGTCTCTGAGGACCTTGATTTAACTTGGGGGGACTTTGGGCACCCTGATTTAATGTGGGGCAACTCTGGGGATTTAAGTGTGGGGAGTCTGCAGACGCTAATGTGAGGTGGAAACTCTGGGGTCCCTGATTTAATGGGGGGGGGGGGGCTCTGGAGACCCCGATGTAAGTGTGGGAGTGTCTGGTGCCCTAAAGTAAGAGGCGAATTCTAGGGACCCTGATGTCATGGTAGGGACTCTGGGGGCCCTGATGTAATGGGGAAAACTATGGTGACCTTATTGTATAAAGGGGAACTCTGGGGACCTTGATGTATGTATAAGGAGGTCTCTTGGGACAATGATTTAATATGGGGAGACTTTGGGACCCTGATGTATGTGTGGTGAGTCTCAGGGGAACTTAATGTAAGGGGGAACTCTGAGGACCCTGATTTAATGGGGGGGGGGGGGGGGGGTGATCTGGGGACCCTGATGTACAGTATATCTGTAACACTTTGTAAGTCTTGTATTGTTTTTCTACAATTGTAAGTAGTTTGTATGTACAACATTCGTATTTATGTGTATGTATACGCATTTAATAAAGCACATAAATATATTACAGAGGTTTATGCTTCCTTTCTTTTGCTGCAAAGTGACCTTAAAAGATACAAAGCAAAACAAAGTGCATGTGGAAGTTTAGTCCACCTGGTCCCAGAACTGCCACGTTTGCAATATTTACAAGTAACAGATCACCAAAAAATGATGTGCACTAAACTAACAGCTCTCTTGCACCGTAGCCTAGGTGGCACGCGCTCATCAAGCACCAAAAGATCATCTCCGGCACCAGCTGTTCTGGGAATGCAGCTCCCAGGCGGAGCAGAAAAATCTGCTGACCATGCCTAAATTCCCCCCACAGCCCGGCAGGGAACCAGCATGTGGGAACTCACCAAAATAGAGGCAACTTACAAAATACACAGCAGAGCCAAAAGGCTCAGTCTTCACCTCATCCCAGTAAGGCTACCCTGCAGGGTATGGGCATTGCTACAGCAGACCACAGCCCTGGACATACATAGCAACCCACTGGCTAACTCATACAATGCAAATGCATACCAAGGTGAGCATACAAAGTGGAATCCTCACTGGGCTCTGGGTACAGCCCTCTAGAAATTTGTAATCTATAGGGGCCAATCCAGATAAATACAGCTGCTCTGGAACAGTGAGGCTTAGCAGTTACAGACTTACAGAGACAGGTCTATCACCAATAGACACTAATAAAAAACTGAGGCAATGTTGGGAGTGGGAGGGGTTATGCAGGACTGAATTAAGCTGGGACCTCTGCTGTGTCTGGCAGTAACTTTTCTTGCTGAGCCACCTGAGATGTTGGAAAGCTCCCTGTCTGATCTGTTAGACCATCCTGCCTTGTTCTTGACCTTTGAACTCTTTGCTCCTCCCATGATCTTCCTATTTAAGCTATGCCTTTGCACTTCCTGTTTGCCAGATTATTATGCTCTCTCTAGCCAATATCTTTCTCTAGTCACTCTTGCTGCTGTCTGTATCTTAGCTATCATGTGTTACCAACCTCTGGCTTGCTCTTCGACTACGCTTCTGCTTGATCCCTACCTGCTATATCTGCAAGTTGACCCTGGCTTGCTCACCTCCTGGTGGGGCGATCCTGAGAACCGCGACTAAAGCAGCAAATCTCATCTCCACCTTCAGGAGCTCTGGTAACTACCAGTTAGTACTTAGACCTCCGCACCTCGGGCGAGCCTGTGTCATCCACCAGTGTGACCTGTTTGTATACCTATTCTGCTGGTCAGTGGGCCTCACTACTCCTATAGCTATTGGACTCCGAGCCTGACTCCAGACACAAGCATTGCTATTTGACAGTGTCCAGTCACCTGGAGGTGGGGCATACCGAAATGGTCTTAGAATAAACTCTCCTGTGATGCACAGTTAGGAAATTGTGTACACACACACAAACAAAACAACATAATCAAAGTCTTTATTAAATTTTGGCAAGTTGATGATGATAATAAAGGTGACCAGCTCATCATCAACTCAGTCCAGTCCTTCAACTTTTGGTGTTTCTATAAAGTAGGTTGATGAAAAGTCATGTGAGCCTTCTTGCGATAGAGAAGATAAATTCTGGAAACTCTCTCCCAAGTGCAAACGCTGATGCCTGATCAGAGCTTTTTTCCAGGAAAAACATCTCCCACATTCTGAACATGAATATGGCTTCACTCCAGTGTGAGTTCTCTTGTGTGAAATAAGATTCTGTATGGTGGAAAAACATCTCCCGCATTCAGTGCAGGAAAATGGCTTTTCTCCCGTGTGACTTCTCTCGTGTCTAATAAGATAATTCTTCTGAGGAAAACATTTTCCGCATTCCTGGCATGAAAAGGGCTTTTCCCCCGTATGGCATCTCTGGTGTTTTATAAGAGTGTCTTTGTGAGGAAAACATTTCCCGCATTCGGAGCATGAAAACGGCTTTTCCCCCGTGTGACATCTCTGGTGTGAAATAAGACTCCCTCTCTGAGTAAAGGACTTTCCACATTCAGAACAGGAAAATGGCTTTTCAGACATGTGAGACTTCTCGTGATAGATAAGATGAGCTCTGGTCACAAAACATTTCCCGCACTTTGAACATGAATATGGCTTCTCTCCCGTGTGCACACGTTGATGCCTTATCAGGGCTCCCTTCCTGGAAAAACATCCCCCACATTCTGAACATGAAAATGGCTTCACCCCTGTGTGAGCCGACTGGTGTGATTTTAGACTTTGTTTGCTGGAAAAACATTTCCCACATTCAGTGCAGGAATACGGCCTCTCTCCTGTGTGACATCTCTGGTGTTTAGAAAGGCTGTCTTTCTGAGGAAAACATTTTCCACATTCGTGGCATGAAAACGGCTTTTCCCCTGTGTGAGATCTTAGGTGTAAAGTAAGATGCCCTCTCTGAACATAGGACTTCCCACATTCAGAACAGGAAAACGGCTTTTCAGACATGTGAGTCTTTTCGTGATGGATCAGATGAGGCGAGGTGGGGAAACATTTCCCGCACTCTGAACAAGAATATGGCTTTTCTACAGAATGCACATGCTGATGTGTGATTAGGGCTCCCTTCCTGGGAAAACACTTTCCACATTCAGAACATGAAAACGGCTTTAGGCCAGTGTGATTTCTCAGATGTCTTAGTGCGCCTGATTTCTGTGTAAAGCGTTTCCCACATTCAGGACATGAAAACGGCTTCTCTCCGGTGTGCGTTCTCTCGTGATTAATAAGATGGTCCATCAGGGAAAAATTCTTCCCACATTCCGAACATGAATACGGCTTCTCTCCTGTGTGAACTCTTTGATGTCTCATAAGAGACCATTTCGAAGTAAACGTTTTCCCGCATTCGGAACACGAAAATTGCTTCATTCCGCTGTGAGTTCTCTGATGGTCAGCAAGAATTTTTCTGGAGGAAAAACATGTCCCACACTCAGAACAAGAGTGGGACTCCTTCCCTGCATGAGACCTCTGGTGTGAAGCAAGATGAGTTCTCTGATGAAAACGTTTGCCGCAGTCAGAACAAGGGAAAGTTTCCCCCTCTCTATGAGCTGTTTGATTGCTGTTGGTAAAGGTGACAGAAGACTCACTAATTGTAGACAACAGAACTGTAGTGTGAGTTGTTGGATGGAGGTTTCGGGAAATGGGGTTTTCTTCTGAAGAGTTGGATGTGATATCCTCATCTTTTTCACCATTTGTTGAGATAAGGGGAAGCTTTATTATATTATATGTTCTGAATTGTCCATCTGCATAAAAAAAAAAAGTGGAAAAGCATGTGTGTAATTAAATAGCAGGGCATTATTTAGATGTCTGATTGTGTTAGTATCATGAAATATAAGTTTTGCAGTTAAAATAGAACTATAGGCAAAGCTTTTTTTTTCCCCATGTTGGATCGAATAAGGGAGGGTTATAACCCCTGTCAGTTTATTTCTTGCCATCTGTGTCCCATTGGGGAGATTTACCTTCACTTCCTGTCCCATAGCCAAAACAGGAAGTGAGAGGAAACCCCAGCAAATTTAGGCCATTTCTTGGGGCCCCCCAGGTCACCAAATCTAGTGTTCCCATTGGAAGATTTCCCCTCTATTACTTTTCTGCGGACAACCCAAAATTTAGGATTATCTTTCACTTTTAATGATAATGGTAAACAGAAGAAATAGAGAAGGTAAATCTCCCTAACGGGGACACAGACAGCAATAAAATCTGACAGGTGTTCTAATCTCTCTCCACTCCATCCAAAACATTGCCTTTAGTTATATTCAAAGAATAAGTTCACCTTATTTAAAAAAAAAAAATTAATTATATTTTTTACATTTTTCATTAGAAACCTATGAAGCATTGCACCCACGACCAGCAAACCGTGGGTGTAATCTCAGCCTCCTGCAGGCTGTTCGTGGAGCTGCCTGCCTGTACCTCGTAGGGGCAGGCAGTTTGTGAATGACAGGAATGATCAATCAACTACCAAGCGCACTCTTCAGTGCCCTGTTAGTTCATTGAGAAATAAAAGATGTCAGCCGCAATGGCGGATGATAGTTGTAGTTCTCCCATTCACAGAACTCTGTACATTTTTGAAATTGTGACAGCGGGTGCGGGGAGAAGATCCCCAGCCTGCTTTCACAACAGGGATTTGGGGGGGTGCAGGAGCTGTTCAGTAAACATGGGTGTAAAATGTAACATGTTACTAAAGGTGAACTTATCCTTTAACATTCAGGAAAAAGGATTTACAATTTTTCACAACCTAAATTACCATCCTGATCATCTCTTCTGGAAATTGTCTCAGATGTACCTCTCAGTAGATATTATTTTTAACTGTTTCTGGTTTAAGGTCTACTACTTACCTATGCTGATTTCGCTAGGAAAATCTGCCTCTTTAATCCTCAAACATTCTTCCTCCTCCTCGATTTTGGCATTACTCACTGTGGAGTCTGTAAATAAAGATGAGAGTGAAGCCCCCTGTACTGAGATGTATGAGAGACCCCAGAGAGTGTGTGTGGAGGGAGACTGGTCACGTCTCAATGACATGATGTAAGGGGGAGAGCCGCAGTCTAATAGAGGCTGATGTCTCCTGACTCCCCCACTGGGCACAGACTGTCTCCCCATTACTGTCTACTGACAGAGGAGGGGGGAGAAGAAGAGATTGTTGTAGTGACTGAACAAGGAGAATCTGGGAATCTTTTCTGGATTTAGTGTTTATTACTCACCACTACTGATCTCAGGAGGAATGTCTTCCTCCTTACATGGATCATCATCTATCACAAATTGATCTTCAGCTTCTTCTTTCACTTCAGCTTTAATCTTATTCAGACTTTCCCACTTAAAAATAGAATAATATAGATATTACAAGGATTCACTAGGTGATTGTTAAGACCATCTACAATAACAGTTGAAAATAAACACCACCTACCTGATCCTCCTGAGGGATCTCCTGATGTTCCTGTGTGGAGTCCCGGGAATACAGAGGACGGGGACATCTCTCTGGGGGATTTCTGTTACTGGATCCATCTGTAGGAAACACACACACTGACTGAATACATTGTTTCTATGTCTTTATATCAGAGGATGTGTGTATCTAGGTGGATCCTCAATACTCTTCTCTTCTTTACAAGAAATGAAAGTCTCCTCTTACCCGGTGATGTGAGGGGTGGCTGGTTCTCCATCATGATGTCCTTGTAGAGATCCTTGTGTCCTTCTATATACTCCCACTTCTCCATGGAGAAATAGTGTCATCCTGACACCTTATAGGAACCTGACATACTATCTCCATATATCGGAGGATGTGTGTATCTAGGTGGATCCTCAATACAAGAAATATTCTCCTCTTACCCGGTGATATGAGGGGCGGCCAGTTCATCATGACGTTCTTGTGTCCCGACTACATCCACCGCTGTGCACTTGAAATATTCAGTAGTTTATGAACTTGAAACTGCCAAAAGTCAATATAAAAACACATAAAATATATCTTGTCATAAATATAGACTGCACACACAGGCTTATGCCTTGGATAGACAGTTCCATTAATATTTATTTATTTTAGGTACTTATATAGCGCCATCAATTTACACAGCACTTTACTTTAGTCCCTGCCCTCTAAGAGCTGCCAGTCTAAGGTTCCTAACTCACATTTATACATACTAGGGCCAATTTACACATGAGACAATTAACCTACCAGCATGTTTTTGGAGTGTGGGAGGAAACTGGAGTCCCTGGAGGAATCCCACACAGGGAGAACATGCAAACTCCAGGCAGGTAGTATCATGGTTGGGATTCAAACCAACAACCCCAGTGCTGCCAGACGGAAGTGCTAACCACTTAGCCTCCCGTTAAAGGGGTTGTAAACCCTCACTTAAAAAAAAATAAACATATTAAACTTACCTCCACTGTGCAGTTTGTTTTGCACAAAGTGGCCCCGATTATCATCTTCTGGGGTCCCCCAACGTCGCTCGTGGATCCTCCCCGCATTGGTGCACCCCCTAGGAAAAGCGCTCTCCTTGCTTGCGCACTCCCGGTCGTTACCTTGCGTTACCTTGCGTGCGCGCTCCTGAGTCCAGCATTTGGCATCCATAGACGCCGAATGTAGGACTCTGCCCTGCCCCCTGCATCATTGGATTTGATTGACAGCAGCGGGAGCCAATGGCTGCGCTACTATCAATCTATGCAATCAGGACTCGAGACACCGGCCGGAGCTGGTGTGCTTGTTCCTGTCGTGCAAATTTCGGGGCTCAGGTAAGTATAAGGGGGGCTCGGGGGTGCTGCTGCAGTAAAGAAGGTTTTTCACCTTAATGCATACAATGCATTAAGGTGAAAAACAACGAGTGTTTACAACCCCTTTAATTGAAGATCAGTGGGTAAAAGCCAACGTATTCTGGTGGCTCACAACTCCCTTAATCAGCGGTTATGCTGGTGGTGATCAGAGGAATACCAGATCACTGTGCAGGTGCCAGACTCACAGTCAGTCTCCCAGATAGCAAGGATAAGTTACCACAAATTTGTGGCAGTGTTGAATTGTAAGTCTGTTAATCTGCTACACATTTTCACCAGCAAGTTGTACACTTGCAGAGCACGTGAAACACAAGTTCTAGTTGACACTTTTCCAATTTGTAGCAAATTTGTGTGGCAAGTCTCCAGCACAGGGGTCTCAAACACAAATTACATGAGGGCCACTGGACAAGTTTTCAACTTTCAAAAATAACATTAAACTAGATACAGTGGTAGTTACTGCTTGCTACCAGTCACTGCAGCTTCACTGTGCCCATCAAATGTAGCCTACCAGTGCCTGGATCACACAGAGCGCCGATCTCCCGCTGTGTCACAGGGCTTGGGTTTAAATTGCCTGGGCGGCCGCTGTAACAAGGTTCCACCTCCTAGATGGGCTTCTATGATACACATCACACCGATTCAATTTCATTGGATCAGTGTGCCACCTATGACAGGAGCTGGTCTAGGAGGCGGGACTTTGTTACAGTGCCACTGAAAATGTCAGACCCAAGCTCCATGACACAGTGGGAGATCCCCACTGTTTGTGACGAACACAAGGAGAGGAGGAGGAGGAGGGGAGCACCCCCACCAAGCTTGCGGCACACTCTGTTTACCTGCCCAGGATCGGCCCTGCCGCTGCAGTCACAGCTCAAAGCGGCCCCAGGGCAGGCGGCCTTCCGGGAAATTTCCTGGTATCCCAGTCTGGCCCTGATCCTGGTGGACCAGTCCTGCGGGCCGTTTGTAACCAGTCTGTGGGCTGTAAATGGCCAGCAGGCCAGTACTTTGAGACCCCCTGCTCTAGTCAGAGCAAAGTTGCAGTGGTGAGTCTACAGCAAAAGCTCTGCAAGTCTACAGCATGAAAATTCAGCCACAGTGCCCCCTGTGGTGGGATGATTATTACACAACATAACTGAATCAGAACTTGCCGCAGACTTGCAGAATGTTTGCAAAGAAAGTTGATCTGGAGTCATGCAATGCGGACTTACTGCAATTGTGCAACAAACTTGTGAAGTCTGACAAGTCTACAAATAGCTTAGCAGGTCATTTTCTATTTTGCAGCTCAGTTGCTTGCTATCCGGGCTGTGATCATTCTCCTTGTCAGGCTGCCTAAAACCGGCTTATTTCGAAAATAGATATTAGTATCTGCTAGAGTTGCCCATGGAAGATTCCAAATTCTTCATCCTTGACAGTGTGCCTGCCCTGTTTTGGAACGGTATTGCTCCCAGCTGCTATAGCCGACCTATCGACTCCCCAAATCCAGCATTGCATGATGGGAGTAATGCAGAAAAACCCAGGTGACTGCCAAAAACCAGGGGGAAGTGATATGTCTGCTCAGCACAGCCCCCGGCCCCATCTAATGTTCCACACATACAGAGGACTTGCAGGAAGATGAGGATTTATAGATGTGACATGACCCCTCCCCATCCAATCCACACACAGTACTGGGACCCCCTTCTCTCATAATAAGACATTATTACCTCCTCCTCACTGGGTACACACTCTGCAGACTCACATCCCCACCAGGAGGATTCTTGTTGAAAACGAACCCTCCGGGCTACAACAAAATGGCCGCTACAAGCTTCTGCTCTGAGACTTCCTGCTGTTACTTCTGAAAACAGTGTCGCCCTCTGGTGGTTGTTTTAGCTCTACGCAGGAGTAACGTCTCTCTGTCACTGTGAAGATTGCCCAATCACTCGGTTGAGCGCCACTATGTTTCCTTCTAGCGGTGGTTCTGATCAGTAAGCCAGCGCTCAATAGAATAAACGGATATGTGATTGCAGAGCTCTCATTCTCCTTTCATTAAAAAAATGTAGAAAGCAATATCCATCGTTATAGCTCAAAAAAGTCACCATAAAGTTATTAAAATCTGAATATTAAATGATTCTTCTGGATGTCCTCAATGTAAAGAGCTAGCGGCCATGTTGTTGTAGCCTACCGGAAGCCTAATGATGCGTCAGATTAGGTAACCCGTCAAATCTTGTAACGGAAGTGACGTTTCGTCACGGCCATCTTGGTACACCCCGCACTAAGCCTAGAGTCTGAAGTCGCAAAGCGGACATCTTTTTACACCCATCGAGGTCTTGCATTTCACACTTATTTTTATGAGTAAACTGAGCTTATATAATAAACTACAATATTTAGAACTCTTTGACACTGGTTTGATGTTGAATCTTAAAAGCAGCGGTCTTCTGTAAGATTAGCAAACGTGTGAGATCAGCAGGCTTGCCACTGCTTTTAAAATTCAACATCAAAACAGTGTCATGGAGTTCTAAATCCTGTATTTCACCATAAAAGCTCAGTTTACGGTGAAAATACTTCTGAAATACAAGACTTTAATGGGTGTACAAATATGTCCGCTTGGCGACTTCAGACTGTAGGCTTAGTGTGGACGCAGGGAGTACCAAGATGGCCATAAGGGAACGTCACTTCCGTTACAAAAAAAGATGGGTCGCCTAATCTGACGGAACACCAGTAATAGCTTCAGCTTAGTGGCTAGCGATTGTGTGCCCAGAGAAGATGAGGTAATAACGTCTTCTTATAGTTTTGATAGTAGAAATATTTTTTCTCTTATTATTACATAGCTCCCAACTGTCCCTGATTTGGAACAATGCCCCTCTGTCCCTCTTTCCTCCTCATTTGTCCCTCATTTTGGTCTGATCTATATAGTTGTATAAAAAATGCACTTTTTATCTTTCAAAAAGTATTTCCCAGAGCTAAACCTTTCAACCAATTTCTAAATTAAAGCACTTCTGGGTTTAATACATTTTTTTTGTATAATTCTCCTTTAAGGAGGGTGTGGTAGGGGGCGTGTCCTATGTCCACATACTTTTGCTAATAGGTGTCCTTTATTCCCATCTCAAAAAGTTGTGAGGTATGTTATTATTATGTATATAACTCCCGCAGGTTGTGCTATAAAAATACCCCCCCCCCCGACGTAAGTTCAGCCTTGAGTGCGTCTACGCAGCTTTCAGACCAGTAGGGGGAGCTCATTCCCAGCCAACGCCAGAAACGTTCACTATTGTACTTGTGGTTCGACGACCGCCCAGTTGAGATGTTTTGTCAGATTAGGTGACCCGTCAGAATTTGTAACGGAAGTGACGTTCCATCGCCGACATCTTGCTACACCCCGCACTCGTCCACAGTAAGGATGCAGTGAGAAGTCGCCAAGCGGACATCTTGTTACACCCACCGGAGTCTTGCATTTCACACTTATTATTAACAGTAAGCTCAGCTTATATAGTGAAATACAGTATTTAGAACTCCGCCGGACTGTTTTGATGGTGAATTTTAACCCGTTCAAAACAGGGCATTTTCACCCCCTTCCTTCCCAGACCAATTTTTAGTTTTCAGCGCTGTCGCACTTTAAACGACAATTGCACGGTCGTGCGATGTTGTACCCAAACAAAATTGACATCCTTTTTTCCCCACAAATAGAGCTTTCTTTTGGTGGTATTTGATCCCCTCTGCGTTTTTTTTTTTTTTTTTGCGCTATAAACAAAAGAAGAGCGTCAATTTTGGAAAAAACACAATATTTTTTTACCTTTTTCTATAATAAATATCCCAATTTAAAAAAAACAAACAAATTTTTTCCTCAGTTTCGGCCGATACGTATTCTTCTACATATTTTTGGTAAAAAAAATCGCAATAAGCGTATATTAATTGGTTTGCGCAAAAGTTATAGCGTCTACAATATACGGGATAGATTTATGGCATTTTAAAAAAAATGTATTGATTTTTTTTTTTTTTTAGTAGTAATAGCGGCGATCTGCAATTTTTTTTTACCTGACTGCGACATTATGGCGGACATATCGGACACTTTTGACACATTTTTGGGACCATTCACATTTATACAGCGATCAGTGCTATAAAATTGCATTGATTACTGTATAAATGTGGCAGGCAGGGAAGGGGTTGACCACTAGGGGGACACGAGGGGTTAAATATGTTTGCTAGGGGAGTGATTCTAACTGTAGGGGGTGGGGACGTACAAGGGGAGGAGACCGATCTTTGTTCCTCTGTACTGGGAACACAGATCGGTTTCCTCTCAACTGACAGGACGTGGATCTGTGTGTTTACACACACAGATCCACGGTCCTGTTAGCTTAACGGGCAATCGCGGGTGCCCGGCGGCACCGGGTCCCGAGCAATGCCGCCAGCGTGCGCGCACGCCCCCTAGACGGCCGGGAAGCCCAGGACATCATATAACGGCCACCCAGGATGGGAGATCCCATCTCAGGCCGTCATATTACTATGGGCGGGTAGTGAAGTGGTTAAAAGCTACGGCAAACCTGCTGATCTCACAGGTTTGGTCATCTGCCAGAACACCACTACTTTGAAAATCAACATCAAAACAGTTTGAGGTATTTGTAAATACAGAACTTCACAATATAAGCTCAGTTTACTGTTAAAAAATAAGTGGGAAATGCAAGACTCCAGTGGGTATAACAAGATGTCCGCTTACCACCTTCTCACTTTATCCTTACTGTGGAGAAGTGCGGGGTGTAGCAAGACGGCGGCAACAGAACGTCTCTTCCATTACAAATTCTGACAGGTCGCCTAATCTGACGAAACACCTACCTGGTTGCCAATGTGATACTGTTGCGTTGCGTATAGGAGGGTCATTTTCTTGTAGCTCAAGTGGGAGACATTAAAAATGCTTTGTTTATTTTCAACTACTGATGATTTGTTCCAGACTAGAGAGTGTGTGCCCAGTGATGAGGAGGTAATAATGTCTTTTTATTATGAGAAAAGAGGGTCCCAGCTAGGGTGCCCACGTGTCCCGGATTGGCCGGGATTGTCCCTTAATGCATATTTGTGTCCCTGGTCCCGGGCACCTTCATTCTGGGACAATACAGTGTCCCGGAATGAAAAAAAAACATACCGCCAGTCCGCCACCCTGATAAACATTGCCTCGCTCAGCCAAACTAATTGGTTGCTAGGGCCGCCCCGCCTCGCATCTAGCAACCAGTGACGTCGGCTGAGCGAGGCTTACCCAGTGCTGCCTTGCGCTGAGCAGCGCGCCTCCGTGTACACCACGCTCCTCGGTCCACCTCAGCTCCGCCCCCTAATTCTGGCTCCCTCAGTCCCTCTCTCTGCATGCAGAGAAAAGCAGGGGCCGCCCTGACCCCCTCGCCCCTGTCAATGCAGAACTCGTGCAGGAGCCCAGAAGAAGGAGGAGCCAGTGTGCAGGTAGCAAGTGCAACCCACAGCTTACAGAACAGGACAGCAGGAGAGAGGTATGTACAGTCCATTACTGTCCCCCTGCCCATCCCACTGTCCCCCTGTCCATCCCTCTGTCATCCTGTCCCCCTGTCCATCCCACTGTCCCCCTGTCCATCCCTCTGTCTTCCTGTCCATCCCACTGTCCCCCTGTCCATCCCACTGTCCCCCTGTCCATCCCTCTGTCCCCCTGTCCATCCCACAGTCCCCCTGTCCATCCCTCTGTCCCCCTGTCCATCCCTCTGTCCCCCTGTCCATCCCTCTGTCCCCCTGTCCATCCCACTGTCCCCCTGTCCATCCCACTTTCCCCCTGTCCATCCCACTGTCCCCCTGTCCATCCCACTGTCCCCCTGTCCATCCCACTTTCCCCCTGTCCATCCCACTGCCCCCTGTCCATCCCACTGTCCCCCTGTCCATTCCACTGTCCTACTGTCCATCCCACTGTCCCCCTGTCCATCCCACTGTCATCCTTTCCCCCTGTCCATCCCTCTGTCATCCTGTCCCCCTATCCATCCCTCTGTCCCTCTGTCCATCCCACAGTCCCCCTGTCCATTCCACTGTCCCTCTGTCCATCCCACAGTCCCCCTGTCCATTCCACTGTCCCTCTGTCCATCCCACAGTCCCCCTGTCCATTCCACTGTTCCCCTATCTATCCCACAGTCCCCCTGTCCATCTCACTGTCCCCCTGTCCATCCCACTGTCCCTCTGTCCATCCCACTGTCCCCCTGTCCATCCCACTGTCCCTCTTTCCATCCCACTGTCTCTCTGTCCATCCCACAGTCCCCCTGTCCATCCCACAGTCCCCCTGTCCATCCCACAGTCCCCCTGTCCATTCCACTATTCCCCTGTCCATTCCACTATTCCCCTGTCCATCCCACAGTCCCCCTGTCCATTCCACTGTTCCCCTGTCCATTCCACTGTCCATCCCACAGTCCCCCTGTCTATTCCACTGTCCCTCTGTCCATCCCACAGTCCCCCTGTCCATTCCACTATTCCCCTGTCCATGCCACTGTCCCCCTGTCCATCCCACAGTCCCCCTGTCCATTCCACTGTCCCCCTGTCCATCCCACAGTCCCCCTGTCCATCCCACTGTCATCCTGTCCCCCTGTCCATCCCTATGTCTCTCTGTCCATCCCACTGTCCCCCTGCTCATCTCACTGTCCCCCTGTCCATCCCACAGTCCCCCTGTCCATTCCACTGTCCCCCTGTCCATCCCACTGTCCCCCTGTCCATCCCACTGTCCCCCTGTCCATCCCACTGCCCCCCTGTCCATTCCACTGTCCCCCCATCCATCCCACTTTCATCCTGTCCCCCTGTCCATCCCACTGTCCCCCTGTCCATCCCACTGTCCCCCTGTCCATCCCACTGTCCCCCTGTCCATTCCACTTTCCCCCTGTCCATTCCACTGTTCCCCTATCCATCCCACTTTCATCCTGTCCCCCTGTCCATCCCACTGTCATCCTTTCCCCCTGTCCATCCCTCTGTCATCCTGTCCCCCTATCCATCCCTCTGTCCCCCTGTCCATCCCTCTGTCCCCCTGTCCATCCCACTGTCCCCCTGTCCATCCCACTGTCCCCCTGTCCATCCCACTGTCCCCCTGTCCATCCCACTGTCCCCCTGTCCATCCCACAGTCCCCCTGTCCATTCCACTGTTCCCCTATCCATCCCACTGTCATCCTGTCCCACTGTCCATCCCACAGTCCCCCTTTCCATCCCACAGTCCCCCTGTCCATTCCACTGTTCCCCTATCCATCCCACTGTCATCCTGTCCCACTGTCCATCCCATTATCCCCCTGTCCATCCCACTGTCCCCCTGTCCATCCCACTGTCCCCCTGTTCATTCCACAGTCCCCCTGTTCATTCCACAGTCCCCCTGTTCATTCCACTGTCCCCCTGTCCATTCCACTGTCCCCCTGTCCATTCCACTGTCCCCCTGTCCATCCCACTGCCCCTCTGTCCATCCCACTGGCACTGCTGATAAGCCAGGATCCACCACGGCAGCTTGTGCCCAGTGCCAGTCCCGGGGCCGACTACTCCCGCTGCCTGCAGCTCATTGCCAGGCCAGCAGCCAGCAGCCCAACTTCTCACCTCCTGAGCCTCCCCCCGCCCACGAGGCGCCAGCCAAACTTCCAGGTTTTTTTACACTACTCACTCACTAATACTATTCTATGAGAACATGCATGCTTGCAATGAGTCATGTGTCCCTGAATGGCAGTTTGGAAATGTGGTCACCCTAGTCCCAGCACTCTGTGTGGACTGGGGTTGTGACATTCAGCCCCATATACAACACACTGGGTGGTTTATATTTATTTTAGGGTTATACCTTATGGTATCAAGTAAGGCCAGATTTTTTTTATGGGCGTTTTATTGATTAGCTCTTTCTGTGCGCTCAGAATTTTTGCGCATGACCCTAGTCTTGTTTGATACTAATATGTCCCCACCTGTCTCTATTTAGGCCTCCTGAGGATGGGTATAGTAAAGGGGAACATCACCTTAACCACTTCCAGCCCAGGCCTATTCTGGCACCCCTTTCCTACATGTAAAAATCAAAATGTTTTGCTGGAAAATTACTAAGAGCCCCCAAACATTATATATATATATATATATATATATATATATATATATATATATATATATATATATATATATATATATATATACACACACAGTGGATATAAAAAGTCCACACACCCCGGTTAAAATGTCAGGTTTCTGTGATGTAAAAAAATGAAACAAAGATAAATAATTTCAGAACTTTTTCCACCTTTAATGTGACCTATAAACTGTACAACTCAGTTGAACAACAAACTGAAATCTTTTAAGGGGGGGGGGAGTGAGAATAAAAAAAATAAAAAAAATATGGTTGCATAAGTGTGCACACCCTCTTATAACTGGGGATGTAGCCGTGTTCAGAATGAAGCAATCACATTCAAACTCATGTTAAATAGGAGTCAGTACACACCTACCATCATTTAAAGTATCTCTGATTAACCCCAAATAAAGTCCTGCTGTTCTATTAGGTCTTTCCTGACATTTTCTTAGTCACATCCTACAGCAAAAGTTATGGTCCGCAGAGAGCTTCCAAATCATCAGAGGGATCTCATTGTTAAAAGGTATCAGTCAAGAGAAGGGTACAAAAAATGTCCAAGGCATTAGAAATACCATGGAGCACAGTGTAGACGGTCATCATCATGTGGGGAAACTATGGCACAAGAGTGGCATTACCAAGAACTGGGCGTCCCTCCAAAATTGATGAAAGGACGAGAAGAAAACTGATCAGGGAGGCTGCCAAGAGGCCTACAGCAACATTAAAGGTGCTGCAGGAATATCTGGCAAGTACTGTGTGGTACATGTGACAACAATCTCCCGTATTCTTCATGTCTGGGATATGGGGTAGAGTGGCAAGACGGAAGACTTTTCTTATGAAGAACATCCAAGCCCGGCTAAATTTTGCAAAACCACATCTGAAGTCTCCCAATAGCATGTGGGAAAATGTGTTCTGGTCTTATGAAACCAAGGTTGACATTTTTGCCCAGAATTCTAAAAGATTTGTTTGGTGCAAAAACAACACTTTACATCACCAAAAGAACGCCATACCCACCGTGAAGCATGGTGGTGGCCGCATCAAGCTTTGGGGCTGTTTTTCTTCAGCTAGAACAGCGGCCTTAGTCAAGGTAGAGGGAATTATGAACAGTTCCAAATACAAGTCAATATTGGCACAAAACCTTCAGGCTTCTGCTAGAAAGCTGAACATGAAGAGGAACTTCATCTTTTAGCATGACAATGACCCAAAGCATACATTCAAATCAACAAAGGAATGGCTTCACCAGAAGAAGATTCAAGTTTTGAAATGGCCCACCCAGAGCCCAGACCTGAATCCCATTGAACATCTGTGGGGTGATCTGAAGAGGGCTGTGCACAGGAGATGCCCTCACAATCTGACAGATTTAGAGTGTTTTTGCAAAGAAGAGCGGGCAAATATTGCCATGTCAGGATGTGCCATGCTGATAGACTCATATCCAAAAAGACTGAGTGCTGTAATAAAATCAAAAGATGCTTCAACAAAGTATTAGTGTAAGGTTGTGCACACTTATGCAACCATATTGTTTTTTATTTTTTATTTTTACTTCCCTTCACCTAAAATATTTCAGTTTGTTGTTCAATTGAGTTGTACAGTTTATAATGTCACATTAACTGCCGGTTCACACAGGGGTGACTTGTCAGGCGACCTAGCCGCCTGACAAGTCGCCTCCCGTTCTGTACTACGGAACTGTTCTAATAGGAGCGACGCAAGTTGCTCCGACTTAGAAAAAGGTTCCTGTAGTATTTTTGGGGCGACTTCAGGCGACTTGCATTGACTATACAGAAGTCATTTTGCAAGTCGCTGCTGAAGTCGTGTGCAGGTCGCCTCGGTGAGGCGACCTGCAAGTCGTGCCGCCCCTGTGTGAACCGGCTCTTAAGGTGGAAAAAAGCTCTGAAATGATTCATCTTTGTCTCATTTTTTCTACATCACAGAAACCTGACATTTTAACAGGGGTGTGTAGATTTTTTATATCCACTGTATACTATATATATATATATATATATATATATATATATATATACACACACATATTTTTATTTATTTTTAGCAGAGACCCTAGGGAAAAAATGGCAGCCGTTGCAATTTTTTATGTCACGTGGTATTTGCGCAGCAATTTTTTAAACGCGTTTAAAAAAAAAAAAACGTTTCATGAATTAAAAAAAAAAACAGTAAAGTTAGCCCAATTTATTTGTATAATGTGAAAGATAGGCTGGGTTCACATTTCATGCTTCATCGCATCCATTTCGCATTCACTGCATCCAATTCGCAATAGCAGGAGATTTTGACCAGCTCTCTTTAGAGCTGGTTCACATATCTCTGCTGCGGCTCTGGTGCAAATTTGTACTAGAGCCTTGTGCGTCTTTTGGTCCATTTCAGGTCTGAATTCAGCCAAAAACGCACAGGACCCCTGCTGGGAGCCCTATTGGTATTAGGTGTTATTTATAGGTATATAAGTATTCACAGCCTTTGCCATGATGCTCAAAATTGAGCTCAGGTGCATTCTGTTTCCACTGATCATCCTTACGATGTTTCTACAACTTGATTGGAGTCCACCTGTTGTGAATTCAGGTGATTGGACATAATTTGGAAAGGCACACACCTGTCTATATAAGGTTCCACAGTTAACAGTGCATGTCAGATCACAACCCAAGCCAGGAAGTCCATAGCATTGTCTGTAGACCTCCGAGACAGGATTGTATCAAGGCACAGTACTGGGGAAGGTTACATAAAAATGAGCACAGTGGCCTCCATCATCCGTAAATGAAGAATAAGAAGTTTGGAACCACAGAACTCTTCCTAGAGTGGGCTACCCAGCCAACCTGAGCGATCGGGGGAGAAGGGCCTTAGTCAGGGAGGTGACCAAGAACCCTATAGTCACTATGACAGATCTCCAGCATTTCTCTGTGGAGAGAGGAGAACCTTCCAGAAGAACAACCATCTCTACAGCACTCCACCAATCAGGTCTGTATGGTAGAGTGACCAAACTGAAGCCACTCCTCAGTAAAAGGCACATGACAGCCCGCCTGAAGTTTGCCAAAAGGCACCTGAAGGACTCTCAGACCATGAGATACAACATTCTCTGGTCTGATGAAACAAAGATGAAACTCTTTGTCCTGCATGGCAAGAGTCATGTCTGGAGGAAACCAGGCACCGTTCATCACCTGGTCAATACCATCCCTACAGTGAAGCACTGTGGTGGCAGCATCATGCTGTGGGGATGTTTTTCAGCAGCTGGGAGACTAGTCAGGATTGAGGGAAAGATAAATGCAGCAATGTACAGAGACATCCTTGATGAAAACCCGCTCTGCACCTCAGACTGGGGTGAAGGTTCATCTTCCAACAGGACAATGACCCTAAGCATAAAACCAAGATAGCAATAGGAGTGGCCATGGGACAACTCTGTGAATATCCTTGAGTGGCCCAGCCACAGCCCAGACTTGAACCCGACTGAACATCTCTGGGGAGATCTGAAAATGACTGTGCACCGACGCTCCCCATCCAATCTGATGGAGCTTGAGAGGTCCTGCTAAGAAGAATGGAAGAAACTGCCCAAAAATAGGTGTGTCATGCTTGTAGCATCATACTCAAAAAGATTTGAGGCTGTAATTGGTGCCAAAGGTGCTTCATTAAGTATTGAGCAAAGGCTGTGAATACTTATGTACATGGAATTTTTTTTGTTTTTTATTTTTAATAAATTTGTGAAAATTTTAAACAAACTTATTTTGCGTTGTCATTATGGGGTATTGTTTGTAGAATTTTGAGGAAAATAATAAATAAGGCTGTAACATAACAAAATGTGTAAAAAGTGAAGTGCTGGGAATACTTTCCAAATGCACTATACAGAGGAGGTCTTGTTCTAGAATTATTGCTCTTGTTCTAATGTTTGCGGCGATACCTCAGATAGGTAATCCCTTGTAATAGGAATAGGGCAATAAAGGTCCCCTTTATGGAGAGATGTGGGGTCTATAAGTCCCCACATCTCTCCTCTATGCTGGAAAGCCTGAGATAAAAAAAAAAAAAGTCAGTGTTTACATCTGCTGGCGCCAGAAGTGACACCATAATAGAGTTGCATGATTAATTGTTAAAAAATCATGATCTCGATTCAACCCCCCTCGCAATCTTAATCCAGCATTTTCTCTATTCTATGTAACAAGTGCAGAGACTGTCAAAAAGAAAAAAAAGCTGGCAAATGTTTATCAACATTGCTCAGCGCTGAGAGATAACTATAAACAATATATCATTTGGTTCTTTTAGATCAAAGGGATGACCTTCTGTCTGTAAATGAGGTCAGTTTAAAGGGGACCTTCAGTAATTTTTTTCAATCCTGGGATGGGTGATCTGTCTATCAAAGTTCCCCAGACAAGGGGGAGGTGCTGTATGTGATGGCGCGGCGGGGAACACACCGCTATTGAAATAAAAGCTGTGATGTTCCCGGCGCTCTAATCAACCTGGCGGCGGCTCTCCTCTCTCTTCCCCTGCACAGGCAAGGCTGCACTGGGGACACACCGGCAAGGCTGCACTGGGGACACACCGGCAAGGCTGCACTGGGGACACACAGGCTGTCTGCCCTGGGGACACACTGGCAAGGCTGCATCTGACGGGCACTGGTGAGGCTGCATTGATCTCTTATATCATGTCTGCAGTCTTTGACCATCTCCTGTGCCATGTCCCCAGTCTCTGACCATCTCCTGTACCATGTCCGCAGTCTCTGACCATCTCCTGTACCATGTCTGCAGTCTCTGACCATCTCCTGTACCATGTCCCCAGTCTCTGACCATCTCCTGTATCATGTCTGCAGTCTCTGACCATCTCCTGTACCATGTCCCCAGTCTCTGACCATCTCCTGTATCATGTCTGCAGTCTCTGACCATCTCCTGTACCATGTCCCCAGTCTCTGACCATCTCCTGTACCATGTCTGCAGTCTCTGACCATCTCCTGTACCATGTCCCCAGTCTCTGACCATCTCCTGTATCATGTCCGCAGTCTCTAACCATCTCCTGTACCATGTCTGCAGTCTCTGACCATCTCCGGTACCATGTCCCCAGTCTCTGACCATCTCCTGTACCATGTCTGCAGTCTCTGACCATCTCCTGTACCATGTCCCCAGTCTCTGACCAT
This sequence comes from Aquarana catesbeiana, assembly GCF_042186555.1. Taxonomy (NCBI): domain Eukaryota; kingdom Metazoa; phylum Chordata; class Amphibia; order Anura; family Ranidae; genus Aquarana; species Aquarana catesbeiana. The sequence continues at coordinate 275,148,468 of NC_133331.1, read as the reverse complement.
CTCCTGTGCCATGTTCCCAGTCTCTGACCATCTCCTGTACCATGTCCGCAGTCTCTGACATCTCCTGTACCATGTCTGCAGTCTCTGACCATCTCCTGTACCATGTCCCCAGTCTCTGACCATCTCCTGTATCATGTCTGCAGTCTCTGACCATCTCCTGTATCATGTCCCCAGTCTCTGACCATCTCCTGTACCATGTCTGCAGTCTCTGACCATTTCCTGTACCATGTCCCCAGTCTCTGACCATCTCCTGTATCATGTCCCCAGTCTCTGACCATCTCCTGTATCATGTCCGCAGTCTCTGACCATCTCCTGTACCATGTCTGCAGTCTCTGACCATCTCCTGTACCATGTCTCCAGTCTCTGACCATCTCCTGTACCATGTCCCCAGTCTCTGACCATCTCCTGTACCATGTCTGCAGTCTCTGACCATCTCCTGTACCATGTCCCCAGTCTCTGACCATCTCCTGTACCATGTCCCCAGTCTCTGATCATCTCATGTACCATGTCTGCAGTCTCTGACCATCTCCTGTATCATGTCTGCAGTCTCTGACCATCTTCTGTACCACGTCTGCAGTCTCTGACCATCTTCTGTACCACGTCTGCAGTCTCTGACCATCTCCTGTATCATGTCCCCAGTCTCTGACCATCTCCTGTACTATGTCTGCAGTCTCTGACCATCTCCTGTACCACGTCTGCAGTCTCTGACCATCTTCTGTACCACGTTTGCAGTCTCTGACCATCTCCTGTATCATGTCCCCAGTCTCTGACCATCTCCTGTACTATGTCTGCAGTCTCTGACCATCTCCTGTACCACGTCTGCAGTCTCTGACCATCTTCTGTACCACGTCTGCAGTCTCTGACCATCTCCTGTATCATGTCCCCAGTCTCTGACCATCTCCTGTACTATGTCCCCAGTCTCTGACCATCTCCTGTATCATGTCTGCAGTCTCTGACTATCTCCTGTACCATGTCCCCAGTCTCTGACCATCTTCTGTACCATGTCTGCAGTCTCTGACCATCTCCTGTACCATGTCCCCAGTCTCTGACCATCTCCTGTATCATGTCCGCAGTCTCTGACCATCTCCTGTACCATGTCTGCAGTCTCTGACCATCTCCTGTACCAGGTCTGCAGTCTCTGACCATCTCCTGTACCATGTCCCCAGTCTCTGACCATCTCCTGTACCATGTCTGCAGTCTCTGACCATCTCCTGTACCATGTCCCCAGTCTCTGACCATCTCCTGTACCATGTCTGCAGTCTCTGACCATCTCCTGTACCATGTCCCCAGTCTCTGACCATCTCCTGTACCATGTCTGCAGTCTCTGATCATCTCCTGTACCATGTCTGCAGTCTCTAACCATCTCCTGTATCATGTCTGCAGTCTCTGACCATCTTCTGTACCACGTCTGCAGTCTCTGACCATCTTCTGTACCACGTCTGCAGTCTCTGACCATCTCCTGTATCATGTCCCCAGTCTCTGACCATCTCCTGTACTATGTCTGCAGTCTCTTACCATCTCCTGTACCACGTCTGCAGTCTCTGACCATCTTCTGTACCACGTCTGCAGTCTCTGACCATCTCGTGTATCATGTCCCCAGTCTCTGACCATCTCCTGTACCATGTCTGCAGTCTCTGACCATCTCCTGTATCATGTCCCCAGTCTCTGACCATCTCCTGTACTATGTCTGCAGTCTCTGACCATCTCCTGTACCACGTCTGCAGTCTCTGACCATCTTCTGTACCACGTCTGCAGTCTCTGACCATCTCCTGTATCATGTCCCCAGTCTCTGACCATCTCCTGTACTATGTCTGCAGTCTCTGACCATCTCCTGTACCACGTCTGCAGTCTCTGACCATCTTCTGTACCACGTTTGCAGTCTCTGACCATCTCCTGTATCATGTCCCCAGTCTCTGACCATCTCCTGTACTATGTCTGCAGTCTCTGACCATCTCCTGTACCATGTCTGCAGTCTCTGACCATCTCCTGTACCATGTCTGCAGTCTCTGACCATCTCCTGCATCACGTCTGCAGTCTCTGACCATCTCCTGTGCCATGTCCCCAGTCTCTGACCATCTCCTGTACTATGTCTGCAGTCTCTGACCATCTTCTGTATCATGTCTGCAGTCTCTGACCATCTCCTGTACCATGTCTGCAGTCTCTGACCATCTCCTGTATCACGTATGCAGTCTCCGATCATCTCCTGTGCCATGTCCCCAGTCTCTGACCATCTCCTGTACTATGTCTGCAGTCTCTGACCATCTCCTGTATCATGTCTGCAGTCTTTGACCATCTTCTGTATCATGTCTGCAGTCTCTGACCATCTCCTGTATCATGTCTGCAGTCTCTGCCCATCTCCTGTATCATGTCTGCAGTCTCTGACCATCTCCTGTACCACGTCTGCAGTCTCTGACCATCTCCTGTACCACGTCTGCAGTCTCTGACCATCTCCTGTATACATTTTTTTTTTAAACAGTCATTTCGGTTTCGGTTTTCGGCCTAGTGTATTTTTCATTTTTGGTATCGGTTTTGGCACCAAAAAACCCATTCGGTGCACCCCTAATTAAATCTTCTGCCCTTGTTGCTTTAACTTTGGATAGAAAAACTGCCAGTATATACCTTATACTGCCCACTTCCTGTTTCTTGTCTGGTAAAAAGCCTAGGCTTATGACATCATGCACAGCTCTCTCTCTTTCTCACTCTCGTGAGAGTTTGCCAGGAAGGGAGTAGGGATGAGTCAAAAGAGGGCCAATGAGAGCTGCAGAGCTGGACGTGTGCTTCTCTGTGTCTGTGTAAATCCAGGAAGTGAACAGACAGCAGCTTCAGCTGTCCACATTTGAAAATGGCTGCAGCCAGACTCAGTGGAGGGAGATTTCTGCAGCATATTTGGCAAGTACAGAATCACAGAATCACAGTATATATAAAATAATATGCAAAATGCATAGCTGCCAACTGTCCCGGATTTCCCAGGACATTCCCAGGACTTGGACTCCATTCCCGAATTTGTGGTGTCCCGGGAAATGTCCCGAAAAATCCGGTTCCCGTTTTCGAAACCGCCGCCGCCGCCGCTAGAGGGCTCCCCGAGGGCTTTCACACTGGAGCGATGCACTGGCAGGACGGTTAAAAAAGTCCTGCTAGCAGCATCTTCAGAGCGGTGAAGGAGCCGAGTGTATACCGCTCCTTCACCGCTCCTGACCATTGAAATCAATGGGACGGCGCAGCTATACCGCCGGCAAAGCGCCTTTGGTTTTTAACCATTTCTCGACCGCTAGCGGCGGTAAAGCGGCGCTAGTGTAAGCGGCGCTTTACCGCCGACGCTTACGCCCGCCCCAGTGTGAAAGGGCCCTTAAACTTTTTATTTTGACACTGTCCTTTTAAAAAAAATGTTAACACTTTTATTGCTGTCACAAGAAATGTAAACATCCCTAGTGACAGGTACTTTATGGAGGGATCAGGGGGTCTATAAGACCCCAAACCCTTCCTCTGCACTTGAAAGTATTCAAAATGTCAAGATCTGCGTTTTTGAATACTTACTATTTTTTTAAAACTGGCGCCTTTAGGATGCCAGTAATCTGAAAGTGAAGTCATGACATTGTTTCCGGGTTACTAGATCCGAGACCTGAATAAAGCTTTGTTTGGGTCTTTGGCCAAACGGTAGATGTACTGGCTGGTCGCTCGAGCCTCCCGGTGGGACGGGAGACCCGGGCGGAGCGGTAGAAGGCAGCGGGAGGGTGTCCCCTCCTACTGCTTGTATGACAGCTGAGTGGCTGCTGAGCCATATCGGATGTTATTACAAGAAAGCCAACTGTCAGCTCTAAAAAACGGTACCGAGGCATCACCTTGGTACAACCCCTAGAAGCAATATCGGTAAATTTGTGACCGATACCGATGCTTCAAAAAAAGTGAATATCGGCCGCCAATAATCGACCGCACCAATAATCGGTCGACCCCTATTCTGAATGTTCCAGTGAGCACTGTTGGGGCCATAATCTGGAAATGGAAAGAATATAATTTCACCATAAACCGGCCACGACAGGTGCTCCTCACAAGATTTCTGACAGAGGAGTAAAAAGAATTATCAGAAGAGTTGTGCATAGAGCAGTGCACTTGACCGCAACCAACGTCCACTGCTCATTTCAAACAACAGGAAGTGAGGGGGGAAAAGAGAGGTTCAGGAACTCATGGAGGATGTTACGGGGGGGGGGGGAACAACATAGGAAGCAACAATTTAATAAAAATTAAAAAAAAAAAAATTCTAACAGCAAACATGGTATTTTTACCTGCTCTGTGTAATGGTATTGTACAGAGCGGCCACAATACTCTTCTTCTGGGGGCCTCCGCCAGTGCTCCTGGCTCCTTCTCTTTGGTGAGTGCCTCCAAGGAAACCTGCTTTCCATGGGGTACCTGTGTACGTTTGCTCCCAAGCTGCCCTTGTCTGTGTGTCGGGGCCCTCTATCTCGTCATAGCATTTAATTAACAGCAGCAGGAGCTGGCTCCTGCTGCTATCAATCTACCTAGTGAGGAGGGACTTGTGCACGTCATCAGACCAGGCTCAGGTAATGGGGATTGGGGGATCCTGCAGCACGGATGTTTTTTTTATCTTAATGCATAGAAAAACTGATCTAACAGAAATACAGTTACTTTACCTTTTTATTGATTTATTGCAGTGTGTGATTTATAAACCACTCTCAAATACAGAGGACTGAAAATATTCAGAAGGACGTCATGATGGAGAACCGGCCGCCCCTCACATCACCGGGTAAGAGGAGACTTTCATTTCTTGTATTGAGGATCCACCTAGATACACACATCTTCCGATATATGGAGATAGTATGTCAGGTTCCTATAAGGCAGTGGTTCTCAACCTGGGGGTCAAATGATCATTTGTCAGGGGTCACCAAATCCTGGGCTGTTCCTAAAGCCCGCGCCACTCTCCCAGTCTTTTTGCGCCTGCCCTGCAGGGCTGTTCCTGGAGCCCAGGGCCGCCCACTCAGCCTCTTTGCAGCCGTCCATTCAGTTCACGGCATGGCTGGGGGCAGAGACTAGAGGTCAGCTGACTGGTGAGGAATGTGAAGTGGCTGGAGGAGACCCTATCTCCTGATTTCGGCATAGGTGTCACTGCTACGAGGTACCACAAAGTCGGAGACACAGTGAGTAACACTACCTGGGATTATAGTTAAAAGTCCCCACTACAGTTCTCAGATCAGCAGATTACCTTGATCAAGAGCACCCAAGTTGGCTGATCAGAACTCCCCCCAGCATTGCCACTCATCCCACCCCCTCAATAAGGAGTAAGAGAAGGAATAAAAATAGAGAATACATGGAAGCGAGAGGAAAAGAGGAACAAAGATAAAAGGGAGAGAAAGAATAAGAGAAAAAAACATGAAAAATGGCTAGAGAGGGCTGGGGAAAAAAACAAGAAATTATTATAGAGAGAGAGAGAGAAAAGGGAAAGAAAGGAGAACAAAGAGAAAGAGTGGTACATCCTAAAATGTACCATAAGGGGTTTTAATACTGTACAAGTGGAAGGGACTCAGGGAGCGATAAATGTCCGTGGGTTAGGGGTGCCAATTACTATCTTGCCTTGGGTGGTGAAAACCCAGGCTATGAAAATAATTTTACTGTTAGGGGTCCCCACAACTTGGGAAATTTTTATCAAGGGGTCACGGCACTAGAGAGGTTGAGAACCATTGCTATAAGGAATGAGGATGTCAGTGTCTATTTCTCCATGGAGGAGTGGGTGTCTATAGAAGGACACAAGGATCTCTACAAGGACGTCATGATGGAGAACCATCCGCCCCTCACATCACCGGGTAAGAGAAGACTTTCATCTCTTGTAAAGGAGAGAAGAGAATTCAGGATCCACCTAGATACACACATCCTCTGATAGCAAGACATAGAAACAATGTATTCAGTCAGTGTGTGTGTTTCCTACAGATGGATCCAGTAACAGAAATCCCCCAGAGAGATGTCCCCGTCCTCTGTATTCCCGGGACTCCACACAGGAACATCAGGAGATCCCTCAGGAGGATCAGGTAATAATAGCTCTCTACCCCCTGAGAACTCAAAGATAGATAGAACCTAGATTCGCAGTCAAAACTAGTATACTATGTCTTCACCATATAAAATTCTGTATGGTGTCTTATACAGGGTGAAGGGCTGATTGTTGTTAAAGTTGAAGTGAAAGAAGAAGAAGAGTCCTATGTGATGGGTGATGATCCATGTAAAGAGGAGGAAATCCCTCCAGAGATCAGCACAGGTGAGTGATAAACAGTAAATCCAGAGAAGAGTCCCAGATTCTCCTTGTTCAGTCACTACAACAATCTCTTCTTCTCCCCCCTCCTCTGTCAGTAGACAGTAATGGGTAGATAGGGGAATTAACAAAGCTTCCTATGGCATTGTAACGTTAACCGCTTGCCGTCCGGGCCAATTCTGACATTTCTCACACACTGTACATGTAAAAAATCTTGTTTTTTTTGTATGTTATAAAATGACTTAGAACCCCCAAACATTATATATTTATATAAAGGTCGTAGAGAATAACATGGTGGTTGGTGCAATTTTTTATGTGTCACAATATTTGTGCAGTCGTTTTATCAAAAGCAAATTTTCTGGAAAAAATACGCTTTAACTACTTCAATACAGGACACTTTCACCCTCTTCCTGCCCAGACCAATTTTCAGCTTTCAGCGCTGTCACACTTTGAATGACAATTACTCAGTCATACAACACGGTACCCATAATTTTTCCACACAAATAGAGCTTTCTTTTGGTGGTATTTATACACCACTGTTTTTTTATTTTTTTTTATTAATTGCTAAATAAACAAAAAATAAAATAAAATAAAATTTTGCAAATAAAATTTTTTTTTTCTTCAAAGATTTAGGCCAACATATATTTTGCTACATTTCTTTGGCAAAATATAACACAAATCATTATATATTATTTAGTCAGTGTGACAGTTATAGAATCCACAAACTATTGGATATACCTGAAAATTGATCAATCCTGATGGCCAATCTCATTTCTTGAGGCCCTAAAATGCCAGAACAGTACAAGTATCCCCCAAATTACCTCTTTTTGGAAAGTAGACAGTCCAAGGGGCATAGCACGTTTTTTGAAGGTGTAATTTTTTGTCACAAATTTTTGGAAAATAAAGAAATTTAAAAAATCTTTTTTTCACAACTTTTTTTTTTACATACTGTCACCAGCGCAGTACAGCATCATATAACTGGTGTGGGGTGAACAGGGACACTGACTGGTGACCGTATGTTTTTTGTTTCTTTTTTTAATATACTGTGACAAGCACATTACAGTGTTACCATAGTTATACTGTACTACTCTGGGGTGGTGATCAGGATTTATTTTTTTCTTTTACACACTATGATCCCTAATAACAGTGATAATCACCGTTTTATAAGCACCCATTTGTTGTGAATAAATCCATTCATTGATTGTGTATTGTTGAGTGTAATTGGCCACAGCTAATCACATGGTACAGATGGGCTGTGATTGTCCCTGTTTGGTCACAGTGATCACATGGTACAATCACAGTGAGCAACATAATGGTACACACTGATAGGCTATTAATAGAAGCCATTCATTGTGTACAATTGCCATGTGAATTGCTGCGATTGGTCACAGCGATCACATGGTACCGGCAGCGGCCGGTACACTGATCTGTCATTCACTGTGTCTGGTGATCGCACCGCAGCATAGCCTGATCCTGGAAGGACATCATATGGCGTCCACCCAGAACGGCAGAGCTCATGCCCGGCTGTCATATTACAATAGGCTGGGTTGGAAGCAGTTATTGAATTTTAGTGCGCATAAACACAAATATAATATCCATTTTTTTTTTTTTGGTAAAATACAAAAGATGATGTTACACTGAATAAATAGATGAATGCAATTTTGTGTTGTTTGTTTTGCGCACTGTGTATCATGAACTGCATTTTTTTTTTTTTTACATACAGTGCGAAAAATAATTATTTGATCCCCTGCAGAGTTTCTAAGTTTTCCCACTTACAAAGTAATGAAGGGTCAATCATTTTTATCATAGGTGTGTTTTATATAATAGAGACAGAATACCAACCAAAAATCCAGAAAAAACACATGACACAAATGTTATAAATTGAGTTGCAGTTCAGTGAGTAAAATTAGAATTTGATCCTCAAGCAAAACATGACTTAGTACTTGGTGGAGAAATCTTTGTTGGCAAGCACAAAAGTAAGGCGTTTCTTGTAGTTGGTTACCAGGTTTGCACACATCTCAGGAGGGATTTTGGTCCACTCTTCTTTACAGATCTTCTCTAAATCCTTAGGGTTTCTTGGCAACTCAAAGTTTCAGCTCCCTCCATAGATTTTCTATAGGATTAAGGTCTGGTGACTGACTAGACCACTCCATAACCTTAATGTGCTTCTTCTTGAGCCACTCCTTTAATGCCTTGGAGGTATGTTTTGGGTCATTGTCATCCTGGAGAACCCATCCACAACCCATCTTCAGTGTTCTGGCTGAAGGGAAGAAGGTTCTCATCCAAGATTTTACAATACATGGCCCCTCAATGCCAGAAAGTTGGCCTGTACCTTTAGCAGAGAAACAGCCCCAGAGCATAATGTTTCCACCTCCACCATTCAATGTGCTTGACTGTAGGGATGGTTTTCTTAGGGTCATAGTCAGCATTTTTCTTCCTCCAAACTCGGCGAGTCGAGTTAATGCCAAAGAGTTTAATTTTGGTCTCATCTGACCACAGCACTTTTTCTCAATCCTTCTCTGAATCATTTAGAGCACATCCTGTAGCCAGTCTGTGGGAGCCAGAACTATTGTTGGTTGGTAGGGGATCAAATACTTATTTTACTTAATGCATATGCTTATGTTCAACTTTTTGCTCAGTGCTGCTGATCTCCAGACTTTTTCCAGCCAATTCCTGCCTACTGGCATAAGCTCCACATCATTGGTCAGGGTGGGCTTCCTGACAATGGAAGGATATTTGTAGTCTTAACCAGGGGTGCATATAGCAGGATGACAACGCAGATCTCTGTGAATGAATGACACAGCTGTGCTGGTGCAGCCATGCACAGCCGCACCAATTTTGAATGTGACATCGGCTGCTGGGGAGAAAAACCTATGCTCACTTTTACAAGGGAAGAATCGGGGTTTAGGGAGTAACATGTAACCTCTAAGGTACATGTTACACCCTAAATACAGTAGTAACATGGGACAAGTTCCAAACTTGAACTTAGTCTTGAGGCTGGGTTCACATATATGCGGCTGCGGTATGCAGTCCGGAGTCCAGTGCGTTTCTGTTCACCGGTTCAGGTTCAATTTAGGCACACATTTTTCCCTGAATTTGCACCTGAACCAGACCCAAAAATGCACAGAACCCTTTTCAAAACTGCAGTGCAGCCGCCCCGCACATGTGTGAACCCGCTCCATTGAAAGCTGGTCACATTCACATGTTATGCAAATTGGATGTGGTTTAAAATTCATCAAATTTTCCAGCAAGGAAATAAGGTGATCTCTATCTGATTTGCTAGAGCTTCTAATGCACACTGCTCACAGTGTGCAGTAAAAGAGCATGGTAAGCAATTTCAGTATAGTAGAGGACACTGCACAAGGCTAAATGGAAGGTTGGATTTCAGCTATAGTTTAGCAATAATAATATACCGTGGTACAATACAAAAGAGAAAAAAAAGTTTAGGCTTTGAATCAACTTTTTTGGGCAATTACTAGATTGAATCCTGTAAAGCCAAATTCCAAAAATTCAGCCACTTTGTAAAAAGCGAGGGCACACTATGAGTTTAGTCCAAGTTGGTGCATGACATCTCCTGGACTTATCTATATTATTTATATCTGACAGATTTATGGCTCTGTCAGAGCATACGCTAACACTTGGGGCTGTGAGGAGAGAGAGAGACACAGAGCAGCCATGCCCTCCCTTCCCCTCTGCTGCCCATTCAGAGAAGCCTTTGTATTTTGTGAATAGGTTCACATAATACAAAGGCTTCTGTGATTGGGCAGGATGAGGGGAGGGGCAGGCATAGCTTCTAATGTTGAAGATGCTTAGACCTGAAGCATCAGCACCAGGCTTCTGAAAATACAGCGATAGCCATCTTCTGGGTGTGTAATAAAACGGTCAGATGTAAATAATAGAGATAAGCCCAGGAGATGTCATGCAGCTCTTTGGACTTAACTCCTAGTGTACAAAGGAGCTGATTTCCTGGAATTCAGCTTTCACAATTTTTAAACCTCTTCAATTTTTTTTCCTCCAGATGGACAATGTGGCACGCATAATCTAGGGAAGTGTTCCAATGTTTTTCCCAATAATGAAACTGAAGATGATGAGATCACGTCCAATTCTTCTGATGATAAACCCATTACCGCCAACCTTCATCCAGTAGTTCAGAGTTCATACTTACTGTCACATTTGGGGTCTCACTCCGATCACTTACCTGTCGCACCTCCTACAGAACATAGAGGAGGTGAGATGCTTCCATGTTCTGATTCTGGTGAACATTTGGCTGAGAAATCTGAACTCACCTCGTACCAGGAAGCTCTTTTGACCCAGAAGATGTATTCATGTTCTGAACAGGGGGAATGTCTTAACACAGAAAATCTTCTTGAGCATCCAAAGACTCAGTCAGCAGACAAACCACCGTACTTTTGTGCGGAATGTGAAAAGTGTTTCACTAGCAAAACCTGCCTTGCTTACCACGAGCGGACTCACAATGGAGAGAAGCCATTTTCCTGTTCCGAATGCGGCAGATGTTTTACTCAAAAAGGACATCTTATTTCTCACCAGCAAACCCACACGGGGGAAAAGCCGTATTCGTGTTCGGAATGTGGCAGATGTTTTACTCAAAGGTCAAATCTTTTAAAGCACCAAAGGACTCACACGGGAGTGAAGCCGTATTCATGTCCCAAATGCCTGAAATGTTTTAACAAGAGAGGAAATCTTACAGCGCACCAGAGAACTCACTTGGGGGACAAACCATATTCGTGTTCGGAATGTCGAAAATGTTTTACCAAAAAATCGTATCTAATATATCATCACTACAAAACTCACACAGGTGATACGCCGTTTTCATGTTATGAATGCGGCAAAGGGTTCACCCAAAAAGACGAACTGATTTCACACCAGGAAACTCATACAACAGAGAAGCTGTATTCCTGTATGGAATGCGGTAAAGGTTTTACCCGTAAATCGACTCTGGGTTTGCACAAGAGGGTCCACACAGGGGAGAAGCCCTATTCGTGTTCCGAATGTGGGAAAGCATTTGCAAAGAAAGCCTCCCTCATGTCCCATCTCAGTTCCCATCAGAAACAAGAAGTTCCTGTCTCTGTTAAGTAAAATTTTCTGCCTATGCAATGTCCCCTTAAAGTGGAACTACACTGTATCTAAACACCACAAACTAAAAATGCTAATTAGTTAATTTTATTATTCAGAGCAAACTCCCCCTTCCATCCATGGCTCTATGCTTTATTTTGCTGAGAAATCACATTAAACCCCCCCCAGCATTTCTGGCCATGGCCATCTTGAGTAAGGGCAGAAATGGGCCATAGGAGTCTATGGGTAATGTCTCTGCGCCAGGCTTTACCAGCTGTTGTCAAGCGCTCTATCTCCTCTTCCCTACAGCTGCCCCTGGCTGACACAGGGAAAAGCATGTGACTGGACTGAAGCAGGCTTTTAATACGTATGTTTATACATCTTTTTTACACAGGTTAGTCAGCAGAGATTCACACATCTTTCCAAAAAACGTAATTAAAGAAATTAAAAAAAAGCATTTTTACTTGCACATGATTGGATTGATGGAAATGAACAAAAGATCATCACATTCACTACGTTCTGGGGTAGATTTCCTTGTAAAGTTAAATTTCCTTTGCAAGGTGTATAACCTATTTTGCTTAGCAGCCAATGCTCTCTGACACACCCAGGATATAGGCCGTTCTACATTGTACGTGATAACGTCAGGATTCCTGCGGCCAACAAAGCAAAATGGCATCCGAGGATAAGTCGTGCAACTGGAAAGAAGCCTGCAGGGAGCAAGAAATTAGGTAAGTACATCTGCTCATTCCTTTCAAACTAAATTAACATTTAACCCTCTCAGTGCATGTAGCACTTGGTCCGATTGGAAGCTGTTCTGCCAGTGCCAAGCAATGTGGTTGGACAATTATAACACCCTCTACTTAGGTAGGTGCTAGAGGTAAGATTTTTGTAGTACAGGTAAATTTAGGCAGTCCTAGCTGGAAGCTAGGCCTGTTTGTTTTTATCTGTGTGGGCTGGGAGTGGCTCAGAGCTGTGACTCACAGACAGCATCACTCCACTGTCACCTCCCTTTTCCTTCTAGAGGATTCTAAAAGAGAGGCGGGGAAGAGAGGTGTGGAGCTGTCTGGGGTGTCTCAAGGAGCCCTGACCAATCCCCAACTAGGATTGGCAGGGGGCAGGCCTCCTTGAAATACCTGGAGTCAGCCCAGCTGGGGATGAGATGTCGGGTGGAAGAACTGAGGATGGAGTACTAGGCCTTTGAGGGAACTCCCCAGTCTGGGGGGGTGGCCTGGGATTCGGGTGCTGGACGGATCCCTTCAAGTACTCATGAGGGATCCGAACAGGAGGCACAGAGAGGACAGGGGGAGCTAGTACTGCTGGGCAAGTCTTCAGGAGGGAACCAGCGGTTTGCAGCCAGGAGGGCTAGTGAGTGACATGTGCTTACGAAAGAACTGGAGAGGCATGCCAGAGAGGACTGAGAGGAAACAGTCAGAACTGGGTGTGGAGCCAGTGAGGATTGCAATGTCACGGGCAGTAAAGTCGGGCAGCTGCAGTCAGGAGGGTTGGCAGGGCCTGAAGAACACTTACTGGGAGCAGTAGTCCACCTTAGGACAGCTGGCACTAAAGACTTCCCATTATTCTATTTTTGCTAAACTAAAAGGGACCCGCGGTGCCAGCCTACAAACGGCAATTGCTGAGCCCTGACTGAGTCAGAGTTGGGCCTAACCATGTGTTAGCTGTGCCTGGAGTTAAGCGGTGTGCAAGAGAGAGAGTGAGAGTAACAGTCTGCAAGCAAGAGATGTGCTGGAGGAGACTGGAGTAGCTAAGTGTGTATAGTTGTCCCAACTGACTGATATACAATCAACCAATTGCTGTTCTATTGGGCATCCCATATATTCCTATCCTTATCCAAGTTCAAATCCCTCAATATAAATACAAAACAATCACATGGACTGTTCATTGTCTCCAAAGGGAATGGGAAGTGAATGCCGGGCTGGGCAGAGTGACAGGTGGGCCAAAACGTTCAGCGGCCCCTACAGGGGTACCACTAAACAATGTTTTGCCCCCCTCATCCAAACACGCTACTAGAAAAGAGACAGATTTGTAAGTGACGGAGCTGGACTCTGGCAGAAGGGGTCGATCTGGAGAGCAGTGCTGCAACTCACAAATGATCACAAAGCGTGCGATGCTGTGTGCCGATCTGCATCTGCTTCTAAACATATACAGCCTAGACTTATATATCACACTCCTGTAGTTCTGAATGATCATTGGCTTTTATTAATGAACACTGAATGCTCTAGGTCTGTGTCATACACGGCACTGGTCCTGACAGCACCTCTTGTTTAGAAATGCTCAGAGCAGTGGGGCTGTGTGATCCATTGACCGAGGCTGTGTATATGTACAAGCAGTGGCAGATAGACACACAGAGTGATCTTCTACTATTGTGAATGAACAATCAGTCCTGCCAGGGCAGTGTGTACAGGACAGGAGGATTGCAGAGGGTATGACAATGGAAAGTAGGCACAGGAGGGGCATAGAGTATGACAGCAGGCAGCATGTGGAGAAAGAGAGTGTGGAGGGTATGTCAGTAGGCATTTTGTGCAGGAGAGGAGTGTGGAGGTTCTAACAATGGGCAGTATAGGAGTGCAGAGGGTATGAGAGTAGGCAGTAAGTGCTAGAGAAGAGCGTGGAGGGTATGACAGCAAACAGTAAGTACAGGGGAGATATGCAGAGGGCATAAGGGCTAGCATTATGTGCATGAAAGCAGTGAGGAGGGTATGGCAACCAGGGCTGCTGATAGGGCAGTACAACCGGCCCTGCTGTACCGGGCCCCATGAGCTCAACTAGGGGCCCGGGAAGCTTTAACCACTTCAGCCCCAGAAGATTTGGCTGCTTAATGACCAGGCCATTTTTTTGCAATGCGATTTTTGCACTGCGACGCTTTTAAGCGGAGTTCCACCCTAAAGTGGAACTTCCGCTCATCGGATCCCCCCCCCCCTCCGGTGCCTCAATTGGCACCTTTCAGGGGGGAGAGGGGTGCAGATACCTGTATTATCCGGGAATAGCTAGCCGCAGCTAGCTGCAAATGCCCGCCTCCCCCCCGTTGTGTTGTGGGAAACACACAGTTCTCACAACACAACGGGGACCAGTGTAGACGCGCAGCGCGACTCACGCATGCGCAGTAGGGAACCGGGCAGTGAAGCCACAGCGCTTCACTTCCTGATTCCCTGACCGAGGATGGCGGTGGGGGCAGCCGAGAGACGAGCAATCGATTGGCTTTGGCTGCCGACATCGCTGGACCCTGGGACAGGTAAGTGTCCATTTATAAAAAGTCAGCAGCTGCAGTATTTGATCACCTCTGCGGTTTTTATTTTTTGCGCTTTAAAAGAAGAGTGATAATTTTGAAAAAAAAAAAAAAACACAATATCTTTTACTTTTTGCTATAATAAATATCCCAAATGTTTTCCTCAGTTTAGACCGATATGTATTCTACATATTTTTGGTAAAAAAATTGCAATAAGCGTACATTTATTGGTTTGCACAAAAGTTATAGGGTCTACAAAATAGGGAATATACTTATGGCATTATTATTATTATTATTATTTTTTTTTACTAGTAATGACGGCGATCAGAGATTTTTATCAGGACTGCAATATTGCGGTGGACAAATCTAACACTTTTGACACATTTTTGGGACCAGTGACATTTATACAGCGATCAGTGCTAGAAAAATTCACTGATTACTGTAAAAATGACACTGGCAGGGAAGGGGTTAACACTAGGGGGTGATCAAGAGGTTAACTGTGTGTCCTACGTGTGTTCTAACTGTAGGGGGGGGGTGGGACTGACTAGGGGAAGAGAGAGATCGGTGTTCATACTTAGTATGAACACATGATCTGTCTCCTCTCCCCTGTTTAAACACACACATCCCCGTTCTGTCATGAGCCCGCCGGGCACTCGCATTGGCTCCGGCGACACGCTTCAGAGAGAGACGCCTTAAAGAGCCGGCGCACAGCTACGATGGCTCTCGCAGGGGAGCCAACCTGCCACAGTATAACTGCGGCGGCTGGTCCGGAAGCGTTAAAGTTAGTTACTGCCTAATTAGATAGAAGGACTTCAAATTCCACCCCACTCCAAGTTGCTTACCAGAGTGTATAAATGTCTGGGCCCCATCAGGTCACCCTCTGGTGACCTGATGGGGCCCAGGAGATGAAAGCAGAGGAGGAACTTTATTTCCATTGTCAGAGCGTAGGCACAATACCCATGCAGCGCGCTGTACAAGTTAAAAGAGAAGCATGTTTTTTTTTTGTTTTTTCTTTACAGAATCATAATTACCTAGTGTTGTAATATGTTGGTAGATTTATGTGGGATTTTATATTATTATCATATATATGTACACACACAGTACAAGATTGACCAGGCCAGATTTCAGTTGATGATGGTTGAGTTGTTCGAGCCAACTCAACATTGACAAGGGGACTTGTTGATCAAAGGGGAAGTGGCCAAACAAGATTTACTCCACATATCAAAGCGGACAGATAGTGACTCTGGGCTATGTTAATGTTAATATGCAAGAATGCAAATTAGGGCAGTTTGTCTGCAGCTGTTTACAGCTAGGGCTCATTGTCTGTCACTCTGAAAGACAGAAGCAGATCAAAGGCCTAATGGAAAAGGCCAATCAAATTGCTCAGCCATTCAGTGTGTAGAGAATATAACATGGCGTTCAGTCTATTCACTCTGTGTGATTATGAAGGCACAGGTCTAGGAAACATGGGACTCTGAAGGCTAGTATATATACTAGTGTTGTCATATTTACTCTGTTGGATTTTATCATCTGTTGCAAGACTTTGTTCTGTGTTGGAAGTCAATAAAGTGCATCTCTCTGGAAGACTTGGGTTGCTGCGGAAGATTGCTTAATTATTATCTACCCACTATAATATATCACTACACCTAGGTGGATGCAACATCGGTCCGATGCTGCATTTGTCAACCGGTGCCACTGCACTGAAAATCGAGCGATCGAACATCGCCGATGGCTCGGTTCTCACAGCTCCCAGAGCAGAGAGCTGCTGACTGTCAATCAGCTGTGGAGGGGCAGGGAAAGGCTTGCTGAGAAGCTGAGACGGGCATTAGTCCAAGCACCTGGCAGATCCAGACTTTATTGTCGGGGTGACGCGGTGCTTGGACTGATTCCTGTAACGTCAACAGAGAGTGGACTTCAGCTCGCTCGCTGCTGAAAACGGGTCACAGGAGTGCAAAATGGATTGCACTCCTGTGACCCATAGGAGAAGCCCAGCCAAACAAGTTCAGGCTGGACTTCTCCTTTAACCACTTCCCTACCCGCCTATAGTCAAATGACGTCCACAGATGGGATCTCCTATCCTGGGTGGACGTCATATGACAGCCTCGGGGTTCCCAGCGTCTAGGGGGCGCGCGCGCGCCCGCCGCGTTGCTCGGGACCCAGTGTGCGATGTCCACACACAGATCCACGTCCTGTCAGCTCAGAGGAGAGCGATCTGTGTTCCCAGAACAGCGGAACACTGATCAGTCTCCTCCCCTTGTACGTCCCCGCCCCCTACAGTTAGAAGCATTCCCTAGGAAACACATTTAACCCCTCCCCGCCCCCTACTGGTTAACCCCTTCACTGCCTGTCACATTTAACACATCGGCTCAAGCCACCTTCTCCACCGCTCCTTCTGTGACTGACCGAAGCCTCAGCAACGCATTGTCCAGGAGGACCAGGAAAATTGTAACCTCCCAGGCTCTGGAAACGCGTTGCACAAATCTTTCTGCAAGGCCTCCCGAAGATGTTTCATCCTCTGCTCCCTCTGCGACGGCAAAATAAGGTCCGCAACCTTAGGCTTGTAACGTGGATCAAGGAGGGTTGCCAGCCAGTAATCATCCCTCCCCTTGATACCGCGAATACGAGAATCCTTCCGCAGGCTTTGCAGGATCAGGGAGGCCATGCAGCGTAGGTTTGCTGAGGCATTCGTTCCGGAGTCCTCTGGGTCACTAAGGACGACATGATCAGCAGCCATCTCCTCCCAGCCATGTACAAGTCCATGGGTTTCTTCGGACTCTAAATGATCCCTTGAAGAATGCTGCTGATGCTGAGTGCCAGGCTCCACCTCCATGCTGACACAATTTTCCTCCTCGTCCTCTTCCTGTGTGATCGGCGGGCACACAGGAACACTGTCTGGATAAAAGGGGCCTTGAGAGTTAAGAAAGTCCTCCTCTTCCTCCCTCTGTTCTGCCTCAAGTGCCCTGTCCATTATTTCACGCAGCGTGTGCTCCAACAGGTGGACAAGAGGGACAGTGTCACTGATGCATGCACTGTCACTGCTCACCATCCTCGTGGCCTCCTCAAATGGTAACAGGACAGTACATGCATCCCTGATCATAGCCCACTAGCGTGGGGGAAAAAAAACAAGCTCCCCTGACCCTGTACTGCTGCCATAGTCGCATAGGTACTCATTGATGGCCCTCTGCTGCGTGTGCAGCCACTGCAGCATGGCCAACATTGAGTTCCACCTGGTGGGCATTTCACAGATTAGGCGGTTCTTGGGCAGGTTAAATTCCTCTTGGGGGTCAGCCAGCCGAGCACTGGCATTATATGACCTGCGGAAATGCACACAGAATTTCCTGGCCTGCTTCAGGACATCCTGTAAGCCCGGGTACCTGCCCAAGAACCGCTGCACCACCAAGTTAAGGACGTGAGCCAAACAGGGCACATGGGTCAGTTGTTCCTGTCGGAGGGCGGAGAGGAGGTTGGTGCCATTGTCGCAAACCACCCTACCTGGCTTAAGCTGGCGTGGCATCAACTACCTCTGAACCTGACCCTGCAGAGCTGACAGAATCTCTGCCCCAGTGTGGCTCCTGTCCCTCAAACACACCAGCTCAAGCACCGCATGGCATCTTTTTGCCTGCCTGCTTGCGTAGCCCCTTGAACGCCTACGGAGCACCGCTGGTTCCGAGGACAAATCAGCACAGGAAGAGGCTATGGAGGAAGAAGAAGAGGAGGGGGTGGAGGAGAGAGGTGTGGCAGAATCACCACTAGTAGAATTTTGGAGGCGTGGTGGCGGAACAACCTCCAACACTACTGCACCTTGTCCTGCATCCTTCCCAGCTGCCAGAAGAGTCACCCAGTGCGCGGTGAAAGATAGGTAACGTCCCTGTCCATGCCTGCTGGACCATAAGTCAGCGGTAATATCCACCTTACCGCTGACCGCCCTGTCCAGCGAGGCCAAGACATTGCCTTCCACATGCCGGTAGAGAGCCGGAATCGCCTTCCGTGAGAAAAAGTAGCGGGAACCTGCCACCGAGGAACCGCACATTCCACAAACTCACGGAAGGGGGCAGAGTCTACCAACTGAAAAGGCAGCAGTTGAAGCGCTAGCAATTTAGCCAAGCTAGCATTTAACCGCTGGGCATGTGGTTGGCTGGGAGCGAACTTCTTTCGGCGGTGCAGCAGCTGGGGCAGGGAAATTTGCCTGGTACAATCTGACGTTGGTGTAACGATAGCAGATTGCCCGCAAGTTATTGGCTGTGACACACCTAATTCTACACCTTCATTCCTCTCAGTGCAGGTTTCAGAGAGGACTGAAGCTATAGCGGGGTTGGAGATCCTAGCTGATGAGGAGCAAGGAGAGGTCCGCTTTGTTCTTTGGTGTGGGTCTTTTAGGTACACTTGCCAACGAACTACATGGCAGGTCGACATATGTCTGGTCAAGCATGTGGTGCCCAAGCAGGTGATGTTTTGGCCACGCGAGATACGCTTGAGACGTAAGTTGCAAATAGCAGCGGTGGGATCTGATGCACTTGTCTCAAAAAAGGCCCACACGAAGGAACTTTTGGAATAACGCGCACTGACAGCAGCGCCCTGCACATGCGGAGCTCTGCGGTGTGATGCAGTCGGTGTGCTGCCCTTAAGCTGACCCCTGGAGGGCATCCTGCCTCGTTGGAGATGTGCCTCCTCCTCCTCTCTCCTATCAGGCACCCACATGGAGTCAGTGACCTCATCAACCTCTCCCTCCTCATCACTGGAGCAAAGCTGGCAGTATGCTGCAGCTGGGGGAACATGACTGCCAGATTGCTGTCCTTCTTGGGCACCCCCTCTGTCCGTGCTTACGTTACTGCCTTCATCTAGCTTAGTATCATCATCAGAGCCTTCTAAACGCTGGGCATCCTCCTGGAGCATGTACCCAACACTGTGGTCAAACAGTTCGAGGGACTCCTCAGGAGGACATGGTGGGGCTAGGGAAGGAGTCACTGATGCCATTGAGCCGAGGGAAGAGGCCGCGTTGGCAGCTGCTTTGCCAGACAAAGTACCCTGAGCCTGGGTGAGAGAAGATGAGGAGGATGAGGACGGCTTGGTCATCCACTCTACCAAGTCTTCCGAATGTTGTGGCTCAACATGGCCAGCTGCCGAAAAAAAGGCCAAGCGTGTCCCACGGCCACGTGCTGATGAGGATGCACCGTCTCCACGACCAGCACTGTTGCCTCTAGACACAGAGCCTGCTTGCCCTCTTTTATTGGCTTGTGACTGTCTGCCTCTCCTTGTTGGCCTTCCAGACATACTAATGGCCTGCAGTGAGCTGTAGCTGCACAAAGCTGGGATGTATATATATACTGATACTGCAGCTTGCAGAATCAACTGCCTGCCTGTAGTATTATTAGTATGAGAACACCAGCAATTGTCTTCAAGTAACTTTAGGTGCACACTGTGCAGAGGACACAGTACACTAACTGTAAATACTGCAGCTGCCTGCCTGTGGTATTAATAGGATCAGAACAACAGAAATTGTCTTCAGGTAGCTTTAGGTGCACACTGTGCAGAGGACAGAATACACAAACTGTAAATACTGTAGCTGCCTGCCTGTGGTACTTATAGGATCAGAAGAACACCACCAATTTTCTTCAGGTAGCTTTAGGTGCACACTGTGCAGAGGACACAGTACACTAACTGTAAATACACACAGTACACTAACTGTAAATACTGTAGCTTCCTGCCTGTGGTACTAATAGGATCAGAAGAACACCAGCAATTTTCTTCAGGTAGCTGTAAATACTGTAAAAACACCTGCCTGCCTGTCAGTAGGAAGAGAATAATAGGAACGGATCTAGCTATATATATATATATATATATATATATATATATATATATATATATATATATATATATATATATATATATATATATATATATATATATATATACATACACACAACACCTAGGATGTATATATATATATATATATATATATATATATATATATATATATATATATATATATACATACACACACACAATACACTGTAAGTGCAGCTATCTGACTCGCCTGCCTACTCTAACTTGAATCAAATGACACTGTCTCTCTGTCTATCTCTCTCCACCGCCGCAACACACTACACAAGGCCGCCAGGGAGGCGGCCTTATAAAGTGTGGGGCATGTACTAAACCCCCTGAGCCATAATTGGCCAAAGCCACCCTGGCTTTGGCCAATTACGGCTCTGTGCAGACGGCGCTGTGATTGGCCAAGCATGTGGGTCATAGTGCATGCTTGGCCAATCATCAGCCAGCAATGCACTGCGATGCCGCACTGAATTATGGGCCATGACGCGCCACCCGAATTTGGCACGAACGGCCCGTAAAGTTCGCAATTCGATAAACGGTCAAACATGGGTTCGACTCGAACTCAAAGCTCATCCCTACTATAGAGATCAATGAAAAGTATTTTCTGGGCTGAAAACGGAGAAAGATCTCAGAACACATTTCTTTGAAATCCTCTTAAGAAAAACATTACTGGCTGATGAAGGAAACGCCCACAGCTCTGATTGGCTCAAATTCCAAAAGACTACTTTCAAATTTGCCCGGCTGAATTGTGAAGAATGTTACAGACAAATAATCAGCCCTATTATACCGCAGAATCCGACACTGAGATCATCAGATGAGACATTCATCCGAGAAATATCATCAATGGTTTATTTTCATTGATTGGTCCGGAATTAATAGAAATGAAATCTGAAGATTATTGAATAATGTAAAACATTTCCATATATTCTCTTTTATTCCAAGTCCTCACAATGCAGAATCCCCCCCCCCCACTGCTACATACAGAGCATGATAGTGTGGAACTGATCGATAATCAGATATGTACCAGTTATGGATTTCCCCCATATTATAACTAGGATAACAATAAAAAGTGAAAGGACTGGTAGAAATCATGACACTGCCAGATACATTCACTAGTATATATTTCATTATCAGAACTGCATAGGATTATGTAACTAACTGGAAACATTATATATATATATATATATATATATATATATATATATATATATATATATATATATTATCATGACAGAAAAATACCGGTATGTACTATGAATCAATAAAGAAAATATTGCGCTTCAGTTGAATCACATCCACATTTCCATTCATCAAAATCTTTAAAAGCTTCTAAATAAATTAAATTCTCTGCAGTGTAATACAGGAATAGACCCCGCCCCTTCTCATGTCTCCCATCAGGTCCGCTCAGCCAGAATGATGTAGCGATATTTGGAGATGGATGATGAGTACATAATCTTTAGTCTGTTGAAGTCAATAAATCACGATGAAAAGAACGGAGCTCAGTAATAACTGGGATCGATTTTAAACATATGATGGAGACGATGAATTTTCCGATCACCAATCCTGGGACATGCACTTTGTTTGGCGCACAATGTGTGTGGGGGGGGAATAAACTACAATATAAGAACTTTACTTCTTCCACCAGTAAGAAATCCGATAATTGTACAGAAATCCTCCATCCATTTCCTGCTGAGATTTGGCGTTAGAATAGATCTGGTTCTCTGGATGGAACGTTCTTAAGGGCCGTACACACGATCGGACTTTTTGACAACAAACATGCAAATGAGCTGTTTTGGAGCAACATCCGACCGTGTGTACGCTCCATCGGACAAACTTTTTCAGTTTCCATCGGACTTTTGTTGGCTGTGCGAACGGACAAACTTTCCGGCAACAAAAGTCCGATGGAGCAAAGTCCGATCGTGTGTACACAAAGCCATCGGACTTTTGTACAAACTACAGTACGCAGCCGCGAGAATGTTTCCAGCGCAATCGGATCGCTCTGGTTCTTGGCGGCAGGGTACTGTACATCTCGTGCTGGCTGCAATAGGAAAAACACATTTTCCTACTGCGGCTAGCGCGAGAGGGAATTCCCCTCTGGGGAATACCAAGCCCTTCGGTCTGGTATGGATTTTAGGGGAATCCCTACGCCGAAAAAACGGTGTGGGGGTCCCCCCCAAATCCATACCAGACCCTTATCCGAGCACGCAGCCTGGCCGGTCAGGAAAGGGAGTGGGGACGAGCGAGCACCCCCCCTCCTGAGCCGTACCAGGCCGCATGCCCTCAACATGGGGGGTGGGTGCTTTGGGGAAGGGGGTGCCCTGCGGGCCCCCCACCCCAAAGCACCTTGTCCCCATGTTGATGAGGACAAGGGCCTCTTCCCGAAAACCCTGGCCGTTGGTTGTCGGGGTCTGCGGGCGGGGGGCTTATCGGAATCCTTTAATAAGAGGGCCCCCAGATCCCGGCCCCCCACCCTATGTGAATGAGTATGGGGTACAAGTCTGTTGCGGAGCGCACAGAGAGCATTCTGGCTGGAGAGAGCGTCGTGTCAACATCTCTGGAAGAGAAGAGGGAAGAAGACGATCCAGAGGTCCGGACCACCGCTGGCAAAAGAGCGCCAGAAGATAGCGGTGGAGCCGGCAGAAGATGCGGACACCAGGAGAAGACGCCGGAGAGACCCCTGAAGTCGGAAGAGGACCCCCGAAGTCGGAAGAAGACCCCGGAGCTGCCTAATAAATTACTTTAAAAACCTGTGTACTGTGTTTTATTGACACTTTTTTCCCTAGGTGAATGGGTAGGGGTACGATGTACCCCATACTCATTCACATAGGGTGGGGAGCCGGGATCTGGGGGCCCTCTTATTAAAGGTAGCTCCCGGATTCTGATAAGCCCCACGCCCGCAGGCCCCGACAACCAACGGCCAGGGTTGTCGGGAAGAGGCCCTTGTCCTCATCAACATGGGAACAAGGTGCTTTGGGGTGGGGGGAGCCGCAGGGCGCCCCCTTCCCCCAAAGCACCCACCCCCCATGTTGAGGGCATGCGGCCTGGTACGGCTCAGGAGGGGGCAGTGCTTGTTAGTCCCCACCCCCTTTCCTGACCGGCCGGGCTGCATGCTCAGATAAGGGTTTGGTATGGATTTTGGGGGGTCCCACGCGTTTTTTTCAGCATAGGGGGTTCCTCTTAATATCCATACCAGACCTAAGGGCCTGGTATGCCCCTGGAGGGAAACCCATGCCGGTTTTTTATTTAAAATTTGGCGCAGAGTTCCCCCTCAAGATTCATACCAAACAAAGTGCCTGGCATTGGCGGGGATCCAAGTCGGATCCCCGCACCAGTGTCAACCCGGCTCACAAGGTGTCAATCTCGCCAAAAAAAAAGTGGCGAGATTGACACAATATCAGACAACAATACACAAGTTGACCAAAGGGTGGTGGTAAAGAGCTGAAAAACTATGTGATATGGTGAAAGTTGGCTGGAAAAGTCCTGTCGTCTGTATGCAAGACAAACTTTTGGGCAACGCCCTTTGTACAAAAATCCAAGGGAAAGTTTGCACAAAGTCCTATCGTGTGTATGGGGCTTAAGACATTGGGGTAGGAGGGAAGATAACGGGTAAAGAGGACTTTGTATGTCTATAGTGATTTTTCAATAAAGGGGTTGTATGGTCATGTGAATGCGCTCATATCTCTGGTATTCTTTCATTTTCTGGTTGGGGTCATTTATCTATTTATTGGGGCGCACTCTACTAATCATTGGGGTGTAATATATGTCCAGTTTTGGGAGGGGTGGGGAGTGACAAATGCTGCATTTTAAGGTGTTTTTGACGATTTGCTTTTAAACATAATATATTGATTTATATATTATGATAATATTATATTTTTATATTTTCTTCCTCATATGTGAATGTTCAGAAGACATTTCTTCAGATGATACTGGATGACGTCAGAGACATGACCTCACCACCGATCTCCCCAGTAATGATTATCAGGTGACATCCAATGGTCATCATAGGGAGTAGAAAAGTCTCCTCTAATACGTTCCATCTGCTCAGCTTTCTATAGCCGGCAGTGATCAGTAATGATGTCTCTCTGTATAAGAGATGATCAGATGGAAGTCACTATCACTGCACATCTCTCTTCTCTTCTATCATTGTTTAGTGAATACGATCTGTCTCCTCCGCCAACAAATACAGAGGAGAAATTAGAAATCAGAACTTCTATTCCTAAGTGATCGGGTTCTAGAATGTTCCCTACACACAGGGACTTTGTTCAATCAGTTGGCCTTTCCCTAATTAGAGAACAAAGAACATCATAGAGCGGGAAATTCAAACCGAGAAACGGCTGAGGATTGGATCATTTAGAACCTGGAGAGGCGGACTTATCGTGATGTCAGGACACGCCCTCCTCTAACCCCGCCCACCTATCCCCTATCTGTATATAAGGAGGCGGCTGTGTGCGGTTTCTTTACTGTTCGTTCTGAATATTGAAGATGTCTGGTCGCAGTAAAGGAGGGAAGGGTCTGGGGAAAGGAGGCGCCAAGCGGCACAGGAAGGTGCTCCGGGACAACATCCAGGGCATCACCAAACCCGCCATCCGATGTTTGGCCCGTAGAGGGGGTGTCAAGCGCATCTCCGGACTCATCTATGAGGAGACCCGTGGAGTGCTGAAGGTTTTCCTGGAGAATGTCATCCGTGATGCCGTCACCTACACCGAGCACGCCAAGAGGAAGACCGTCACCGCCATGGATGTCGTCTATGCTCTCAAACGCCAGGGGCGCACTCTCTACGGATTCGGAGGATAAACCCTCATAGACACCTACCCACTTCATCTACACAAAGGTCCTTCTCAGGGCCACCTACCTTCTCATACAAAGATCTATATACCGTTATTTGCTTTATTAGTAAATGTAATATACATGACGTTTCCTACACATTTATGTAGAGGGAGGGTTTGGACATGTGACATTCGTCCTATGTAGGAGATCAAAGTGTGATCAGACTGCATGAGAGGTGATTGATTTTATTCGTCCAATTAAATGTTATAATCAATCAGTCGTTTGGATTCATCAGGAAACGTCCAGAACTGGGATCGGCTCAGCTTCAGTTGGAAATTTCTACCCGAAGTCTAAGAACGTTCCATCCAGAGAACCAGATCTATTCTAGCACCAAATCTCAGCAGGAAATGGATGGAGGATTTCTGTACAATTATCGGATTTCTTACTGGTGGAAGAAGTAAAGTTCTTATCTTGTAGTTTATTTCCCCTCCCCCATTGTGTGCCAAATAAAGGGCATGTCCCAGGATTGGCGATCGGAAAATTCATCATCTCCATCGTACGTTTAAAATCGATCCCAGTTATTACTGAGCTCCGTTCTTTTCATCATGAAATATTGACTTCAACAGACTAAAGATTATGTACTCATCATCCATCTCCAAAAATCGTTACATCATCCTAGCAGAGCGGACCTGATGGGAGACATGAGAAGAGGCGGGGTCTATTCATGTATTACACTGCAGAGAATTTCATTTATTTAGAAGCTTTTAAAGATTTTGATGAATGGAAACGGATGTGTTTCATCAGAAGTGCAATATTTTCTTTATTGATTCATAGTACATACCGGTATTTTTCTGCTATGTCATGATAATATATATATATAATGTTTCCAGTTAGTTACATAATCTTATGCAGTTCTGATAATGAAATATATACTAGCGTATGTATCTGGCAGTATCATGATTTCTACCAGTCCTTTCACTTTTTATTGTTATTCTAGTTGTAATATGGGGGAAATCCATAACGGGTACATATCTGATTATCGATCAGTTCCACAATCCTATACAGATCTGATGATGAAATGTGTAATATTTTATTTCTCATCTTATAGAAAGGTAGAGATCTATGAGAGAAGTCATCTCACTATCATGTTCTGTATGTAGCAGTGGGGGGGATTCTGCATTCTGAGGACTTGGAATAAAAGAGAATATATGGAAATGTTTTACATTATTCAATAATCTTCAGATTTCATTTCTATTCATTCCGGACCAATAAATGAAAATAAACCATTGATGATATTTCTCGGATAAATGTCTCATCTGATGATCTCAGTGTCGGATTTGGCGGTATAATAGGGCTGATTATTTCTCTGTAACATTCTTCACAATTCAGGTGGGCAAATTTGAAAGTAGTCTCTTGGAATTTGAGCCAATCAGAGCTGTGGGCGTTTCCTTCATCAGCCAGTAATGTTTTTCTTATGAGGATTTCAAAGAAATGTGTTCTGAGATCTTTCTCCGTTTTCAGCCCAGAAAATACTTTTCATTGATCTCTATAGTAGGGATGAGCTTTGAGTTCGAGTTGAACCCATGTTCGATCGTTCATCGAATTGCGAACGTTACGGGGCGCTCGCGCCAAATTTGAGTGGCGCGTCACGGCCCATAATTCACTGCGGCATCGCATTGTGTGTGTGTATATATATATATATATATATATATATATATATATACATCCTAGGTGTTGTGTGTGTATATATATATATATGTTCTTCTGATCATTTTAGTACCACAGGCAGGCAGCTGCAGTATTTACAGTTAGTGTATTGTGTCCTCTGCACAGTGTGCACCTAAAGCTACCTGAAGACAATTGCTGGTGTTCTCATACTAATAATACTACAGGCAGGCAGTTGATTCTGCTAGCTGCAGTATCAGTACATGTATATATATATATGTATATATATATATATATATATATATATATATATATATATATATATATACACATCCCAGCTTTGTGCAGCTACAGCTCACCGAAGGCCAACAACGAGAGGCAGACAGTCACAAACCAATAAAAGGGGGCAAGCAGGCTCTGTGTCTAGAGGCAACAGTGCTGGTCGTGGAAACGGTGCATCCTCATCAGCACGTGGCCGTGGGACACGCTTGTCCTTTTTTTGGCAGCTCTCCGTGTTGAGCCGCAACATGCGGAAGACTTGGTCGAGTGGATGACCAAGCCGTCCTCATCCTCCTCATCTTCTCTCACCCAGGCTCAGGGTCCTTTGTCTGGCAAAGCAGCTGTCAACGGGGCCTCTTCCCTCAGCTCAATGGCATCAGTCACTCCTTCCCTAGCCCCACCATGTCCTCCTGAGGAGTCCCCCGAACTGTTTGACCACAGTGTTGGGTACATGCTCCAGGAGGATGCCTAGCATTTTGAAGGCTCCGATGATGGTACCCAGCTAGAGGAAGGCAGAAACGTGAGCCCAGAGAGAGGGGGTGCCCAAGAAGGACAGCAATCTGGCAGTCATGTTCCCCCTGCTGCAGCATACTGCCAGCCTTGCTCCAGTGATGAGGAGGGAGGGGATGATGAGGTCAATGACTCCACGTGGGTGCCTGATAGGAGGGAGGAGGAGGAGGAGGAGGAACATCTCCAATGAGGCAGGATGCCCTCCAGGGGCCAGCTTAAGGGCAGCACACCGACTGCATCACACTGCAGAGCTCCGCATGTGCAGGGCTCTTCTGTCTCTGTGCGTTATTCCAAAAGTTCTTTGGTGTGGGCCTTTTTTGAGACAAGTGCATCAGATCCCACCGCATCCAGTGCGCAGGCGCACGGGCCGTTTTCTGTCCGCTCCTGATTGGCTGATTCATTCTGCCAATCAGGTGGGGGGGCTTTAAATAGGTGTATCAACTGTCCATGATTGCGCACACACCGGGACGCTACACTGGTCGTTTTGAAAGAGAAGGTAACTTTCGTTCCATGATTAATTCTAACAATTTGCAGTGATAATATATCATAAGATTTACTTTATCATTCCGTTTTAACTTAGGAACCTTGGCTGTACTCTCCAGGCTTGTTTACTACACCTGGTGTGATAAAGTACAAACATCCACTGAAGCATACGTTCTATTTGAAAGCATTAGACTGCTTCTTATCTGCAGCCCAACCTGTTCAGTTTGTTTAACAGGTATGTATGGTTAGTAAATTCTAGCATCCATGACATAGTTTTTGCCTTTTTTTAATTTCTTCATACATATACCTTCCTTTTCTATTTTATTTAGTTTGGTCAATCTATATGGTCCACCATCAGAGCCGATCGATTAACTACTATCGATCTTGTCAGCGTCCCGGTTCCCTATTTTTCTATGGTATTTTAACTTTTGGTAAGTATTAAGGACGTTTCTGTCCTTCCTCTCCCTTTTTGATGTAACTGAGCTAGTTAGCCTCACACACATATTTTTATATTTAATTCCAAAGATTTCTCATCAAGCCCCCTACAGTCACACTAAGGCAGTGAGAAGTTGGCCCTCACTTTGGAGGCTTCCTGTGTGGCCCTCCGGGTCGCCTTGGGTATGTATGTGCGATCTTAAATTGATGATACTTCAATCTATCTTGGGACCCACTGATTGGATGCTATTGTTTAGTTTCCATGCACTTTTGTTAGGGATTAGCACTGCGCTGCTTTTTTGTGTGTCTAGTTTATTTTATTGTATTATTGCAACCTAATACGTCCCCTGAAGAAGCCAATGTATTGGCGAAACTAGAAGGGATTTGTATGATTTTCATCTACTGGTTGTAAAACAATTGTATATGCTCCTGTATATATTTGTACTGTGAATGAAATGCATTTATTTTTAAACAAATTTTTCTAAAAAAAAATTAATTCATTTTAATACTTTCCTTTGTCATACTTTTGGCACCGCAATAATTCCCATTAAACCATCCATTATTTGTGTAGAATTAGGTGTGTCACAGCCAAGTACTTGCGGGCAATCTGCTATCATTACACCGACGTCAGATTGTACCAGGCAAATTTCTCTGCCCCAGATGCTGCACCGCCGAAAGAAGTTCGCTCCCAGCCATCCACATGCCCAGCGGTTGAATGCTAGCTTGGCTAAATTGCTAGCACTTCAACTGCTGCCTTTTCAGTTGGTGGACTCTGCCCCCTTCTGTGAGTTTGTGGAATGTTCAGTTCCTTAGTGGCAGGTTCCCAAACGCCACTTTTTCCCACAGAAGGCGATTCCGGCTCTCTACCGGCATGTGGAAGGCAATGTCTTGGCCTTGCTGGACAGGGCGGTCAGCGGTAAGGTGCATATTACCGCTGACTCATGGTCCAGCAGGCATGGGCAGGGACGTTACCTATCTTTCACCGCGCACTGGGTGACTCTTCTGGCAGCTGGGAAGGATGCAGGACAAGGTGCAGTAGTGTTGGAGGTTTTTCTGCCACCATGCCTCCAAAATTCTACTAGTGGTGATTCTGCCACACTTCTCTCCTCCACCCCCTCCTCTTCTTCTTCCTCCATGGCCTCTTCCTGTGCTGAATTGTCCTCGGAACCAGCGGTGCTCCGTAGGCGTTCAAGGGGCTACGCAAGTACGCAGGCCAAAAGATGCCATGCGGTGCTTGAGCTGGTGTGCTGGAGGGACAGCAGCCACACTGGGGCAGAGAGTCTGTCAGCTCTGCAGGGTCAGGTTCAGAGGTGGTTGATGCCACGCCAGCTTAAGCCAGGTATGGTGGTTTGTGACAATGGCACCAACCTCCTCTTCGCCCTCTGACAGGGACAACTGACCCATGTGCCCTGTTTGGCTCACGTCCTTAACTTGGTGGTGCAGCAGTTTTGGGCAGGTACCCGGGCTTATAGGATGTCCTGAAGCAGGCCAGGAAATTCTGTGTGCATTTCCGTAGGTCATATAATGCCAGTGCTCGGCTGGCTGACCCCCAAAAGGAATTTAACCTGCCCAAGAACCGCCCAATCTGTGTAATGCCCACCAGGTGGAACTCAACGTTGGCCATGCTGCAGCGGCTGCACACGCAGCAGAGGGCCATCAATGAGTACTTATGCGACTATGGCAGCAGTACAGGGTCAGGGGAGCTTGTTTTTTTTGTCCCATGCCAGTGGGCTATGATCAGGGATGCATGCACTGTCCTGTCACAATTTGAGGAGGCCACGAAGATGGTGAGCAGTGACAGTGCATGCATCAGTGACACTGTCCCTCTTGTCCACATGTTGGAGCACACGCTGCGTGGAATAATGGACAGGGCACTTGAGGCAGAAAGGAGGACTTCCTTAGCTCTCAAGGCCCCCTTTATCCAGACAGTGTTCCTGCGTGCCCGATGATCACACAGGAAGAGGAGGAGGAGGAGGAGGAGGATTGTGTCAGTATGGAGGTGGAGCCTGGCACTCAGCATCAGCAGCATTCTTCAAGGGATCATTTACAGTCTGAAGAAACGCATGGACTAGTATGTGGCTGGGAGGAGGTGGCTGCGGATCATGTCGTCCTTAGTTTCAATACAGAGCAGTGCTACCCCCCAAAACTTTACGAAATTAATACAGTGAAGATCAAATAAATAACAAATTAGATTAAGCGTTAATTAAATCAATTGTGATCAAGAACAAAACTAAAGTCCGTCTTCTCAATTCCACAGTGAAAAAGAGAGTGCCAAGCATCAACTGATGCTAAAAGAGCAATATAACTGTGCATGCAGAATTGACAAAAAAGTAGTAGTATTAGTCCATGGTAAGTGAATCCAACCTCCACCACACCTTCAGTGATAAGAAGAATGCTCGCTTACCAGATGGCAAGCAATATGAGCTTGCGGTCTAAACCCGACCAGGGCCTTTCTCCAGGATCAGGATACAAAAATCTGGGGGAGAACCCGTCTAGGAGGTCAGTAGGAGATCGCCAAACTCGTCACCCAGGATCGTTCCCAGACCAATTATGGTGATGATCAGACGTACCAAGAATATATAAAGGTATCACCATAGCGTAACACGTTTAAAACTTGGTTTATTATAGAAGAAAAAAGCCACTTACAGTGTATCGTAGCAATTAAAAGCGGTTCAGCCGGCCGGCTTGTGCAAACACCCGTCCCTTTGGACACAAACGCGAGACGTCAGCACGTCAGCTCCTTCCGACGCGCGTTTTGTCATATAATGACGTCGTCTGATATATATATGACGAAACGCGCGTCATATATGACGAAAAGAGCAATATAACTGTGCGCATGCACAGTTATATTGCTCTTTTAGCATCAGTTGATGCTTGGCACTCTCTTTTTCACTGTGGAATTGAGAAGATGGACTTTAGTTTTGTTCTTGATCACAATTGATTTAATTAACGCTTAATCTAATTTGTTATTTATTTGATCTTCACTGTATTAGGGCGTACACACGGTCGGACTTTGTTCGGACATTCCGACAACAAAATCCATGGATTTTTTCCGACGGATGTTGGCTCAAACTTGTCTTGCATACACACGGTCACACAAAGTTGTCGGAAAATCCGATCGTTCTGAACGCGGTGACGTAAAACACGTACGTCGGGACTATAAACGGGGCAGTGGCCAATAGCTTTCATCTCTTTATTTATTCTGAGCATGCGTGGCACTTTGTCCGTCGGATTTGTGTACACACGATCGGAATTTCCGACAACGGATTTTATTGTCGGAAAATTTTATCTCCTGCTCTCCAACTTTGTGTGTCGGAAAATCCGATGGAAAATGTCCGATGGAGCCCATACACGGTCGGAATTTCCGACAACACGCTCCGATCGGACATTTTCCATCGGAAAATCCGACCGTGTGTACGGGGCATATTAATTTCGTAAAGTTTTGGGGGGTAGCGCTGCTCTGTATTGAAATTTAGTATTGGTGTGTGTATCTCACTTTAGCAGCTGCTTTTTGTTTTAGGTTTTATTCTTCTTGATCGGTTTAGTTACATTATTATAGCGCAGTATTTTTCTTTTTATTTATTGGCTATGTTGTCCTTAGTGACCCAGAGGACTCTGGACCGAATGTCTTAGAAAACTTACGCTGCATGGCCTCCCTGATCCTGCAAAGCCTGCGGAAGGATCCTCGTATTTGCGGTATCAAGGGGAGGGATGATTACTGGCTGGCAACCCTCCTTGATCCACATTATAAGGGTAAGGTTGCGGACCTTATCTTGCCGTTGCAGAGGGAGCAGAGGATGAAACATCTTCAGGAGGCCTTGCAGAAAGGTCTGTGCAAAGCGTTCCCAGAGACTGGGAGGTTACAATTTCCTGGTCCTCCTGGACAACGTGTTGCTGAGGCTTCGGTCAGTCACAGAAGGAGTGGTGGAGAAGGTGGCCCTCTGACCGATGCATTCAGACAATTTTTTAGTCCGCAGCCCCAAGGTCTGATTGGTTCCAGCAACCATCGCCAGCGTCTGTTTTACATGGTGCAGGATTACCTAGGGGCAAGATCAGACTTGGACACCTTTCCCAATGAAAATCCTCTGGGTTACTGGGTCTTGAGGATGGATCACTGGCCAGAGCTTGCACAGTATGCAATTGAGCTACTGGCCTGTCCTGCATCCAGTGTTCTTTCAGAACGCACATTCAGTGCTGCTGGAGGCTTTGTAACCGATCACAGGGTGCGCCCGTCCACCGAATTGGTCGATCGGCTGACCTTCATAAAAATGAATCAATCTTGGATCACCAGCTACCAAGCACCTGATGCTGATGTAACTGATTGATTTTTTTTTAATGTGTGTTCCCTTCAAGACTGCCTATGCTGATGCTGAGTGACTATCCTGTTATGCTGAGTGACAATCCTCTTCCTCCTCAATTTTCATGCTGATAGCTTGTAAGAACATTTTTGGTTCTGGGCACCGCCACAAGTGGCCAAGGCCCAATTTTTAAGCTGTGTTTATCTGCTCTGTTTAACAGGGGCGTATAATTACAATTTTTGATGCAATACTTTGCAGCAGGGCTCATTCCTGAGTTCCAACTATAGCATCTGTGAGGGGTTGCAGTGTTGTGGCACCAGTGCCTAAGGCCCAATTTTTCTGCCCCTGTTCAACAGGGACATGTAATTGCAATTCTTGATCTAATATTTCACAGCAGGACCCGTTCCTGCGCCCACCAAGAGTAACTGTGTGGATTTACAGTGTTGTGGCAACACCAACATCTAAGGCCCCAATTTCTGCTGAGTATATAGGGCCGGCCCCTACTTTCAAACATCCAACTTACAAACGACTCCTACTTGCAAACGGAAGGAGACAACAGATGAAATCTACCCCTAGGAAGGGAAATTCCCTCCTGTAAGAGTTAATATGGGAAAAACGTGTCTCCTCTTCACTGATGCTTTATCACCAATCCTTGTTTCACTAAAAACCCCAAATTTTCAAAAAAACATTTGTCATTGGGACAGAAAGTGACTGAAGAGGAGCACAGACAGCAAAACAAATGTCACAGGGGTGATAACCCTTCCCTATGTTTTCCAAAAAGCATAAAAATAGACTTTTTGGCTGGAGCTACACTTTAAAAATGTACCAGTTCAAAATTACAAACAGACTCTACTTAACAACAAACCTACAGTCCCTTTCTTGTTTGCACCGCCTGTATACTGCTGTTCAGAGTATATAGGGCCTGGGGGCCCCACACCTTTCCTTTTTTTAATTTGGGTGCGGGGTTCTCCTTAATATCCATACAAGACCTAAAGGGACTGGTAATGGACTAGGGGGGGTACCCATGCCGTTTGTCTCACCAATTTTCATCCATATTGTCGGGACCCGACATTACATTAAAGCCGCAGGCAGTTTTCAATTACTTTTATTCCTTTAAAAATGTCATTTTGTGCAGGGACTGTTCTAAGCACGGGAAACACACACCACTTTACAGGCATACTATAGACACTCCCCAGGTACGAGATTTAAAAGAATATTTCACTTTTTTTTTCACTTTAAGCATCATTAAAATCACTGCTCCGTAAAAACGGCAGTTTTTAAAACTTTTTTTTTGCATTGATACATGTCCCCTGGGACAGGACCCGGGTCCCCAAACCCTTTTGTGGACAATAACTTGCATATTAGCCTTTAAAATTAGCACTTTTGATTTTGAACGTTTGAGTCCCATAGACTTTAATGGGGTTCTAAAGTTTGCGCAAACTTTCGGTCCGTTCGCAGGTTCTGGTGCGAACCGAATCGGGGGTGTTTAGCTCATCCCTAACCATGAGCAGAGGAGAATACATGCCCTTGCCTCGTTCGCCTTCTGGAACAGGAATGGCTGCACCTTGTTCCAATAAAGAGCTTACATAAGCTAACAGGATCTGCTTTTTTTCTTCTGAACCTGGAAGAGTTGTAGGCATAAATCTGAGCCTGGGGGTGCTGTTGAAGACCCAGGTGTGACCCGCAGACAGTGGCGTAGCGTGGGTTGTCAGCACCCAGTGCAAGGCAAGTAATTTGCGCCCCCTAACATGCGGACTTTTAGCTATCCCTGAGTCCCTTCAAATACAATAGTACTGACCTACCTGATTCCTATACTGACCACTACACTGAGAACTACACTGTCCACTATACTACACTGACCACTATACTGTCCACTACACTACACTACACTGCCCACTATACTAACCACTATACTACACTATACTACACTACACTGACCACTATACTACACTACACTGACCACCATACTACACTATACTGACCACCATACTACACTACACTGACCACCATACTACACTGACCACTATACTACACTACACTACACTACACTGACCACCATACTACACTGACCACTATACTACACTGACCACTATACTACACCACACTGACCACTATACTACACTACACTGACCACTATACTACGCTACACTGACCACCATACTACACTGACCACTATACTACACTACACTGACCACTATACTACACTACACTGACCACCATACTACACTGACCACCATACTACACTACACTGACCACTATACTACGCTACACTGACCACTATACTACGCTATACTGACCACCATACTACACTGACCACTATACTACACTACACTGACCACCATATTACACTGACCACTATACTACACTATACTGACCACCATACTACACTACACTGACCACCATACTACACTACACTGACCACTATACTACACTACACTGATCACTATACTACACTACACTGACCACTATACTACACTACACTGACCACTATACTACACTACACTGACCACCATACTACACTACACTGACCACCATACTACACTACACTACACTGACCACTATACTACACTGACCACCATACTACACTACACTGACCACTATACTACACTACACTGACCACTATACTACACTACACTGACCACTATACTACACTATACTGACCACCATACTACACTACACTGACCACCATACTACACTGACCACTATACTACACTACACTGACCACCATACTACACTGACCACCATACTACACTACACTGACCACTATACTACGCTATACTGACCACCATACTACACTACACTGACCACCATACTACACTGACCACTATACTACACTACACTGACTACCATACTACACTGACCACCATACTACACTACACTGACCACTATACTACGCTATACTGACCACCATACTACACTACACTGACCACCATACTACACTGACCACTATACTACACTACACTGACCACCATACTACACTACACTGACCACCATACTACACTGACCACTAGGGATGAGCCGAACACCCCCCTGTTCGGTTCGCACCAGAACATGCGAACAGGAAAAAAGTTCGTTCGAACATGCGAACACCGTTAAAGTCTATGGGACACGAACATGAATAATCAAAAGTGCTAATTTTCAAGGCTTATATGCAAGTTATTGTCATAAAAAGTGTTTGGGGACCTGGGTCCTGCCCCAGGGGACATGGATCAATGCAAAAAAAAGTTTTAAAAACGGCCGTTTTATCAGGAGCAGTGATTTTAATAATGCTTAAAGTCAAACAATAAAAGTGTAATATCCCTTTAAATTTCGTACCTGGGGGGTGTCTATAGTGTGCCTGTAAAGGGGCGCATGTTTCCTGTGTTTAGAACAGTCTGACAGCAAAATGACATTTTGAAGGAAAAAACTCATTTAAAACTACCCGCGGCTATTGCATTGCCGACAATACACATAGAAGTTCATTGATAAAAACGGCATGGGAATTCCCCAAA
This sequence comes from Aquarana catesbeiana, assembly GCF_042186555.1. NCBI lineage: Eukaryota > Metazoa > Chordata > Amphibia > Anura > Ranidae > Aquarana > Aquarana catesbeiana. The sequence continues at coordinate 275,112,141 of NC_133331.1, read as the reverse complement.
GGGGAACCCCGAACCAAAATTAAAAAAAAAAAATGACGTGGGGGTCCCCCTAAATTCCATACCAGGCCCTTCAGGTCTGGTATGGATATTAAGGGGAACCCCGGCCAAAATTTTAAAAAAAAAATGACGTGGGGTTCCCCCTAAATTCCATACCAGACCCTTCAGGTCTGGTATGGATTTTAAGGGGAACCCCGCGCCAAAAAAAAAAAAAAAAAACGGCGTGGGGTCCCCCCAAAAATCCATACCAGACCCTTATCCGAGCACGCAACCTGGCAGGCCGCAGGAAAAGAGGGGGGGACAAGAGTGCGGCCCCCCCTCCCTCCTGAACCGTACCAGGCCACATGCCCTCAACATTGGGAGGGTGCTTTGGGGTAGCCCCCCAAAACACCTTGTCCCCATGTTGATGAGGACAAGGGCCTCATCCCCACAACCCTGGCCGGTGGTTGTGGGGGTCTGCGGGCGGGGGGCTTATCGGAATCTGGAAGCCCCCTTTAACAAGGTGACCCCCAGATCCCGGCCCCCCCCCTGTGTGAAATGGTAAGGGGGTACATAAGTACCCCTACCATTTCACGAAAAAAGTGTCAAAAATGTTAAAAATGACAAGAGACAGTTTTTGACAATTCCTTTATTTAAATGCTTCTTCTTTCTTCTATCTTGCTTCATCTTCTGGTTCTTCTGGCTCTTCTGGTTCTTCTGGTTCTTCCTCCGGCGTTCTCGTCCAGCATCTCCTCCGCGGCGTCTTCTGTCTTCTTCTCCTCGGGCCGCTCCGCACCCATGGCATGGGGGGGAGGCTCCCGCTCTTCTCTTCTTCTTTTCTTCTTTTCTTCTCTTCTTCTCTTCTTCTTCATTTTCTTCTCCGGGCCGCTCCGCAATCCATGCTGGCATGGAGGGAGGCTCCCGCTGTGTGACGGCGCTCCTCGTCTGACAGTTCTTAAATAACGGGGGGGGGCGGGGCCACCCGGTGACCCCGCCCCCCTCTGACGCACGGTGACTTGACGGGACTTCCCTGTGACGTCACGGGGAATGCCACAGGGAAGTCCCGTCAAGTCACCGTGCGTCAGAGGGGGGCGGGGTCACCGGGTGGCCCCGCCCCCCCGTTATTTAAGAACTGTCAGACGAGGAGCGCCGTCACACAGCGGGAGCCTCCCTCCATGCCAGCATGGATTGCGGAGCGGCCCGGAGAAGAAAATGAAGAAGAAGAGAAGAAGAGAAGAAAAGAAGAAAAGAAGAAAAGAAGAAGAGAAGAAGAGAAGAGCGGGAGCCTCCCCCCCATGCCATGGGTGCGGAGCGGCCCGAGGAGAAGAAGACAGAAGACGCCGCGGAGGAGATGCTGGACGAGAACGCCGGAGGAAGAACCAGAAGAACCAGAAGAGCCAGAAGAACCAGAAGATGAAGCAAGATAGAAGAAAGAAGAAGCATTTAAATAAAGGAATTGTCAAAAACTGTCTCTTGTCATTTTTAACATTTTTGACACTTTTTTCGTGAAATGGTAGGGGTACTTATGTACCCCCTTACCATTTCACACAGGGGGGGGGCCGGGATCTGGGGGTCACCTTGTTAAAGGGGGCTTCCAGATTCCGATAAGCCCCCCGCCCGCAGACCCCCACAACCACCGGCCAGGGTTGTGGGGATGAGGCCCTTGTCCTCATCAACATGGGGACAAGGTGTTTTGGGGGGCTACTCCAAAGCACCCTCCCAATGTTGAGGGCATGTGGCCTGGTACGGTTCAGGAGGGAGGGGGGGCCGCACTCTTGTCCCCCCCTCTTTTCCTGCGGCCTGCCAGGTTGCGTGCTCGGATAAGGGTCTGGTATGGATTTTTGGGGGGACCCCACGCCGTTTTTTGTTTTTTTTTTGGCGCGGGGTTCCCCTTAAAATCCATACCAGACCTGAAGGGTCTGGTATGGAATTTAGGGGGAACCCCACGTCATTTTTTTTTTTAAATTTTGGCCGGGGTTCCCCTTAATATCCATACCAGACCTGAAGGGCCTGGTATGGAATTTAGGGGGACCCCCACGTCATTTTTTTTTTTAAATTCTGGTTCGGGGTTCCCCTTTGGGGAATTCCCATGCCGTTTTTATCAATGAACTTCTATGTGTATTGTCGGCAATGCAATAGCCGCGGGTAGTTTTAAATGAGTTTTTTCCTTCAAAATGTCATTTTGCTGTCAGACTGTTCTAAACACAGGAAACATGCGCCCCTTTACAGGCACACTATAGACACCCCCCAGGTACGAAATTTAAAGGGATATTACACTTTTATTGATTGACTTTAAGTATTATTAAAATCACTGCTCCTGAAAAAACGGCCGTTTTTAAAACTTTTTTTTGCATTGATCCATGTCCCCTGGGGCAGGACCCAGGTCCCCAAACACTTTTTATGACAATAACTTGCATATTAGCCTTTAAAATTAGCACTTTTGATTTCTCCCATAGACTTTTAAAGGGTGTTCCGCGGCATTCGAATTTGCCGCGAACACCCCAAATTGTTCGCTGTTCGGTGAACTTGCGAACAGCCAATGTTCGAGTCGAACATGAGTTCGACTCGAACTCGAAGCTCATCCCTACTGACCACTATACTACACTATACTGACCACCATACTACAATACACTGACCACCATACTACACTGACCACTATACTACACTATACTGTCCACTATACTACACTGACCACTATACTGACCACCATACTACACTGACCACCATACTACACTACACTGTCCACTATACTACACTATACTGACCACCATACTACACTGACCTCCATACTAAACTACACTATACTAACCACTATACTATACTACACTAACCACTATACTGACCACTATACTACACTACACTGACCACTATACTACACTGTCATATTACACTGTCCACCATACTACACTATACTGACCACCATACTACACTGTCCACTATACTACACTGTCCACTATACTACATTACACTGACCATCATACTATACTGTCCACTACACTACACTGTCCACTATACTGACCACCATACTATACTGACCACCATACTACACTGACCACTGCACTACACTGACCACTACACTACCCCCATACTGACCACTACACTACACTGACCTCCATACTAAACTAAACTATCCTGCCTACAGTCTCTCTCTCTCGCCCCCCCGGCCAGTAACAAGACTCTCACTCACCTTCTTATCTTGGCCTGCATCGATCCGGAGGAGGAGGAGGAGAGGACAGCGGCGGCTCACATTCCTCTCTCCCCTGCGCTCTGGCTGCAGCCATGTTCAGTGTCCAGCGCCCTGTGATTGGGCGTATGGGGGGACATGTGCGGAGGCGGGACTTCAGGAGCGATCTAGGACAGGCCAGCCCTACGCCTCACATGACCCCCATACGCCCAATCACAGGGCGCCGGACACTTAACATGGCGGCCGGGCCGGGGACACAGGATCGAGAAATTAGGAGGAGGCAGCCAGTGACACATACTGGCGCCCCCCTAAATTTCGCGCCCGGGGCCACGGCACCCCCTGCACCCCCCACGCTACGCCACTGCCCGCAGAGACCGTTTTGATGGTTCAAAAGTCCTGGATTGAGGCCGCCCAGACATGCCGAAAGTGGAGCAGATGTGACCCCAACTGACAGCGTACCCAATCTCAAAAATACTTTGTGAGTCCTGGTTTTCAGATGACCCACCCTTTTTGAGGGCTTCTTAAA